>NC_048554.1:6933549-7616976 GCF_902806685.2 Maniola hyperantus | reverse complement strand
CACAACAAAATCAGAGTGAACTAACAAAATCACAGTAAATATTTTCAGAGGTCTCTCTCATACAACTAAACAGATTAGGTATTTTGCAAATTGTCACTTGTAACCTTTTTTTTGCCTCATGGCTAAAGGATGTCTGGATGATCACGATGATATCATATTGCATGCAGATAGGTAGGTATTATGACGTAGACTTCCGCCAAGAAATGATTTTTGAAAATTCAAAAAAAGAATTATTAAATCGGTTCTTTGACGGAGTTATGGAGTAACAAAGTAAAGAAAAAACATCGCTGAAAAAATACGGGTTTAATTGAAAACCTCATCCTTTTTTATGTTGAATACTTAGGCCTTTTTGAGAGTCCGTCACAACTCAGTCCTCCGCCTTCCTTATACGGCCGTAACAGACATGACCTACCTATTGCACAATTATTTGATTATAGAGGATAAGAATATTTCATAGCTGTATTGTGTAAGCGTTATCTAGAGACTTGATAGATAGTTTGCCTTGAAATAGTTAACGGTTTCGGTCAAACAGTGGCAGAGGATAAATCGCTGCACTAGCCAGCGACGATTAGTGAAGGCATAAAGTTGACTCGCTCCGAGATGAGCTGGTTTGATAGCTGAACATAATTCAATTGTTCCGGCCTGTCGGCCTGTGAAACTATATTCCTGTTCCGTCACGGACCGCTCCCGGTCGCCCCGTTTTATTTGTAGCTTTATTAAAAGGATTACACCAGATATAATCTGCTGCAGAACATATTTTGCTGCCAACTGTCGCTTCCACAAAAATGAAAAATTGTCGGAGGTGATTTAAGACTTCAGTAAAAACAGAGTTAATGTATAAAGCTACTCTTAAAGCTGCAATTCCAGTATGATTAATTTCATCGTAATTTGGACAAAATAATTGAGAAATATGTTTTTTTGGTTACTGAAGCCGGCAACAGGTCGAGATGGCAATCGGGTATGAGGCGGGGGGACGCCCCGCACGCCCGCACGTCCCCGCGCTCGCCCGCAACAGGTTAGCGCGGGGGCTGTGCGAGTGTGCGGGGCGTTCCCTCTCCAATAGCCATCTCGACCTGTCGCATACTATAGTTTTTGTGCACTTTTTCATTTCGAATCTGAGAAAGCACATTCCGAAACATTTCTCGAACCTGACTCTGTCACTACTTATATTCGTATTCAATAAAAAAAAATCGATCTTTATATGATTAAAACAATAATACAGGTTTTCAACCAGTGCTAGTTTTCTCCCTACCTAGTCTGTAAGTTATTTATTTGTAGTTAGGTATATCTACGTCGTTCTCCTATACACGAACTAACAAAGTCATTATTGCAGTCATCAGCAAAAAATTGGAAATGATTGAGTGGTTTCGCCGTGAAACGAGCTTGATGTCGGCAATATTGGAAACGGGCCACGTCCCGATTGGGCTGCGACAGGAAATGAAACAAACATACCTCTTCATTTAAAAGCTTCTCCATTTTTCAGAATTTCAGTGCGAAGTAGGTTCAGCCCGGTCAATCAGCCATGGCAATCTAGGTCATACTTTTCGTTGATTGACCAATACGCTTTGTTAATTAGCACTGGGTACAAATTGTGACATTTCACCCTACTTCTCTCTTCTGGTGACAGGTTTTTTTTGCGCAAAGAATCAACGAGGCTGTTCAGTTCGTTAATGAAGCCAGTTATTTTGGCCCGATTTAACGCAACTTATTTAATGATTTCAAAATATTTTATCTAAAGAATGCAACAGCTAAACTATTTACAAACCTTAACTTTAGATAAGTAATTAAGATAAGAGATAATTAAGAGTTTTTAATATATTATCGACTTTTTCGTAATAATTACGAGGATAATTAACGACATAAATGGATTTCCGATTATCCCCTTTAAGTTTGTGTATGAGTGAAATGAAACAAAAAACATAAAGGGGATCGCAGCATCGAAACATAAACGAACAATATCCTCGTTAGTGTCCCATTGGGCGCCAATTAGGCCGGCACTGGGATGATTTGGGCGGAAAACTGCTAGCCAAACATTATTTTATACAATACAAACGTATTTTAATTTTCCTTTTGATATTTTATGCACATACATTATGCTCAATTTTCAATATTGCTCATCATTTGGCCGACCGTGATAAATTCAAAATCATTCTACTACAATTTTTTTCGAAGTTAGAGCTAATGGCCGTATTTTGCGTTTTCATTTTGTGCTCAATGAATAAAATTCCACATTGGTACGCATTTTCCGTTTCGCTCAATTTTTGTATCAGTATTTTACTTTAGCACGTGCAGGTGACTGGTGAGTGAACATTATAACCCCTACCCATTATAAATGCGAACGTATGTTTGTTTATTATTTTATTGGTTTGTTTGTTTATTTCTCCTTCAATCACGTCACAACGGTGCAACGGATCGGCGGGATTTTTGCACGAATATTATGTATTTAAAAACCTGGACAGAAACGTATAATATTTTTATACCTACTGGAAAATTAAAGATATACCATGGGATTTTAAAAATCTAAATCCACGCAGATGAAGTAGCAGCCGTCAGCTATCCATCTATATAATACTAGATGATGCCCGCGACTTCATCTGCGTGGATTTAGGTTTTTGAAAATCCTGTGGGAACTTTTTGATTTTCCGGGATAAAAAGTAGCAGAGTTCACAATCAAAAATTAGTTTATTTTACACACGGTTTGTCTTAACATCAGACACGCAACTATAGTCAAAACTCCGGTCTCAGATCTCTAAGCGCATCAAAAAGAAAAACTGAGGTAGGTAAAAGTTACTATTTTTATGTACGTCTATGGCGTTGGTGGTTAGTTGTCTAGGCCCGAGGGAGGGAGGTGTAACGAGTAATGTCCAATTTACAATTCACGCGTCGGTAATGTGATTTGTGCCGCCCTTTGTGAGTTGTTACAACGAGCATTCTCGTTGGAGCGGGACACTACGATGAAAATACTATTTTTTTTGTTTTATTCTCTGAGCTTATTTAGACAATAATTCGTATTTCTCAGAATATATTGATGGCACCAACTTTATATACATACCTACTTAGATGGAGCGGATAAGTCATGTTTAGTTAAGACATGATAGATAATGGGGCCGATTCTCTTGTACACAATCTCTAAACTAAACTAAATTAACAGGTCTAAATTTAGTGCCATCCTTTTTCGCAAGCAACATTATGAAAGGGATAGCAATAGATTTAGACGAGCCATTTTAGTTTAGTTTAGAGATTGTGTACAATGGAATTAGCCACATTGTAACATTAGGTATGAAATTCGACATAAAATTCATTGAAGATAATAATAATTGTACTAATAATTAGTATGAATGAATTTCCATAAGATAATTTTATCAGGTAGGTACTAAGTACATAATATTATAAAGCAAAGTTGCTTCACTAGATATTGGCTATTAATAAAAACGACTAATTGTACGCGGCAGAAAATAATGTACATCGACCTTTAGAATGAGATTACGGCTTTGTAGAGCGTAGTCTCTGTCACTCATACTTATGTGACATTTTGTCGGCCTAAACGACAGAGACAATGCTCTACAAAACCACTATCTCTTTCTTAAGGTCGATGTTCATTATTTTCTGCCGCGTACTGTACTTAGAATAACAGTGGATAGCTAAATAAGCCTAATAAAATTTAAACCTAAACTTCTGCAAAATTGACCTCGTATTATGAACATACATTTTACTAGCAATGTAGGTACAACAACAAAATACGAAGGAGGAGGTCCAATAGGATCTTTGACAATTCAAATTCTTGTGGAAGTTGATTTGAATAAAATATATTTTTGAATTTGAATAATGACGGTGTATACCACAGTGGCAGGCGGAGGCGGTTGGCGCCGCCGGCACTAGAACATTTCCGAAACCTTCTCACCGAAAGTTACTACTCACTTATTGTCTACTTAGATGAATTTGCACGTTTTCGTTTCTTTTTTTATCTGTTTTTTAAGGAGCTTTTATAGTTGACCTATATGTCAGCCCCATCGTTACAAACTAAACTAAACGTTTTCCTATTATAAATACGAAGCTATATGTTTGTTTATTGGTTTGTCCTTTCACGCCGCAACGGAGCAACCAATCGATATGGTTTTTTGCATGGATACAGTCAAAGACCTGGCGAGTATCATAAGCTATGTTTTATTCTGGAAAATCAAAGAGTTCCCATTTCCTAAATCCACGCGGACGTAGTCGCGAGCATAATGACTTCACAAATCGGTAGGTATATCTACTTAGAAGGTAAGAAAGACTATTACCGAAAATTACTGTGACCCTTATGAAACAAAAAAGGAAATATAAATAATCTTCCCAGTTTTCTGGTTCTGTCCGTGGTTATAAAAAGGGGGATATTTTAGGACGTTGGCCCATCCGTTTAACCGATTTTGATGAAATTTGGTATAGAGATAGCTTACCGGGGAAGGACATAGGCCATTTGATCCCGGAAAATCACAGAGTTCCCACGGGATTTTTAAAAAACCTAAATCCACGCAGACGAAGTCGCGGGCGTCATCTAGTATTACTATATTGTGAAGTGTCGGTTTCCATCTCCATTACGGATGAAGAAAACAGACAACAGAAAATGAATTGTAATACAGAGATGGAATCCAGATGGGGCAGCGGGTAACTATGACCCGAAACGAGCAAAATCATTCATCGTCGTAGAAGGAAAAAATATGCCCATTTTTTGTATTCCCTTTTACATTCTCATCATGATTCGGTAAATTGTAACTTACCAATATTGCTTAGAGAAAGGTATACAATATGCAAATTGTATATTTGTTAGTTTCATAAATTGGTATCCTAGAACTATTAATATTAATATATATTATATTATTAATATAAAGCATCAAGTCTCAATTGCTCAGCGGTTACGTACCTCAATGGTCTTTAAGAAACCAGCAATAAACTTGCACAAAATATCATCATCATCATCATCATCAACCGATAGACGTCCACAGCTGGACATAGGTCTCTTGTAGGGACTTCCACACGCCACGGTCATGCGCCCGCCTGAATCCAGCGACTCCCTGCGACTCGTCAGATATCGTCCGTCCACCTAGTGGGGGGTCTTCACAAAATATAGGTAAACTTAATTTTGCGGTGACGTGTTCCCATTATTGTAAAAATAAAAGAAATAAAATAACTAGAAAGGGTTAATACGGAAATGCCATGTACCGTGCGTACAGTTCTGGGTTGAAGGAAAAGAAATGATAGGAATTCGATTTAGCCCCGTCCCCGGCTGCCTCCTTGAATGTAAATTGAGAGTGAAATAGTAATTTAACCCTGTTTCACCCTCTACGCTTATAGAATTATAGAGAAAAATCGAAAAATTGTACAGAAAGCCGATGTGTGGCCTATTTACGACGTTGACGGTCGATTACGCTTGATGGAACGTTAAAGGTGCAACGCGAACAGATGGAATGGAGTGGCGCGAAGGCGCAGCTTCTCTTCAGTAAAAATATAAATGAGCAAACGTCGTGATTTGGTCATCCTTAAAAAATGCAGATTAACTTCATTCCAGTCTCACGTTTTAACATGAAAACTTAAGTGCTAGGTGTTAAGAGGGAGTGGAGTAGCGATGAGGAGTGGCTACTGGGTTTTTTATCAGCTCGGGTTTTGTACTTTGATATTGGTTGAAATCGTTATAACCGCAGAGTGTCAATACCGTGCGAGAAGCAATTCGACTCTTCTAACTCACACTGAATATCACCGTGCATTAGCCGTCATTCAGTCAGCGCGCTGGCCGCCGAGAGCCTCTACTCAGTACTCGCCGCTACTCACCGCTCTGGGACTTAATCTTCTCGCCGCCATTCGCCGCGCCTCGAGCTCGACCCCACTCTCAATGCCATGCTCGGTCTGCGTTGGCCCTTCTTATACTTAGAACACAGACAGCTGTGACGCGCACCTATTTAGAAAGGTAAAGCTGATTCATAGCTCCATGGGTACATGCATCACGAAAGTTAAAAGTGAGCGACTTCTGTGCGGAAATGATTAGCTGCATAATCTATTAATCTGAATTAGGTACACAGATTTAGGAGAAAATAGAGCCAGCTGAGAGTATAAAACAGAAGACAAAAATTTATTTTAGACGAGCTGGCATTTGGCTAGGCATGTGTTCAATCTACTCGAAAGTATTTAATTAAGTTAAGAACGGAAGATATTTGCAATGCAGATAAAAGCATTGTTTTGGAAATGTATTACTGTGGCGGTATTTAAGCTACAAACAAGCTCTACGAGTGCGGACCACAGAATTCAGAATACTTATAGAAATAGTAAATGAGGATAAATTTGCCGCTGTGCAAATGTGTAGTGAAAGATCAGCGCTATTGAAATTAACGACAGTTTACCTCATTGCTTTAGATGCTAAAGATAAAGGCTCTTACAGACGAGCGTAACTCGTGCCATCATCCAACGCGTCGACGATACCTCCCCATGCGCGATAACAGCCACCGAGCTAGCGCGGCGTATCGAAGGCGTTCGCCAGTATACGACACTAATCACTCCTGCATGTCATCGACAAAATGCCGCTCATCTATAGGTAAGCACACTAACTGCACCTTCGAATTATTTTTGTACGTGAGAGTATTTCTAAAAATTGGCGACACGGCGCGGCGTTCCGGTATGAAAGAAGGCATTTACCATTTCTATTACCTTCTTTAGAATTCTGTGGTGTGAACGTTACAACCTACCATGTAATGCAATGTGTTGTAGGGGTTCTTTGTAGATGCTGTGCTATTATTGCGACCGTGTTTGTACTAGATCCTAAAGGCTCGCTTATATTATTTCGTTGCATTGCATGGGCTTGCCCTATATATTTTGTTTAGTATTCTAATATTACGTACTTGACCTGGAACGAGCTTGCTTTGCTTTGTGTTTTGTATTTTTGTATGGCCAGGGACGTGTGGCCTAGTTGTGACACCGCATATCAATCGACTGCGGTCTGCGATTGCTAGGCAACGTTGACCTTAGTCGATAACTGGATTGGTGATCGACTTTGGAGCTCGAATTTTCCTCCATGTCTCGGAGAGCAGTTAACATATCGATCGATCGGTGTTATTATCACTAACATCTGAAATAATAACTGTAAAACCATAAGGGTCGAAATCTCGTTCTCTCAAGTCTCAGTCAAGTTGTATGTGGAAGAATCTGGGAACCCACCGCATAATAATGCGGTGGGTTCAATCCCAAGATAACTTCTACGTGATTAATGAAAAGAGGTCACGACCCTCAGCAATGAGGAATAGACCCGTAACGCACAGAGCCTAGACAGAGGCGAAGATGTGCGTTGATATTTCAGTCAGTCAGTTTCTCCAATTGACAGAGGCGTAGCGCGTAGTAACGTAGCATAATTTTATCCATAGATAATGGCCGAGGAGATAAATTATTATGTCTGCGCTTCTGAAGTATTGAGAAATTAGAGTTAGATATAGGTATCTACCTAAATTTATTTTTTCAGGAATTTAACGAAAACTTTTTTTTATGTATAAATATTATAGACATTGTTGTGCTTTAAATTAGGATAGTACCTATATTATATTTTGTGGCTGTTTCCTAGTTACATTACATAAGAAATGAGTTCGTGACCCCGGCAGCCTTAAATCGAACTGCATATTTTATATTCAAGTCAGTTTTCCATAACAATAGGCACAAACATGTTTACCAGAACATGTTTGTCTTCGTACAAAACTTATTATTCGAGCATTTTCCTCGTTTTTGATTGGGAACAGCATAAAACTGGGAAGATATTTATTTGACAACCTATTTTCGTGGAGTTTCAAGGAGAGAATAACAAAAATAATTGTATTTTTTATTCCTTTACTTCGCCCATCGATCAGCCCATCGCCGACTCATATCTGAACATGGGTCTCGTCCCAGAATGAGAAGGGTTTGGTCATAGTCAATCACGCTGGCCAAGTGCAGATTGGCAGACTTCACACCTTTGAGAACATTTGGAAAACTACTTATCAGGCAAGCAAGTTTCCTCGCGATGTTTTCAGTTACAGCAAGGGATCTAATTGCTTAAAAGACTTGACTCAACTCTACTCATATTACATGTTTTGTTCATGTTGCATGAGTAGATATAGAAAGCTCAGATAGAATGGTGGAAAATTACCAGGACTTCTCGACTTCACACCAAAAGACTTTAATTCCCCCTTTTGTAAACGCGTAGGATGTAAGTAGGATAGGTATTAAAGCTTGAAAGTCCCACCGGCGCGGCGTCTGTTTCCTGACATTTACAATTGAAGTGGCAAGGAAAGAGTGCATCTACATGTAGTATATCTTCTTTATAGTATGGGTAGTAATATGGGTAGTGATGTGAAAGTTTGGATGTTTGTTACTCCTTCAAGCCATAATGACCGAACTGATTTGGCTGAAATTTGGAGTAGGTAGGTATAGCTTATACCCTGAATAATTAACACATAAGCTAGATTTTATCTACGCGGATGAAGTATCATCTAGTACCTACGACGTAGAATTGTAGGCACGCTGTAGGAATAATAATTAGGTAAGTATGTTAACAAAACATTACAATTAGATTTTTTTAAGACAGAAGACAATTTAAAAGATAGGATGAGAAACTTGGTTGGTGCTATGTGGACAAGGTTAGCCAGAAATAGAACCATTTGGAAAAATTTATAGGAGGCCTATGTCGATGGACATGCAGATTGCAGAATATAAAAAGTCAAACAATATAAAATTATAAACAATATGTGTGAATAATCATTAAGTAGGTAGGTACTGTAATATTTTTAATGTAGGAACTGTACAATACCCACTAGCACTGCAATAAAGGCTTTTTTTTATGTTAACAAAAAACTGTTATTCGCTGTTTCCTTGTGGACCTACTAGTTCGCCCTACGTCACTTAGGTATATACCAAAATACTTAGTTGAGATATTTTGGCCTGTGGGGTGGATGTGTGATGTCAATAAAAATCAGTGGGTATAAGCTTGCTATTTTTATATAGCAAAAAGTACATTCCTCTAGACTTAATTGAATTCCTTCCTTTGATATGAAATATACCAACCGTTTTCTTGAAATAGCTTTGCTATTTATTGGGCGGCTAGAGTTAATATACCTAGGTATAGTCCGTACAAAATAACTCCTCACACGCCATTTTAACTCTATCGGTCAACTGTCATGTCATAAGTACGGTTTAAAATAAGGACTTATGGCAGTAGTACGACCGCCGACGATGAACGAGAAACGAGTAGAACTAGAAACTTAAACTTGAAGTCAGAGAGCAACTTTTGATATACTCATCGTATTCATCATCGTATCACATCATTCGTATTCGTATCATTTACACGGAATGTACATTTATTGTGCGTTTCTTGAGAGAGAAAATCTATATAGTTTGTCGTTTTCTCGCCGCGGCGCGGCGGTCGGATGCGCTGCCTTAATCGTACTTTTGACGTGAAATTTGACACAAAAGGTTAAAATTGCGCAAGAGGAGTTAAATATTACGTGACTGCCGACGCTTTAGAAGTGTCTACTTGTGTAGGTCCGTACCTGTAGTTTTATACATGTGTAAAGGTGAAAGCCATCGCATAAATTATTATTTATCATGGGTACTGTGAAAGCGGGACGGAAAACTTTGAAATCAGAACTATGGTAGTGCTGCAAGGAGTGGGCTCATTATTAAGTACCTTAAGGCCAAGGCTCACTTATACGACTTTCCAGTAATCCAGGATGGGATAGGTAGTACAGTACGCAGCCAAAAGTGATGAACATCGATCTTTAGAAGGGACAGCAGATTTATAGAGCACTGTCTCGGTCGCTCAGACCGACAAAGCGTCATATGGGTATGAATGACAGAGACAACGCTCTACAAAGATGAAATGCCATTCTAAAGGCCGATGTTAATCACTTTCGGCCGCGTACGTGTATTTTCTACGTTTGATGAATTTTTAACAACTTAAATTACTTAACTTAACTTATTGATAATAGTGCCAGTAGAGTTCTAAATTAATTTTATTCTAAAACTTATCCACTAATATTATGAAAACTACGCTAATACTAATTAGGATTCTCTTACATTGTCGAACAAAATTTTACTCCATTATCTTTTATCGCTACTTAGATCGTATGCAGGTGCTGCTTAAAACGTCCAAGATAAAGTAAAATTAATATAGCGTCTTCTTTTAAGTCCCAGTGAGCCAAGTTATATTAAAAATGCAAAATGGGTTAAGCTTGTTTTAAGACTAGTTATTGCTCGCGACTTCAACCGCGCGGATTAAGTTTTTTTGAAAATCCCGTGAGAACTGTTTGATTTTGCGATATAAAAAGTAGGCTTTTCATTATCCAGGATGCAAGCTTCCTCTGTATCTACCTACTCGTCGAAATTTGCTAAACATATGGCACAGATCACAGATGGACTTAAACAGAGACACACTTTTGTATTTATAATATTAAGCAGTAGGTATGGATACTTAAAAGCGTTTCTTTACTTGAATGTTATCAGATAAAGGTTCTCTGTTCAAAAGTTAAAGCCCAGTAGGCTTTTTTAACTTTTGAGGAGCAGCGCTGAGATTTTTGCTATTTTACAAAATAATTATTAGGAAATGACGAAGCGTGGAAAGATCTTCAATCCGTTGGATGCCCCTCTTGGTGCAAAGTGGTCCACGACAGGCACAGTATCAGCTTCTGGTTAGGTAGGACGCAAAGATCCTCATTTAGTTACTGAGTCCAAAGCATGAATTTTAGATTCAGATTATTTCAAAAGTTCTGGGGTGTGGTGTGTTTACTTAAAAACTTACATTTATTCTATACTTGACTATGAAAATATAATTAATTGGTAAACTTTTTTATTCCATCACTCACTATGAGCCGAAGTTTTGTGGCAAAAGATTTATGCCAATATCTATAAAACAGAGACGTGAAAAGGCCCGGTAGCAATTCGACATATCCGACTTCGTCTGAAAAGTTTACTTTCAGACAGTTCTATTTCGATTCTACGTCACAAGTAACAGTTGAAGCGATGCAGTTAAACTGTCCATGAGATGGTAAAGTTACGAGTTGAGTCTGTCTGTTGAAAGCGACTCATTTCAATCTTCATCGAGTCAATAAGCATATTATGTGACGATATAATACCGACGCCGTGACAGAGCGTCAAACTATATTAAGTACTTCGACATGCCACGGGCTTGCGCCGCCTGAATCCAGCGTCTATCTGCGACTCGTTTGATGTCGTCCGTCCACCTAGTGTAGGGTCTTCCAACGCTGCGCCTTGGTGCGGTGGTGTTTGTCAGCCAGCCAGCTAGTTGGCGCCAGCTCCCCATTTAAGTATAATATAACTTTTCAAACATGGAAAGGATGCACATGCAACTCAATAAAAAGTTAGCTACTTTGCGAAGGTTTCACTGTTTAGTTTTTGCACGACGTTGACTTTGTGGGTAAAGAAAGTACAGAAAGTTCAGTAATTTAACTTTCAGACTTCAGAGTTAAATTCCTGTGAAATTAGCATGCTAAGAAAAGAAACAGTTTGCATAGGAATGTAGCTACTTAGGTACGCGTTTTTCAGAACGCCATAAGTCATGTAAGGCTTCGAAAAAACATTTCTAAATAAAAAAATTAGCAGTAGGTATGTGGGGTATTAACCACTAGGCTATCACCGCTCATGACGACTATCTTTCCGTACAATTAGAATTGGAATCGAGCAGTCGAATCGAGTATTTCCGTGTCTTCGAAGTTCATTAATTTCCTCCGCGGCTGAATAAAGGAGACAAAGCAGTAATTAATTCGACGGAAAGCCGCGGATCAATCGGAATAATGGCTGCAGCTTGCATTCAACTCTTTATTACTGCAGATCGATACTGGTTCTGTCTAAAACTGCTTTCGATAGCATTGGGGAATCATTATAGCCATTTTACTTAGCTCTGGTAGGCTATTTAGGCATGGCTCTCTTAACGATACGAATAAAAGGGCTCTTGCCACTATATATATTCCTGCGCTCATTGAGCCGGCAGGGATTAGTCGGGATGATGGCAAGAGGCCTCATGGATTGACGCTGGTTCCCAGGAAACGGGGACGGTCGCTTATGTGGGACGCAACTTGCGTTAACACATTGGCCCAGTGTCATATCAGGGAGACAGCATCAAGACCGGGAGCCCCAGCAGAAACAGCTGAAAACGGCAAGCGGCGCAAGTAGGTATGCCTCTCTCAACGAGAGTTACAATTTTGTTCCGTTTGCCGTGGAGACCCTGGGGCCATAGAGTCTTAGTGCAAAAAAAAATACGAGACATTTCACTGCGATTAATAAGCCTCATCTGGTGACAGAAGGGCTGGCTCATTTTATGCGCAACGCGCGGAAAAGCAGCCAGTATTACATAACATTGTATTGTCGAACTTCAGGCACGGTGGCCAATTTCATCAGAGACTACTGACTAGCCAACTACGCGGGTGATTTTATAGTGCACGCAAAACACAGGTGGCTCTTCTAATCCCATAGGATCGCAATCCGACACAACCGGAGAGATATCAGGCGCAGTATATGCGTAGAAAATGACTTTTCACGCGCCATTTAAACTTTGTGTCAACTGTCATCTCAATAGTACGGTTTTAGTCCTTATTTTGAAGGTGAACTGTACCTACCTACTTTTGACATGCCAGTTGACCCATAGAGTTAAAGTGGCGCGTGAAAAGTCATTTTGTACGAACTATATCAACGGCTTTATGTACTCTCCTAGGCACGAGGGTGTAACATTATTAACACCAAAAAATTCCCAACTCCGGGAAAAACTCCAACTAGTAGAAAAACCCAGACACGTTTTTGGTTCAACCTAGAACTTGAACCTTGTACCTCATGATCTGCACTAACCACTAGTCCAATGTAGCAGTTCAACACAATAGTCGTTCGAAAAGGGAGACCCAACGATATGTGAACCGTAAAGACCGCATACACAAAAAGAGCCCTCGTCTGTCAAGTACGACGGGAAATGGTGGGACAATGAAAAACACTTTCACTGAACTACGCGGGAATGCAAAATAGGGAAACGCTGTTCATGTTTCTCTTTCGTGTCTATAATTTTTTTCCGGTTTCCTTCCACATAAGTTCATCTTCTCGTTTATCAAAAATCGCTTTTTTGTTTGATACAAATCTTTTTTTTCTGTGTATTACCTGAAAGGTACTATTAAGTACTAGATGATGTCCGTGACTTCGTCTGCGTGGATGCAGGATTTTCGCGCGGGAACTTTTTGTTTTTGTTTTGTGCTTAAAAAGTAGCGTATGCCCGTCCTTGGAATGCGAGATACTTTTGTACTAAATAGACAATGCTCACGATTTCATCCACGTGGAGTTGTCAAAGTAAAAAGTACTTAGTCTATTTCCATCAACGGGACGCAATCTATACTTATACCTAGTTACCTACTGTACCAAATTTCGTCAAAATCTGTTTGGTTGGGCCTTAAAAAACTAATGAAAAGACAAAAAGACTAACAGAAAGACAGACACACTTTCGTATTTTTACTATTAGTATGGTGTATTGATATCGGTAAGTGAAATACGTGGTGTGCAAACGATCAGAAATCTTAGGTAAGGGCGGACTTATTATGCAGTTCGGAAACCTGCTTTATTTAAAGGCGAAGAGACAGAGACGTCTCAATCGAGACGGGCAGGCGCTGCCGTGAATATTGTCTTTGAATTTTTCTCAAACCCTTAAAACTCTACGGCTTATGATTCATCTCACGTGGCGACCGCTAATGAAAGACTCGCTTAAGTAACTGCGCTGCAAGGAATTAACAAGTTCCAAATACAATTCAGACCTTTAACAAAGTTCATTTCGACGTCGGCAAAGTGGAAAACTTTGAACGTTCTTTTTCCAAGGGCCATGTGGAAAGTTTTACGTCATTTACAAAGACATACCTTTTAAATGATATAATGATATAATGCATAATTTTTTATATTGCTAACCCTAAAGTTCAGTAAGGCGAGAGGGTGACTTTTGTGAATGGAGTAAAGTATTTTATATATTTTTAATTCTGTGGAGTAGTAAAATGACTAAAAGTAGCCCAAGAGGCTACAACAATAGATCTTTGTAGGGCTAAAGTTATGCTATAACATGCTATCCTATAACGGCATTTATGAATAGATGATAGCAATATTTTTTGTCAATTAATGCATAACTTCAATCTTATCTATAACTATAAGTACTAATATTATTATGATATAAATGCAAATTCATATGTCAGTCTGTCAATCGGTCTGTTTGCTAGCTTTTCACGACAGATGGGTCACCCGCGACTTCCTTCGCGTAGATTTAGGTTTTTAAAAATCCCGTGGGAACTCTTTGATTTTTCGAGACAAAAAGTAGCCTATGTCCTTTTCCGAATGGGCCGTGAAAAGCTAGCAGACAGACAGACAGACATACACACTTTAGCATTTATAATATTAGTATGGATTTACGCTCATTAACTACCTCGGTTTTCCTTCAATTTGTCGCCAATCAGCACATCTAAGAAGGTTCATCAAAGCTGGGTCATGTGGTCACTGTGTTAACTGTAAAGTGATTTATCCCGTGAGCTCTTGGAATATAATTTGTGCGGCAAGGGCTGTGCTACATAGCTTATCTACAGTCCAATTAAGAAAAACCTCGGAGGCAGTTTTTTCAGTGGTTTTTCAGCGAGCCGCGGTCGTCGACGGCTGATTGCTAATTCCGCGACAAAGAACGCTATTACGTGGTCGCCGCCACGTTACTAATGGATACATTGTATTCTACGGCTAAAATATTATTTTTATTCATGAAAAAATGTGAATGAAGCGCATAATATTTTAACCATACTAACTGTATCGTCTCCTAGTTGATAATAGTTAGTTGGACTTAAAGAACGTAATACATATTTGAAGCTTAAAATTTTGACAATAGATTTTCTTGGAATGATGATACAAAGTATGTTAATGCTTTGCGTTATCATTTCTCATACAAATGGCTAGGGCTCTTCCGATATCTGTGTATCTTAGCGATAAGGTACAATCCGGGTATCTTAAGAACAAGAGCGACTAGGCATCTTCTCGGCAAACGCGTCCCATCTAAGACCACATCATCACTTCCCACCAGGTGTGATTGTGATCAAGCATGCAGCTAGAGTGAATAAAAAAAAATCTATAGTCGGTTCAAGTTAGCTATTCATAAAAACATAGAGCTCTATACACTTCCTTTACATACATATATAGTAAAGGACCAATCAAATAAATGAATCCATCTAATAGTGTAAATGCGAAAGTGTGTCTGTCTGATCCTCTGTCTGCCTGATAACTTTTCATGGTCATGTTTAACAAAGGGTAGAGAGATATCTTGCATCCGGGGGGCGGACTTTTTGTCTCGGAAAAAAATAAGGTCTACGCGTCTTAAAACCTCCTTTTTTGTAAAAAGGTGGTAAAAGTAATCGTAGCTAGGTAGGTAATTTCTATATAAATTCACAATGTAACCAGCTAAAGAATATTCGAATAATGACGTCAATTTGATCTCACGTGAATTTCATACGAAAACAAATTCCTCGTAAACATGTTTGTCCCTGCTCTCTGAGATACTGTCTTGAATATAAATCGTCATGCACTTCGATTGGGAGAGACGAGTTTCCATGAAGATTCATGGAAACTCGTAAAACAGACTATTGGATAACTGGGTTTGTGTCAGTTTTCTGTAATTGAAGAAAAGTCAAAGCATATTGATGTCAATCACTGAATCAGCTACAGTGTTCAAGAGAACCTGTGGATGACGGAAACGGGGCGGTCCGTCGCTCACAGTGTGATTCTCGAGTTGGTTGGCGTGCTGCGGTTCCAGCATGCCTCTAACGGTATTTGAGACTACGTAGTGCCCCAGTGGCGGGTCTGCTTCAGTGTGCACCCGCTGGCGGAGTTACGAGGAATTGCTGATCCCTTGTGCTCCATCGTCAGCGATGGGATGGAACTTCTTGAGAGCTTTAGTCTGTTGGAGTTCGACATAATTACTGTGCGTATAATAAGCAGGTAACATCAAATGAATAAAACTTACTCTTAAAAACTTAATCTCACCATAATCATTTAAAGAGAGCCCCTGCAATAGATTGCATTGCAGACTCGCAGCATCCGCACTCGTTTAGAGCTATCCCAGCTTATGTGTGAGTAACACAATAGTAATATATTCCCAAAACAATGCCCTTATCTGCATTGCAAAATGCAAATAACCTTATTTCAATGTGAATGTATTTTTTAAAGTAAGAGGCCTTGATTTAATTTTAATTTTTGTAGGAATCTCTACTTTTAATAAAATTCGAAAGAGTGTTTGTTTATTACTCGTATGTGATTGAATCACACTCCAACGGAGCAACGGAGCAAGATATAGCTAAAGACCTGGAAAGTGAAATAGGCTACTTTTTATCCCGCAAAATAAAGTTTAGTTTATCTGTTTAGAGATAAGCATTTCCAATGTAACTTAATTTATTATTACTTTGTAACTACGATTTTGGTACATGAAAAATAAAAATAAAAAAATAAATAAAGAGTTCCTACAGAATTTTCAGAAAGGAAAGGCTAGTAGTAAAATAAAATATTTTATATAATAATTAATTAATATATTTCATAATAGTTTTTTAAAGTTAAGACTTTTTGAATAGGCCAATACACAAAATTGTTTGTTGACCGTGACGCTCAAATAAGCTAAGCTGAGTTTTGAAATATTATGCTAAGCTGATTCATAGTTCCATGGTATTGAACGCGAAACCTAGAACTCTAGACTGCATACAGGTACTTACTTGGAGTACCGGAGAGATTTTTACGCCTTACTTTAACATTTGATTTTGTAACTGAACAATGTCGTAGACTACATTTATTTTTAAGCTATTGTTTTATGAACCCAGAGGAAAAATGGGGTTAAAATAGTATTACACTGCGAATTTGCATTCAAGGAGGTAGCCGGGCCCGAGGGGTCTAAATCGAATTCCCCACATTTTTCAGCGTAGAACCGGACAACGTTACACGGCATTTTAAAGAGGGGTTAGAGATTTTTTTTATAAAAGGCGATTAAATGTTTTTACATTCTTTTAGGTTAGGTAGGTATACCTACAGTTATATAGTTTAGTTAGGTGTTAAGAATTCTAGACTCTATTTTGCCACTTTTCACTATTCACATGATAAATATTTGAATGTCAAGCATAAGATAATCGCACATTAGATGTGAGTCGTAAGGTCCGAACGTAACGCATTTTTTAATTGTCAGTTGTTAGCCGTCTTTAGGCGTGCCACCTTCATCATAATAATATGCTTGGTCATCTCGATCATTCTCGCAGAACAAATTAAACATTCATTCATCAATGCTTGCAGCAATGCCCTCTCTATCAAGTGCCGGGCTGCAACTTCACGGCCGGACCGCTACTGCTGCGTATTGCGTGCATATGGCGTGATGTAAATCCGGCCTTTATTGAGCACGTGCGGCTTGTGAGAGACTACTGATGAATTAATTTCATTTTCAGTGCAGAAAAATGCATTCTTATGACTTTTGCGCGTGTGCGACATGACATGACATGACATGTGCGATCAGCTTGAGTGCGATAGATCGACGGCTCGAAGAGATTGTTTTTCAGCGAAAAGGCACCAGTCTTCTCTGTTCCAAGCATATTGCCAATTAACGACTACGAGATTGTCTAGGGGTTGTTTCATTTCGTCTTTAACTAACAAATGAGTACCTACAGAATATAAAAAAATCTAACTTTCTACATTGTATCTTGGTCATTAGTCCAACGATGTTGTAGTAAGTACCTACCTAAGTCACAAAGGGACGGAATAAATCACATTACGGACGCGTGAATTGTAAATTGGACATTTACTCGTTACACCTCATGCCTTCGGGGTATGAAAACTAACGAGTACTTGGGTAACTACTACTATTAATATTATTATGTACATGTGATAGCCTAGAGTTTAAGACGCTCACCTCCTATTCGGGCGGTTGGGGGTTTGGTCCCGGGCAAGCATTCCTAACTTTTTGGCGGCATAGGTACATTTGAGTACTCTCAAAAATCTATTTGGCAAGATCTCATCATCAACCCATTAGAGGCCCGCTACAGAACACGGGCCTCTTCTCAGAAAGAATAGGGTTAAGGTCAAAGTCCAGCACACTGGCCAAGTGCAGATTGGCGCCTTTTAGAACCTTATAAAGAACTCTCGGGCATGCAGGATTCCTCACGATGTTTTCCTTTAAAACTCTGAAAAGTAAGATGTGCGTGCCCGCGATAGAACCCCCGATCTCCCGAATAGGAGGTGAGCGTCTTAATCACTAGGCTATCACGGCTGTCAAAAAATATTGTATAGCGTTTAAAAGCAATCTATTTGTTTCATTTCCTATCGAAACCCACATAAGGGACGTGGCGCGTGTCCAATATTCCTGACAAGCTCGTTTCACAGCGAGGATCGGGCCGCTCGCCGCTTCCACCGAGGCGCTCAATCATTTCCAATTTTATACTGATGACTGCAGTAATGATATTGTTACTACGTGTTTGGGTGGAGAATGTGGACAGAATACTTTATTTTCGCACTACTTCTGAGGCTTCTATTTTTCCCTATAAAGTATCTATTGATCATAAAACTGTATAATCCATACTTTATAGTCGTATTCTTCATTGCTGAGGGTCGTGACCACTTTTCATTAATCACGTATGAGTTCTCTTGGGATAGTAATGCGGTGGGTTCCCAGATCCTTTCGCATACAACTCAAATAAGAGGACGAAGATAGTAGAAGTAGGTAAATAAATAATCCATACTAGTATTATTAATACAAAAGTGTGTCTGTCTGCTAAGTTTTCAGAGCCAGAGCCAGAGTTTTCAGTTAAACAGATTTAACCGATTTTGACGTTTGGTACCAAAAGTTAACTTACGTCCCCGGCATGGACGTAGGCTACTTTTTATCCCGGGTAATCAAAGGTGTATTACATTTACGTATTTTATTTTTGAACTTAGCGACAATTAGGAAATTTATGATATAAATCAGAATACGATGTACATAAACAAAATTCTAGGTACAATCGAGGAAACTGTCTGCTACGCCGTAGCTTTTACTTTCTATCCTAGGCTACGACGTAGCAATAGTCTCTTCATTTGATAATCATAATATTTTATTATAAAATATAAACAATCAAAAAAAATATTCCGAAAGATGGCCCCAAAATTTATTACAAATATTTATTGTAGGAGTAGTAAATCCTGAAACTATGTATATAACTATAGGTAGGATTGATTGGTATTAGTCAATAAATAAACGTATATAAACATTTTAGCCTGTACCACAAAACGTTCATCCAATATTTTTATTCATTTTTATAAAAGCAACATTTGTAAAATGAAATATATTCCGCTACAGATAGCATGCGGTGTAATCCTTTTAAAGCTACAAATAAAATGGCGACCGGGAGCGGCCCGTGACGGAACAGGAATATAGTTTCACAGGCCGACAGGCCGGAACAATTGAATTATGCTCAGCTATTAAACCAGCTCGTCTCGGAGCGAGTCAACTTTATGTCTTCACTAATCGCCGCTGGTTAGTGCAGCGATTTATTCTCTGCCACTGTTTGGCCGACACCGTTTAACTATTCCACGACAAGCTATGTATCAAGACTTTAGACAACGCTTACACATTCTTGATGTTTAAACTCAAACTCGTAGCTCAAACTAGTTCAGTAAGCCTTGGCTAGTTGAATGTCTTGGAGGGATCGTAGCTGCCACGTAATTTGATTTGAACCTAGATGGATTAGGTTACAATTTTTGTTTTAAATTAATTAATATTTGATAATTTTATTGGACAAAATAGAGCAGTGTTTTATTCTTTCTGATTAAAGAGCGCTTCATAGAGAACAGAGAGTAAAGCAAAGCTCGCCGTTGCGTACAGACCTACATTTGAATAATTTAATTGTAGCTGTCTGACCCAATGGGAGGCTTCGGCCGTGTCTAGTTACCATCCTGCCGGAAAAGCCGTGCTGCTAAGCGATTTAACGTTCAGGTGCGATGCCACATAGAAAACGAATGGGAAAATGGGTTTGATACTGGTAAAGGCCAGTATCGAACCAATTACCCGCTTCCATCTGAGACTGCATGATCACTTACCATCAAATGACATCACAGTCAAGAGCTAACTTGTATCTGAATAAAAAAAAGTTATTTAAAGAACCAAGCAAAGCAATTGTATTCCTCCTCGGATCATGATTGTCAAACAAGCTTGATAGAGCATAGCAATATGCGTCCCCACATTCGAATTTCATTGAGTGAAGTCAAAAACGGTGGGCAAAAATTGAGGTTAAATTTTATTGGTGTTCGAAAAGTGATGCCATATATTTTCTATTTTTATGTACCACCAATAAGGCTGATACTGGCGTTGATTCAGCACCCTTTGTGCATTACGGGGCGCCGCTAGCCCCGGGCAGACATCAACACTCGCGAACGAACGCGGCCGCAAAAAAAGCTCGGTGCCATAAAACCGAAAGCGCTTTATTTTCTGACGCTATACACTATTTGCTATACTATACAGTCATGATTTTTTATTGTTTACTATTTCAACATACGTGGTGATAGCCTCGTGGTTAAGTCGGTACATTCAGGGGATCTGGAGTTCGATCCCGGGACCTGTAACTTTTGGGATTATGGGCACTTTAATTTCGTTGAATGAAGTCAAAAACGATAGGAAAAAAGTCGAGGTCAAATTTTATTGATGTTTGAAGAGTGTTGCCATATATTTTCTATTTTCATGTAAATACCACCAATAAGGCTGATACTGGCGTTGATTCAGCACCCGTTACGGGGTTAGCATTACGGGGCGCCGCGCCGTTAGCCCCGGGCAGACATCCACACTCGCGAACGAACGCGGCCGCAAAACCGCTTTATTTTCTGTCGCTATATACTATTTATTGCTATACCATACAGTCATGATTTTTTTTGTTTACCATTACTACTTTCATAGTTACTCGTGGTTAAATCAGCCTATTCAGGTTCGATTTCGGGACTGGTCTACTAACAACTTTTCGGAGTTATGTGCGTTTTAACAGTGTAACAGTTGTAACAGTTTTAGTCAAAAGTAGGTACTTTAACCCAGGTTTAAGTTAAAATTACTTTTGACCATCGTCATTCGGCAAAACAAGTTTTGATCCCAACTTATAAGAAAAATCAGTTTCTGTATGTTTACGTCCTTATAACTCGAAAAGTAGTCGATGGATTCACTTGAAATTTTTATGCTACGTTGCATTACTAGAAGAGTGTATTTATTTATATACTTTTTATCCCAAAGTTCCCAGAGGATCCTGTTTTCAAAGTGTTCCCGAATTTATTTATATACTCCCTTACGAAAGCTAAAAATTCTTCACCACCTCGTTTGAACTTAGTTAAGAAAACCCAAACTGAATACAGAGTGTTGAGACCGAGACACTGCATCCACCCTCAATTTTGGCAAGTTTATGCATACAAGATGAGCTGATATTAGTTCCCAACTCGCTCCTCGCACTGGCTTTGTACTGTCGTTACAATATCTGTGATGTGTTGATGTATCGAGTAACTTTAATGTAAATGTAAATCATAATTTAAACATTTCATCAGAGTCAGCTGAAGCGAAATATTACCAAAGTTTGAACTATCGCATGCCATGTATGCATTAGCATCAACTTTCATACAGATAGTTTCTAATAAGGGACCACTTAACCCTTCTCACTCTGAGAGGAGACCCGCGCTCTGTAGTGAGCCGGTGATGGGTTGATCACGATGATGATGATGATTACCTACCTATTAATTTAAAAACCAAGCATTCAGTTTCATAAATAGCAATATCGCGGCTCCGAGAAGAATGTTACCTGTGGAAAAGAATTTTATTCTACTTGTACACGACACCGAAAAACTCTAATATATTGAAAAACGCGCGTTTCTTACCGTTATGGTATTCAGATCTCAAATTTATTTAAACGATCCATTTCATATAACTTATAAAACAATCCATTTTATAGACTAACTAGAGAATGCCCGCGACTTCGTCCGCATGGATTTAGTTTTTAAAAATCCCGTGGGAACTGTTTGTTTTTCCGGGATAAAAAGTAGCCTATGTCCTTTCCCGGGATGCAAGCTATCTCTGTACCAAATTTCGTCAAAATCGGTTGAACGGTTGAGCCGTGAAAAGCTAGCAGACAGACAGACAGACAGACACACTTTCGTATTTATAATATTAGTATGGATAAAGCGCTTGGCTGCAATCAGAACTGCTGGCAAATGAAGATGCAGCCTAAAATGGAGCACACGTCTTGTCTAGAATTAAGAATATGCCTATTCACTTTTCACTTAAAGGTACCTATATTAAAAGTGGACGAGAAAACTGATGTCGGAACTGATGTCAAATTTCGCTAATATGCTCGTCATTCTCGTTGTTTTCCACTGAAAGAGGTCCACTGCAGGACGAAATTATCTTACAAGGAGATCTTCAAAATACGGTATTATACCGATTTTTGTATTGAAAACCTGCCAAAATAACAAATATACTCTCGGATAAGACTTATTTTACGTTGGTAAAATTGGCCCTAAGCCTTCAAAAATTTATTTCCCACATGTCCCGAGACTAGAGGAAAATTATGGTTTATCTATTGCTGTTATACCTATATTGTTAGGACGGTACCATTGAATCGACAGCAGAATGTAATTTATGTTGCTAGTAAATATAGGTTTTCTGCGGATAATTACTTTTGCTAAACCAGCAAAGTGTTCTTTCTAATTATATACATTTACTAGCTGATCCCCGCAGCTTCGCCCGCGTAGATTTAGGTTTTTAAAGATCCCGTATAGCCTATGTCACTCAGGAATAATGTAGCTTTCTACTGGTGAAAGAATTTTTAAAATCGGTTCAGTAGTTCTAAAGATTACCCCCTACAAACAAACTTAACGACATTACCTCTTTATATAATAAATAATACAACGGGCCGTGCAGCAGAAATCGTAATATTTTAATTTCGCCATAACTTCAAAACCAAACGTCCAATTTTAATCATTCAAAGACCAAATATTATCTCCATAAACTGTTCTTAGTGATGAAATCATTTATTTTGATAAGGATTAATAGCATGAGTAAAATAAACGCGTTTAAATGTAGTCCAAAAAAAATTCAAGATTTTTAAATAAAAAAATGGTTGCTGTGCCTCACTCGACATAGATGGGTATAGTGTGTCGCGGACTTTTTTGTAGATATTTATAAGATCTACAATTAATTAGAACATTTTATGTTTCTATCTTTTATAGTTTAGGCAGCGTACGCAAAATAAGTAACTTTTCTGGTTGATTTTTACACCTTGTGTCCGAAAAACCAAAATATCTTACGGAACCCTATTTTTTTCCAAAATAAAATATAGCCTATGTTACTCGTGGATAATGTAGCTTTCGAATGGTGAAAGAATTTTTAAAATCGGTCCAGTAGTTTTTGAGCCTATTCAGTACAAACAAACAAACAAACAAACAAACAAACAAACAAACAAACAAACAAAGTTTTCCTCTTTATAATATTAGTGTAGATTACCTTAACACAATTTTAAGAACACATCTATTAGAAGTATACTTATGAAAAAATAATGTTATTATTTATTTAATGTTCTATTCCTATGATTTCTATTCCAGAAAATTCTTAAATTAATTTTTCAGATACGAGTAAAAATCTCCAGGGAAACCCAACAATTTGATGTCGAGGTAGGCACTTAAATATTACTTCGCATTACACAGATCATTTTTAGAATCACGTAGCTGCCAGTGATTTCAATTTCACGCGAAGGGTGTTAGAATTCAAGTCGGGGACATATCCAAGTAGATATGATATAAATCACATTACTTTTATTAGCTTTTGCGACTTTCAAAAGAAAAGTGATATACGGTGCATGTCAGTTTGATTTTCATTTCATAAAATACTTATATTTTTTTGCTATGAAATATTATGGGAAAATATCAGACTAATGGAAAAAGATAGACAGGAAACGGGACTCAAAAGTGACGTGTTGTACGGGAAAGAAAAAAATAATCTTAGATTTTCTATAACATAGACCTACAACTATGTAATAGAAAGGATTTTTATAATTTTTTAGTGTTTACCTACACTTCAAGGAAATTACTAAATAATTTTTTTAAATACATATCAGAAATTGCGTGACCGGCAGGAATCGAGGTCAAGGCATCGGGCGCGAACCCTGAAGATGCAGGTTCGATTCCTGCCGGTCACGCAATTTTTGATATGTATTTAAAAAAAATATTTAGAAAGGATTTTGTCAAATCACAACTGGATTTTTAAGAAACGCGGGCATCAACTAGTTTCATATGAAATAAAGTTTTTTCAGCACCTGAAAAGTTGTTCCAATTCATAAAATGATGCATAAATAGATTTCGCCGGCGCAGCGGGAATGCGCCACTTTTTAAATACATTTCTACGGTAACTTTCAATTACTTTGCGACAGATAAAGAACGAAATAATAATTATAAAATTAAAACATGCTCGTCTGAAAAGAGCACGGCAGTGGATTTAATCAGTTTCATGACATCGTTCGTGAATCTATTTTCACTTTTTACTATAGTTTTTAGGGTTCCGTACCTCAAAAGGAAAAACGGAACCCTTATAGGATCACTTTGTTGTCTGTCTGTCTGTCTGTCTGTCAAGAAACCTACAGGGTACTTCCCGTTGACCTAGAATCATGAAATTTGGTAGGTAGGTAGATCTTATAGCTGACATTTGGGGAAAAATCTGAAAACCGTGAATTTAGGGTTAGGTCACACAAAAATAATTAAATTGTGGTCATAATTAGTATTTTAGACTTTCGAAGTGAGTGACTATATCAAGTGGGGTATCATATGAAAGGTCTTCACCTGTACATTCTAAAACAGATTTTTATTTATTTTTATGCATCATAGTTTTTGAATTATAGTGCAAAATGTCGAAAAAATATGACTGTAGTACGGAACCCTCATTGCGCGAGCCTGACTCGCACTTGGCCGGTTTTTTTATACGAGATATCACTGACCTCTAACTAATACTGGACTTGCGATTGTCGACCTGTTTTTGAAACAACTTGATTTTCGCCGTTTTGGCCGCATTTAATAAGGTTATCTATAAGTTTTATTATAACATCAGCTTCAGGTTATAAGTTTTATTATATAACTAGCTGATGCCCGCGAGTTTGTCCGCGTGGAATATGGTTTTTTAAAAATTCCGTGGGAACTCTTTGATCGACCAGGATTAAAAGTATAGCCTATGTCAAGCCTTTTAACGCAGAGGTTGAATATGAGTCCACATCCAGTATACTCAATTAACAACTAATATTTTTGTATATCTACTACCCTGCTATCATACAATAATTGTAGTCAGTTTTGTGGACTAAATAAAAAAATGAGTCCACCCTTAATCCATAGAGTTTTGCTAAGAACATGTTGTAACGGTTTTCTATATTTGTTTCGCGTCGGATATGTGCTATGGGCAGGGCCAGTACGGCTCAAAATCAAAGTCTAATATCTGCGAGAAGCAGTTTCGCTTCTATTTTGCATGTCATACTATTGCCAAGTCTCAAGTCATGGCGGTAATTAAACGGGTTTGCTACGGTTTCGCTGCTACGGTTTCGTAGCGGAGATGCTCTATGGCAGTGTATGAAAAAAAACAGAATACTTAAAATATTCTGTTTGAAACATTTTTTAAAAACTGTTTTAAACATAAATATAAGTACTTACTGTTTTTTGAAAGTTTAATTGTTTTAAATTGTTTTTGAAACACTGCGCCAACATGGCTACAGGGATGCATCTGACGCCATACGACTCCGCACTAAAATGTCAACGAGTGCAAATAATACGCGACAAGTCGAGATGACAATCGGGATATGAGGTGGAGGGATGCCCCGCATACCTGCACAGTCCCCGCGCTAACCCGGTGTGGGATAGCGCGTGTGCAGGGCGTCCCCACCCTGATTGCCATCTCGATCTGTCACGTAAGCTTCACCTTTTTACTCCGCTACCAAATATGTAGCTAGTAGCTCGATCTGTCGATTAAGCTTCACCTTTTTACTCCGCTACCAAATATGTAGCTAGTACGTACTAAGTAAATTCACACCTTCCAAAGTTCAGCCAATGTATAAACTGCGAACAAATCGATTAAGCGCCAGTCGGGGGCAGAAGTTATTAGTCTCACTGCTTCTGTTTTCTTCGACTTCAATTTACGGGCTCGATACTTACCGAAGTATCGAATTTGCTAGTTTTTTTACCTCACCTCACGAAACAAATGAAAATTTGGTGTAAATGTGTGGTAATCTTTGGGTTAAATAAAATAAACTACTTAGGGTAACTAAGTACTTTTTTCAGTGTTAGTTAAATGTGTGGTAATCTTTGGGTTAAATAAAATAAACTACTTAGGGTAACTAAGTACTTTTTTGAGTGTTAGTTTCTGTCATTATGATTGAAATCAACGAGGACAGCTTTTGGAACTAAGTAAACTAAAAGAAATTTTAAATATTAAATTTAATATTTTACCTATTTCTTTGCGTGTATTTATCATGATTTTTAGCCATAAAGCCAATATTTCTTTATCAAAGTAATCACTTTAAAAACATTACCGAAACTAAGCCACAACACCCAGGTCTAAATAAAAATAAATTCACAGAAACTCTGCCATTTTAGTACTAAACAATCTCATCATAATGTTTTATTCGAAGTAATATTATAATGTAGCTCTTCTGTATAAAAGGGACGCCATTAGCATACTTTTCACTTTGAATCATTGAAAGCTCCTTACAAAGTAAGATACAAATCTCAGTTAAGTAAGAGTAGAAAATCACTAACATAATCATGAGATCTAAAAGCTTTTTTAGTGTCTGTTTTTTTTTTAGGGAGGTATTTCGTTTTTAACACATACTTGGATAAGCAGACACCGCAAGCCGTCCGTCCAGGCGTGCCCGACATTTGAGCTAAGCCTAGCGCCTATTTTATTTTTAACCGACTTCAAAAAAAGGAGGAGGTTCTCAATTCGTCGGAATCTTTTCATTCCTTTAAGCCTTTTCACAATACTTGCAGTGCGTCATCGCATCGTAAAAATCTACGTCAACGCACAACGCATCGTGGGAATTTACATGGAATCACACTGAGGTGAGATGTCGTTCTTGCGATGCTATAACGTTCGCACCGCAAGTATTGTAGAAAAACTCTATCAATATACTATTATTCCTCTTTCCAAATACAAAAAATCGATCCACTCTCCTGTTGAAGTCTGTTGACCGCGTTGTGATCATCAAACATCGCGCGAGACTTATCGTAGATACAAAAATGCACGCTTAGTTTTTGTACTAGGTATTTAAAAACCTGTGGCGTCTATAGTTTTTCTAACTCCGTTATTTTTAAAATAAAAATTAACAAACATAGCAATTTCTTAGCCAAAGTTTAAGAAACTGGCAAAGTATAGGCGTAAGCGTAAGTAACACGAAGAAAAACCATCTAAGCTCTAGAGTAATAGGAAAAAGTGAACAGTAATTATTAGCTTTTACTCGTGACTTCGTTTGGGTAGATTTAGGTTTTTAAAATTCTATCGGTAGCTTTTCATTATTCACATTTTTAAATTCAGTCATCTGGTAATGTGGTAAATAGCTGTATATAGGCACAGTAGATATGGCAGCAATATAAGTGACTATTGCCTACACGAGTGAAGGGATCTGATTTAAGTGTTTGCTTGGCACCCATTACGTCCGGTGGGATAATGGTGGCACTTCGATTGACACACGGAGATGGGATTCACTGCGAACTAGATTAATGGAATATAAACTAGGTACCTACCTATATTAATGAAATACAATATTGGGCATGTACAGTACGCGACAGCCCCGCATACCCGCACAGCCCCCGCGCTAACCCGCGGACTATTTGTAATCTTGTATAATATAAATATATCTATCACTACCCATATTACAAAATGCGAAAGTGTTTTTGTTTGTTGATCGCAACGGAGCAACAACGATCGACAACGAACAATCGATCGACGTGATTTTTTGCATATTAATATAGTAAAACTTTGGACAGTTATATTTTATAGCGGAAAATCAAAGAATTCCCACGAAATTTGTAAAAACCTAAATCAACACGGATGAAGTCGCGGGCATCAATTAGTATTGTAGGTACATACAAAATTACAAACTTGTGTCTACTTAATAATATTTCAGAGGTACCTATATTATTCTCTATCTTTACTGATTCAAGAAGCTTCCACTGGGAGTCTGGCAGTCGGTAAGCTATGAAAAATATTATTTTTCACCTCCCTTATACACAACGATCGGTTATAGAGTCACGTAGGAGCCGGTGATTTCAATTTCACATAGAGCCTTTGAAAACTAGTCTGAGAAATTCTTTGAAGATAAAAATTCTAGGTAGTGACTGTTTATTCGTGGATGCGGAAGAAAAATAGCACATTTATCGTATATTTTGGCATTTAAGTAGGACGATAGATAACATGCGGGAAACACGTGTTGCTAAACGCGATTTCACGTATCGCCAAATCCTATAGTATTTTCTATGCTATGTGTTATGACAGAAAAGAAGGGAAGAAAAACAATTCTACTAACATCATTATGCCACCAAATAAGTATGAGTAACCCGGCGCTTCCACTACTTGGGCATTTGCTCAAAGTTACAGAAGCGTCAAGACAACAATTTTTCGTGTGTGGCGAAACCTGAAAAAAGGTTTCAGCTCAGCATAATGCTGTATGCCTTGTAATAAACTACAAGAGCACACAGTGTTGATGTTTTTTCAGCAGGAACCCTCGTTCAGGTGATGCCAGGTAACTAATTGAAACTATTTAATGTTACTTCTACTCTATAACATAGGTAAATCTAAATATATAAAAGGAAAAGGTGACTGACTGACTGTCTGACTGACTGATCTATCAAACCGCAGCTCAAACTACTCGACGGATCGGGCTGAAATTTGGCAAGCAGATAGCTTAGGTATATCGCTAAGAAAGGATTTTTGAAAACTCAACCCCTAAGGGGGTGAAATAGGGGTTTAAAATTTGTGTAGTCCACGCGGACTAAGTCGCGAGCATAAGCTAGTTACCTACTAAATCTTTAGTACGCGACAGGTCGAGATGGCAATCGGGATATGAGGCGGGGGGAGCGACCAACCGAAAAAGCAATTGTGAAAAGTCATAGTTAGCCAATTTGGTCTTAGTAGCAAGGGGCTTACAAGAAGTAGATTAAGAGTCCATGACTGGTAATCCACAGACGAAAGTTTCTAGCAAACTGATCAATATTTCCGTTCGCGAGCGAGAGCGCTTAACGTAATAGGATTACGTAGTTTTAAAAATAAGTTTTACAAGTACTTAATCTTTGGTAGTAATAAAGTGTTATGTAAGAAAACTAATCAGTTGTAATTATACATCATTACCAATGTTATAAGTGTTTGTTTGTTGGTTTTTTGGTTTGTCCTTCAATCACGCCGCAACGGAGCAACGAATCAACGTGATTTTTTGTATGGGTATAGTTACAGACCTGTAGAGTGACATAGGCTAATTTTTATTCCGGAAAATCAAAGAGTTCCCCTGGATTTTTAAAAACCTAAATCCACGCGGACGAAGTCGCGGGCAGCAGCTGGTTGAAAATAGTTTAATAAATGCATGACTTTACTTAGCCGAGAATTAACTACATAAGTACTTACTCTGAATGAAAAATTACCAAAAACTTTTTAAAAATTCAAAGGGGAAAATATGCTAATAGTGTTGCTTTTATACAGTGTTCACCTACATTATAATATTACTTAGCTAAAACTCTATGAAAAAGGTGTAAAACAAAGAAATAAGAACAGGAGAGAAAAGTTTTGCTACTATGTTCTATTTTTATTTCATAATATTTAAATTTTTCGTTATAATTATTTAGCGCAGAAGTAAGCGATTTATTCGGGTGTACCTATTTGTGTATAAGTGTGTGTGTGTGTGTGTATAAGATTCGATTCTCGGAATGGGAAACTTAGGAATTTATAATTAGGGTTCCGTACCTCAAAAGGAAAAACAGTACCCTTATAGGATCACTTTGTTGTCTGTCTGTCTGTCGGTCTGACAAGAAACCTACAGGTTACTTTCCGTTGACTTAGAATCATGAAATTTGGCAGGTGGGTAGATCTTATAGCTGACATTTGGGCAAAAAACTGAAAACCGTGAATTTGTCACATCACACAAAAAAAATTTAATTGTGGTCATGAATTAGTATTTTCAATTTTCTAAGTAAGATAACTATATTAAGTGGGGTATCATATGAAAGGTCTTCAGCTGTGCATTCTAAAACAGATTTTCGTTTATTTTTATGTATCATAGTTTTTGAATTATCCTGCAAAATGTCGAAAAAATACGACTGTAGTACGGAACCCTCATTGCGCGAGCCTGACTCGCAGTTGGCTGGTTTTTTTTCAGCCGTAGCCAGTGACCACACTCCCTGCCACCCAGACGTTTAGCATTCCAGTACGATGACGGTGAATGGGAGTATTATCATCATCAAACTACAGAGTACAAGTCTCCGCTCAGAATGAGAAGGGTTTAGGCCATACTCTCAGTGCTGGGCAAGTGCGGATTGGCACTTGGCAGACTTCAAACACCATTTTGGAAAACACTCAAGCATGCAGGGCACGCATGATTGCCGTCAACTCTCGTGTAAGGTCTACAACTTCCAGGAACTCCGTCGCCACGCTGCTGCCGTGGCACTATTCTGCATATTCAGCCTAACTACTTATTAAATTTTCTAAAATCTTTATTTGATTTGGGCTTTAAATCCTTTCGAATATCTCTATGTATTATGAACCAACCTTTGTCAAAATAAAATAAATATTAACTTAGATATTATAACAATCAGTTTAAAACTTATAAATTAAGAATTTATTCATTATTCTGATGGGTGCTGCCACCTTAATTAATAAAAAAAAAGGATTTTTACTCGTCCCTACGTAATCCTAAGAGAAAATTAGAGGAAAATACAATTGAAAGAATCGCGAGCACTCCAATTCCAACAAAGGATTTCGAATACTTTTAATTACAAATTAGAAGCTCAGCACTTTTTGAGTCGGGTAATCAAATTTCTAGTATCCATTATTATGCAAATCTTCATTAACAAACGACGGCTTTTAAGAGCCTACTCAAATACTGTGATTTTAACTTAGTCTTATTTAAATTAAACATTTTCTGTTCTATTTATCAAATACCTAGGTATATTTACTTACTTAACCTACCTTACCTACCTACCTTAGTGTGGTAACGACTAGTACCTACTATATTAGGAATTTTGAAAAATCTTGCCTGATTACTTGTCTATAAAGGGAATCTTTGTGCAAAATTTCAGCTTTCTAGGTCCAGGTTAGGTTTGAGCTGGGCGATTAGTCAATCAATGTCAGGATTTTTCTTTTTATTTTATACATTCAGATTGTACATACCTATTACAAATCTATAATTCTATGAATGAAACCAATCCTACAACTACAAAAATAAATCAAGGATATACCATAAAAACTAACGAAGATTTAATATGCCTTACTACAACATTAATATTATGTACGTACTTAATTTAAATAAATTCACCACTAAACTGACGGAAAATAATGAATAATTAACCCTAATTAATAGCTACGTACCTATCTACTTCAATGAGTACGTAGGTACCTACTTATCAAAGTAAATGACTATTAAATATTTTGAAAGGCGAAATAATAATGGAATGACTGCCTGCCGACTACCTTCGGTCGCCAGTTAACCAGAAAAAGCCTTCAAACGGTTTCGGCACTCGAAAGGGAAATTGGGGTGACATTAATGTTAATATATTTTCCTTGGAACACAATAATTGAGGAGAACCCGGCTCTTTTCTAAATGTTGATTGATTTACATTGAAATGATTTACATTTGTCGTTATTACCTATTATTCAAATCAGACTTTTTTAACCGAAAAGGGTTTCAATTAAATTCGCCGTTTACAAATAGATCTGTAATTTTCATTTCTCATTTTCCTTCTAGATTAATAGTTTAAGTTACTTTATGTAGGGAACATGTAAAAAACGTGTAACTGTATGGTAACTGTAATAATTGTTGTAAATGTTTACATTGACATTGAACCACAAAAAGTTTTAGCAGTTACTAGATTATGCTCGCGACTTCGTCCGCGTGGACTGCATGAATTTCAAACCTGAAAATATTTAGTTTCGTCTTTTTCTTATTTTTCTCGGCAATAGCATATAATAAAGAAAAACATATTAAGTACCTACTTAAAGTATTACAACTTATGAACTCGTAGCAATAAATCATACTTACGCTTATGTTAAAACATCTAAGATAATATCGCACGTAGGGCACCTAAGGCGTGAAGATATCCCGGAAGATCTTGAATAAATACCTATCGACAGACAACCTAATGCATTTCGAATTTCCCAGCGATATAGCTTAGGTGCAGGAGCTCATATATCTCAGATACATTAGTCAGATTGAAATCTCTTTGGTGGACTTAGAATTGCAAAACAGTGCAACCACTCGGATGCTGTTTGATTCAAAGAAAATTCTTTTTTTCCATTCGTCGCTGCAAATTCAATTTATTTCCAGACTTTCACCACTTCAACATTCACGCTAAGACATAATATTTTATTTTCGGTAAAATCGAATTTCTTAGTGTAAATTATATTTTCGGAAATGCGAGTTACTCAAAGTTCGTGCAGAAGATTTATATTTTTCTAAATTATTCTGATAATAAAAAAAGGTGGTACTAATAGAGGGCCTAAATGCGTGTGGACGTAGAAAACATAAGTAGGTACGAGAGTAATGCATTCAGGCCACGGCTATTTATTTGTAAATGATCGCGCGCGATTTGCTTCTATATTTTTTTTAGACTAAATGATGCCCGCGACATCGTTCGCGTGGCTTAAGGTTTTTGAAAATCCCGAGGGAACTCTGATTTTCCGGGATAAAAAGTAGCCTATGTCCTTCCCCGGGACGCAAGCTATCTCTGGACCAAATTTCATCAAAATCGGTTGAACGATTGGGCCGTGAAAGATTAGAAGACAGACAGACAAACATACATACAGACATACAGACATACAGACAGATAGACAGACAGACAGACAGACACACTTTGGCATTTATTATATGATGATAGTATGCATAGCGCTTGACTGCAATCAGACCTGCTGGCAAGGGAACACCATTTTCTTGATCTTGCAATCGACAGTCGTATAAAGGATGTTCAGAATTCACAGACTGCGGTTTATGTCCAGCACCTAAATATACAGGGCAAATAAATAATTACAAGATTTAAGGCAACGAGCTGCATAACTTCTTAATTAAAATATATCTACACTTATTACTCTTTGCCGCTGTTTCATTTGTTTCTCTCGAAGCGGTTAATCAAACTCGAAGGAGCACGCGATGTCAGCGGGAACTAATTTGATGTAAAGTTCGCGGTTTCAAGGCTTCTAATTTTCCCCGACTAGTTATGATCTTTAATACAATGTACATTGTATTATCACTCTCATTTCACAGCTCAACTTCTTAACAAGCTCCGAAATGTTTGCGTAGAACGCACGCAAAACTTAGGTTGAGATCTATAGAGCACACTTTGACTTTGCTCAGACTAAAGATTGAGTTAAAACGAGACAGATTTATGTGAGAGATATAGCCCTGTCTCGTTTTAACTCTACCTTAAGTCTAAGCTAAGTCAGAGTGCGCTCTATAGATCTCACCCTTAGACTTATTAACTAGGCACGCCTTTTGCATACTTTGAAATATATCAAGTTGTTAACGAACTAGCAGAGCCCGCGAATTCTTTAGTATAAAATAAGTTTTAAATTATATTATTACTTATTATTTTATTTATTATTATATTTGCACACACTCATACACGTAACTTAATGTAAATATATGTAACTTAACTTAATGTAACACGTAACTTAATGTAAAATATATTTACATTAAGTTACGTGTATAAGTTAGCTTCAGAAAATTTTAATTGCTTTTTATTAGAGATTCTTATGTTTATTCTTAGGTATTCTTAGCTTTACTAAGTTTAAGTAAATCTGCTGAAATAAAAGATATCTATTTATATATAGATATCTAGTTATACTACAGGCTACCTTCAGGTATACACTTAACCCAAGAGCTTTATATAAAAGCCGGTACAGTATGGATTGAGCAAAGTCAATTCCGTAAGTACGGTTAGTTAACCGCCGTGACCGAATTTCAGTTGAAACTTTGATTATAAGGCTTAAACGCGCTCTACCTTGAAATATGGAGGATCTTAGGCTGATAGGCGTAGCTCAGTCGTAAATTTAAGGCTTTAATAAATTACTTCATCATACGTACGTAAAGCTACCTATGGTTAATAATATAATTTAGGCATAAGGACGACAGTTTTCTTGACAGTTTTCTTACGAGATCTTGCTGTACTTACGCAAAATTTATTATGATAACATTAAGGTTCATACATACTATCAGCATTTAGATAGAAAAAATAAAGGTAGCGAGATTGCTGTCTTTTACTCTATGAAAACATCATGATCAACCCACTTCTGGCTCACTACTGAGAACTAGACTTCTTTCAGATTGAGAATGATTTAGCAATAGTCTACCACGCTGGTAAAGTGCAGATTGTCAGACTTCACTCATTTGAAAAAATTATGGAGAATTTTCAGGCATACAGGTTTCCTCACGATGTTTTCCTTCATCATTAAAGCAAGTGATCTAAAATTGCTTAAAACGTACATTATTCCAAAACTTAGAGATCGAACTCCAGACCTTCCAAATAGGAGGCCGACGTCTTAACCACTAGACTATTACTGCTCTCAGAGAGAAAACGCTTATTAAGAAAAAGCTCCATGTCTGAAAACGGGACATTCGGTATAGTAAGTAGTATATTTACTACAGAAAAGCCCCGTGGGTATATTTTGAAGCATCGCTTACCTTTTTCGACTTTCCATTTTTCCTTAGAAGCTTGGCACAACAAAGCCCTCTAGTGTCCGGCAGGGGAGCGGGCGGCTTGCGCGGCCAGCAGAGACGCTTCGGAGTCTCCACCACCGCCTCACTCCGCGCCTCCTCCTTATCTTCACACATGCTCCCCCACCCTACTTTACCCAACACTCACAACCGAGATATCGATGCTTTATGAGAACCTCTGGCATTGTTTTCTCCTATAAAACTACACGATAACACTATCTCACTCTAATTTATCGTGGTAAATAGCCGCCTTGCAAAAATCTCCTTCACTTTATGTACGCTACGCCGCCCGCTACGTCTAGCAAATATCTACGGGGCCGTTTCCTTTAAGTAAGAAGATAAGTGCGGGCTATCTACTCACTACTGCGTGCCATCGAAACGTCCGATTTAACATCTGAAACAAAACAAAATTAGTTAATTAAATAGTAATGAAAATCATTTTACGATACTTACTTAAAATACCAAAATCAAAATTTATTTATTATATGTAGGACAACTAGTGTCTCTCGTACTACGTCTATGGCTCTACCCTGTGGCTCTACTACATCTACCACCTGTTCGGTATGCAGATCCTAAATGAGTAGGTACTGAGAAGAGCCGGCAAGAAATTCAACAGTTGCTCTTTTCAAATCCTAAAAAGTTACAATATATCAATATAACAATTCACTAAATAATCTTGTAGGTAACTTAAAGCTCAGCCGGTCGGTCGCTTCCATGCAACTTTGTCACTAAGAAATTTTTATTGAAGTTTATTGAACAATGTTGTAACGAGAAAACAATTTTTCGTTATAAGTCCCGCAAATTGCTATTGCGCTGGAACCATGTCTCATTAACATCGAAATGACGTCTTTTGACGTCAGCCAAAATAAAAATATACCATCAGCTCGACACTTCAGTCTAGTATTGACGTCCCTAATGGGGGTTACGCGCAATAGCACTTTGCAGGACTTATACACCATTCTTACAACAAAAAATAAATAGATGTTAGTCTAAAAGTGCTTCGTTAGAGAAATTAGAGAAGCAGGTAAGGTACCTAAGCTAATACCATAGCAATGTGATTTATTTTCAGTCCATAATTAATTAGACCTCATTACTGCTCTGCAAATCTCGATCAATATAGCGCAAAACGCATACAAAATAGGTGCTTTATGAAGGAATATTTAACAGTGTATTTAATCAGAAGCTGATTTTTATTGACGTCCAATGAATATTTAATAGCGGCTGGGGGGTGGTGACGGGTACCTCTCGACATAATTATCGCATCGTCATTGAATTCTTCCGAACTCTTCGATCCATCGACTCCATCGTGGCGATATTATAGTTAGATGGATAGAATAGAGTAGGTTGATTATATCTGATTGCAGCCAAGCGCTAGTCTATAAATTTTAAAATAAGGTAGGTACTTATTATATAATTTTTAATTCAAAAAAACTTTTGCGGGTGCTTTTTTGGAATTGTCAAAATAATTTACCATTTACCTTTAATGACAAACATAATTACGGCAACATTAATGGTAGATAATTTTTCAAAATGATATTATTACTGGTCGAGGGGGCTATTTCGTCCGCACGGATTTAGGTTTCTTAAAAATCCCGAGGGAACTCCCTAGCCTAAATCTGCCTCCGGAATGCAAGCTACGTCTGTACCTTAGTTAAACGGATAGGCCGCGAAAAGGTAGTAGATAGACAAACACACTTTCTCATATAAGTAATATTAATATGGAAAATGAGATTCTTATAAAAATATTAAGTAGGAATTAATTCATAAAGGCATTTCAATATTAAACACGACACATAATATTAGTCACCTATATAATTTTATCTTCTAAATGCCTACCTCTCGCGTGGAACCTTTTGTAGGTACGTTGATGATAATACTCAGAAACCTTCACGCAAATGCCAACAACAACTGTACAAAGTTTCAAATGTATTGAATGAACGATGCGTGACTCCCTATGTAACGAACAAATTTTTTATAAGTGAAAAAATTATAATTTTTAAAGGTGTGCGGGGCGTCCCCCCACCTCATACCCCGATTGCCATCTCGACCTGTCGCGTACTATACTAAGTAGGTAAGTAAAGTTTTGCAAAGTTAATTAAAGCAGCATTACTTAGTAGGTACTGCTGCTTAGTTTGCTATATCAACACGGGTTATAAGCATGTACTACATAATAAAAAGAAAAAGTAAAGAAATTAATCAAGAGCTGTCTGCCAAGGCCTAAGAATAAGCAGCGTTGTGAATCGCGAGCGCAGGTACCTACGTAAGATAGGTAAGTAGGTGCCCCACCGCAACGTTGGACCCGTTCCAGCGGCTAATATCCCATTCTGTTTGTCTTGCGAGCCAATAAAATGACTTTTATGCAAATCATACGAATTCTATACATTTTTGATGAGCTCTCAGACACATTCGCGGCGTTTAATTAATACATTTTTCAATCAAAACTTTGTGATTTTGAAATACTTTGAATTTTGCGAAGGTTTTGTTGGAGTGCTTTATATTGACTCTAACTTTTAACTTATGGCAGAAGTTAGAATAATTACAATTTATACCGTAGTGTAAATTGTAACTAAAAACAGTGACTGAACGGTGATACAATTGATATTTTTTTTAATGATAAAGTTGCATAGAAACAACTGGCTGAGCTTTTAGTTGCTCACACAAGATACTTACCTACTTGTAGTAAATTGTTACATTGATAATATTACAATATTTATATATTTTATGCTTAATTTGAAAAGCTGAGTTTCTTGCCGGCTCTTCTCAGTACAATGTGTTTTCTGAACCCGTGATAGTTAGTTTTTCTACTTACATGAAAAAATATTAAATAAAAATATATATATAAAAAGTGAAACAAGAACTCTGTCTACTATACTAACTAAATACATACACGAATTTTTGAATTGCTCTACAGACTGACCGTTCATAAATTCCTAATATTTTATGGTTCACTGGTTTTTCGGCTTTTCAGTTGCCAATATTCATATCTAAAGCAAACATTTTACAGTCCAATAGCTCTACCGACCGCTACCGTATATAAATGGCAGAGCTATTTATTAAAGTATTTTCTTTAAAGTTATTTTTTTCAGGTAATGGTTTGTAGTTACGAATAATAAAAGTAAATTTTTTTATAAACGGTAGATGTCTACAAGCGTGAGCTTGCACCAAAATACATTAAACACAGTACGCGGCAGAAAGTAATGTATATCAGCCTTAAGAATGACATTTCGGCTTTGTAGAGCATTGTCTCTGTCACTCATACCTATATGACGTTTTGCCGAACTCAACGACAGAGACAATGCTCTACAAATTCGCTATCTCCTTCTAAATGCCGATTAACATTACTTTCTGCTGCGTACTGTACCTACTACCTACTTATGTGAATGTTTGGCAGGTCGGCGTGTGTGATGAATCTTTTAACTTGTTGAATTTACGTTCGCACTGCAGAAAATCGGATAAATTCTTTGACAATAAGTAAGTATTTTAAAATTCTTTCAAAGGCTATGGAATATCAAACAAGTTTCTTTTCAACACATTGTATGACAATGCAAACTCAGTTCAATACATTAACAGAAAATCGAGTTTTCAACATGTGTGTGTGTAAATGTTTCGTCAGCGCAAACTCATGATTAGGCCAGTTTCGGTGTTGTTTCTGACACAATACTGTGAAGCGTGTGCTTTTCAAGTCTAGAAGAACCATTGGCTCTTTTGATTGCAATCTTTAGGTACTGTTTGTTTAGTATTTTCTCATCACTAAACTTTGTACCTACATGATGATATATAATCTGTGTCTATATTGCGATTTGATCTGTAAATTATGTCTTTCTCGCTCTCTCTCTTCACTGGAACTGAAATAAAATGGACGTATTTTAAAGCTGCTGTAATTTTAATTTATAAGTCCTGGGTAAACCCAACGCTGGAACTTTGGGAACCAGGAAACCAAGGTCGGTGAGTATCCCTAAACCTGCAGAAGCTGAAGACATCCTGAAACGCCTGCAATCCTGATCACTGTTGATGGAAATATGTAAACCTTAACTTATTTTATAATGTAGAGCGTCTGAGATAGCTAGCTAATTAGCTAATTTTTACAAAACATTTATGGCTATTGAAATCCCGGAAAATCTAAAACTAAGGCAATAAAAACTGTTAAAAGTCATAAGCATGTAAATAATCGTGTGGAATATTTCTAGTTCCACTTATCTTAACCGAGTGAACAAACGGAGTACAGATAAAATAACTTTCATAATCCATCCTCAGTAATGAACACAAATAGGCACTCCAGAACATTCCCGTCTGCCAGAGCCCCGAGCCCGAAGTTTGTTGACATGGGAGAATTTTTCTTTTTTTGCCGAGGCCGAGTCTAGGGTCGACGTATGAACCGCTTTATATTATAAAAATCAAGCGTTTTTCAAACTAAAACGACATGCCGCAGCATGTACGATATGGAAATGAAGCTGAGGCAAAATTAGCTTTCATTGTTTGTGAAAAATATCATCAACAATCGTGTAAACATGGAGAAAAACAATGTTTAAACAACGCGACGTTTGTATGGAAACGTAAAGGAAACTATGGTTTCTTATATAAAAAAATTGGTCAAGTGCGAGTCGGACTCGCACACTAAGGGTTCCATAGCATCGTACAAGAAATAACACTTTTTAATTTTTTTTTAATTTTCATGACGGCAATTTTTAATTATGTCATGATGATGATGATGATGAAAATTTCAACTTTATACTTATACGGTTTACGAGATACAGTCCGCTGACAGACAGACGGACGGACGGACGGACAGCAGATGTTAGTTATAACAGGGTCCCGTTGGCACCCTTCGGGTACGGAACACTAAAAATTAGATGATGCCCGCGACTAGATGATAACCACGTGGATTTAATTTTTTTAAGCCCGTGGCAACTCTTTGATTTTCCAGAATAAAAAACCAAACAAACGCTTTGTAGTAGATAATATTAAGTGAGTTATAGGTAACTAAGTAGGTAAGTAGGTTTTTAATGATTGGATTAATTATTGTTTATAAACTTGGACACGTAGGTTTCCTATTTTTAAATTATACGAGCGCCTTCGCTTTGTCTAGGTTAATGAAGTTAATATACTGGTATACAGGTATTTTGCACTTCCATAAACTCTTCAGATTTGGCGGAGCTCGAATATAATAGGACTTCGCGAAAAACTGTTTGCAAAGGTTTTTATTTTGTGTTGAATTTTGGAGTCAGCTGGATACTAAGAGAAAAATAATTAGGTAACTTAAAATTACTAAAGAATCAAGTCTACATAAATACAGTCTACGAGTATCACTATTAAGACACAACTAACTAACATTTATAAGAGTTACTACGGAGCAAATAAAAAAGAAGATAAATATAACAGAAACTTTTCTAATCAATCTATTCTTACCAACGAACAACAAGCAAGGAATCTATCGCCTCAACTATGTTTAGATCACTAAATAACTACTTCACTACGGCATCGACGAGTGAAAACTTTTTCGTAGCTACGCGCTTTGTTTAGGCGCTACGCCGCCGCCCACGGAGCCGTAGCCGCTCTGACTGCCGTCGGCCTTTCGCCCGCCTTATATACCTACGCGGCAACCCCTAACGTGCTTTTCCCGCCAAACGAGGCATAGGGTCCCGTACTTGTAACATTCAGCCAGTATCGTTTACGATGCGAGGTTTTCGTAAATAGTAAGCCGTTCGTTTGAAATGCTTACTTTGTAACACAAATTCTCTATCAAGTCGCTGCGTGACTCATAAATATGAATTCGGCTTACGTTGTGACTTTTCAAGTTCCAACATCTCGAAATCTTTAGACTGCGGAAGCAAAATAAGCGATCGTTTCGTAGCGCTGATCTTTTTTTTTTTTCAGTTTTGCACAGACGAGCAGAGCAGAGCGATAGCATAGGTACTTACGTATTGAAACGTAATTCTTTAAAGGGCTACCTACTTAACTGATTTGCGGTATTATTTTATTCTTTAGAAAAACAAGTACCTACTACTTTTGCTATTGAATTTATTAGCCCTGCAATAAAACTAAACATAAGGACCAATAAGGACTCAAGTTATTTTTTTTTATTAGTAACGGTGAATGTAGCGTCATAGTTGTCATAGCTCTTTGATGCCTAGGTTTTGCGCCATACAATTCTTAGTTAATTAAACTGATTTTGATAAAACACATTAGGTATATATTGATGGTCAGATATAACGTAGCAAATGCGTCCTTAAAAATGTATCTGTTTCTTTAAAAATATGTTTTCAACAACAGATTCATTAGGTACATCAAATCAACATAAAAGCCTGTGATTAGAGTGAGAGATCACATTTTATCTGTGACTTGGTATTTTTTGTATTATTATAATACCGAAACGAAACTAGTCTTAGTTTAAAAACATTTCACCAAACGATATTAAAGTCACATTGTTCTCATACTCCAAACACTAGGCATAAAGAATTCAGCCTCCCAGATACTTTAAAAGCACAGACAAATCATTATAAAGACAAGTACGTTAAGCACGGAGCGTTTTGTACTATTTTATGATAGTACTTACCTTTAGCCCCGGCCTTTCATTCGTATTTCAAAGCACAACACATGTTAATTCGGGCAGCTTATAAAAAACAAGTGTAAAAACCACTGAATAAATCGGTACAGGCACATTTGTAGAATTTAATATACAAACGAGTTTGTTTACACAAGCCTGATACAAAATAAGATATTAAAGCGTGTTGTGCTAGGGCGGGCTGGAGCGCCTACTAGCGGCGTATGCCGGAATCTGCAAGGGCGGCTAGGGCTGGGGTAGCAACTGTAGCTTTCTTTCTCGTTCGCACGCGTAGTTCCTCAATAAGGGCTGCCTATTGAGTTACGCAAAAAGGACGCCTTTATCAATGACATAGGATATATTATAACAGCTACGTACTCCAATCCGGCCCCTCGGCAGGCTGCGCGTAGTAGCCTTGAGTGAGCCTTATGTTTTCATCCCGTGTGCGTAATAAAACGTTTAGGGAGGGGGACCAGTGACTTCTTCTGAAGGATTTATGGAGGAATCTCTAGAATTAATTCGGGCCGATTTTAGCCCTCTCGGCCGTCAAGGGGTGATGTTAGCAGGCTTTGCGTTATTTACATAATAATTATTGCGAACATGTTAGCGCTTTCGATTTGAATGTTGTTGTTTGACTTATATTTACAAATCTGTAGGATTCACATCCCAAAACCAAAATATGATCTTCTCAATTGTGTTTTTAAACAATTTGTACTTATGTGAAATAAAAAATAAAAAACATTTTAAAATAAACTTTATTACAAAAAGTTGCAAAGTAAAAATAGAGTTGTACCTAAGTACAGAAAAATAAATAAATATTTGTATTATAGAATCAACACCATTTTAAATGGTCAATGAATGAAAACATATTAAAAAAAAACCTAATTAAGTAACACAGATGGTTTTCTCAAATATTTTCTCAATTACTATAGAAAATAAGCAAACTTTGTACATTTCAATATTATACAAACGACTTTATCTATTGTGACAGTAATGTACTATTATTTCGCAATATTATAAATAAGTAGGTATAATACAGTTCTTGCAATTCACGAAGGCGAGTGAATTTTACTTGTGGTTACGTCGTATACATGGGCATTGCGTAAGTGTACCTTACTTAAACCAATATGACTTAAACACAAGCATGAGCCACTCACCCTCGTGAAATGCAAGTTTACTATATTGACAGATTATCCAATAAGCATGGGCTCTAATTTTCCAGAGTCATACAGTTGCTTTACATCTGATCCACCGCCCACACAGGTCCCATTAATAAACACTTGTGGAACCTGCAAAGAATATAATATAAATAAATACACAGTGCCAAAATCAAATCTAGATACTCCTCCTTTTTAGAAGTTGGTTAAAAAGATTATAACAATGAACGAATACACTTTTATAATTAATTACTAGATGATGCCTGTGACTTTGTCTGGCTAGATTTAGAACTGGAACTCTTTGACTTTCTGGGATAAATAGTAGCCTATGTCCCTTCCCTGGGATACAAGCTATCTTTATACCAAATTTTGTCAAAATCAGTTAAACAGTGGCCCTACCGCGGTTGTTTGACAGCTATAATGTCACGATCGCAATCATCTCTGATTGGTTAATGCTCGCTCACTATTGGCCACAATGCAATGTTGCTCATTGTTGCAACAAGAATCGCACAAATTCAGCCAATCAGAACAATTGAGATTGTAATAATGATTGATGCAGGTTTTAGACAATCGCCCCGCAGATAAGCTGTGATAAGTTAGCAGACAGACAGACACATTTTCGCATTTATTATTTTAAAGTACAAGTATAAATATGCATGATAACTAAAAATAAACTAATTAGTTACTAACATTTCTTGAAAGATTATTCAGATTGTTACGAAAACCATTTCTCATATAAATAACATCCAATGAGTAATGACAGCATTCAGAAACAAGTGTAAATGACATTACTGGTCATACCTACATAATGTTGCAGCAATATGCTAACAGATGGTGCTGTGGTATAAGATTTAGTTTTACCAAGCTAGAAGTTTGGAGTTATACCAAGCTAGAAGTTTGGAGTTATAGTTTAGGACTAGCAACTGCCCAACATTTAAAAAATTTATCCTTATTCCTTGTTTACAATATGAAGGAACCTCTGGCATAATTTCACCTTTATAGGCAGAGTGTTGATGGATTAGTCATTGAGTGAATCAGGACTTTTCTTTTTGTGTGCAGTTTATTGAATATTGAATTAAGTTGGATTTTAAATTGGATCTAGTCTGGTTATTCTGTTAAGGACCTTGTGTCCTCCTTCCAGTACCACTACCACATAAAAAGTATGTATGAGTTTACCACATAGGTACAACAATTATTTTCTTTTTTTGAACTTTGCAATATATAGGTACCAGCAAGATATTTGTTTTTGTCTCTATTAATGGGTCCTAATTAGGTAGTAGTTTGTACACAAATACTAAAAATAAACCTTAATAACTCAAGAAGCAGGTAGCTAAAAATCTTCTCATACAGATCGAAAAGAAACCGAGTTTACCTCTTCAACAAGGATGTGGTTAAAATGCACTAATGTGTAAAAAAATTGTCTAAAAATAAATATTGCACCACAATAATGACATCACAGATAATACTGATTTGAGGGTCACTGTGAATCGCAGCATCATATTTTACTTCTTACATTTTGATTACAATATGCTTAAATTACTTACAGTTCTGAATCCGGAGATTTGTGCTAGGGTGTCCTGAATGGCTTGGCCATCATCACGCTCGTCTAACTCGTACACCTTTATCGGTTGTTTAACTTTTCCAAATACCTTAAAAATATAAAGTAATTTATAAGTCTTGAGAACAGTAACAGGAGAGCAAGTTAATAACTCGCTTCATAGTAAAATATAAACTAAATACCAAGAAAATCAGATAGGTAGATATAGATTTAATAAAAGTTAGGTCTTAAAAATAATAAAATATAATTTAAAAAATATATAAAATAGGAAACAATTTATAACCTATAATGGATACTCACATCCTTAGCTAGCGTACAATAAGGGCAATATGATTTCGAGAACACAACTACTTTTTCTTGGGAAATAGCGTCTTTAATAAATTGTTGAATCTCTGCAGAGTTGGCCATTTTCGATGAACGTGAAATTTTACTTCCCAACAATCCCATTTAAAATTGATTGAAACATTTGACAGTGACACATAGATGAAAAATAAAAATTTCACATAAATGTATTAATTTGACGTTGACACTAATGTCAACTTGACACACTAACTGTGAGATTTTGCAAACATACATTAAAACAACAAAAAAAAACTATATATAGTATATACATACAGAAAAACTTATTACTAAAAAATTTATATTTACAAAAATATACGCCGTCCAAATGGTCATTTATGGGCATTGTGCCCAAAACACTGGCGCTATTACCTCGCTGAACGGCAAGGCTCAACCGTTGAGCGAAATAAGCACCAGCTCTTGGGTCACCAGACGCGTGGATCAGCTTTTGGGACACGACGTTTATAAAAGCTTTCGTGTCCGATGACCATGGGCCCAGAGTCTCAAACGCAAGCGCCGCAAATACATAGTCCTTACTAATGACTGAGTATTTACGGCGCTTAAGCTCTTGAGCTGACTCGGCTGCTGCAGCCGCTTTTTGGCACGTGCCCGATAAATGGGACGCTGCCAACGTGTCGACGCAGGTCGCATCCCACACCAGCGCACGCCCCATCGACCATGGTACTATAGTCATCCCATCTGGCCTTTTGCCGTCATCCCTGAACAAGCCGGAAGGTTCTAGCTGAGCTGGGACTGAGGCAGTGGCCAGAGCGCGACGGACTATATCATTAATAGCACCATGTCGATATAAGCGGCCTGCACTCCGAATACAACTGAGTCCATGGTGACCAAACCGATCCACGGGGCTGCCGCAAGGGCAATAATGAGGCTCACAAACCTTGATTCCCAAGCGTAGGCAAACGGCCACACGAAGCGCTGTCTGGTCGAGAATCGTCCCCAAGCTATGAGATGGCAGAGCGTGTAGCCAGTGACCCGACTCCTTTTCGGATACCGCCAAAATTCGGGCTTTATCCGTAGCCGAGGTACACTGCGCTACTAGGTCCGCGTGTGTCAAGATAACACGCGGTTGTCCCAAAGGCCCTGACATTCCACAGCAATAGGATAATCTTCATCAGGACAAGACGCACTCCAAGCCAACTTGGCCTCCGCAAGACTCTCCACCACAACATCAGTCGGACTGGTCAGATTAAGGATCTGACTGATGAGAGTGATAGAGCCAGAAGCAGAAGATAAGAAAGCCGGAAGCGCAATGCTTGAAATGGACCGTATGCCTAGGCCCCCGTATTTCACAGGTAGGCTCGCTTGGGTCCAGGTGCGGTCATCGAATTGTAAATTTAGAATTTTGCCAAGAGTGTCCTTAAGTGACACGTCTAGGACCGAAATTAAAGAAGGGTATTTCCAAAAGGGACTGCACCGCAATAAATACATGAATTTAGGAGCAAATAAACATAAACGTAAAATATACAAGGCCATGTGTGGGTTTATATCTAAAAGACGATGCGAAAATTTATTAAAATTACCAAATATAGAATTTAGGAGGGAAGAAAATGCGTCGTAAAAAAACTGTGAGATTGTGAGATTTGTTCTGTGGCCCTACCGCGGTTGTTTGACAGCTACAATGTCACGATCGCAATCATCTCTGATTGGTTAATCCTCGCTCACTATTGGCCACAATGCATTGTTGCAAGAAGAATCGCACAAATTCAGCCAATCAGAACAATTGAGATTGTAATAATGATTGATGCAGGTATTTGACAATCGCCCTACTGAGTCTGAGGTGTTGTGTGACCATTGCAAAAATAGAGAATTCACCAAACTCCTAAAAAATTCCTAAAATATGCCACTTTTTATTTTAGTATTTCCATTGGGATGAAAAATTCGTAAGTGATGAACAAATACAGTCAAATATAGTAGTTGGCTAGCTTCGAAGGGTAAAAACAACTAACTAGGTAGGTACCTACCTACTTAATTCTTGTAAAGGCCGGTTGGTAATAGCATGTAATAGGTACCAACTTAGGTACTTATTAATTTAACAGGAATGAGATATTAAAATGATCGAACTGATTCAGGTGGAGTTCTTAAACGTAAGAGGAAGAAAAGACGCAGGTATAGATCAACCGAAAAGAGTATAAACTAAATGAGGGCGCCGCCGCCGCCTTCATTCTTGTGGTAACAACATGCATGTACTGCAACCAAAACAATATTGATATTCGATATTTTTAAATTATTAAAAGAGGGGGATTCCAACATCAATGTTAAAAACACTGGAGAACCTATGTCGTAATTACGATAAAATTGTATTTATTATATCATCATCATCATTATGATCAACCCATCGCCGGCTCACTCAGAGCACGGGTCTCCTCTCAGAGTGAGAAGCGTTTTGGCCATAGTCTTCCACGCTGGCCATGTGCGGATTGGTAGACTTCACACACCTTTGGAACATTATGGAGAACTCTCAGGTAGGTATGCAGGTTTCCTCAAGATGTTTTCCTTCACCATTAAAGCAAGTGATACCTATTTAATTAATTAAAACGCACATTTACAATGACATACACTCCATCTCAACTTGTCGCGGCCTACTGTATACTTGGGCAGTTGTTGTTTATTAAAGTTTTCTACAAGATAGATGGCGTGAGGCCGTAAGTATGTTACAATCAATTGAGCATAAAACTTCTTATCTTTCAATAACAGTTCATGCGTGAAGTCCTACTTCTCAGTCACAGACGCTTGGGCCGTCTAGTGTGATCTATAGTAGGTATATAGCAGACTACTCGCTAGAGTGGCGACTAGCCCATCCGTATAACCTGTTTAGACGAAAGGTACAGAACTACAGATGTAGCTTGCATCCCAAGGAGAGACATAGGCTTTGTCTCAGAAAATCAAAGACTTCCCACGGAATTTTTAAAAACTTTAATCCGTCTAGATAAGGTCGCGGGCTTCATCTATTTGACACAGAGTTAGCTTGCAACGTAGGAATTTTTAAATAAATTCATGGGGATGAAATCGCGGGCGTCATCTAGTAAATAGTATTTATATTCTATACCCACATACAAATAGGAACCTATTTGCAAAAAGAAGACGAGGCACGAAGCTGTAAGCGAAGACGTTTAAAACGGCTTCCTTGCTCCTCTTCTTTTTCCACCGGGTATTTAAAGTTAAAGGTGCGTGCCCTGCATCGAAGCCCCGACCTCCTAGATAGAAGGTTGATGTCTTAAACACTAGGCTATCACCGCTTTTGTAAGTATTACTGCCTAAACTATTATAGTGAAATCACTAAAAGCTCGAAACTAAAACGCTACGTGAAACAGACCGAAGTACATTTGATAGCAAACGGTACAATCTAGTATGCGCCGTTAGTTAATTACAGGAGCATAGACTTATTACTTCATGCTAGTCAATTTGTCTACAAACTGTACTGGCAACAAATTTAAATGTTACTCGCTCATTTTGTATGAATTTCGGTTTAAAGACATTTATTTTCTCAATAAAGAACACAATAGTTCACTTAAAACCTAATTTTAAATAGGCATCCACAATTTACCTACGCTAAGAACATAACTTTAAAGTAATGTATATATACATCAAAAAACTTTCAACACGCACATACAGAAAGCATGAAAATAATAAAAATAAATTAATGAAAGTTCTTGCATTTCACGAGGGCGAGTGGCTCGTGCTTGTGCTGTTAGGTACCTTACTTATACCGATACGACTTATATCGGTATACGTAAGGTACAGTAAATATGTGCGTGCGAGCGCTTGCTCGCGACTGATTGGTCCAACATCCACGCACACTAACGCAATGCCCATGTAAACGAAGTAACCACAAGTAAAGTTCACTCGCCTTCGTGAATTGCAAGAACTCTACCTTCCTACTTATCAAATGTCCTCAAGAATTCCTTTAAAATTCAGATTATCATTCGAAATTCGAAATGGCTTCAAAATGTTACAAGTGACAGAGATCATGCCAGGCTTCTAGCATTATCCAAAAAAGAATCTGGGTATTGGGTTCATGCCTTGCCATCCAAAAATCTCGGCCCACTTTTAAATAACGAAAGTTTTCGTGTGGCTCCAGGTCTCAGGGGAACACCACTGTGCCATCAGCACAGATGTCCGTGAGGAGAAGAGGTTGCTAAATTTGGAATCCACGGACTCTCTTGCCAAAGGAGCTCCAGGAGACCATGGGGCCTGGGGCCATGGAGTCTTAGTGCAAAAAAAATTTACGAGACATTTCACCGCGATAAACAGGCTCAACTGGTGACAGAAGGGCTGGCTCATTTTTTGCGCAACGGATCAGCCTGGCTGTCCAGCGCGGAAATACAGCCAGTATTCTTGGCACCATTCCACGCGGGCATGATTTGTATACTTAGTAATCAGATAAGGCTAGTTTTAAACTTTATTTTAATATTTTAACAAATAAACGTTAATTTTAAGTTAAACTAAGTAGGTATCAAAAGCACAATCACTTAGGTAAGCACAGTGTCACAAATACAATATTAAATTAATACTACCTACTGGTAATAAAAGAAGCAAAAAATATTTGATACCAATGAAAAAATATCAAAGGACTGACGGAAAAATTTAGACAAACCTGGTGACTAATTACCTACCTACTTAGTTTCTTTGTCATTTTGTGCAGCCAATTTCCAAAACCTGATGACCCATGCAACCTTATATGGTAGAACAAGATTCTGACGATTCTGTCGCTTAATCAATTAAGTAGTTTGTTGTTCCAAAAATACCTACCTATCAGACTGTTGTATTCCTTTTTCTTTCAGGACTTCTTAACAATTCACATATCTTTTGGTCTATATCCATTTTATATTGCAAATTCATGCTTTTCACGTTTTTATTTTTCTCTCTCTCTCCGGTCTTTTCTTCACATGGATTATCTGTTTCCACCGGCTTCTGTTGGTGGCCATTTTCACTATGTGATACAATCCACACCTGCTGGATCCCTTTAACTGGTCTGACCACCTCGTTGGTGAGCGGCCTCTCGCTCTTTTGCCCTCCGTGTTGCCCCCCGCTGTCGTTCCCCCGCCTTTTATTTTTAAGACGCTTTTTATTTTCAAGAAGTCCAAATTAGTCCTAATAGTCAGTAGTATAGTCAATAGCATTTTTTGTTATAAAAACATGTTTTGTGTGAGCCGCAATGCCATCCAAGTCAGATCCATATCCATACTAACATTATAAATTCGAAAGTGTGTCTGTCTATCCTTCTGTCTGCTAGCTTTTCACGGCCCAACAGCTTAACCGATTTTGATGGGTACACAGTTAGCTTACATCCCGGGGAAGAACATGCGGACGAAGTCGCGGGCAGCACCTAGTAATAAAATATGTAGATGTACATTAATATCTCATTTGGATGGCGTTTTAACGGCTTAAAAGATGCTTAGAAACATTTACAACCGGATTTAGAAAATTAAATACGACGTTTTTATCTGCATAGATTTAAATATTTGGTTTACGACTCTCGCAACGCTGCGATTATACCCGTATCTAAAAATCGGTCAAGTGCGAGTCGTACTCACACACGAAGAGGTTCCGTACCTACCATCTTTTATTTAAATTTTCATGGCAACCATTTTGAATTTTTTATTATTTGTTGTTATAAATTTTCATTATTTGTAGCGGCAATAGAAATACATATTCTGTGAAAATTTAAACTCTCTGCCTATATAAGTTTACGAAATATAATACTGACATACATAATAATACTGACAGACAGGCGGTCGGATGGACGGACGGGGGACGGACTATGTTTTCGAGTTGAATTTCGAAAAAAATTTGAAAAAAATTAGGCTTTATACTTTGACGTAAGATTTTTTACACCTTTATTACCAAAGCCAACCAAGCTTATCTCCCAAAGCCACCAAGATCCAAACTTCATGGTCGCTGATCGTTCCTCCCTGTGTTGGGGACAATACGCAGAGAAACTTTCAGCTTTTATAAAATAACTAGCTTATGCTCGCGACTTCGTCCGCGTGGACTACACAAATTTCAAACCCCTATTTTACCCCTTTATAGGGGTTGCATTTTGAATCCTTTCTTAGCGGACGCCTACGTTATAATAGCTATTTGCATGCCGAATTTCAGCGTGATCCGTCCAGTAGTTTGAGCTGTGCATTGATACATAGATCAGTCAGTCAGTCAGTCAGTCAGTCACCTTTTCCTTTTATATATATAGACGAAGGTCTGGCACGCTCAAGGCTGGCTCTTACTCCTTAAACCTTATCTACATTTTAATTCTTTCAAGGATACATTACATCCGAAATACCTACGAATAAAAACCTAATATTACTACAAAGTTTACCTTGCTTATGTAAACACGATTATCTTTATTTTCAGATCACGAGCCAGACCGTCGTCGTCGCGTCGAGCCGAGATGACGTGTCCAACACGCTGATAAAGCTTCTTATTCTCTTTCTCTTATCTTATTATACTTACTTTACAAGCTTGTATGCGTACGGCTTATAGAAGAAAACGTTTTGTTAACATTGGGTGACCGAGTCAAATATTATTGTAATACCGTAACAATTTATTTATTGATATTCATTTTACAAACTACACACGAAGTTATTCATATTTTACAAGGTACAACCTTGAGCGATGGCTCAAATGACGGCATGGGGTGCTGACGTACCGGCTGGTGCAGTTGCTTACAGGGAATGGGTGTTTTGACAAGGATCTGTATCAGATTGCGAGATGGGAGGAGACGCCGGCCTACAAGAATTGTGGTGCGCCAGACGATACGGCACATCACACCTTGGTGGTGTGCGCGGCGTGGGGGCCTTAGCGCCACATCTTGTCGTCCAGTCCAAGATAAAACCTCTCGCTGCTGAGCATAATAGACGACATGATCGATAGTGAGATGAGTAAGATCATAATGGCCTCCTTCTGTGAAACTGTCATAATATTAAAGGAGGCCGCGGAGCGGGAGCGAGAGCTGGATGCTGACGCCCACCCACTCCGCGGAAGAAGACAGGGGAGAAGAAGGAGACATTACCTAACCTATCGTTGGGACGTATATTATTCTTTTCCCTGAAAATAACATGGAAAACATACCTATTTTGACCTGTTGGATAGGTCGAGTCTAAAAACATTACCTATAAGTAGTAAAATTATGTTTTCGAACTGTGTGTCTTTGCTTATGTAACTAACCAGATAAAAATTGGTAAAACAGAATCCAAGATAAATCTCATAATTGGAGAGATCGGAGAATAACATTTTCCTAAGGGCACGTCAACTAGTGCGAGACCACGGCTAAGGATGACGTTGGGAGTTAGGACGAATGGATTGATAGGACTTGATCAGTCTGTAGTGCGTACGCCCCCGTTACCGTGATGGCTATGAGCAAAATAATAAATAAGGGGTCCCTTTAAGAGACATAGGGTCTCTTGTAGGGACTTCCACACACAGTCTTGCGTCGCGTCAATCCAACGGCTCCCTGTCAATTTCATTAGCGGAGGTCAATAGAAATTAATTGGGGCTCTGCCAAGAATATAATGCAGATAATAGATACAAAGTTGATTTGTAGAGACTTACTCTACCTACCTACTTAGTTTTTTTAATACACGTTTGTAAATGAAAACGAGATCTATTGCATATCTTAATGACTAACAGTACATCCGAATTGGAACTAGATTTATTGACAACACCTACACTGTACTACAGATTTTCTATAGTCAAATCAATTCACTCTCGGTTCATAAGATAGAACAATGATACTTATTTAATTCTTTCCGCATCAGGGCACGTGGGAGTGGTTCAAACGTAGGTATGTCTTGAAAGTGAACAGATGAGTCATGTCTTCAAAGGCGTTTATTATCTTATCTTTGTTAAGTCGAACGTCCAAGAAATGGAATTTCTTTTGTTATTAGGTACTAGCTGATGCCCGCGACTTCGTCCGCGTGGATTTTTTTTTTTTAAATCCTGTAAGAACTTTTTGAATTTCTGGGATAAAAAGTCGCCAATGTCATTCTCCAGGTCTTAATCTATACCCATGCAAAAAAGCACGTGAATCCGTTGCACCGTTGCGACGTGATCGAAGGACGAACCAACAAACAAACACACTTTCGCATTTATAATAAGGGTACCTACTGATATATTTTAACAAGTAATAAAAATTATCTCAACTTATAGAAACTGACTTTATTCCATTTAGACAATGCTTAATAAACTTCAATCTTAGTTTTAAACTATTAACTTCTTCAAGACATAATTATAAATTCTAATTTTCCCTGCTTCAAATCAATAGCTCCGGTTTTCCTGCCCGCCATTTTCATCTCCCCCGTAATTCTTTTTTTAAATTCAACTGTAGGCAAAGCAATGTCGCTAACAATCGGCCATTCTGACTTCATGTCTGTCCTCAGACATTCGGGCTCAATTGAAAGAGATTCTCATTCAATCAAACTCATAGTTTTATCTTAATTTCATAATCACCATCTTTGCTTAAACCAAACCACTTCTTTGGTTGATTGTTGCATTTGAACAATTATTTCGTTTCGGCCATCCTTTTCTTAGAATGTCCTCATTCGCACATCAGATAGACACAAACATCAGTTCAATATTCATGATCATTATGTCAATGATGCTTATTATTACTTGTCATCTTTAACTAACTATATCATTCACGCCATGGCAGCCTGCTCACTAGCCTATGGTCGCAACTTAATAGTCTCATTCTCTTATCATCTTAATGAACTATATCATTTACGCCATGGTGACCCTCTCACCAACCTGATGGCCGCAAACTAATAGTCTCATTCTCTTATCATCTTAGTGAACTATATCATTTACGCCATGGTGGCCCTTCCACCAACCTGATGGCCGCAAACTAATAGTCTCATTCTCTTATTGTGATCGTCATCATATCCACAACGTCATGACATCAGTTAATATCCATGATCATTACGTCAATGATGCCTGTAAGGAACAAAATAAAAACAATTAAGCAGTATCTGAGTTCTTTAAATGTGTAAATGCAGTGTAACTTTAGAAATATACTCACTTATTATTACTTGTCATCTTTAACTAACTATATCATTCACGCCATGGCAGCCCGCTCACTAGCCTATGGTCGCGAACTTAATAGTCTCATTCTCTTATCATCTTAATGAACTATATCATTTACGCCATGGTGGCCCTTCCACCAACCTGATGGCCGCAAACTAATAGTCTCATTCTCTTATTGTGATCGTCATCATATCCACAACGTCATGACATCAGTTAATATCCATGATCATTACGTCAATGATGCCTGAAAGAAACAAAATAAAAAACAATTAAGCAGTATCTGAGTTCTTTAAATGTGTGATTGCAGTGTAACTTTAGAAATATACTCACTTTTATTACTTGTCATCTTTAACTAACTATATCATTCACGCCATGGCAGCCCGCTCACTAGCCTATGGTCGCGAACTTAATAGTCTCATTCTCTTATCATCTCAATGAACTATATCATTTACGCCATGGTGGCCCTTCCACCAACCTGATGGCCGCAAACTAATAGTCTCATTCTCTTATTATCTTAATGAACTATATCATTTACGCCATGGTGGCCCTTCCACCAACCTGATGGCCGCAAACTAATAGTCTCATTCTCTTATATTTTAAATCTCATATGAACAACGTCATGGCAACATTCATATTTTGCTATAATATTATTATCTTCTAATCATTTCATTAACTCATTTGGTTCTTGTATGAACTATGATCTTAAATAATTTTCATTGTATCGTATTTATTTACACCTTCATCATCATTACAGATTCTTGCTGAAACAGAAAGAAAAAAAAAAACAAAGCAGCAACAAAATCATGTCAATTACCTAATTTTGCTTTGCTTTTATTTCTACTAAAAATGTCAATTACTTTATGTATTAATACAAATAAAAGAACCTTTGTTTGTTTTATTTATTTATTAATTAATATCTACCCAAAATACCTACTAATGAAAACTTTAAGAATACATATTTAAATTTAAACTACATTTTTGTCAAAGATAAGAAAAATGGAAGCCTATGAATTTACATTTAGGAACACTTCAAGAACCAAACAATAACACAATAAGTTATTCGTTTGAATCTGAGCTTGAACTAGACTCCTCACCAACTCTGTCACTGGTTGGAACCGAAAATGTTATCCAAGGCTTCATTTTTTCAGCTGCATATACATTTGTATATTTGTGTTTACTATGACCTTCTACACTGCTTACTTCATAACGGTCATGTCCTAGCACTTTTGTTACCCTACAAGGACCACTATATTTAGGAAGAAGTTTATTACTACCTCCCGGGTTATTTAATTGTTTTTGTATTAATACTAAGTCACCTTCTTGATAAATTTTTGGATCACATCTTTTCTTGTTAAATCTTTCAGTCATATTGGCCTGATTCTTTTTAATAGTTTGCATAACTTTTGCATGAATGTCAGAAACTCCTTCATCAGCAACTCCGCTATTTTCTTCTATCATGTCATGTAAGTGAGATTCTGATATATTTATTGTTGGCTTATGAAATATGACTTCTGCTGGTGTTTTCCCGATTCCCTTGTTCAAAGTATTATTGAGACTCCATTGTACTGTATTTAGGTGAGTGTCCCAGTTTCTATCATCGTCACCATTTGTTAAAGCAGAAAGAGCCGACAGAACCGATCTGTTATATCTCTCGATCTGACCGTTGGCCCTAGGCATGGCCACTGCATTTTTAATATGTTTAATTTCTGCTTCTCGTGCAAATCTTTCGAATTCTGCGGACGTAAAACTGGTTCCTCTATCAGAAATAAGTAATCTAGGTGTTCCAAAAATACCAAACACATCTTTTAATGCTTTAACAGTGTTTTTACTTTTTGTATCACGCACTGGCTTTAAGATTATGAATTTAGTGTAACCATCGATAATACCTAATATATATGAGTTCCCCAGTTTGCTCTTAATAAATGGTCCTAAATGATCCACGTGAATTGAATAGAAAGGGATTGGCCTTTTAGGTATAGGGAAAAGATAGCCTTCCTTACGTCCTGCGGGTTGTTTAGTATAAGCACAGGGAATACATGCTTTAACGTATTTCTTAACAAAATTGGCCATATGAGGAAACCAGTAAAATCGACGCATCTTATCTAAAGTTTTCTCTAGCGAGAAGTGGCCACATTCGTCATGTGACATATGGCAAACTTTCCATCGAGCATCGCGTGGAACTACCCATTTCAACGTGTCGCCTAGCTTTTTGTAAACTTTACCATCTTTTAAAACAAAATCATTTTTGATGGCTTTTGCTTCAGGACAAGTATTGCATAGTACGCTTTTTATATAGTTTAAAGTTGGATCCGTGGTTTGTATGGTTTCTAACCAATCTTGGGATCCTATCTTTAATACATTTATCACATTGGTTTCAGTGTCAATATTATGCTCAGCATTAGAAGGATTTCGGCTTAGTGCATCTGCATGTAACATTTGTTTTCCAGGTCTGTATTCAATACTAAAATTATATTCTTGTGCTTGTAACCACCACCTTGCAATTCTTGGCACCATGTCTCGCTTCGACCATGTCATTCTAACCGCATGACAATCTGTTATAATCTTGAACTCTATACCTAACAAATAAGTTCGGAATCTATTTAATGCCATAATTACAGCCAAAGTCTCCAACTCATATGAGTGAAAATGTTGTTCTTCAGCCGTTGTCTGCCAGCTGAAATATGCAACAGCGCGTAGTGGTAATTCTTTATTCGGCCTCTGCAACAATATGCCGCCTATACCTACTTGACTTGCGTCGGTATGCAACTCCGTCAAATAGGAAGGATTGTATATTGCTAATACTGGACGTGAAACCAAGATTCTCTTAATATTACTGAATGCTTCTTCTTGTGGTTCTCCCCAGATCCATTGTGCATTTGTTTTAGTCAAACAAGTTAACGGCTGTGCTAGTATTGCAAATCTTGGTACAAAGCGTCGGAAAAAACTGGCAAGACCAACAAATTGCCGTATTTCATGCGGATTTTGTGGTCGTTTAAATGATTCGACAGCCTCAGTTTTTTTTAACCCAGGTCTTACGCCTTCTGATGAGATTTCGTAACCAAGATATTCTATTGTAGTCTTAAAGAAGTGACATTTGGCTAAATTGAGAGTAAGATTAGCTTCTTTAAGCATTTCTAATACTTGTTGCAGTTTATCAATGCCTTCTTTGACAGTTTTAGATGAAATAATAATGTCATCCATATAAGCTACAACTCCAGGTATCTTTTTACGGGACAGTACTTTGTTAATTAGCCGTTGAAAAACCGCTGGGGCATTGCAAAGACCAAACGGCATTCGATTGTACTCAAAGTGGCCATCCGGAGTTACAAATGCCGTAATGTGCTTACAATTTTCCGCAATCGGTATTTGATGGTACCCAGAAGCAAGATCTAATGTCGTGTAAAAACTTTGACCACTGAGACTATTAATTTGATCCTCAATTAATGGCATTGGGTATTTATCTTTATGAGTCTTTTTATTCAGTGCCCGGAAATCCACGCACAAACGTAATTCACCGTTTTTTTTAGGAACTACAATAATTGGACTCGAGTACTCCGATTCTGACTCTCGAATGATTCCATTTTTTTGAAGATCGTCAATCATATCTTTAACCTTTTGACGTTCAGTATAAGAAAGACGATATGGACGATAACATACCGGCACATCATCTTTTAATCGTATCTGCATCTCCGTTTCTTTTGTTTCACCAAGTTCGGCATTGGAGAAGGCAAAACATTGTTTATTTGAATTTAGCATTTCATACAACTGTTTTTTAATTTGAGGGTCTAAGTTAACATCAATGTTAATATCAGTATATTGGATACTTTCCGACTCGTGAATTGTTTCAATAACAATACTATATACATTAATAGGAAGCTTTCTTTGTGGCTCAACTTTATCTTTATCAGAAAAATCTGTCATAAAAACATTAGGTATTTCTTTACCTCTAGCAACAACTCGGTTCCGCAATAATGTTATTTTTTCCGAAGTCAATGGTATAACAAATAAATTAATACAACCTTTGTCACAAAAATAGATCCCCGGTAATATAAGGTATTCTAAGCCTGGTTTTAAACAGGGTACCGTTGATATATAAATGTAACCTGTAAAAGATTTGGTTGTTGCTTTAACTGTTGTTACACCATTAATTTCAGCATTTTCTACAATACTTAATTTAAGTGGCTCAAGATTAGGTACATTATACAAACAAAGTTTTGTATCAGATTTGAAAACCCTAATTTGTGGGAGTTCTGTCAAATTTTGTCCTATCAAAATATTAACACCCGTTGGTAATAGTAATTGAGGTATAACATAAGCGTTTATAATTTCTTTTACAGAGTCAATTTCTATAGTAATTTGAATCCTAGCAGTAGGTCTTATAACTCCATTTGCAAATCCTTTTAACACTGGCAATTCATCAGTGTGAATTTTAGAAAATGCATTTAAGATCATACCCTGCAATTGATCACTGATCAATGTACATTCACTACCGAAATCAATAAATGCTTTTGTAGCAATTCCATTAACAGATACATCTTTATAGTACTTAGAACTTCCCGAGTTGTTAGTTTTAATTTGCATCACATTTTTGGTTATATGTGAACTACCTTGGCCTTTATCATTTCTGAACCCTTTCGACCGAAAACATTGTTGATGTTCGTGGCCCACACGATTACATATGTTACATTTTACTAAGTCTTTTTTGCATGACGTCCAAAAGTGCCCTATTTCTTTGCAATTGTGGCATCGAGTTGTACTTCCCTTTTGTTTTATAGTATTATCCTTACTTTGCGCCGATGGATGCTCAATAGAAGGCAATAGCTTTCTAAAGTTCATGACGTTTCCATTCTTAGACGAAATCTTACGAAAATAATTAAGCACGTTTTCAGGATCTTTAAAACTTAACCCCTGCACATTCATTCTTATATGATTGTCATATATACCATGTGTTAGACAATCTACTGCTTTAGATCCAACTATGCTACATCTATTGATGAGACGAATTTTATCATAATAATATTCTTCTAGAGTTTCGTTACGTAGACTTTTCCTAACTAACATCTCAGTAAGAAGATCACCATAATTTTCCTCACAGGGAAAAGCTTTCAAAAGCTTCACCTGCCATTGTTTCCAATTATATTTAACAGTAGTAAGTCCGTCATACCAGCGCTTAGCCAAACCAACTAAACGAGGTAATGCATAAAAAGTTATTTGCTTTTCATTCCACCCATAAACAGACGCTGTTTCATTTATCTTCTTCAACCAATCCTTCATAGTTTGTGTTTTAGCTTGGGGATCAAATGTTGGTATCATATGCTGAATTCATAACTCTCACAGTACCTACTTAGATGAGTGAATATTATTACTCACAAAATTGTGGGCGTTGTGTAATCATCACTTCTGAACTAATAAAAATTATCTCAACTTATAGAAACTGACTTTATTCCATTTAGACAATGCTTAATAAACTTCAATCTTAGTTTTAAACTATTAACTTCTTCAAGGCATAATTATAAATTCTAATTTTCCCTGCTTCAAATCAATAGCTCCGGTTTTCCTGCCCGCCATTTTCATCTCCCCCGTAATTCTTTTTTTAAATTCAACTGTAGGCAAAGCAATGTCGCTAACACAAGGAAAGTTCTCTTAGAAGTTTTCTTTTGTAACTTCATTTGGAAAAATTTGTGGCTAGCTAGTACTAGCCAAGATAATACCTAGCAGTGGGTATAAAGATATCCCAGTAAGTGAGGATGAATGATTAAATAATAGCAATCAAGTACAAGCTTAAATACAATTTTAGGTTTTGCAATTTAGCTACACATTCTTTAGGACTCCTTCACCGATTTGATCACCTAAATCAGTTTGTTTTCAGGGTTCCGTACCCGAAGGGTGCCTATTACTAAGCCTTCGCTGTCCGTCCGTCCGTCTGTCTATCTGTCAGTGGGCTGTATCTCGTGAACCGTAATTGGTAGAGAGTTGAAATTTTCACAGATTGTGTTTTTCATAATCTTGTACGATGTTACGGAAAACTTCGTGTGCGAGTCCGACTCGCATTTGATTTTTATATCAAATCTGCTCAGTCTAACTTTCTCTTCCATTGACTAATATTTTAATTTAACTTTCTACTTAGTATTGCGTCTACAGGTAAGATGATTAATTATACAGGTCTATATAATACAAATTATTATTATTAAAATAAATATACACAATCTCTGTGCACTCATTATAAGCTTCGTAAGTACTGGTATTTTACATCTAACAAAAATATAGTCATACGTTCAGTACGCGGTCGACAGTGATGAATATCAGCCTTTAGAATGACATTTCAGGTTTGTAAAGCGTTATCTCTGTCACTCATACCTATATGACGTTTTGTCGGTCTCAACGACCGAGACAGTGCTCTACAAATCTGCTCTCTCCTTCTAAAGATCGATGTTCATCACTTTTATCCGCGTATACTGTACCTATTATTCCGAAACTTCATATTCTCTGGGTTAAGTATATATAATGAGGAGCTGGCGATTAGAACGGTGTAGTTACTGTTTCTGATCAAAATGCTATGTTTTCTTTATTAGGTTTATGAACTGTTTACCAACAGCTCATAAAATTGACATCAATCAAAATTTTAATTTTACAAAATATTTTAGCGAAATGATAAGCTAATTATAGGTAAACACAGCATGCAAATAGAGAATGACAAGTTATCTTACAACTAAGTAACAATATTAAATTACATACAGATTACAGATTAATTATTATTTACGACGTTTTATCAAACAATATTTACAAAAAGATTTAAAACATGATTATTAATCGCCATGTTCATCTTACTTAAGTTTAATTATCTAGATTTTTTTCTTTTAATCGAGGCGTCTTTTGGCCCACTGCATACAAAAAAACAAAACGTCCTAAAACTGTACCAAACTTGAGTCAAAATTTCGTGATAATTGATCACTGAATACAAAATATCAACTCACTTCCAAGTAAAACAGCCTAAAACGATGGTAAAATTGAGTCCAAACTTCCAGATTTTGATCAAAACGAACGGTACAAATTACAGTAAAGTTTCAACAGTTTTATGGTCATTAAGTACCTACCTAATATTGAATTTCTCGTAATAATTCCAGTAGGTACCGTTTTTTTCGCCTGCTCCTTAATTAGGTACTTATACTTAATATCTAGCCTAGTGGTTAGGACGTTCGTCTTCGAAAGCTGTGATAGCCTAGTGGTTAGGACGTCCGCCTAACTTTTCAGAGTTATGTGCGTTTTTATTAATTAAATATCACTTGCTTTAACGGCGAAGGAAATCATCTTGAGGAAACCTGCATGCCTGAAAGTTCTCCATAATGATCTCAAAGGTGTGTGAAGTCTACCAATCCGCACATGGCCAGCGTGGTAGACTATGGCCAAAACCCTTCTCACTCTGAGAAGAGATCCGTGCTCTGTAGTGAGCCGGTGATAGGTTGATCATGATGATAATGACTTACCTAATATCCAGTTGACTTCTGTCTCCAGGATGTAATAGGTGTATTGTATATTTGCCTAGACTGTTTCGCTTTTGTAGAGAATTGAATTCTAATCATTTAGAACTACCTAATTATTTTGTTCTCTGAAGACAGTTTCAAACCATGATTTCTCTTTATTGAAACTGAGGTGCTGAGACTACGTGACAATACCGTGGCGTTGATCCAAAGAAGGCAACCAACGCGAGCTACCCACTAATATTGCTGTCACGTAACCACCTTGAACCTGAACGTGTGACAATACGCATCTCTATACTTACCTATTGCCTACACAGTTCAATAGACGAATTAGTATGTTAATTTTATCTAAGGCCATTTTAGTGGGCGATGGTTATAGGTTATGATTTGAATGTTCATTGAAATATAAGGTAGGTACCTACTTCAATGAACCTACGTGTACGTGATAATGCGTTATCACTTCAGGAAACCTTTTTAATGGGTTCCCTTGTAAAAATCTCACTGTCATGTTATCATTTGTACATAAAGGCGCATGTGACAACTGACAGTAATTCATAAAATACTACTACACGGTCATGTTTCACTTCGTGACTACGAATTTCCTTATTCCTATATTTCAGGGTCTATCGATTTTTTTTAATTTACTTTCTAATTTCGAAGAAAACAGTGGCTAAACAAATGGCTCATCATGATAATCACTACCCATATTATAAAGCGAAAGTGTGAGTTGTTTGTTGGTTTGTTGGTTTGTCCTTCAATCACGTCGCAACTGTGCAACTGATTGATGTGGTTTTTTGCATGGGTATAGATAAAGACCTGGAGACTGGAGAGTGACATAGGCTACTTTGTATTCCGGAAAATCAAAGAGTTCCCACGGGATTTTTAAAAAACCTAATTCCACGCGGACGAAGTCGCGGGCATCAGCTAGTGAACTAATAATTAGTATTCTCAATTTTCGATGTAAGATAACTATATCAAGTGGGGTATCATATGAAAGGGCATCACCTGTGCATTCTAAAAAAAATTTTTTGCATCATAGTTTTTGAATTATCGTGCAAAATGTCGAAAAAATACGACTATGATAGTACGGAACCCTCGTTGCGCGAGCCGGACTCGCACTTGGCCAGTTTTTTTTAAAGAGAAACTGTACATTTCACATGAACATAGTGATTGCAATTAATAAAAATATTTACCACCAATGTCTTCGAATCCACCATAGTTTTTACTTGTTATTTATGTTTTCGCGTAACTTAATATCTGAAGTATGCTGTTTTCAGATCAATGAGCAAATAACTTACTGTTATTTGCTGTCTGTGTACAGAGTTACTGACATTGCTAAATGTATCAGTTGAAATACCTACCTAAGGGCCAGTTGCACATCCGGCAGTTAAAGTTACGTTACGGTTACTGTTAATTTGTATAAGTCAGGATTAGTTAACTTTGGATCAAAGATTTACATATTTGACCATGCGAAAATAACTGACTTGCGATGTGTTTGGTTTTTGTTGGTCGAAGATGAAATGAAATTCTTAATGAAAAAAAAATTTTGAAATATGTGATGATAATTTGGTTCAATATAATTCCAACCAGGAAACATACACATTTTTGATAAAAGTAGTTAAGTTATAATTTTAAGGTGATAATTAATCGTAAGAACTTAAACTTTAACCGCACCCGATGTACAACAACTGGCCTTGAGTATTTTTTTCGTAATAAGTACACACGACACTTATTATTCCATGAATATCTATAGTCCGCGACAGGTCGAGATGGCAATCAGAGTATGAGGCGGGGGTACGCCCCGCACGCCCGCACATCACGCGCGCTCGCTCGCACCGGGTTAGCGCGGGGGCTGTGCGAGTGTGCGGGACGTTCCCTCCCCCTGTTGCCATCTCGACCTTTCGCGTACTATATATCTAATTTCCTACTTACCTACATATCATCGATCAATGTTAGATAAAGATAAGTCGTATTATGTCTTCGTCCGATTGCGCAATGCTTTAGCAAACAATAGGTACACAAAAATTTCGATTTCGTTTACTACTTAGTCAAGCAAACTCAGCTGGGTTTTTAAAGTAGAGTACCATTATACCTACTTACTCTACATTTACTACTTACATTACATTAAAATTCCTACCAGGCGATGTTCAGGCATATTACCAGCAGCTAGGTACCTAGGAAAAGCTAGTGAATAGGACGTCCGCCATCAAATCGGAGGTCGGGGGTTCGATCCCGGGACGCACCTCTAACTTTTCAGTCTTATGTGCGTTTTAAGTTATTAAAACATCACTTGCTTTAATGCTGAAGGAAAACATCGTGAAGAAGCCTGCATCCCTGAAATTTCTCCATAATGTTAAAATAGAATAGAATAGAATAGAATAGAATAGAATAATGTTTATTCGAGGTATATAGGTGGTACATGGTGTAGGCAATATCGTCCTGTACAGCAGTGCAACACCTCGAACAGGTAGGCCACTCAGCTTGTGTTGAGATGTCGGGCCCCTCAGACACAAACCTCTAGAGCAAACATCTGAGGTACCAGACGCCCCAACGCTGATTTTCGTAGGTAACGCTGTTCTCATAGGTGTGTGAAGTCTACCAATCCGCACATGGCCAGTGTGGTAGACTATGGCCAAATCATTATTTCTGAGAGGTACTTACTTAACCCGTACTCTATAGTGAACCGGCGATGGGTTTATCATGATGATGATGATTATCATACCTATGCCTATTATATCATTCAAAAAATAGCAATATAGAGAACGAACCATTCCTCTATCGTAGGTTCCCTTACACAACTTCGTAGATCTTCTTCAGCAGCCTAAGCTATCAGAAAAAAAACTACCAGGTTCTTTGACTCTGGAAGATGAGAAAATACTCAGTCAAAATAAAATATTTGGACCGAGCTAGAATGCATAAGGCAAGAAAACATGATCAGTTTGCCGTTTGCGGTATCATTTGAATCAATGCTTACTTACCTTCTAGTCTCAAGTTAAGACCACAAGCCACAAAATGTTATGTATGATGTATGCAAGTATTATTGAAGTGTTACTCAAGATTGTTTGATTCCCACAAAAGCGTAATACTTAGTTGAAGTTCTCTTCACAAACTTACATTAGATAAGTAAGTATAGGTACTTAGTTAAAATAATATTTGCAATCCATCATACACTCTCTGGATAGTACAGTGCACTTCTCTTATGGAAACACTGGAATGAATAATTGTGTATCTAACCTATTAACCCTTCACTCGTTTGAACAATTTATTAAACAGTGTTGTACCTACCTAGTTCTTTTACAAAATTACATTAATATTATTTAGAGGCGGTCCACACATTTTCTTAAGCAGAAGGTAAGATAGAATAAGATATAGATACTTTTTGACCTAAATGTTTTTATTTTAACTCTAATAAGCACATTATATTTTTAGATAGGTACCTACTTAGAAAAATTTAATATGCTAGTCTACGAGCTAGTAGCTCGGTTAGATATTATAGCCCAGAAGATATAATAGTAATAGTTGTACTTATGTGATTTATTATTTCTCTTTCCAAATATTTTAGGGTTTCATACCTCAGAAGGAAAAACGGAACACTTATAGGATCGCTTTGTCTGTCTGTCCCTATGTCCGTTTGTTCGTCTGCCCGTCTGTCGTGTCTGTCAAGAAAACCTATGTAATAAATTATCTCTGCTATAGGGCAGGTACTTCCCGTTGACCTAGAATCATGAAATTTGACAGGTATTTGACATAGCACAAGTAAAGGAAAAATCTGAAAACCGTTAATTTCTGGTTACCTTAAAAAATGTGTTTATAAAAAAATAATTAGTATCTATTTTAAATTTAAGTAAGATAACTGTACCAAAGGGGTGGTGTATCATATGAAAGGGCTTTACTTGTTCCTATATTCTAAAATAGATTTTTATTTATTTTTATGCATACTTAAAAGTTTTTGATTTATCGTGTAAAATGTCGAAAAAAATACCCGATTACGGAACCCTTGGTGCGCTAGCCTGACTAGCACTTGGCCGGTTTTTTTTTTAATTTAGCGAGCGTAATGAAAGCCCGCTTCCGTCCAAAATATGAAAAAATACTGATTCCGTTCTGCACACAGTGACCGTTGCAGTATGATCAATAGGTAGCACTGCAGCACTGTAGCAGCTTTCGAAAAATTAGCATACGTTTTGCATATTGCAACAAAACTCAGTCATTTAGTCGCTTGATGTGAAGATTATACATCAACGCAGTCCGCATAGGCTCATCTTTGTCTACTTACCTACTCGTACCTAACTATTACAATACAATACAAAGAGACTTTTGTTCTAACCACAAATACCTACTACCCGTCTATTGACTGTGCAGATTTGCATCTTAGGTGTTAAGTAAGTCATCATTATCATCATGATCAACCCATCATCGGTTCACTACAGAGGACAGGTCTCCTCTCAGAATGAGAACGGTTTTGGCCATAGTCTACCACGTTGGCCAAGTGCGGATTGGCAGACTTCACACATCTTTGAGAACAACTTTATGCATGTGCAGATTTCCTCATGTTTTCCTTAGCAAGTGATCGAACCCCCGACCTCCCAAGTAGGAGGCGGCCGTCTTAACCACTTGGCTATCTCGGCTTATTATGACGAGATACTTCTTACTTCACTAAGAAGTAAGAAGTATCTAGTCATAATAAGTCATCCTATGCAGTAACATTTTTATACGATATAAAGATGGTGGTAGGATGGGAAGTGTCTGGACTAGGACAGGGTGTGGTATGGTAAATCTCATTGGGAAATACCTTTGTCCAGCAGTGGACTTCCACAGGCTTAATTTAATGATGATAGAATCGTAACTACCTATGTGTAGAAAGTATAAATTGCTTTTAGCTTAGCCTAAATGAACGTGAGGAAGCTAAATCAATATTCCACGGTATCGAATAACATTAGCAAGCTATTACAAGGCTTTGCAATGGATTAAAATATTAAGTGTCGATGGTACGTACGATGGACGTACCTTCCGTTGGGGCGCGCAGCGGAAACGTGCCTCGTGACTCACATGAGCGGTGTGTATATTGACCATTTTTATTGATATTTACTGGATGATGCCCGCGACTTCGTTCGGGTGGATTAAGATTTAAAAATCGCATGGAAACTCTATGATTTTCCGGGATAAAAAGTAGCTTATGTCACTTTCCAGGTCTTTTATACATACATGCAAAAAGTCACGTCAATCCGTTGCTCCATTGCGGCGTGTCGCGTGACAAACCAACAATCAAAGGTAATCAAGGTAAGGTGTCACGTGTATAATAATAAACTGAGAATGAAATCAGGATAGGATTTTATGGAAGAAGCCTGCTTTAAATACCAACTTCGCAGCATCATCGTTGTAAAGGAAGTCGGGTTGTGCTACAATCTAGATGAACTAGGCTGCGGCGAGAATTCAATACCTACCTATTCATACTTCGTATGATGATTTCATTTTTCTTTGGTGGCTTAAGAGGCCAATAGAATTAGTCATTAAAGGAAAAAAGAAAAACCAATTTCCAAAAAGGAGGAGGTTCTGTAACCTCTTCCTTTTTGGAAATTGGTTTTAAAATCAAACAAAAAGTAACATTTTCTTTGATGGATGACAAGTTAGCCGTGGTGGTAAAGGACGAAGTCTAGCGGTAGCAGGCTGGCAAGGGCTACCAACGTACAAGAGATATGGCAGTATTTTATTAACCTATAACCCTAGTCACAAGGTGCTGCAATGGCGACCTCGCACCGGAAGACCCCCCACTAGGTGGACGGATGACATCAGACGAGTCGCAGGGAGTCAGGAGTGAATTCAGGCGGCGCAAGACCGTGGCGTGTGGAAGTCCATACAAGAGACCTATGTCCAGCAGTGGACGTCTATCGGTTGACGATGATGATGATGATAAGTGATAACCCTAATGAATTTTACCGTAAAAGCTCCCAAGAATCTTTAAAGCTCTTTTAATTCTTTCTTATTAGCTTACGTCATGCACCTGCTCGGGAATGGTCAAACTGGTTGGAGCACTCGCCTGACGCTAGCAGAACTGGTTCAGAACGTTGTTCTATATAATAATTATAGGTTAGTGTGGGTAGGTATATGACTAAAATATTTCCTTACGTTACGCTTGCATTGTCACCCTCGCTGGTGCGCTACAGTCATTGCCCATTGTCTACCGCGCATCATAAACCGTGGCCAGCCATTTATGCGATCACAATAAACATGTCACTCGGTACTTGGTAGGAGTACAATAGAAAACTATCCAGGTTTTACTATTCGATCAATCATTTTCATATTTTATAACATTGTTAGCTGATGCCCGGGACTACGTATGCGTGGATTTAGGTTTTAAAAATCCCGTGGGTACCTACCTACTGTTTGATTTTCCAGGATAATTCTCCAGGTCTTTAACTATATCTGATCCAATTGCTACGTTGCGGAGTGATTGCAGGACAAAACAACAAACAAACACACTTCTGCATTACAATATACTTAACTAAAAAATAGGAGAGTAAAAAATCCCGAAAAAACTAAAAGTGGTACATACTTACTTATTACCCACGCTAAGATAGTAAATGAGCAAGAATTTGATTGGCCTACAAAACTCGGATCTAATATGATTAGCGCAGTTGGAGATGTTACGTCCGTTGTCCTAATTTACTTCTTTGTTCAAACATCACACGGTTTTACGATTTGTTAACACTTTTATAATGATTGCGGTGGAATTTTTGTATAATGATTGGAAGATATTTAACTAAGTATATTTTATGTTTTAGTCACAATACAAGTTTTACTTTTTTATAGGTTTTTTAAGGAAAAATAGCGAGCAAGCGAGCAGGCAGTAGGTCACCTGATGTTAAGTGATTACCGCCGCCCATGAATATTTGCAACACTAGAGGAACCGCCAAAGCGTTGCCGGCCTGTCAGGATTTTTTTGATCCGACCCTTGAATAACGTAGTTGAGAGAGAGAAATATAGGGAGTTGGTTCCACAGTTTGCATGCACCTACATCAGCTGTTATTAACTTGTCGGCTGGTGTCTGATCTTTCTATAAATATACAGTGTGGGGCCGTGGGGGATTTATATTCTGTAATGCATCACACGCTCTTCGATAGAGGAAAACATCGTGAGGTAATCTGCATGTCTCGTGAAAATTCTGATGTGTGTGGCATCTCGTCGATCCCTAACAAGCGCTCTAGAATTCAGAGTTCAATTCAATTCAAAAATATTTGATGACGATGGTGAACTGCGTGATGCGCCCTATCTTCTTTTCTCCCATGATAGATGAGATAATAATATTTACTTACTTTGAGGTTTGGGATAGAATATCGATTCAATGGTTTATCGACAACTACAGCACTTGACAGGTCGAGATGGCAATCGGGGTGGGGACGCCCCAGAACCCGCACAACCCCCGCGCTAACCAGATGCGGGATAGCGCGGCCCGGGTGACGTGCGGGTGTGAGGGGCGTTCCCCCGCCTCATACCTCGATTTCCATCTCGACCTGTCGTGAACTGTATGCAGGCATTATTATGAACATTTTGTAGTCATAATAATCTCTACATAGTATAAAATAAAGTCGCTTCCCGCTGTCTGTATGTATGTATGAACGCGTAGATCTTTTAAACTACGCAACGGATTTTAATGCGGTTTTCACCAACAGAAAGAGTGACTCAAGAGGAAGGTTTATAGCTATAGTTTAATTTTCAAAAAATTAGAGATCCCTAGAGAAATTGAAATAATGTGATTTAGGTCGGAAAAAATCTTCTCATTTGAGAGTTTCCGAGGCCATGACACCTCAATGACACCACATTAGTATCTGTCATTGCACCCATGCGAAGCCGGGGCGGGTCGCTAGTAATGATATATTTTAAAAAATCTTTTATTATTTACGATCATAATATTATTTACAAATCGTATCTAAGTATCAAAACCATAATAGGTTATCTTTTTGAAATACAGTCATTTGTAGTTATTCTTTCTGTGTAGTAAAAGATTGCCTTGATAAAAGTTACAGTTATGCACGTGGCGTAATTCGGCATACCTACTACTTAATTAAAATTTTGCAGTTAGCATAATTTTATGGTTTGCTTTTTATTCTTGTCGATTTTTTTTCTTCTGTTGTGAAGGTAGTATACCTAATATAGGTATTTTGTGGATAGGGTTGACCTATCTATTTACCTTGATTATACTCTGCTTAGCTATAATATAATTAAATATTTCCTATTTACCACGATGGCAAACGTTAGCCACAAATTAAAACCGTAATTTACGGCTTTTAATACCTCTTCAAAGTGCATAAAAAAGGAGATAATGCAATAAAACTACGCTTCAAGTTTATCTCTTACATTTTATTGAAGTCGTAATATCGTTTTCGAAGAATAGCACGTTGTTTACATCAATACTATTTACAATTCAAGTACCTTTCTGTACCTAATAAATGATTTATTATACTATAGATAGGTACAGACAAAAAACCGGCCAAGTGCAAAGCAGACTCGCGCACCGAGGCTTCCGCACTACAGTCGTATTTTTTCGACATAAAGCCCTTTCATATGATAAGCCATACGAAAGGGTAATCTTATATATAATATAGTAATCTTACTTTAAAAGTTGAAAATATTATCTATTTGTCCATGAATACATTTTAATTTTTTTTGTGATGTAATCTCAAATTCACGGTTTTCAGATTGATCCCCATATGTCTGCTATAAGACCTACCTACCTGACAAATTTCATGATTCTAGGTGAACGGGAAGTACCCTGTCGGTTTCTTGAGAGACATGACAGACGGACAGACAACGAAGTGATCCTATAAGGGTTCCTTTTGAGCTACGGAACCCCAAAAAACAATCAACATCCGTTTAAGTTATTTGACATTGGAAGTGTACATTGTATTCAGATTTGTATTGAAAAATGTTTACTTTTTTGCCATTTAACGTCCAACAATAATCTAAAAATAAAAGTCTGTCATTTTTTGTTTTTTTTACAACATACATTTTCAGCACTATTAATAATTTGCAAGAAAAAATTGTTTATTAATAATGAACTTTCTAACAAGCAAACAGTAGATTTTATTAGGCTTTATTATAAGAAGATACATTTTCTAGCTTCAGAAAATTCAAAGATTAATAAAGAGTTTTATGAATTACGAGGCTCTATTGTACAATTTAAAAAGCAACGTTAGTACTTATTTGTCATTTCTTAGGCTTTATTTTAAACGAATGCAACAGTTTTTGTAGGAAGTAGGTAGGTAGGTACATCCACATAATTTACAGTATAAGATTTTTCACATTATATTTTATTTTATTTGAATGTATTGTACATACCTGCCGATATCTTAAAAAAATTAAAGCTACCTACATCTACAATAAGCTACGAAGTCCAATGTCACAGTCAAACCTGCTCACCTAAATTCAATTATTGGGCAGATCAAGTTCATACATACATCTTATTCATATAATTAAATGATTCCATTCCAAGAGAGCATACGTGTACGAAGTGAGAGCAGAGTTATTTATTAATTTACTATTAAATAACTTAATAGTTGATGTCATTTGTCAATGATTTATTACTATAATACTGTTTCTATTGAAAATGTAGGAAGCGTTCAACTTAGTACAGAACATAAATTATTTTCAACAACAAGTATTATCTTGTACCTACGATACAAACATACAAACAGATATTTATAATATTTAAAACATCTTTATCAAAGGTCTGTGCTGATCAAGGGTAGACAAGTAGAGAAATATTAACTAATATTAATATTTTTTAATAATATTTGTTATATGGTTCTGCTTCTGACAACTTGTGTGGCAACTAAGCTGAACACTAGTCATTAAAAAATAAACATAAAAAATTAAATAGTTATAAATGCCTACAGCATACGGTCGTTCAACTATAAGTAATATGATGGATTCGTTCCAGACACGATCTTTCCGCATCTAGCTAAGATTATTTTCCTATTCTTCTATAACGCACAAAAAACTCTCACAACTTAAATAATAGTAAATGCGCAACAAGCCTCGCAAATATATTGTAAAAAGCGTATTTATCTACCTAAAATTCACCATTTTAAGTGTTATTAATAAATACGGGTAATAAATGTTAATTCTTGGAAATGGATGTGTTATATTTTTGAGAGACTGATAAGTTTTGTGCAATTTGGGTGCATATCAACGCAACCGTTTGGAAAGCTGCAAAGCGCATAACCGTTACTAACGCCCGCGCTGTTTGGCCGGACCAGTACAGACAGGGATGAGCCGATCTAAGCTAGCTACTCCCACCACTTATAAACCTGAGTCAGGTTACCTGACTCATTGTTGAAAAGGCCATAATGCGAGGCCGATACTGAATTTATGGATGAAACAAAATACAAATACAAAAACTTGTCCCTCCAGTTTGACGTCATACAACTCCACAGTCACGCTAACATTTCCGAATTTGGTTTCACCTTATAATGCAATGTAAAAATAAATTACTAATACACTTGATATCACAAAATGCTTGCACGTAGCATATGAGTACATGAAATGACACGCCCCGATGGCGCCCAGGCACAACTGTCTTACAATCACGCTGGTTTATCTACACAACACAATCGAGTCAATCTTTATCCCGAAGTAATTCTGACTTTGCACTTTTTTCGTTCCCGTGATATGAAAAGTTAGGACTGTCTTTTTGTTTATAAGCTTTATCGAGTTTGGCCGAAGGAAGATCGTTCTCGACCGGTGGAGCCGTTACTACGACGACAGGTACAGGTTTCGAATCTATATTTTCACAACGACAGAATTCTTGTAACCAGCGTTCTGAGTTGTACGATGGCCCTTCTCCTCCCAATTCAGCAGGTAAAATGTCGAGAGGCAACGCGTCGTGTAATGTCGACAAATTGTTTCCGTGAAGCACTATTCTTTCCCGCGTTTTGGCTTTGAGGTACGGTTTAATAACCGCCAGAGCAGTTTCCACATACCACGGTTGGCCTATGAAATGTATGCTTTTAAATCGCACCGGCAGACAATCCTGCAAGCAGTCGATCATCATCTTTAAAATTTTTGCTTGTAAACTGCACGATTGTTTAAATGTAAACTCTGTCCAATCCACAACGATAACGTATCCGTTGGCTTGATTTTGCACTTCGACAAGAGTGCGTTCCAGTGTAAGGAGGAGGGCTCTGAACACAGAGAGCAGAGGGCACGCATGCGGAGTCCAGTTGGAGGCGAACATGAGGAGCACACAACGGCCGCGTCGATCGCGTTGCTCCAACACGCCGGGCAGCCCATCGGCGAGGGCGCGAAGCACTCCTCCGTCCGCGCTGGTCCACAGATCTGGATGTTCACGTCGATGCTGATGATAACGCACTAACAATTCAAAACTTTGCTGTACGTCGTGTTTACGCGCGTACAAAAACCGCCGTAAGAAATTGTCGTCTTGACATCGACTTTTGTCACGAAGGGCCAAGTTGAGACTCGAATCGACGGCTTCCTTGAGGCCATCGAGAGCTCGTTGCCTGTCTCCGTCTGTGAGCCTTTTCCTGGACACGTCACAAAGGCGTTCATTTTGCATCTGGTGCAGCCTCCAGTCGTACTCGGCGTACTCGTTCATGTCTAGCGCTTGTGTGAGTCATGCGTCCTTTCACCGACGCGTCTAGTTGCGCGCGCGCCGCCTGGAGCTCGAGGCCGACTGCGCAGTGTGCTCGCTCCGCGCGCCGCCGCCATCGCGGTCCGTTCATTAAACCGCATAATGCTGTGTTTACATTCACTCAATGTATAATCTAGTTGCTTGGGCTAGTAGCCATCTAGTTGCTTGGGCTAGTAGCCATATTTATGGCCATGTACCTGCAAACATGAAAAAAGAAATTAATTAAGTAATTTATTTAAAACTAGTAAATTACCTACCTAAATAGAACATAAATTCGTAAACACTGTTAGGTACCTACTTTTGTTAAAACTTCTTTTCGCTTTTAGTTTAATAAAGATTTTACCAAGATAAATTCAGTTATTAGGTATATGTACTTAAATGTTCCTATTGTAGGATTAACCTATATGAAAAAAATTAGATGGTAAGTATAAGTTTTAAAGGGTAAGTATGCATTTTATGTTTAAAAAAACCACAATTTTTTGTCAACACACTAAGTTGATCCAGTAACTTTTATAATGCACAAGTAGCTTAGACCATTCAAACGAGGCATAACTTACACAGGCAAAGCGAGTTATAAATAAAAGAAAAACTGAAGGTTGACTGTATACCGGTCAATTGGCTGGCTGGTTTCTGCGATGACGTCGGCTGCGCGTGCGTAAAGGACGAAAAATACATGAGTAAGAGAGAGACGGTGCTATATATTGTACCATTATTCGATGAAGCCTTTTAAGTATAATAAAGTAAGAGTCCGTTGAAAAACATCATAGGCAATTAATACTCAAAAAAAGTTAGATTCTTGTGAATGGACCCACGCATATAACATGAGTTGAGTTGTCTTTTAGGACCACACGTAATTATTCCCTAAAAATCTTGATATGATATTTTAAATTGTAAAATAAAAGTTCCAAGGCATCGAGAAAATTCACTTTAACTTAATGAAGTCAGTTGGCAGACACATTTTTTTTCAATTAAGTATCTAATGCCATTGTACCTAATGTTACTGCGATTAGCAGTAATCCATTATCTTCGCCATAACTGTAAATCCATAACAGTTTTATTGTCATACATCATAAACGTATGAGTTCTAAATTCTAGTAGCACTGGTTGAAACCCCCTTTTTCTTGAAAAGAACCATAAGAAAGTAGGCGGTTGCTCTTCTAAAAAGTTTTCTAGTCAGGCATTTGTAGTGTTGTAGATAAGATAATAACAGTCTCGCTCATTACTGGATGTTATCTTCAATTGTATAGTTTTCACTTTCACTTTGACATTGGTTTGAAATTTTTTGATATCTATTTAAAATTATTTAGACAGTTTCTAGTACAACAATTTTTAATTACAACATTTTTATAAATAAGCATTCCCAACGAGTAACGCTGTGGGTGTTACTTGGTGGCATAGATAATACACTGGGGAAAAATTCAATGGATTCCCAACGAATCACACCGTTATACGATTATGTGTGACTCGTTGGGCATCCAACGTCTTTACTACTAACGCAATTTACTAATTACTAACGAAATATTGCAACCGTCTCTCGGCTCTAAAGAATCAACGGATGGCCGAAAATCGTATAACGTCCGCGCTTTGTTCCCTTCATCGTCCACTCGGTTACCGTAATCGGTAACTCATTAGTTATTACTCATGTAGCATTTCTATCAGTCACTCGATTTCTATACTGCGGTAGACAAATGAGTACATAGCATTAATGGATAAATAATTTAATGTTGGTAGATAGGTAACTACCTATAGGTAACTACCAAGCTTCAGATCTACCGTAAGTATTGTTTGTATTAGAAAAGATCTAAAACTCATAATAAAATTTGTTCATGAACACATTTTAATTTTTTTCTTCATAAATTCACGGTTTTCGGATTTTTTCCTTTATTTGTGCTATAAGAACTACCTACCTAGCAAATTTCATGTTTCTAGGTGAACGGGAAGTGCCTTATAGGTTTTCTTAACAGACACGACCGACGGACAGACAGACAGACAGACAGACAGACAGACAGACAGACTGACAGACAGACAGACAGACTGACAGACACAGAGATAGACAGACAACGAAGTGATCGTACCTCAAATTCGGAATACGGAAATACGGAACCCTAAAAATTAGAATTGGGAAAATTCACAGCTAAGTAAGGTACCTACAAAGTTTATAGAAGAAATATTTTAAGAAGGATATAAAATGGGAGACAAAAATTCATATTTTCAGGAATCAAAAGTCAAAACATATAAATCAAAACATATAAAGTACCCGTGGCCACGTCCTATATGTTAGACATCAACGGGGGCACAGTTGGGGGTGCGTGACCTCAAATTCTTATTTTTTGTCTTTTCTTTTTTTCCTACTTCGTAATTAGTAATTCGGCAATCATGTATTTAATTTTAACACTATAAATTAAGATAAGTATCAAAAGAATTATTATAGCTTGTAAATTAAGCTGTATGTATATCTTACCTACTCATTATAACATTTTAATTTATGACTGGACTAGCTGTGCCCGCGACTTTGTCCGCGTGGAATTAGGTTTTTAAAAAGTCCCGTGGTAACTCTCTGATTTTCCGGGATAAAAAGCAGCCTATGTCACTCTCCAGGTCTTATCTATATCCATGCAAAAAATCACGTCAATCCGTTGCACCGTTGCGACGTGATTGAAGGACAAACCAACAAACAAACACACTTTCGCATTTATAATAAGGGTACTGATTTGTTAGTAGAAGCACTAAGTACTTACCTATTATTTTCTATGCTGTTATTTATACTATATTTTACGTTGAAGTTATTGTTGACAACCCTATTTATAAATAATGCCTAGTACGTTTATTCCTCTGGGTTCACTTTCTCTTTGTTTCGACTTTCGAGTAAGTAGGTCTTTTCATATTTGGATTAGCCACGGCATAAGGATGTGGACAGGTTTCCGGCTCGAATTTACATTACAAAGAAAATGACGAAGACAGAAGATAATATGAACAAATATAGGAAACAATGTGTTAAGCTAATTAATATTAATTGTTGAAAGTGTAGGTATATTACTTAGCTGATGAATTTGTCCGTATGGTTTTTATGCCACTCTCCAGATCATTAACTATATCTATGCAAAAAATCATGCCGAACCATTGTATTGTTCCATTGCGGCGTGATTTAAGGACAAACAAACACACAAATTTGCATTTATATGATTTTTTAAATTTAGTGGGAAGGGGAAGTCTTTGATTTTCCGGGATAAAAAGTAGCCCATGTCACTCGTCACTCCCCAGGTCTTTAATTAAGTCCTTATACCCATGCAAAAACTCATGCCAAACCATTGCGGAGGACAAACCAACAAACAAACACACATTCACATTTATAATATGGGCAGTGATTACATAAGAAAGTTAGCTTATTTTTAACTTGTAACTCGCAGTCGCAAGTTACATGATGACACGTCTTACAATGAGATGCAGTTTTCTGTTTTATCTTTCTTCAATAGCTGTATGATATAAGAATGAAATTTTACAATCACACTTTAATAGAAAATTCTTACACGGCTATCAAACTTGCGATTCAATAGTAAGTACCTACTCAATCATCAGCATACTTGGACCGCTATTCCATCATAGCCTGTTCACAATTTGATCATTACCATCACATTATCTGCTCGTAAAATGTCTGTTCGGTCTCGCTTGATGTACATTTACTAGGGCAATGACTCTTAAAAAATTAACCGTGGCGTTGCATCGCTGGTCGTTGCCCTGCAGTGACTAGGCTCGAAGCCCGAAGTAAAAATAGATTCATTCCGAGTCACGAGATGTGAAGATTGTCTCCCTGCATGGTTGAAACACTGTAGAGCTATTGCACACTACGACTTTTTGCAGTGACGCAAACCTAACTGCATCGCGACGCAGACGAATTTATTTGTCGGTTCATTGATGCAAATGTTAATTTAATTAATTAATTTCATCATCATCAACCGATAGGCAGACGATCACTGCTGGACCTATGTCTCTTGTAGGGACTTCCACACGCCACGATCTTGCGCCGCTTGAATCCATTCATAGATTATACACTTATATTATCTGCAATCCAGCGGTGGCTTTCTGTGATTAGTTTTGAAGCAGCAGCTTTACAGCGTTGGAAGGCCCCCACGGCGGAGTCTTCCAACCAGCCCCTTGGGATCTGTGTCGTCTGTCTCGTGCCCCGCAACCTAAGGTATGTTGGTTACTCTAGTTCTTCTACGCATCTCCCCATTTCTGATTTGATCACGTAGAGAATCTCCAAGCATTCTCTCCATCGCCCGCTGAGTTACTCTGAGCTTTTTTATGAGACCCATTAGATAGCGAGCAATTAATTAATGAAATAGTTTAATTTAACTATTCTTTCTTGATATTCTTTACTAGCAAAATAAGAAATAAGGATTTACATTTTATTATGGCATCTAACTCCCAAATATCTGTATTGTTTCTCGTATATAAGTACATCGAAAAATGAATCACCACAGTATTTGAATTGCAGCAAAAAGTCGTAGTTCGGAAAACTCTCTAAGTATGTAGCTACATGCACACAAATGGCGATATGCATCATTGTACCCGTTCTCGACTAGACGCCACAAAAAGTTGATAAATTGTTGCTTTGACATGTAGGTACCTAATGTTAAGATTGTTAACATAGACCTTTCATTGCTTTTTGCTGACAACATTCTATTTTTTCTACTCAAAGCGAAGTGCGGTTAATTTGAAAATGATTAACAACAGCTTTCCAACTAAATTACGATTCCGAGAGTTAGTCCTATTTGAGAGACAATAATAAACGAAATTCCTAGTAGGTAAGTAAGTTCACGACTTGTTGAATCTTGACTTAAGTACACGAGTTTGTCAGTTGAATGATAGAAAGTTAATTATGTTGTTAGTTATTTGTATGTGACCGATAATAATGACTTTGAATACAGCTCTCTAGGTTTGAATATTATTGTAAACTGCATTGACTTATATATTACTTCGTATGGACAGGGCCATTTAACAAACAAAATGGCACCGACTCATTGGTGCTTTAGCACCAATGCAACCTCAGTGACATCTGGATTTCAAACGGATAGTTCATTATTATCTAAGAGGTGGCGATGATTTATTTGGTTCCAAAACCGTAAAAAATTTTGTTTGCTTGGGCATATCTTATCATTTATATCGATGGTAAACTGTATGATTGTAATAATAGCTGACTTGGCATGGTTTCGCACATGTGCGCTTGAGCTATGAAACTTCCTCTTGAAATGTTTCGAATGATAGTGGAAACTGCATTGAACATTGTTCATAAATCTGCTATTTAGAGTTTAGACTCTAAAAAACTATGTCTTCCTTAGGACGTAGGTGTTTAAAAAAATTATAATCCAAAACTCCAAGGGAAGACAACATTGAAACTTTAATTCTAGAGCAGGAAGATATTGTTACGAATGCAACTCTCGAAGCTTCAAGTGTAGTACATGGTGTTAATACGTGAAAATACTTTTTTTAATTGTGTGTGAATAAACGTTCTTGTTTCGTAAATTGGCATTTTAATCCGAATCCCTAGCTCGTAACAATATTATACTACACCGTCGGCAAGTACCTACGCACTTCTTATTGTTATACTTACATTTATCTGATAGTGATCCAAATCCTTATCTTTACCGGTACCTATATGCAGTATAATACCAGTTCAACCTACGTAATTGAACCACTGCAAGTAAAATATAGTCACAATAATGACAAACCAAACCACCAAACACAAGTCAAGTCCGATAAAGTGATAAATATACATGAACGCGAAACTGGAACTAGGCTGGTTGGTAATCGATCTCCTTAGATAAACTACGATAAGCTATCGATGTATCTACCTAATATATTCGCCATTAGTACGACCACTAATAAAATGAGTCATGTATTATGGATATAGTCCTATAATACAAAATAAGGTCTTCGGCTGCAGTAATAAAATGTGATTTTTTTGTATAGCGTTAGTTTATGGGGCTAGAATATATTATTATTAAAGAGATTTTTTTTAAAAAATCATGATTTTTATCTATTTTCAACATAATTAATTATTAAAGTCACCGCGCTGTACGGAAAGCGAATAATGACGTCACAATCCGTAAACGACTTTTGAACGCATTGTGACGTCATTAATTTCTTTTTCCGTTGCAGCGTTTTTTTTTAATTATTCTCTTTAATAATGAATTCTAGCCCCATAAACTACCACTATACAAAAAATCACTGCATATTATTATCTACTACAGTCCAAGACCCTATTGCTTATCCAATGCATATCTAGGTACCTACATGAATATTTTCAATAGTATTTCTACAAGGCATCATCGAAACAAAACTCATGTAGGCACTTACCTATTTGTTTTGCAAGTCAGCTATTTCGTGACTGGCACTTTTCAAAAGACTAATCAAGAATAATTGGATCGACCTCGAGTTCTCGTTGCAAAGTAAGCAGGTATGTAAATAATAAACACTAGCAGTTGCCCGCGACTTCGTCCACGTAAAATTTCTGGTTTCTCAGGAGATCTGAAAATTTCCCGCTGCAAAAGGCCGCACTTACCTACTCACTCAGTCTTACCTTATGGCACGGAACCCAGAATACCTAAATGCCAATTTTCATATCTCTAACTTCAAAAACATAGGACGTTTATACTTTTCAACCCCCATTTCACCCCCTTAGGGGGGATGAAATTGAGTTAGATTCTTTCTTATCTGATACCTACCCCTTAGAAAGAACCTACGTTTCAAATTTTAAGTAAAAATAACAATAGTAGGCTTTATAGTTCCTGAGATTTCGTGATTAGTCAGTCAATCAGTGAGTGAGTGAGTGGTATTTCTCTTTTATATTATATGTATTTAGATAGGTATTTGCTAAAAGCGAGTAAAAATCCACATCAGAAGTCAGTATTTAGAGCAACGATTTATCATCATCAGCATCATAATCAACTCATCTGCGCCGGCTCACTACTGAGTACAGGTCTCCTTTCAGGATGAGAAGGGTTTGCCATAATAGGTACCACGCCGGCCAAGCCCAGAACTCGTTCCTGAACATATCAAGCTCAGAGTAGATTAGGTCTGTAAGAAAAACGATCAAAGTTAATGTTCTTTTAAAAATCACAAGAATAGCGGGTGTTTTAATATCAATTTCGAGAAGAAAACAAGTATGTAACCAGTGGGCCCGTGGGCCGTTGACAGATCTGATTGGTCGCGTGTCGCACACCTGGCTAGCGCGCCCTCTCACTTGGACAACATGGGCAGCTGCACAAGGTGTGGAGTTCGCATCCTACTAAACTGAGCATAACCCGAACTTCCGCCCGCATTCAGTTGGAAACAATTTTTTAAAGTTCTAACAGCCAGCATGTGTGCATTGTGTTGTGAATGTCATTCACACTTTGACAATTACCTAGGAAGGTAGCAGGTAAATTATTAGATAAGTTCAAAATTTTTTTTCGATGACAAAATATTAGCCCTTGACTGTAATCACACGTGGTCACCTCCGCATTTTAGGTTTTATTAACTTAAAGAAGAACATAAGTATAGGTGGCTCTGTACTTCGTGGGCTTAAAAACACACATTTAAAGTTAGAGTTACTTTTGAGTTATGATCACCATCGTTAATTACAATTCCACGTGTATTTTCTTTCCTTTCCACTAATTACTCTTTTCATGCTTATTTTTCTTTTTCTTTTGCACATTTGTAACGTTTGAAGCCTTCCAATGCCTAATCTTGATACGAATAGTATATGCTTGCGTAAGCACAAAATACCGTAACGACTGCGACCCTGCACGTCGTCGGTCTTCACCAAAATTGCACGCTCATTACGTTCCAATTATACTTTCAACCTTTCAAGGTAATAAGTAATTGTTTTTAGTAACTTTTGAGATAGGTACCTTTTTACGTTTCATCAACCGTAATCAGTCCCTTGACATAACAAAGTATACCTAACCTTTCGTCAAACTCAGTCCCATCCCAAGACATCTTGAAGTAGTTTAAAAAGGTCATTCAGAAATTAATTAGATTGCTTTCAAGTATTTCCGTTACTTTGAGTTCTCAGACTTCAACGATTATAAACTACCTACCAGCTAATGCAAATATCACAAAAGTGTTGAATAGAGAAATAATGTACCTACTCAACATACTCAAGTAGGTATAATTTTGCATAGAGAGGCTTCCTGTAATTTGAAGGCAGCGTGAAGGCATTCTGGTAAAAGTGTAAAACAATTCTCAAGGTCTGAAAATAAAATTCTACCTATTCTAAACTGTAACATAGCTTACTACTAGGTATAGTGCACGACAGGTTGAGGTGACAATCGGGGTATGAGGTAGGGGGTCGCCCCGCGCACCCGAACGTCACCCGCGCTCGCGCGCCCCGGGTTAGCGCGGGGGCTGTGCGGGTGTGCGAGACATTCCCCCCTCGATTGTCATTTCAACCTGTTGCGTATTATAGGTATCTACCATAACTTTTAGGTTGGCCTAGTGGCATAGCAACTACGAGTAAGACTGCAGTACCTACCAAATGATTTTATACCTAAATCTTGTACTTATTTGAAAATTTTACGGTATATTAAAAACGGTGATAACGGCTAAGACGTTGGCCTCCTACTTAATGGGTCCAGGAACACCTCGCGAGAAAATCTGCATATCTGAGAGTTCTCCATAATGTTCTTTACCTAGTTTGCCAATACGCACACGCCAGCGTTGTGGATTATAGCTAAAACCCTTCTCACTCGTGCATGGCTCGGTTGTGGCTCGGTAGTGGGTCAGCGATGGGTTGACACTTGAGATGATGATTACCTATTATGTAATCTTTTTGATATTGGTACAATATCTAGTTACCTACTACCTATCGACCTCTTTTATAAGTAAGTACCATGTCCTAATAATTATAATAATTATGTCATAATATTTCGTTATGTTGCTTTCATTCTTGTCAGTATTACAATACTCAAGATATCAAGTCATTATTTCTATAATGGACAAAGATCATGCTATTTTTAGTTTTAATCATGTTTCAATCGGGTTGTGGCTGGTGCCACAGTAGTGATTATATTCTCTCTACCACTGGTTCGGAATGCCGTATATAATTTTTACCGTAATAAAGATTACCCTACGAATGATTTACTTACCTACCTATGTTTTTTTAAATAAGGGGAAACTTTTTGATTTTCCGGGCGAGTAGCCTATGTCCGGCTCCAGAATGCAAACTATCTCTGTAAAAAATTTTATCACAATCGTTTAGCCGTTAGGCAGACACAGTACAGACAGACAAACACTTTCGCAAGTATGGTTAATTGTTAGATGTTCATACTTCAACACAATGATTATAATATAATATTATTATGAAATGTAAACTAATTAAACACTTGTTATTCTATAAAACATAGTGGCTCCATTCGCCAATCTAAGTATATATAGTAGGTACGCGACAGGTTGAAATAGCAATTGGGAAGGGAACGCCCCGCACACCCGCACAGCCCCCGCGTTAACCCGCTGCGGGCGAGGCGGGTGACGTACGTGTAGGGTGTCCCCCCGCCTCATACCCCGATTGCTATCTCAACCTGTCGCGGACTATTCCTGTATTTCCAACAACATTGTCATTTTCCTTCGCAACCTTTATCGAGTAGTGAGTAGGTACCTACAGTTGATTAATCATTCAAATAAAAATCATTCCAATCAACGTAAATAGGATAATTATTATTATTCTGTCTATTTACTTAATATTTTCAATTAATATTCTAAGTATTAAAATAAAAATAGACCCGTCACGCAAAAGGGGCAAAGTCATTTATATTCAAAATAGTACCATTGTACGTTGATTGATTGTCAATTATTGTTGAATTTGTAAGAAAATTCATGTAATGGTGATAATTAATTAATAAGTACGTAAACTTAAAACTAAATTAAAGCTACGAGGATTCCAAACGCGGCCTGCTTAGATGGAGCTCAAGCGGACATAGGAACGGACATACATACAGGTCAAATACATAACCCTCCTTTGGCCTTTGCCACTGCAGTCAGGTAAAAACTCCTTATCTCGAAAGATTCGCTAACTCGAAAGTTGCCTTTCCCTTGTATCAATTTTCTGGCATATAGGTACCTACTTATATAATACCAGCTGCGCGATTGCAGTTTTTTTTCTTTTTTTCTTCTTTTAGCTCGCTCCCATCTTAGACTACCATCAACACATAATTATGAGCAAACAGATAAGATCGCAGCAAAGATCTAACTTGTCACTAAATTAAAATAATTAAAAATGTTTACTGAAATGTGCAAATCCAGTTAGGTATAATAAAAAAAAAACAATAAGGTCAGCATCAGATGCGGTCTGACTCACGTATCGCGATCACTGTGTATTTAAATATCTCCATGTTTGTATGTAAATAAACAAGTTACAAGAAAAACATAATATTTTCTTTACATCGATACAATAACTCGATCGAGTTTCTTACAACGAGTGAAAATGAAAACGTTGTTGACTTATTACTTTTTTATTTACCTTTATATGTATAACCTACCTAGGTATAATCACCCTGCTGTGGCATTTAACTTAATATAAGTAATAGCACGGGCAAAAAATAGTTAGGTAGGTACATATCTAGAAGCCCATTTATATTTTTTACGCAGTTTACTGGTTGGCCTTTTTTAATCAATAAGTATTTATTTAAATCTTAATTATGAAAATTCATACTAATATTATAAACTCGTATATGTCTATCTGTCTGTTTGTTTGTCTGCAAACTTTTCACTACCCATTTGGTACAGGAATAGCTTTCATTCCCGAAGATGGCCATAGGCTACTTTTTATCCTGATCAAAGAGTTCGTGAGGGATTCTTAAAAAAAACCTAAATTCAGGCGGATGAAGTTGCGGGCGTCATCTATTTGGTCCAGAATATAACTTGCATCCTGGAGATGGACATAGAATACCTACCTATTTTTTATCCCAGAAAATCAAAGAGTTCCTGTGGGATTTTTAAAATCCTATTTCCCAAGTCGTGATCACCCCGGTGCCACGGGCCAAGTCGGGCCAAAAGCTTTGTTGTTATCATTGAATTATTATGTACTAACGTACTATCTATGGTTGTAATAGACTAGATTATAATACTGTTTATTATTAACTAGATGATGCCCGCGACTTCGTCCGCGTGGATTTAGGTTTTTTGAAATCCCGTGGGAACTCTTCAACTTTCCGGGATAAAAAGTAGCCTATGTCCTTCCCCGGGATATAAGCTAACTCTGTACCGAATTTCATCAAAATCGGTTGAACGGTTGGGCCGTGAAAAGCTAGCAGACAGACAGACACACTTTCGCATTTATAATATTAGTACCTATGGATTATTCTAATACACACTTACATAGAGATATCCTACTATTGCACTGTTTTACTAAACAAAGTACCTACCTGCTTACTTAAATATCAAAGACTGAGAGAGGTAGAGATATGTAGGTATAAAAAACCGGTATTTTGAAATCCCTCTGTCATCCATTACTCACCTTTGCAGATAATTAACGTAATTTCAAACTTGTTTTTCATAGCTACTGATCTAGATACATATACATAATTAGGTATGGTACACTTACCTAGCATAAACAGCAAGAAGCTTTAAACTTCAGGGTTGCCATTAAAGAAAATCAATCGCAGAAAATTATGAAAAACTTAAATAGATAACATTAATTACAGACAAGTATAGGAGGTATCTTTAATTTCTACTGTCAGGAGTAAAGTAAAGGATGGTTTAAGGATAATAGAGAAGATACGAGTTTAAATAATGTAAAACATTAAAAATAGTTATTAACTCTATTGCATGTTAGGCTTGTTTAAGTTTGAATAAAGTTAAATAAGTAGTCTAATGATTTTTATTTGATAGTGAATAGGTTTTATAAAGCTGTGATGGCCTAGAAGTTAAGAGGTCTGCCTCCTAATCGGAGGTCGATCCCCGGGCATGCATCTCTAACTTAATGTTTACTCGGAGTTACGTGCATTTTAAGTAAATAAATATCACTCGCTTTAACGGTGGAGGAAAACACCGTGAGGAAACCTACATGCCTCAGAGTTGTCCATAATGTTTTCAAAGGTGTGTGAAGTCTGTCAATCCGCACTTGCCCGTAGTAGATTCTTTTTTAGAATAGAATAGAATAGAATGTTTTTTTATTCATGTAAACTTTTTACAAATACTTATGAATAGTCAGGTAGTTTTAATTTACCACTGGTTCGGAATGCCGTTCCTACCGAGAAGAACCAGCAAGAAACTCGGCGGTTGCTCTTTTTAATTTTAATTCCATAGTCTATCTCCATGGTCTCCAGTGCTCTGTAGTGAGCCAGTCATGGGTTGATCATGAGATTTTATAATAGGTACGAGTACTTTTGTACTTTGTAATTTGTGCAGCTACTGGACAACCCTAACATCTAGCGACGCTTAGATAGTCTACTTGATCTATTTCTTTACACACCGGGTGCCTGTACAAAGTTATAATGTACCTTATCTGATGTACTTAATTATAATTGGTTAATGCACTTGCATGCAAATCAAATATGCCGCTCGAGAAATCTGGAGAGAGCGAGCGCATTGAAACGCGTAAAGGCATGTAGGTATTATGTTACATCTCCATAAATACAACTCATAAACGCTTAAAAATAATAAAAATTAAACTTAAATATTTGTACATTTGAAAAAAAAAAGCGGAGATAGACTAATTTAACACTACGGGAACAAATTATATTAAAGTCCGGTCAAAATAGATATTCAAGAATGCAATAATTCGCATAGGGCTAAAAATTGGTACAAATAATGTTGGAAACATCAATATAAATCGATGGGGACTTTTCACAATTCATTTATATATTACTAGCTTATGCTCGCCACTTCGTCCGCGTGAACTACACAAACAAATCTCTATTTTACGCCCATATAGGGGTTGAATTTTCATTAATCCTTTCTAAGCGGATGTCTACGTCTCAATAGCTATCTGCATCAAAATTTCAGCCCGATCGGTCCAGTAGTTTGAGCTGTGCGTTGATAGATCAGTCAGTCAGTTCAGCTTATCGTTTTATATATTTACTTAGATTGGTGTTCCCAACATTTGTTCCAACTTTTAGCACTAGAATTATTGTAAGCTTGAATGTCTATTTTGACCGGACTATAATACATATAATTTATATCCCGTAGTGTGAAATGAGCTTGATTTTCTATGCTCTAAGTGTAGGTATAACACGCGACAGGTTGAGATGGCAACCGGGGTGTGAACGCACACCCGCACAGTGCCCGCACTAACCCGGTGCGGGCGAACGCGGGTGACGTGCAGGTGTGCGGGGCTTCCTGTGCCACATACCCCGATTGTCATCTCGACCTGTCACGGACTATAGATGGGTAGTTAGTTGATAATAAAGCAACTTACTAAACTTGACCAGCCTAAGTAGGTAGGTATATTTTTAAATTCAAATAAACACAGTGTTGATTTACAAAATCAACTTTTGATTCAACAGGCCAATTAAACAAGCTGATATACTAACATAAAAGAAATATCTTTCGTTTAAATCAGAGCACAAAAAATCAGTTAAGTGCGAGTCGGACTAGCACTCGGAGGGTTCCGTACCATCGTACAAGAAATAATACTTTTTTTTTTAATTTTCATGGTTGCCCTTTTAAATTTTTTATTTCTATTACCACTATAACAACAATAGATACCTATCTATCTAAATGTAATTATAAAAGGAAAAAGTGACTGACTGACTGACTGAATGATCTATCAACGCACAGCTCAAACTACTGGACGGATCGGGCTGAAATTTGGCCTGCAGATAGCTATTATGACGTAGGCATCCGCTAAGAAAGGATTTTTCAAATTTCAACCCCTAAGGCGGTGAAATACGGGTTTGAAATTTACGTAGTCCATGCGGACGAAGTTGCGAGCATAAGCTAGTTGTTGATAAAGCGGCAATAGAAATACTTACACATTCTGTGGCAATTTCAACTCTCTACCTATTCAAGAGATACAGGCCGCTAACAGACAAACGGACAGACGGGCGGACAGACAGCGGAGTCTTAATAACAGGGTCCCGTTGGCACTTGGCACCCTTCGGGTACCTACGGAACCCTGAATACCGAACTCACGTCCAGAAGCTTGTTGAGCCGGTTTCGAGGCTGGTTTGACGCTATCCACATTTTTAAAATTAAAGCAGTCTTATTATCGTTTATAATGCACTTTATTAAGAGATTTACTTATCTCTTAGGACAGTTCTAGTTTAAAATAATTGTATCTAATCTATACCTAAGTACTTAAATATTTGTAGCTATAGTTTATATTAATCATAGAACAGATATTATTGGGCGCTGTATTTAATTTGGAAGATGCCTATTTATGCGTACAGGTACCTAAATGTATAAAATTTATTTTGTTTTCACGCGCACACAGATTTGCGTATAGGTAATCCTAGAGGAGAGACCTACTCGACCAGTCTTACTTGTTCAGTTTTACTTGTCTGTGTCGCCCACCTTGCATTTAATTTACCTACAGCCTCAGAACCTTGGATGAAATCTCTATGCCCAGAACACAAAGTTTGTTGTGTACTCCTACAGCGTCTCTCTGTCGTGCCTGTCAAGAAAACCTATAAGGTACTTCCCGTTGATCTAGAATCATGTTTGGCAGGTGGGAAGATCTTACAGCACAAGTAAAGGAAAAAAAGTCCGAAAACCGTCAATTTGTGGTTAGGTACATCCAAAGAAGTTGGAAGTACTACTACGTAGTATGTCGATGGGTACATCACCAGAAAAAAAAATTAAAATGGTGTTCATAAATTTTATTACTAATATTGTTATTTTCAACTTTCAAAGTTTTAAAGATTACTATACCAAGTGGGGAATCATATGAAAGGGATTTACTTTACTTTGTGCATTCTAAAACAGATTATAATATTTATTTTTATTTAGTTTTTGATTTATCGTGCAATATGTCGAATAAATACGACTGTAGTACGGAACCTTCGGTGCGCGAGTCTGACCTGCACTTGGCCAGCTTTTCTTTACAAGAACCCTGCTGAACAAATGCTGTTAGTAGCGCACGGTGGTAGCGCAAGAGGTGAATTTTCAGTACTGAATTCAATAGTGACTACATCAGCATCGCGAGCACCTTAGTGTGAAAATCTAATCACATCCCGGAAAATCAGAGTTCCCACGGGATTTTAAAACACCTTAATCTACGCGTACTAAGTCGTGGGCATCATCTAGTACCTAGTATACCTAGGTTAAGTAGATACTTTTAAGCCATGCGTGTTCATACGAAGTACCAACCTACCAATTAGTGAAAACCTCGAATAAATCAATTGGACTATAACACTTGTACGGGTACGTAATGATTACACAGGAAGTGTGTTAATTAGATACTGAAATACAAACGTAATAAGTAATTGCGTTTGATTCACTCGCTGAACAAGGCAATACTTTGTTCGAAGAATTTTAATTGCCAATATAAAAAGTAAAGGTTAAGAAAAAACACCTAATAACAGGCAGGTAGGTAAGTAAGTATATGTTATTTCAGTTTACAAAGAAAAGATGGCTCTCGTTTTCCTTTACGTAGATTACAATTTACACCAACGTTAGAGATACCAGTGAACAAGCAATAATTTACCTTAATTTTCTGATAGTTATCGAAAAATTACTAGAAAATTTAATAGAACTTGGTACGCTAGTTGAACATGTTTTCATCGTTATCAGACTATGTCGTAATAATTGCAGACGTTGTCGGAAAAAACTGCTGCCGCCATTTCCATCCGCATTGCAACCGACTGAGCAATTCCTATTGGCCGATTGTTGCCAAACAATGCTCATGTGCCTAATGCCTATAGTACGCAACAGGTCGAGATGGCAATCGAGGTATGAGGCGCGGAAACGCCCTGCACACCCGCACGTCACCCGCACTCGCCAGCACCGGGTTAGCGCGTTGCTGTGCGAGGCATCCCTCCCCGATTGCCATCTCGACCTGTCGCGAACTATACTTACCTTCTGTTTACGGTCATGCTTTGCTCTATCTAGTAGGTATAGGTAGGTACCCTAAACCAAAAACAGCCAGATTGAACAGCCTATATCTAGACTATGGTACTTTTTAAATTGCTTTAAACATTTTCTTCGTGCGTTCAGCAATTTATTGTTGAATGGTTGATGGATTGATGGAGTTAAGAATTTTCTGGTTCACAAAAAACTGCAGTACAACTTTACAAGATCGAAACTAGATGGCGGCGTTAACCTTTGGCAAGTATCGCCCGCTCACTTTGCCCGCAATAGAGCTCGGAGTCAATTCTGTGTCGATTCGTTTTGCTAACGTAACATTTGGCGGTAACAAATGTTCTGTTATGTAACCTCAAATGTGATATTGTTCTACCTGATAGCGGGTCTATTGATATTCTTGGCGACGGAGTTTAGTTTTTTCGAAGCGTTTTAGTCGTGCAGTTGCGCCGTCGTCTCAGTGGGGCGTTTGCGACGGCACCAACTAGCGTGAACAAACATTGACCAAGCAGCGCGCACCGCAACATTCCTAGCGTAAAAGTTAACGTGGATGGTTTACTCTATGTAATTTTGCGGGAAATGCGATTTTTTTTTTAAAGTTTCACCATCGAACATAATATCAGTGCGAACGAATAACGAAATACGATTTCACTTATTGTAGTGATGTGTGCTACTGATGTTTCCACAAAAGTGAGAAATGGATTTGGAATTTTTGCACAAGTCAAAAACATTAGTGAGTATTAAGTAAAGTTAATGCATTATATACCTACCTAACTAACTTCAGTATCTACGTATGTACCTATAATAAAACTGAAAACTGAAACTATAGTAAAGCCTATTCGTACCTATATTATACAATCAGAAGCAAATTACACCTAACCCTTAGAGGTAAGTTTACGGTGCAACAATATTTTTCTGATGAAAATTACCTACAGCTATTATAATAAAGTCTAGAATTGTTCAATATAGTAATTCAGATTCAAAAGCTTATAAGAAAGATAAGTTTACTTAATGAAAAAGGCGCTTTGTCTATAGGCACTATTATATTGTAGAGACAACGTATAAATTGGGACCTTATTGCATTGTTACTTTAGACAACCAACCTATAGGTACTATAGCTAAATTACCGTTAAAATTCATATTAAATTTTGTTATCAACTGTTCCACATTATCGTTAGGTGGGTAAGTACTTTTATTTCTTTTATGTTTTCATGTTCTGATAAGAGACTATTTTTATGTACCTACCGAGTTCTGTTTAATTTGACTTGTAGCCTATTGCAAATATCTGTTTATACCTACTTGTCCGATTTGGGAAAAAACACTTGCGTTTTCCGGGATGCAAGCTATCTTTGAACCAAATTTCGTTAAAATCGGTTAAACGGATAGGCCGTGAAAAGCTGGCAGACAGAAAGGCAAACTTTCGCATAATATAATATTAATAGTAGACCGTATGGATTTATGGTCGTAATTATTATGAGGCAGGAAACACTAAACAAAAAATATATCATCGTCATAAAAATAAGTTTATTAAACTATCTTGATGTCTGTGTCATTTCTAGAAACTTTTGACGATAATCGATTTAATTTTTATAACTACTGTAAAACTGTTTTTGTTATATAAACGCAATACTAATATTTTATTTACTTATGTGTTGAATAATGCTGAAATTATTATCTAGAAAATAATGCATTATTGTTTTTAATAACATCGATATTTACATTTATTCACTTCACTAATTTATTATGCTCAGACTTTCCAAATCTACTAACCCTGACCAAGTTTCCCTGAAGTGCATTTTTCACAGCGATAAGTATTTAAATTTTAAATTAAGTAGGTACCCAAAATAATGTTTCAATGTTAGTATTTTATAGGTACTAGGCAGGTAGGTAGGTAAATTAATCAAACTCTATATTTAATTATGTCGTTGTAGTTAGGTCTAGCCCAGGATTTATCGGTAGGTAGGCATACCTAAATTAGCTTTTGAATTCGGTTCCGACTCGAATTTCTCTATAAGTAAAAGGAAAAAAGTCAGTCTTTAATTTTCATGCTTCTCCATGTATTTCGTTGAAACCGGTCGATTAGTTGAAGTTGAGGCGGAAAAAGGTAACAAATAAACAGAAACACTTTTAAACTAATATTATTTAATAAATATATAGCTGCTCGTGCTGATTCACTCACTCATTGATCACCTCTCCTAAACATTTTTTGTATGAAAATTACTTTTTCACTGATGGTTTCGTATAGAGGACAACAATTCATTCGTAACAAAAATAAGGAGAGAGCTGATGATTGAGAGTGCTTGAGCAAATGTCACTCGAAACTTCATCCGATTGCCAGTGAGCTGAAAAAAAATCAAAATGGCGAAAAAAAGATGGCCGCCATACAAATTTCGTCGGTGTCCATCTTGGAGAGTATAAAAGATGGAAGAGTGGTTTCTTAGCAAAAGATGATCAGGATCCGAAGGTCTACTCGTTGAATAGAAAAAAATTCAAGATGGCGGATTTTTTTCCATACAAAATATATGGACGACCAAACTATAAAAAAATCTTATTTAAGATTGGTCCGCATTTTGTTAAAGAAACGCTGCATGCTCGCGGACCACTTCAGTGGTCCGCGCACCCACGCGCCCTACTAGTAAAGTATATACCTAATTAGTTATGTATTAATTTATATTCAGATTTGCAGATGATGTAAAACTTGGAAGGTGAAAACCATGTGAAAACTAACTTAAAAAACCAGTCAAGTGAGCGTCGGACTCGCTCACGAAGGGTTCCGTACCATCGCACAAGAAATAACTTTTTTGTGACGTAACCACTACGATTCTTTCATGATTCTAGGTCAACGAAAAGTACTCTATAGGTTTTGATTCTCTTGACGGGTCTAGACAGACACGACAGACAGACAACGAAGTGTTCCTTTGTTCCTTTTGAGGTGCGAAATCCTAAAAATTGTCTGTACTTGCTGGAAAAGTAAAATCTTTTTAGGAAAATTTTAAATAGGTAATGTAGATAGATACTTACGTTTTCACGTTACGTTATTAGGTATGCTGTTGTTAATTTTGTTTGTTGACTCCTTTTTCACCGATTCACCCCAAAGCGATTTATATTTCTCTTAAGTACCTACCTAATACCTTGGTAATACACACACATACATAGCACAGTTTTGTAATAGGTAGGTAAGTATTTGCGCTAAGCATATCATGCTAAGCGCTTATCTAAATCTTTACGAATTTTTACTAACGATCTCCATTGTTTAATTATACCTAGTGGTCATAATTACCTCTCTACCTACTTAGTTATAATATTAATAAAGTTTTTGCACATGCGTACGGGTAGCCAAGGTCATATTTACCATATTTTGTAAATGCTTTATTATTGTAAAATGTAAACAATAAACAAAGCTTTGCATATCTAGAGTTTTACAATATTTTAAATAATAATTTAGAAATTTTATTACGATACTTATTAATAGAAGCATTTCAGCGTTTGTACAAGAATTATTGGTTTTATAGTACAGGATACTTAATTTTAGGTTTAGGTGGGTACCAACTTATGCTTAGGTGTAAAAATGTGTAGTTTTAAAGTAAACACAGGCTCAAAGATTCACAAACAAATCTTTCATCCGGTGTAACTTTGAAAATAAAACGTGACAAACCAAAAACACAGATCATATTTGTTTCTAGAACGTGTCTATAACATTTCATTGAATTCGATTGGAGTACCTACCTATTCAAATGAGAACCAAACTACGATTGTATAGAAAACGCAGGGGAGTAAGACAAAAATCACAACTATGCTTACAAACATACAACCTCACCCCCATCACCCATACCCATATTATCGCCTCTGTTTCATTGTTTTTAAAAGGTGAAAATCTGTACCTACCTAAAGAAACGTGGGAAAGCGGCGATCTACGGTTTTAGCTGTGGTTTTAGTTTGTGAAACGTTAGCGAATCGATGAAATAGTTTAATTAAAACAATTTCTTCTGTGGAATATTCACGTAAAATTAAATTTGCTGTTTCACGCACCAATAACCGGGTTCAATAAATCCAATCCGGACCTAATTGTACGACAGAGGACGCACGATCTCCAACAATTACTATAATATAGGTATAGAGGTACTAAAATAATGGGTACCATTTGTCTAAGATTATTTTTCATTGGTTTCGTTTGTAGCCCAAGATTCCAAGGAAAATTTTTCAGTGGGTCTTATTTCCTCTTTGTCAAAGCTTAAAATATAAGTAGATAGGTAGGTAGGTACCTAATCCCCTAAAAACTCTGCATAGTCAAAATTCGTAGGTACAGTTATCACGTTTAGATGCAGATTAGAAAATAATAGTTTTCTAAAATATCTATAAAAATTGCAGTTATTGTTTGAAATATTTTGTAGTATCTTAGCAAGACGTGACACGCAGATTAATTCTTCCAATTTCGAACTCCGAAAAGCCTCATATTCTTCTCCACTCCATCAAAAAAAAAAAAAAAACACCAGTCACTAGGTCTTCCTCGGCGGTACTCCGGTATGCCTTCTAGTATCTTTTCAGGGTTCTTATGTTTGCTTGACTGACTGACTGATCTATCAACGTACAGCTCAAACTACTAAACGGATCGGACTGAAATTCGACATGCAGACAGTTTATGGTGTAGACATCCGCTAAGAAATTTTTTTTGTTTTTGAAAATAAAACCCCAAGGGGGTAAAATAGGGAGTTGTTTGTGTAGTCGCTGGTTTACAATAAAAGTAGGTGGATTAACCCCAAAGGAGGTAAAATAGGGAGTTGAAATTTGTGTAGTCTCTAGTTTATAATGAAAGTATGGATACGTACACAGATTCTATTTAGGTTATTGTTTTTACGGTGTAATGAAAAGAAGTTGGTAGGTACACCAAGCATTGTGTAGTCGATTGTATTCTTGCGTTATGCTCTGAGAAATGTTTCACAGTAGCTGTTGCAACTTGCAACTACGTCAAGTGTTGTAACTTGTAATTCAGAAGTTCTATGTAGAAGAAATATTGGTGTGATCGAATACCTGTGGCGGATTATTTTTCATGCAACGAAATGAGGCAATGATGGTTTAGATTTTTAGATGATTTACGTAATATACCTATTAAGTATGTAGGAAGATGTAATCATTAGGTATTTTATACTTTATAGGTAAGAATAAATAAAAAGTGTGAAATCAAAGAGTTAATGTTATCGAAATATTCATCTGATTCAGAAAAATAAAGTTAGACGAATAGATATAGGGCACCCTACCTAGGTACCTACCTAGTCTGTTACTTATTTAAATATCATCATGATCAACCCATGACCAGCTCACTGCGAGTCCGGAGTCACTACAGAGCACGGGCCTCCTCTTAGAATGAGAAGGGTTTTGGCCATAGGCTACCACGCTGGCCAAGTGTGGGTTGGCAAACTTCACACACCTTTGAGAACATTATGGAGAACTCTCAGGTATGCAGGGTTCCTCACAATATTTTCCTTCACCGTTAAAGAAAGTGACAAAACGCACATAGTATAGTAAGTCCGAAAAGTTAGAGGTGCTTGCCCGGGATCGAATCCCCGATCTAGGGGACCTATTAGGATCCGATTAGGAGGCGAACGTCATCACTAGGCTATCACAGCTTATATTAATATACTTAGGGGTTAATGTTGTCGAAAACTAAGTTCGAATTTCGGTGGTTTCTACATGTAGTCCTTCTTATATGAACTGTGGTATCATAACATTAGTAATTCTCTAGTAGGTGCCTAATTTATAGCAGCGTTTTTTGTTCTTCATAAAACAAGAACACTCATATAAGTCGTAATACAAGTAATCTTGATGGTGGTTACCGAGAATGCGTTTTTCATATTTTCCAGTGGTAGATTCCTTTATGAAATTTTGCTTTGCTGCGAAGTAAAAAGGAAAGGGAGCACTCGGTTTTATTAGAAAAACGAGGCACTAATGTAGCTATGTAAAATGATACTTACGGAGAAAATTTCTATTTCTTGTATCTAGTTGAAGAGTATGTAACATAAGTAGGTACTTGTCTACTGAAAAAAACTAAGTGTGAGTCGCAGACTCGCTCGCCGAGGGTTCCGTACTGACATCTAAATCAAAAACAATGATGCATAAAAATCTGTTTTAGAATGGACAGGTGAAAACCTTCCATATGATACCCCCACATGATAGAGTTATCTTACTTTGAAAATACTAATTATTAATTCACGAACACGTTTTTTTTTTTTGTAATGTAACCACAAACCCACGGTTTTCGGATTTATGCATTCACTTGTGCTATAAGACCTACCTACCTGCCAAATTTCATGATTCTAGGTCAACGGGAAGTATCCTGTAGGTTTCTCGACGGACACGACAGACAGACAACGAAGTGATCCTATAAGGGTTCCTTTTTTCCTTTTGGAACCCTAAAAATTAACGAAGTTGTAGCACAGCAATACCTACCTACCTTTATTTTATTACTAGCAACTCCCCATGGTTACACTACCATGGGAATTATAAAAAAATCGGTCTATCGTCACTGAGTGGAGACTCGTGCACTGTAGTGAGCCGGCGATGGGTTGATCATGATTAATATATTTCCTATTATTTATATTTGTTAAAAACTACTAGGTTGGTATAACTAATTAGGTGAGTAAGTAGGTACTATAGAATAAAAGAAAAGAACCTGAAAGACCTATCTACAAGAATACCCGGCTGAATTTGTTGTGGGCTCTTCTCAGACCTGGGCACGTTTGGAACCCTCGTAGCTATTATTAATTATGATCACCACTATCATCTGTATCCCGACCATCAAAAAGAGAATATAACTACAATAGTAGCTACTTTTAATAAATTATTTGAATTGAATTGAATTGACTGTCTGCTGCCTTTTCCATTCGTTTTTCAGTTCACTTTATATGAAGACAGTCAAATAGGTACTGTCCCAATAATTTTACTTTTTCAATAGGTAGGTAGGTATTTGTCAGAAAGATACGCATGCAATCGTAAATCTTGCGAAATTACCAGCTCGCGTGTACCGACCCAATTTCCCGTTGGACAATCGTTTCATACATCATATTGTATGTAAGTATACGTACCTAACTGCAAACGCTGAGAAAACATTAAAATCACTTTCGCTGAAATTTGCTTATTGTTTCACATCGTTTATTATAAGAAGTAATGCAATGAATTTATGCATACGATTTACCTACCTATTGTTTACCTACATACCTACTTAATAATACGGAGAGCTGAAAGGAAAGTAAAATTACTTATACCCATACGGCTAACGTGTAACCAGAACGCTAGCAAAAACTTAGCGTTATTGATATAAATGTACTAACTAAAGTCTAAACACAATCCAATACCAATAATAATCATTTGCCTCATATTTTTGTAGTTTTAAGCCCACTGACTCCCCCATAAAAGTTACTATAAAATCCTGTATATTATTCGTATATTATTATACTCTTTGATAAAATCTCCTATTTTTAAAAATAACGTTTTTTTATATATCTGGCAGATTATACAGTTGACACAGTTGAGCAATGTCTTATGCCAATCATCAATAATAATCTGTGGCTTGTTTTGACTTTTCAAGAAGTTTTGAATTTTTGATGTTTGCTTTGAGTTTTCAATTTTACAATTTACTTTACCATCTGGTAATTTTTTGCAGAACGCTTCGTCAATGTAAATTAAATAAATAAAATGAATCGAAATTGTGGAAGAAGATTAGCCGAGTTCCAAGATGAACATTACTGCGCAGGAAATGTCACAAGCAATTTCCGACGCTCGTGTTCACTGCGGCTGCGCGGTGAAAAAATGGTGCAGCGGTCGCCTTTATCAACGAGGAAATATATCCCAATAATCACGGAAAATAACAACCAGAAACCACGAAGCGATGGCTCCCGACTTCCAGAGCCTTGCCATCGTCAACGAAGTCAAGTAAGTAATCTCCCGAGTCTTGCATTTTACTATACATCGATGCTTGTAACTATTTAATTATTGTCATGGCTACATGGCTATAATACACCGCACAATCAACATATTTTCCATAGGGCTTCATGTAATTATAGCCTTCTGTTGCAAAACACTATTCATATTATGTGCTTATTTGTTATGAACAAAGAACCTGTTTGAAATTTTACTAAGTACCTACATAACTTTATATTAGGACTACCTATTAGGTATTTTCCTAACATATGTTATTTATATTTCAGTCATTCAATGCAAATGGTAACAAGCCGAGGAAATCCTGCCTGAAAACACAAGACCCTTGCATAAGTATGACAGATTCTGCCCACACTCCCCCAGGATCTCCAGAAGATTTGCCCGATGACGATTCTCTGCACAGCTACGGCAGCGCAGCCACCGCCGCGTCCATCGATGCGGGATATGCTCCATTCAACGGCACCACTTTCAGCGGGCGATCCATGCGCTACGTGTTGCATTGTTCCTCACATGCCGGCTTAGCAGGAGAGGAATACCTCACACCGACACAGCGCGCCCAGAAGCAGATTCGCCGCCTCAAAAGCCTTCTAAGCCAAGCTAAAAAGGACTTGGAAAAGAAGGACAGTGAAATATTCCAGCTCACTAAGGAAGTGGTCGAGCTTCGTCTGTACAAGGCCTCTATATTCTCTCCGGATGAAAAGTCAAACTCTAGTGAGATTGTGACGGTGAGAGAGAACAATGAGGAGCCTTCGGTCGAGGAGGAGAGTGTCAAATGTAAAGATGTTCACCATTCATTTGACATCACTGACAGTCCAATGTTTAAAGATCAGACTCCTACCAGGTGCCGGAATGAGATGCAAGGATCCTTTACTGATTCTGGACATTTTGATGATCTTACAAATTCTTCTCTACATTCCAAGGAGTCTGTTCACATGTCTACCCATGATGCATCTTGCATGACAGAAGTTACGGACAGTGATGAGGAGCGGCGCAGCTTAATGGCTTACTATGAGAAGAAAATAGAAGACGTCGTGAGATCTCATGTGGGAGAAACTCAGGAAATAAAGAAAGCTCACAATGACAAGGTGGAAGCGTTGCTTCAGAAATTATCAGATGTGAACACCCGCTACTGTGAACTGTTGCCAAACTATGAACAAGCAAAAGAGAGAATACATGTTTTGGAGAAGCAGCTAGAAGATGCCAGCAAGCAGCTGCAAGATGATGACAGCAGACATCGCTCTGTGTACCTGCAAATGTATAATAAAGGCATGGAAGCTGTCAAATATGAATTAGATAAGGTAGTGTATTGTTATTTTTATTTTACTTTCAGAACAAAGACATGTTTTTAATTTTTTATTATGTAGACATTAGATTAGATAAAAAAACTCAACCTTTCTTAATCTGTTTCTTGTTTTCGTTACTTGTAGCATAAGTTTAGTGTGTCCACACATTTATTCGTATTTCAATATAAAACAAATTTCAATAGCTTTGTTATATAAAAGAAAAAAGTCTGCACATAGATCAATAAATCTGTCCTGTATGAATACAGGAAAGATTGAGTGATCTAGGGATGAATCCCTAAAAGTTTTATGGTACTTAATATTTTGAAATAGTGGTATGGTAATGTATAAGTGTGAATTCTTTTTCAGGAGGTAGAGCCTGAGCCCAGCACCAGTCAGATAAACAGAGTTTCAGTGGAGGAACTATTGGAGCAGCTTCAAATAACACAGACAGAGCTCGAGAATGTCCGAGTAAGTGACTTTCTGTACCCAAAGAATGACTTAACATTGATTAGTCGCTCTTGCTAACAAACCCATTATAAGCAAATTCCAGATTTGCAAAATTCCTGGAAGCTATTTATTTAACAGTGCTCATGATTATTATTAGAAATAGGTACTAAGTATTCTTCCAAAATCTATTTAAAACGCTAACATTTTCGGTGTATTTTTCTAGTAGCTCTTTAATATAATATCACAAATAGGGATGTTGATACTAATCAAAATCTGTTGTATTCGTTGATGAAAAAAACATATTAATATCATTGAAATATCAATAAAAGACGAATAATAAGTTAATTGAATAACAATTAATTAAAAAGCAAATAAAGGTTTTTAGAGGGAGTTACTTGTCCTTCTCATGTAACGGAAAGTATGGTGTTACTAGCGTATTACATTATAAGAAAGATGCGCTATATTTTTTGTATCAGCAATACTAATACATTTTATATAGTCTGTACAAAATAAGTTCTCACCCGCCATTTTAACTATTTGTGTTAACTGTCATGTCAAAAGTACGGTTCACCTTTAAAATAAAGACTAAAATCGTACTTTTGACATGACAGTTAACACATAAAGTTAAAATGGCGCTGTAAACTCATTTTGTACGCATTATAAATCTATTTTTTTATTTTGTATACATATATTTTTTTTAATCTATTTTCGAGCTAAATATTATAAAATCAACAATTTGTGTCAAACTCCCTATTATATATTTTTTTGGTACGAAAATAACCTGTCAGTTTACACAGAATGAATAGAATGAGCATGTAGTGGCAATTAACTGGACCTGCTTTAACATGTAGTGAATTACAGGACACGGCATTCACAGCGGACCGAACTGCAAAGTCACAAGTACTTCTTAGTGCAAAGGAGGCTGTTTCTTTATGGGTCCTAGGAGCTCGAAAGGTTGGAGGCCGAACAGACAGCGTTTAAACCTTTTTATCTTTCTTTTATAACACATAATTTATGCTTCCAGTGCACAGGTCTATTTATTTATGTTGTAAATATTTTGTTTTTATTATAAAATTAATAATTTATAGATATTTAACAGCTATACTGGAACTTCTGCATTTCTTGCCAAAATTAATTTATCAAGTAACAAAATTTTCTATGGGTTTAAAGTTTGCGTAGAACATATCTTTTGTAGAATTTTTGATTATGGTTATTCTGGCTGTTTTACTATTGGTTAAAATAATGTCACAAGTTAATTATTGTAATACCTAAATATATCTATATTTTTTAAATAATTGAGTATTTTAAGTATGCTCAGCTGTAAAGCAACATGAATATATTTAAATAAATAAACATAAATGAAAAGTATGTGTTTAAATTTTATTTCTTCTACTAAATTATACTTGTGACATTATTTTATTGGAACGGGAATTTACCAAAAATATTATAATATAATATGCCTAACCCCACTTTCTTACTGTAAGAGCTAGTTTTTAACAATTATTTATTAGAACAAAAATAACCTGTGCTTTTACTTTAAGCTTTGCATCTGCATGCTATAGTTTGAAACAGCCTCTTTTGGTTATATGGTGGAAGTACTTGGAATATAATGTGATGAGGTATATTTTAAGTTAATTACGGATTTTTTACTTTAACATAAAACATATAATGTACTTTGATAACATTAGTTTTTCAAAAGCTTCAAATGTACAGTACATGCCGTCAGGTAAAAAAGGTCTGATTTTAAATCTGCGCAGCGGGTAGGAGTCAAATCTGGGAAAAATAAATGTAACAGAACGGGGGGCTTCAGTAACCCAGGCCACCGACGAGCTTAGTCCGCCGCCTGCCTCCTAGAACTCTTTTTACTTGACGGCTTTTGTAATAAGCTATTTGACAGTATCGTTTATAATAATAAATCTTTTAAGAAAATTATTTTATTATTGTCAAATCGCTAATTGCAATTTGCAAAAAAAACACCAATTATTTTGTAAAACTTACAAACTGTAGTCCACGCTCGATATTTTTCGCATGCGATATATTTGTTTTTTTCTGTTAGAACAATTTAGTGGAAGTTCCACGAATATATTTTTATGTATTAGTTTTTTTACGTTAATAGAAATAACTAGGTTTAGAATTGTACGCAATTTATAATTTTAATTATATTGTAGCCACTTCTAGATATCTATGTTTTTCGTTTACATTATTTGCATGTATGATATTAGATACCTTCGTGCGGACAAATAAATACAAAGTTCTATCTGTTACAGGCAATGTACCGTCGAATCGTGGAGTCCCAAAAAGGCAACAAGACCAATGTGGACCCAGAAGTGACATTACAGTTTTTAAAATCGGCGATATATTACTTCCTCACGGACCCGGAGAATCACCAGGGGCACTTAAATGCTATAGAAAATATTCTAGGGTTCACTGACGCGGAAAAGAAAAACATACGCAAAGCTAGGTCCACGTAGAGACTGCTGGAAATATGTGATAGTTCATAAAATAGATGAATGTTTGCCACTTAGTTAGAATTAAATGTTGCATGTCCTCGGCCGCTAGCTAGATAAATATTAAAAAATATTTATATTGGTGCACATTATTTTGTGTTACCATGATATAATATTATCGTACCTACCTTACACTTTATTGCAACATTGCATTAATGGTTAGGTTAATATTCGTGATTTAATTATATACTTATCTTATCCTATAAAATTATTTGGGTTTTAGAAACGAATTTATTTTTAGACGCTAAATTTGTGATTTTTAGGGCCGTAGCAGACACTACACTTTTCATTAGCATTGGCTTCGGCGATCAGCGATTATGTGACTGCACCGATGCTGCATCGCGTTTTGACGACTTTCTGCATTCGATCGCTGTATTGAAATCGCGCGTTTTAGCGATTGTTTAGATTCTGCATTGCGTTGACAACATAGCTGCGTTCGATTGGAGCGCTCGGACGCCTCATCGAGCTTCCAATAATCGACTTGATCGCTCAACTGTGGAGATTGCATGGGAGCGATCAAAGATGGCATCGAGCTTTCGAAAAGCAACTAGGTAAATCATCGATCGCTAATGCTAAAAGCATCGTGTCTGTTATGATCCTTATAGTTTTTAAGCGCCAAAGAAAACATTCCTTTTTTGTTGTGCAATTTTTTGACCTTTTATTATTTTTAAGTGTACAGTGATGGTTCGCTGATAATGACAACTATTTTAAGTGTTATAGTTTTAAATATTTCACTCCTTTTTTGCGTTGTTCCTACATTCATTTACTTTATATTTTCGTTATTTCGCATGTGAGTAAACTTTAACTTATTTTATATTTGCTCGTTAAGCGCTAGTATGTACACAATATAATTAAGGCTATTAATTTTATTGGTGTCATAGAGAATATTGATGTACACGTAGTGTTTACAAAGAAACATCACCGTCCTTACGCTACAATAAAATTGATTTTCTAGTTTATTATTTTCCTTGCCTTTCTACTAAATTTTGTCGACGTTTTCTTGCCTCTTTGAAAGCTGCATCTGTGATTAGTATATGTTATAAAGTAATCATTGCATAATAAAATCGTGCTTTATTGTTCAATCTTAATAATTTAAAAGTTGTTATACATTTTAAACATCTACTTATATTATACTCTTTTCAATTTGAAATTCACAGAAATGTATTACTAGGTTTAAAATAATGTATTTTTAAGTTTACTGCATGGCAAGGCCGAAGGTTAGGGCAGTAGTTGTTTAGTATGGCTAGTAGTAAAGCTACTTACTTAAGCAACTTAACACATAACTTTGTTACAATGTTGATCATAGAGAGCGAATTTTAATCTACCCTACATTTGGTCGTTTCTACTGAAACTTTCTGAGCATGTCAAATTGATGAGATTGGGACTAGGTACCTCTATTGAGGTTAAGTGGGTGATTATTGTGATTTTGCATCTTTTAACTGAGAAATTATAAGAAAATGTAATACACTATACCTATTATAAGTAATTATTGTGGTATAGGTTACTTAATTACTCGTGTTGTGAAATATTCACAGACAATATCTTACGTTTTCAATAAACAAGAAATATTACTATTTCTTTTCTTTTATGCCTATTCCACACGAAACTAGCAATTAAAATATTTGACTAGCAATCCGGTTGCAAAATAATTTGTGTGCAAGTAAATTAGTTGGTAAGATTTATCGCAAACTGTTCTCTCCCGCCACACATAGATTTTTGGTAAATCAACTTTAGGAGATAACAGGTAATAAAGGTGTAAAAAATCTTACGTCAAAGTATAAAGTCAATTTTTTATATATATTCTCCAGAATTGTATTAGAAATCACATCACGCATAGCCAGTCGTGGCAACCCCCTGCTAGCCAGCCTTAAACTTTAAGGGCGTCTGGTAGGGGGTTGTGTCATGCATTGCCACAACAAGTGTCTGGCAATGCATGACGTGATTTCTAATATTATTTTGAAGAAATAATAGAAAAAATTAGACTATATTTTGATGTTATCTTTATTGCCTGCATGTAAAAGTACTCTGTGATTGCCTGTTATCCTCCCAAAGCCGCCATGATCCAAACTTGTCGCTGATCGTTCCTCCCTGTGTTGGGGACAATACACAGATAAATTTTCAGCTTTTATAAAATAACGAACGTCTAGCACGTGCTGGCTCTCTCTATAAGCCTTATTTTTGTGGTAGGTAAGTCGATAAAGAAAACTGAGATGTAGATAAATATTTTATTACCAAAATTAAGTCAGTAAAAAACGTACAATTACCTGCTGCATAAAAAAAATTTAAAGCTAGCACAAGACTTAATTAACATTAATATAGCTATTAATTAAATGTTTTAGGTACACTGCAGTAAAAAGCTACAACAACCAATTCACCACTAGGTACACAACGTTCATGGCTAGGCAGCTTTATTAAAATATTTGCCAAAATATAGCCTTACGATATATAGAATAGATATCACAACCACAATTTGTACAGTTGAAATAATACATCGTTTATCAAATCTTATCGCTACAGGCGAGTCTATAGCGGGTACAACGTTAGGACTTCGTTGGTCCAGAATAGACCGTTAAGCAAAATGTGTAAAATTAGCTACGGGTTTATTCTCGAATGGTACGTTCACAATATGGGCAGACGCAGGCAAGCGCATAGATTAAAACCGTGATTGCCTAGCCTGCCTCCTATTCAGGACGCGAGGGCTTAATCCCGGCCACGCCTCCTCTTCACATAGTGTAAACCATAGATAACACACTATATACCAGAGATTATGGCTCTGATATAGGTAAACTCCTATTTGCTATTCACTCGCGACCTGTATCTCATACAAAACTGTTGATATAACGGACTATACTGTTGAATATTAATATGGCACATTAAATTTTGTATAATGTAATGTATAAAAAATGACTCCACACGCGCCATTTTTTGAGTTATTCATGTCAAAGTACGATTTTAGTCCTTATTTTACAGGTGAACCGCAGGGCGATTGTCTAAAACCTGCATCAATCATTATTACAATCTCAATTGTTCTGATTGGCTGAATTTGTGCGATTCTTGTTGCAACAATGCATTGTAGCCAATAGTGAGCGAGCATTAACCAATCAGAGATGAATTGCGATCGTGACATTGTAGCTGTCAAACAACCGCGGTAGGGCCACCGTACTTTTGACATGAAAGTTAAAGAGTTAGAATGGCGCGTGAGGACTCATGTTTTACAGACTATAACAATAAATTATCATCTCTAGGTCATAAAAAATAGCTGTCATGGTTTTCTTGCAGTAGAGAATCTGATCAGTCTTTATATTTAGAAATCATACAACGTTCATTATGACTTATTATCAAACATTGATCAAAAACAATCTGATGAAGTAACTTAGAACTATAAACTAAAAATAATGTGTATTTTAACTTTGGGTATTATAATAATTCGCTTTGAACTGTAGTTACTTACAAAATATTCACGATTTTATTAATACAAAAAACACGTATATAAAAAAATAGTAAAACTACATCACTTTATAATATTTACACAACTCACTGCAGGTATATTTCATGTATCAATAAAATAGTTGCGGCTGCTTTTTCTGTAAACATGTAGTCAAAAATCGAGATCAGTCAAAAAAGATATGTATATCAAAATTGCATATCCAAATAGCGCACGAGAACTTCTAAATGAGATATTTTTATATGCCTTTGAAAATATTTGAAAATAAATGTATAATATAAAGTATGAACACTTAAATAAATGCTTATTTTTATATTAGTCATTGCTATTTTTAAAATGCTAGGCTTTAGAGAACATGCATATTAGTTCGTGCGAACTGTCTTATCACATGCCATTTTAAAATCGGACAGAAAAAGTATTGCATAAATCTCTTAAATAACAATCATGGTTGAGGGGATATTTTCACGGACATAATTTGACGTAGTAAGTTCATCTTTCTCTGTTACGTAACCTCATATAAATGATAGACAAAAGCTCAGTGGGTGTTTACTATTTTGAGACACCAGCCAATAACAAACATGTGTTCAAAAATATTCTAAATTCAATTAGAAAACATTAGTTTCGTTTGTGATTTAGTTAGCACCCACTGAGATTTTTGTATCTACCATTTGTATGTGATTGTGTAATAGAGAGAGCGCTATAGTAACTTTTTCCCACGGATAGAGTATGGATTAATAGAAACGAGCTCGTGATTTATACGTACATATTCGTAAAATATTTCATTTACGTCATAGTGAACACTTTCGAACCGTCTTTTAGCTACGAAAGAAAGGTCGTTTAATCGAAGCTGAACTTGACTTCCTCGCGCGAAGGGTCGTTGTTGGCCGCCACAGTCTGCAGCAGGTAGCGGCTGATCTGGCTCTCAATGGACGGGGTGCTCTCTTTCCTCGCCGAGGCGCGCTTCCTCTTAGCCTTGCTGTGCTTAGCGCGGCGGCGGCCCACTTTGGTCTTCATCTCCGCTATCTTAACAGACAGCTGGCTGTCGAGGGAGTTGCGACGAGATTCTACTGACACGTGGCGCAGGCTGATGCTGATCTGAGAATCCTGTAAAAATACCAACGCCTAGGTCAAACCAAAACGAACTACGTGGGTCTATTTGTACTGTCCATTACCAAATATTTGATGCAAAAAGCTTTGGCTTTGACGAACCGGTGTAAAAAGTATTATCAGTAAAAACAGCTTTAATTGATGTTTTGATTTAAATAATATATTACATTGTAATTTTTCTGTTTTTGGGGCTCCGTACCTCAAAAAGAAAAAAGAAACACTCACTTTGTCGTCTGTCTTTCTGTCATGTCTGTCAATTCAAGGGAATCATGACCTACAGGGTACTTCCCGTTGACCTAGAATCATGAAATTTAGCAGGTAACATTAGCAATGTCTTATAGCACAAGTAAAGGAAAAATTCCGAAAACCGTCAATTTGTGGTTACATCACTAAAATTCCTATGTTGAGGGAATTAGAATTATGTTCAGAAATAATTTTTAAGTTTTCGTTAGCATATCCCTTACACCCTGTATAGTCTAAGACTAGCATAAGCTCGGTAAAGTTCGGTAATCGGTACCTGCGAGTTGCGCCGGTCGGGTGTGGAGCTGAGCGAGTGGTGCGAATGGTGCGAGTGGTGCGTGTGCGGCGGCAGCACCAGCGCGTCGCGGCGCCGCACGAAGCGCGGCAGGTTGGCGGCCCACGACGACGACAGCGAGCCGCTGCAACCACACCCCCTGACTCAACCCAGCGTTCACTACTTTAGGCTTATCCGCATACTATAATTACGGCTTCGCCCGTATTCACAATCATTACTATGAAATCGCAGTGTGCTCGAACGCATAGTGTGGATTCCACCAATCAGATTATCGAAAATTGACGTGATAAATAATCTGATTGGTGGAACCACACACTGTGCGTTCAAGCACACTGTGAGACCTCAAAGTAATGATTGTAAATACGGGGGTTAGTCTAAGAGAGTGTTTATATTTCATGTAATGTCAGCCGCCGACTGTGAGGACTTCGAGCCTGGGTGCATGTGAAATCAGACTGTATTTTTTATTCACACTATGCTAACAATGGTACTGATTCTGAGCACACCTAAATTTTAGAGTATTCACGTCCTCTTCTTACTGATGTTATATGAAAAGGACAGACACAGTTTGACAGTTTTAAATTTAATTTAGAGCTCAAATCTCGTGACTTAAGCTGCCAGTCGCGAGCCTATTGTTTAAATTTGTAGTTTGCATTAAAACTTAGTCTTTAAATGTAAAATTCATGTTCCGTCCTCTTTTAGTAATATTAAAAAGAAAAAGATTCAGATACTCTAAATTTAGTTTAGACAATGACAAGAGAATCGGCGGAAATTATGCTGTAAAAGCGCATTGTCGGTTTGGTGTGAACGAAAGTTGAATATGTATGGGTAAAATAGTGAAATGCGTAACGCTCGCTCACACTGTAGGCGACTGATTTGGGCATAGTCTACCACGCTTGGCAGATTTCACACCTTTGAGAACAGGAGAACTCTCAGGCATGCAGGTTTACCTCTCAGGCCAACACTGTTCATGTAATACCTAAGTGTAATAAATACTTGTGGAAATTAAGTAACAGTTACCCACAAACGGCCTCGAAAACAAAACCTTGTGGTTACATCGCATTACTGGACAATGTTTCATAAATAAACAACAATGTTAACATTGTATATTACATAAGACATTAACTTTACGATAATGTACGTAAGTATGTCAGTAAGTAGTTCATTTTGTGTAGTTTATTTAAGAGTTTTGTAACTTGTTGATTGTCCATTGAAATAAATAAAAATTTAATTTAATTTAAACCTCTTGTGATGGTGAAACAGTAAAAAGTTTTAAGATTTGTTTATAGTCAAGTCTCCAAACTTTTTAACCTAAAGGCCAACTAATTCCCCATCAAGGTAACTTTTACCAACATACTGTAATTATTATGATTATAAACGCACCACACACATATTAGTTTCCTCCTTTTATTTATAAAATAGGTATATAGGTATATAAGCAGCTAAGTTATAATGAAACTGACGACTATTGTCACGATTCATAATAAAAACTAATAGATTGTAGACTATTAAAGGCGGCTATACACAGCCCAAACGTTTGTTTCTACGACAACATAACCAAGGGAAAGTTATGACAGTTATAGCAGAGTGAACTAGAGTGATAACTCTAGGTTTGATCCTGAATCGACGATTATGTCAAGTGTGACGACAAACGGCGATTACGCACTGCACATCCGTCATCCATGAGAATACCAGCGATTATTTACGACACGTCATAAGCTCCCATACAAAACAAAAAGGAGCGTATTTTCACAGACTCTGATCGGATGAGTGCGTAACCGCCGTAAGGCTATGGCTTCGTGAAATCAAAGAAAAATAGGACTACCTAGCGTCAAATGTACTAACATTTGACGCCTGCCAGTAACGTCGAAGCCTCGACGTTTTGTTAGAAGTTCCCTAAGTGTCGTGAGCTGTGGTTAGGTTAGGTTAGCACGATAAGAGGACACTGTTCGTTAAACAATTCTGTCCACGCAAGATATCACCGACAGCCCTTTAGCAGAGCAAGCTGGAGAGTGACGAGACACCGGAACACGTACTGCTTAAATGTAGCGGTGCTTCTGTCCAACGAGAAGCCTGCATTGGCGCCCCAGCAACACTTCCTCAAGTCCTCGCCGACCTGTGTGGCCTGATTGGATTCTGGAGTGAGCTTGATCAGCTGGAATGATCTGGCGGGAAGTCTCATGTCATTGTTTCATGTGTAACAGACAACTATGTCTAAGTTCGGAAAAGAAACCCAGGATATTGAAGGAGGACAATGGTAAGTACTGATTCTGATCGCAACGAAATTTTAAAGTATTCTCATATTTTTCTTTCCAATGTAACAAGAAAAGGACATACAAACTTAATTTAGTTTCCTAGCCTGTTAAACCTCGTGACCTTAGGTGCCAGTCGTATTGTAGAGCAGCACTATTTAGAGACTTTAATTTAAAATCCATCTTCCGTCCTTTTTTAAGCAATATTAAAAAGAAAAAGATGCAGATACTTTAAATTCAGTTTAGAGATAAACATCAGAATCGACGTCAATCATGTTAAGAGCTCGAGATGGCAATCGAGGCATGAGGCGGGGGGACGCCCCGCACACCCGCACCTAGATAGCGCGAGGGCTGTGCGGGTGTGCAGACGATTGCTCTCTCGATCTGTCGCGTACTTACGACTGATCACAGATAGGTATATTGAATACTAGCAGATAATAAATAATAATATAAATAAAATATTTAAAAATATATATTCTAAAACCATCTTCTCATTATTGCCTTTCTAATGAAACTGGTTTGGGGAACATCGGTTGGATGGTTTCGAAGTCTATAGCGGGACACAGGTAGAAACCTTTTTTGATTTATATATTAAGAAGATTAAACCCGAGTGACATGTACGCGACAGGTCTAGATAGCAATCGAGGTGGGGACGCCCCGCACACCCACACAGCCCCCGCGCTAACCCGATGCAGGGCGACCCCCGCCTCATATCCCTATTTCCATTTCGACCTGTCGCGTACTATAGATGTCAATCACCTTTCGTGTTTGGCGTCCTCTGGGTAGTCGATAGGCGACGTGTTGTCCAGGCAGAACCCCACGGGGTCTTGCCTGGAGCCGCCCAGCGATATGGAGAGTCGTCCGCGCGTGATGAACTCGTTGCGTCGCTTGTACGCGCGCGCGATCAGCTCGTGCTTGCGCGCGCGCCGCGTTACGTCAGCTTCTACTGAGCAGCCACACTTTCTGGAATTAGTACTAAACACGTTACTAACTTAAGTAACTAGACGTTGTCCGCAACTTCGTCCGCGTGGATATAGGCTTTTTTTTAATCCCGTGGGAACTCTTTTCCTGGATAAAAAGTAGCCTATGTCACTTTCCAGGTCTTTAAATATGCCCATGTATAAAATCAGGTCGGTCCGTTACTCCGTTGCGACGTGACTGAAGGACAAGCCAACAAACCAATAAAATAACAAACAAACACACTTCCACATTTATAAATGGGTAGTGGATTAGGATTTATACATATTTAAACTCAATCAGACGGCTTGATTACGGTAAAATGACCGCTACAGTGTGACGATCGCAATCATCTCTGATTAGTTAACGCTCGATCTTTATTGGCTGCCTTGCCTTGTTTTAAAAAAAATCAGCCAGTTAATTACAACAATTGCGATTGCAATAATGATTGATACAGGTTTTCTGAAATCGACCTACTGTTACCAATTTCGAAGGAATGACAACATTATGAACAAGGCAATACTTGTGGCCGACAAATACAGCAGCACTTTTCTGACTGGAATTAGAGTAGCTTCCTCAGGGTGTACGATGTTTCCCAAGGTGGATGCTACATTTATGCATTAGAGCTGGGCAATAGCAGGTTATGTACATAGGAGGCTCGACAGACTCCTGAACAATGAATAAGGCGAACACGCTTTTTAAAAAAATCGGTCAAGTGCGAGTTGGACTCACACACTAAAGGTTCTGTACCATCGTACAAGATATTTAAAGACTCACGACAGACATACAATGAAGTGATCCTATGAGGGTGGAAGATAAACTTACTTGGCCATATAGCGTCGCCAAGCGGCCGCGGCGGCAGGCGTCCACGTCCACGAGGCCATAAGCGCGCCGGCCGCGAAGCAGCACAGCAGCCGCAGCTGCAGCACCGACACGGAGGGACGCGCGCCCGCCGCGCACTCGCGACCGCCCTCCTTCAGCCCTTCGAGCCGACAGCTGGACAGAACGTCACAATATTGATAAATCACCATCATCATGATCAACCCATCACCGGCTCACTAAAGAGCACGGGTCTCCTCTCAGAGTGAGAAGGGTTTGGCCATAGTCTACCACGCTGGCCATGTGTGGATTGGTAGACTTTACACATCTTTGAGAACATTATGGAGAACTCTCAGGCATGCAGGTTTCCTCATGATATTTTCCTTCACCGTTAAAGCAAGTGATATTTAATTTATTAAAACGCACATAACTCCGAAAAGTTAGAGGTGCGTGCCCGGGATCGAACCCCCGACCTCCGATTAGAAGGCGGACGTCCTAACCACTAGGCTATCACAGCTATATTGATAAATATTCAGTAGTAATACTGCCACAGATGACAGTTATTCCGGCGCTTCTTTTAGTTGAAGCATGTTGGGTTTAATGCTCAGGTGGAGGAAGCGCCGGGATAACCAACTCTTAGTTATAAGAAGTAATGTTTGGCACAATTTAAATAATAAACGTTTTGAATAAATACCCGGCTGAATTTGTTGTGGGCTCTTCTCAGCCCTGGGCGGGTTTTGAACCCTCTTAGCTTTAGTTTTAAGAACGTATTAATTATCACCACTATATCATCTTACAAATAAAAATTTTGACAATCAGGAAGCGTAAAATTTTACCTATTCTGAATAAATAATTTGAGTTTGAGTTTGTCTTTCTTTCTAATACTCAGAATACATAATCGTGAAATATAGATGCTAAAAATTCACCTAATAAAAAACGAACGCCCAAGAATACGTAGAAATGTGTGATTTCTTAATTCATAGAATAGCACTTGGCTACAATCAGACCTGCTGGCATGTGATGATTCAGCCTGACATGGAGCGCGCTAGCCTATTCACTCTAGACTTGATCGTCGCGAAGAAAAAAAATCTAAAGGTTCCTTTCTTTGTATCGAATTCTCACTAAGCCATGGAGAACGATAAATGTATACAAGACTCGGTTTCGCATATTTACATTTCTCTTTTGGTGTACAATAAAGCATATTGCATTTACCATGTGAGGGTCTAACAGATTTTGTTTGCAGTATACAAAAGAGTAGAAGAAACTCACATAATGTTCTTCTTGAAAACCTCCTTCCACGACTCGGCGTTGCGGAACTCGTAGACATGGCAGGCGAAAGTGACGCAGATGAACACGGCCACCAGCGCTGCAGTGAGCGAGCACCGTGTGATGGTCTGGCGAATTTTGTGGGCAGTAACTCACATAATGTTCTTCTTGAAAGCCTCCTTCCACGACTCGGCGTTGCGGAACTCGTAGACATGGCAGGCGAAGGTGACGCAGATGAACACGGCCACCAGCGCCGCAGTGAGCGAGCACCGTGTGATGGTCTGGCGGATTTTGTGGGCAGTAACTCACATAATGTTCTTCTTGAAAGCCTCCTTCCACGACTCGGCGTTGCGGAACTCGTAGACATGGCAGGCGAAGGTGACGCAGATGAACACGGCCACCAACGCCGCAGTGAGCGAGCACCGTGTGATGGTCTGGCGGATTTTGTTCGCGGCGCGTGGCGATATCACGTCCTTACTCGAAACCCGCACTGCTATCAACGAGAATACACCTGCGGAACAAAATAATCGTAACGGCGATTACGCACTGCACTTCCGTCATCCAAGTCCTATCCGTCATCCGTGAGCATACCAGCGATCATCTACAACATATGCCATAAGCTCCCATACAAAACAAAAAGGAACGTATTTTCACGGACTCGGAACGGAGGGGTGCGTAACCGCCGTTAGACGGGACTTTAGTAAAATAAACGAGGGTCCTGCAGAAGAATACTTCAATATACCTAGAATTCAACATATTCAACCATCTGGGGAAAAAACCATAAATATGACTAGAGATCCATAGTAGATGGGTACGAGTTTTATTCTGCTCTAACCATCACTTGACAAATCTCAGCAGAAATACTTTGGTACTGAGTTGGTAAACGAGTGCAGTTGCACTACAGGCATCAACAAAACATTAACAATACTGAGAAGCAAAAAAAGGTTTTCATTTTATTGCCGAATTTTAAAAGGAACTACTTATTGCCGCGACATCGTCCAAGTGGACAACAAAAATTTCATACCCCTAGTTTACCCCTTAGGGGTTATATTTTCGAAAATCATGCAAATGCATGCCAAATTTAAGCTCGATCGGTCCAGAAGTTTGAGCTGTGCGTTGATAGTTTAGTCAGTCAGTCACTCAGTCAGCATTTCCTTTTATATGTATAGATTATTTTCGTACCTCTTAGCAGAAAATATCCTCCCAATAGAAGTACAACTGACAGCGGCGCCAATAACAAAGCAGCTCTCATGGGATGGTTGACGTAGCCCACAAAGCAGACCCCTGTCACGCTGTTCCCGTCTACTTCTCCAAACGCCATGGTTGTGATGGTGAGGATCAGTGGGAGCGACCACGCTACCAAGTGGAAGTATGCCGCTTTCTTGTCTATTCTGTCTTGAATTTTACCTGTGGATTTTTATAGATTGTCACTATTAATGAATGAATGAATGAATATACTTTTACTAGCTGATGTCCGCGACTTTGTACGCGTGGATTTAGGTTTTTAAAAATCCCGTGCCAACTTTTTGATTTTCCGAGATAAAAAGTAGTAGTAGTAGTAGTAGTAGTAGTATAAGTAGTATGTCCTTTTCCAGGTCTTAAACTATACCCATGCAAAAATTCACGTCGATCCGTTGGTCCGTTGCGACGGGATTTTCAAAAACCTAAATCCACGCGGACGAAGTCGCGGGCATCAAAAAATCACCCATTACCCATGCAAAAAATCACGTCAATCTGTTGCACCGTTGCGACGTGATTGAAGGACAAACCAACAAACAAACACACTTTCACATTTATAATAAGGGTTGGTACTGATTAACAATCTATATCATAATCTCAAATACAGGTATGATGATACAGGTCACACTGAAACTATTTGACACTTGAGTGACTGATAAAATAAAATAAAATGAAACATACAACAATTAAAAACGATAGTTGTAATAATTTACCCAGTGCTCGGAAGCTCATGTGCCACGCGTATGTGAATATCACAAACCAAACGCAGGCTGCGATCATGAAGTAATATACCTGTAACAACAAATAAAGCGTCTGTTACTATAAATAATTATCTGATGGTACCCACACTAGTTGGTAGTGGTACATGCATTTGACGATTCAAAAGTACTTGTAAAAGTTTAATTGAATAAAAAATATTATTATTTTATTTATTTACTTACTAGCTTATGCTCGCGACTTCGTCCGCGTGGACTACAGAAATTTCAAACCCCTATTTCACCTCCTTAGGGGTTGAATTTATGGTACCGACACTAGTTGGTAGTGGTACATGCATTTGACGATTCAAAAGTACTTGTAAAAGTTTAATTGAATAAAAAATATTATTATTTTATTTATTTACTTTCTAGCTTATACTCGCGACTTCGTCCGCGTGGACTACAGAAATTTCAAACCCCTATTTCACCTCCTTAGGGGTTGAATTTATGGTACCGACACTAGTTGGTAGTGGTACATGCATTTGACGATTCAAAAGTACTTGTAAAAGTTTAATTGAATAAAAAATATTATTATTTTATTTATTTACTTACTAGCTTATACTCGCGACTTCGTCCGCGTGGACTACAGAAATTTCAAACCCCTATTTCACCCCCTTAGGGGTTGAATTTTCAAAAATCCTTTCTTAGCGAATGCCTACGTCATAATAGCTATGTACATGCCAAATTTCAGGCCGATCCATCCAGCAGTTTGAGCAGTGCGCTGATAGATCAGTCAGTCAGTCAGTCACCTTTTATCCCTTCTTACCCCTTCTAACCCTTATATCACTTCTTCGTTGTCTGTATGTCTGTCACGTTTGTCAAGGAACATATAGGGTACTTCCCGTTGACCTAAAATTATGAAATTTGGCAGGTAGGTAGGTCTTCAGCACAAGTAAAGGAAAAAATCCGAAAACCGTGAATTTGTGGATCCATCACAAAAACATATTTCTTGAACAAATAATTTACTAAACTACATCATTTATTTATTTATTTATTTATTATTTATGATAGATGGCCCTGTCCAGTCGTTAACTTGCACGAGGTTATGAGTGCACGGTGGGCTAATTATTTTTTGTACGATGATATGGAAGCCTTCGTGTGCGAGTCCGACTCGCACTTGGACGGTTTTATTCAAAGAAAAATAAATAAATAAAAATATTTTTTATTCAATTAATTTAATTTACAAGTATTTTTAAATCGTCAGATGCATCTACCCTATCACTATAAATTGTAGAGATATACATACCAATACAAAAACGACGACGCAAGATAAATTCTCTTCGGCTGAGGGCTCTCCTTGTCGTCTTGTGCCGTCTTTTGAACACACGATATCATCCCTTGATCCTACGCCAAATTGTACCAACCATCTGGTAAACAAAAGCCCACATTTATGTACTCATCCATCCATACTAATATTATAAATGTAAAAGTATGACTGTCTGTCTGCTATAGTCGACGCATTTTAAACTGAGTCGTCGAATTATCTGTCTGTTTCGCTCGCACTTACCTACGACTCAACGACTCAGTTTAAAATGCTATAGCTTTATACGATCCATCCGTTTAACCGATGTTGACTGGTGATGACTTGCATCTCGGAAAAGGACGTAGGCTACTTTTGGTCCTGGAAAATTAATAATAATTCCGCCGATATCTTCATTGTTAATTGTCAATAAAGATCTTACAATTTTTGATTCAATTTGATGTTACTGTATAACTTATCGATAGATCATATTTAGAATTGATTATTATTTTGGCCATAAATCCACACAGACGGAGTTGTGGGCATGATCTACTTGGTATAGCTTGCATCCTGGAACATAGACTACTTTTTATCCTGGAAAATCAGAGTTCCCACAGGATTAAAAACATTAATCTATGCAGAGTCATGGAAATCAGCAAGTATATAAGAGGAGAAACAAAGCATCAACACAAAGCAAGAGCCTCGATAGCTCAACAGTTAAAGGAGCGGACTGAAAACCGAAAGGTCGCCGGTTGAAATCCCACTCATTGCACTATTGTCGTACCTACTCCTAGCACAAGTTTTACGCTTAATTTGAGGGGAAAGGGTAATATTAGTCAGCAAATAACTTGCAAAAAAAAATCAAGCGACACACCACTAAAATCAGCGGTTCTGTTGATCGTCAGCTTCATTACGCACGGTCTAGTCGTCCGGCAACTAGTTGACTGCGAGGGTTAGAATCTGTAATTTATATACATCATCCGAGTTGCCCAGCGACTAGTCGACCGTGCGTAATGGTTCTAACCAGTGTACAGATAACTTACCCCATGGAAGCTACAGCAAAGCACACGTTGATATAGAAGATGACTAGCGCGGGATATTTGTTGGCGCTCCGCCAGTCTATGAGGAAGGTGGCCACAGTTAGAAGGTTCAGTGCAAGGCACACGCCTGCTCCCCACGCCACTAGCCGGTGGATCTGCTGATGCTCGTCTTCCGTGTATAAAGGATCGCGGCAAGGCAGACCACACCCTGATATTCCTTAAACAAAAAAAGTTTGCCAAAAAACATACAGATACTCTAAAAAGAATTTGGCAAATTGGCACATTCAAATGCTCTGCAACCAGAGCATTTGAATGTGCGTATCAATTTGCACAGCTTAAAAACCACTGTACCTTCATAAAAATGAGGGGCCTTGTCTGCATGAATTAGAGGCGGTAAACACTTCCCAGTTGTGTTAAATTTCATTTCTCTTGCTACGTTTTCGCACTTCGGCGGAAATAGAGTGGCGTTACATTTCAAAAAATTTGGAAAGTATGACGTGTTATACAATATGGCACATGGTTCCATTGTGATCTTGCACATTTCGTAGGAAGGCAAATACACCATGTCCTGACCGAGTACTTGTTCGCAGTTTGGCATAAAAGTGGCGCAAAGTAAAGGCTGCACCACTGCCCAACATTTTGGCACATTGATTAATTCCCTGTACAGTTCTAACTGGCTTTGTATTTGGTACTGGCTATCATAGAATGTAAGGTGAACACTTGTTCTGTTGTAGGGTAATTTTGCCCCTAGGCACGTTGTCTTATTGAGGGGCTCGCACTTTGCTCTTCTCACGCAGCTATCTAGCTTTATCTCTCGCTCTGGAAACCACTGTGTGCTTTTCTCCATCTTTATCAGCCTATAATTAGGTGTTCCATCGATGACCTCGAGCCGTATTGTTGTATTTTCACTCGCAACACTAGTAAGCGAGTTCTTGTCTGCGCCATTATCATACTGACTCGCCCCGCATAGAGATATTGTAATCAGCCCATACATCCATCTTTCCAGGTACATCTGTAACAAAAGAAACGGTTTTGACTACTAATTCAAGCATTTTCTAAGGGAATAAAAAATGCTTAAATAAAAAATTGAAACTACATTTTATTTCTCAATTTCTCTTTATTTATGCAGGTAAAGGGTAGCAAATGAAACCCTCAAATACTTCATAAATTTATTTTTCTACAAAGTTATTCTATTTTATTCTTATTTTAACTTTAGAACATCTTTCTTAACAAACCATCTTTGCTTTTTTTTTTATTAATCCAAGTACGGAGGGGGCAGGTACAGTAGGAAAAATCAGTACAACAGATTCCTGAATCCTGATATAGAACAAAGAAAAACCTTAAACAAAATTCATATGGAAAAATTGACAATGTCTTGGAATATATTATCTTTGCTGATGATGAGCATTTTACGCTCCTAAATGTCCTATTGTATTCTAAAAACTATGTTGGAAGGAACATATTTAGAATATTATAAATTAGGTACTATGTTCTAGGTACTAAATTCATCAATTCAATGCATTAAATTTTACTCAATTTAAAGTTGCTGTAAAGGCTTAAATCATATAATAACTAATACCATTTACAAGTGTATCAAAACTACAATTTTATTCATCACTTTTGTCACTACTCTAATTCCCAGCTATCACCAACCATTCTCTATAGTCTTCCATTACACGCGTCACTGGCATTGTATCCATTTATAACAGCTGCGTGCCATAAAAACAAAATTGAATTGAATAGCATGCTACTTTGTTTGCTGGAAAAGTTCATGTTAATCTATTGTACTGACTCATATAGGGTGGACGAAGGGACGTACCTTGGATTTATTTAACTTTATATTTTTGTATTTTATTTGCCAACATTTCATTTAGCCCCACATAAACAAAAGTTTTTTTTTATAAATAGAGGAAAGGGTTATTCTTTATTTAAAAAAAAATCTTTATTTACAAAATCAAAAAATACCAGGATCTTACTATAAGGATGCTGCAGAGTGATGACCGGGACTCAAGAGCATCTTCTGACGAAACTGCTAACACCACATCTTGCTGTTGAGCCTTTATCTTCGTTTTTATGCAAATATTACCTGATATTACAAGAAACACAATGTTTGAATTTGCTCAAAAGGTAAAATTATATGATTAGAACTAATCGACTCACCTGTATCCACAGCTAAATGAAGGGGCACCTGTAGGAAACAACTTATTTTTTTTTTACAACTTAATATAAATTTATTGTTTTATCTTTTAAAATTAAATACAAGATGTAATCGAAAATTATTTACAACCTCCTTATATTCATCTTACTTCTTATTACTCATCATCACTTATCTTGCAGCACTTAACACTCATTTTTCATTCATTAGTCATTGTCTTTGAAGCATGCATTTAAAGACTTAATCCTACCATTTTCTAATTAGTTTGTTTACTGCCTCTTCTGAACATTCGATTGGCACCACTGCCACGTCGATTCCAAGACGAACCACGTTGGTTGCCACCTCTACGCATATTGCGCCCACCAAAGCCATTCATCCCTCGTCCTCTACCTCGGTCCTGGCCCCTGCTTCGGTCCTGGCCTCTGCCTCTACCTCGGTCCTGGCCTCTACCCCGATCTTGACCTCTACCTCTATTTTGCCCTCTGTCTTGACCCCTGCCTCTGTAACCACCACCCCATCTTTGATTTCGTCCATAATTTTCCCCCTCATCATTGTCCTCTTCATTGAAATTATTTTCCTCTTCATTAAAGCTCCGATCAAATGATTCCTCTTCATTATATTCATCATTTTCTTGAGAGTATGACTGGTTACCGTCGTAACCACTTTCGTAATGTCCTTTGGTAAATCCATTATCAGGGAAGACAGGTCTTGTGTTCATATTATTGTTTATAGGAGGCATAGCACCTATTGGTGGCATATTACCCATTGGAGGCATATTGCCTGGTGGCATACCAGGTGGCATGTGTTGAGGAGGCATATGCATGCCATGCATGGGGGGGCCCATCGGTGGACCCATGTTCATTGGAGGTCCCATGAAACCCATCGGAGGCATACTTCCCATAGGCATCATGTTGTTCATGTCTGGTGGTCCATTATCATAACTATTATAATCATCTTGATTTGGCTCACTCATATCCATGTCATTGTTATAATAATCTTCTTTTTCGTAATCATTTTTGTCAACATCATCATCCTCAAGTGCACTATTGTCATTGTCATTATTTTCGTGAGTAGGATACTCAAATGGTTGCAGGAAACTGTCATCGTCAGCATCCTGTTCTAAGTGAGGCATCATGTCATCTAATTCCTCTATCTCACCAGTTGCTATATATCTTCTCAATGCTATTGGACCTTCAGATATAGCTTTTTCAAGTTTTGATCCAGGCTCTACAGAAATAAGCTTCCCATAAATGAAGATAGCTGTAGGGCAAATCTGTTGTAGTGGAACTGCACCCGGAACAGACTCCACAAGGGCTTGTGTCAATGCTTCTGTTGCTGAATCATCCATAGATGGACCATGATTCCACTGAACCTGGAAGTTTCTCGGTATAGGCTTACTATAAGGTACTTTCTTAACTTTCTTTTCAAAGTCCATTGGCAGAAATGTGGTATCTAAATCTAAGCCAGGAATTGCTTTGTCAGTATCGGTAGAGAAAATTTCAACTTTGTCCTCTGGACCCATACCAGGAATAGCAGCTGGCTCCTCTAACTCATTGTCCTCTTGAACACCCGGAGGCAATGTGTTAAGATTGTACTTGTCTCTCATCTGATCACCTGGACGATTACGGGTCCAAAACTTAGAAGTGTGATCATTAGATCCAGAACATAGTATATGGCCCAGAGGGTGCCAAGCCATTGTCCAAACTATAGATTCATGAGCACCTTCTATACAACCTACTTCTTTATCGGTGCCAACATTCCAAAACAAGATTGTTCCATCAGAACCACCAGAGCAGAACAAGCCCTCATGAGTTGGATGCCACACTACACTCGAAGCCTCTTTTTTGTGACCTCTAAATATCTGAAGTTCACTACCAAGCTTACGTATATCAAAAAGCTTTAATAAATGATCACGGGATGCAGTTATTAGCCAATTGCCATTTTCATTCCATTTCAAATCCATAACAGTAGATTTGTGTGCATGTAAAGTAGATAATGCTGTTCCCGACTTGGGATCCCATAACTTTATTGGCTGCTGGTTATCCTTACTCCCAGATACAATGAGAGCTTTTGTCGGGTGCCACTGCACACATTTCACATCAGCACCATGCCCTCTCAAAATTCTCTCTTCTTGACATCTATAAAAGTCAAATATCCGTAGAGTTCCATCATCTGAGCAAGTAACGATCTTTGAATCGCTGGGACTAAAACTAATACCCCTCACCGCTTCCTTGTGAGCTTGATACATCTTAACATTATTCATGTTACTTTGCCAATACTTAATGAAGCCAGAATGATCTCCTGTCACCATCCAACCTTCGCCGTGAGACCATACCATCGATCGCACAGGCGAGTCGTGAGCTTGAAGAATAGTTTCAAAATTAAAAGTTAATCCATTCCATAAAGTGAACTCTCCAGATGAAGCTCCAGTTATTAACCTGCGGCCTTCCGGTGTCCAGGCAACAGCAAAAATAGGGCATCTCATCTTATTAGTAGCAGTCTTAACAAAACGAGTAGTAACAGCATTTATAGGGTTATCTGGATATGAAGGTGGTGGTAATAAGTCAGGGGTGTACATGGCGTCCGGCTGTAAAGCGTATCTGTCACGCCAGTCTCGCTGCCAAACACGACATTCTAAAGCTTTTATAATTGAAGAATTATAGTCTACGGTTTTACGCATAACAGATTTACGTAAACGTTTACCATCGAAGTCGTCTTGAGTCATATTCAGAGGACCCTGGGGTGGAAATCGCATTTGATAGTTGAAAGGTCTAAAATTATGGCGAATGTTACGGCTTGGTGGACCCATGGGACCACCCATGCCGGGTGGAGGCATACCCATATTCGGAGGTGGGTTTCCAAAATCCATGTTTATGACTTCGACACCTAATTAGAAAAACATTTTTATTACAGTGTTGTATTTTAAAGTAAGAGCGTATGATGATCCCAACAATAAAGTAAGCATCAATGTTTCTTACCTTGTTTTCAAAGAACACGTTGTAACATTGTATATGGAGTTGATTTCGTTCGACACATTCAAATAAGACGTATTTATCTCACAAACTGTAACAATTGATCAGTCATTTAACACAAATAAATAACCTAATTTATATGGGGAATGCTACCGAAAGTTAGACAGCCAACGAACCAAGCCAGCCATGTTTTATTTTTCCATTTCAGCTTTTCACCCAGAGTCAGACCACATCCTACTCTATGGTCAGACCCTCAGACCCAGATCCAGTGTCAAAGAGTACCTACCCAGTAGAGACCTCACTACTAGAGACCCACGACCTGAGTCCTGAGCCCAAGTTACGTTCCCCAGTGTTTCTACTTATGATTTTGGTTTTACCCTAGTTCCTGTAGGAATAAAAACTTCCTAAATTAGTTGAACAAAAAACGTGCTAAAATACTTAATAAAAAAAACTAAATACCCTGACTTTAGGACCCATCATTAATAGAAGTAAAACCTCCACTTATACTTTGTGATGGCAACACTACGCAAGCGGATTGGTAGATGAACCCAGAGCCGTAAAACCAGTTTAAAAAAAAGGATTGGCGGATGTGACGTAAATAGTCTATGACTCTAGTTATAGTAAAAAAATTCTAAATGAACTACGTAAATGAACGTTAATATTTTTTTAATCCGTTTCTTTTCAAAATTTTAATGATGTCTGTATTCGACGTTTTTAATCCTCTAGCAAATGTAGCACCACGTTTTACGGAAGAAGATTTAGCTGATATAGTCGAGTGGTTTGACAATAAATCGAAGCCTTTACTTGTTTTAAGCGACAGCGTACCGATAAACGTAATTACAATTGAAAATTTGAAAGATTTTTTGGAACTAAAAAAGTAGAGTATGAAATATAATTATAGTAATTTATCACTATAGTTAGCTTGGTAATTAATCTGTTTATAAGAAACAAATCTAACAATCTTTAGTGTCACAAGTCTACTCCTTGAAATAAACATTGTGAACCAGCAATCTTGGCTCAAAATGTCGTAGTCGTCGTTGTCTGTCACACTTCCACAGCTGGGCATAGGCCTCTTGAAAGATTTCACCCTTACGCAAATTCACGGTATTTTGCTCCTATAATTTCTTACGACTTCCTATTAGGTAGTTAGGTCTATCTGTTTAGATTTGAATTGAATGTTTATTTTATAAATTTTGAATAATTTTATACCGTGAGTAGTCTATCTTCTGTCCATTTAGTACGTATAGGATCTTCGAAAATTCTAACAGCGCTTTCTGGTGCGGGTACCTGGCTATAATATAACCTAATAATGGGAATGCACGGTAGGTTAAATGACCCGGCGATCAAATAGTCAAAAATCTATAGGTACGTCAAATTAAGCTTAGGTAAATTATGGTTATTTGAACTCTACTATAACTAAAACACACGTTTTAAAAAAATTGTCTGTCTGTTAGAACGAGCTGATCTTCGGAACAGCTGAATCTATTTTGACGGGACTTTCACAGACAAGTATAGTATAGGATTAACCAATTAGTAACATAGGCTACTTTTATAACCGGCTTTAATAAAGGAGATGTGTTTTTCTACCTATGTACACTGAAATCTCCGAGATTTGCGTAATTTTTTTTAGCTGACAGAGAAACTTTGCGACATTATCTGGATTCTATGACGTGTATGTAGCCTGTAGGTGCATATAGTAGGTAGGTATATTAGGTAAATAAGTATAAGTATATTGTCTTCAAATAAGCTAATTTTCTATACTAAATAACAAAATAATAATATCTTTTGAAGGTTTCATAAAAGATGTTTTCATTACCCAAGCTATGCAGAAATTATGATTGAAGTAGAAAACTTAAGGGCAGAAACGATAAGAATGCTAACAAAAGATCAATTTATTTACGTGTTACATAAATGGGTTATAGAGCCAGATTTGATACATGAATTAAAATTAGCTTTCAGGGTTAGTAAAATATATTTTCTCTTATTTTAAACTAGATGATGCCCGCGACTTCATCAGCGTGGATTTAGGTTTAAAAAAATCATATTATGGGAACTCTACTCGATAAAAGTTGCCTGTGTCAATTTACAAGACGCAGGACGACGGTCTTTATCTATACCCATGCAAAAAATCACGTCAATCCGTTGCACCGTTGCGACGTGATTGACAGACAAACCAACAAATCAATAAACCAACAAACAAACACACTTTCGCATTTATAATAATGGGTACTGATAGCACTCGGGGATAATCTATATCGGTGAAAGAATTTTCAGAATCGGATCATTAGTTCCGGAGATTCATAAAAGTTGTATAATACAAGTTATATAAAAATATAAGTTATATAAAAATTGTAGGTTTGAATGTAGACCCTACATTCAAACCTACAATTTTTATGGATTGATAAAAACTTCACGAATAAGTTGGTTTGAAGTTAATCAATTTAATACAAAACAGGTGTTTGATACTGAAAAGCGCAACTTTTTGGAAATTGATGAAATCAAAGTCATTGTCACAAGCTACGGAGATGTGTTCACTGATGAGGAGACTAGAGAAATGTTACGTGATGCCAATGTTCGTGGAGATGGAAATGTGTTCTATGAAGATTTTGTTGACAGTTTGTTTAGCGTCGCTCCTGAATTATATCAGTTGAAGGTATTAAAGCAGATTTGTAGAGCATTGTCTCAGTCGTTGAGACCGATAAAACGTCATTTAGGTATGAGTGACAGAGAATACGCACTACAAAGCTGAAATATCATTCTAAAGGCCGATGTGCCGATGTATATTACTTTCGACCGCGTATTGTACAGGCGAGTTCGTAGAAAAGGTATATCGAGTATCGCTATCGACTGCTAATAGGCAGGTATTTAAACGCGTTGTCGCTACTAAACTAACTAAACCATCCGCATAGTATTATTATTGATTTAATTAATTAAATTTCTGTATATTATATAAGTAGGTACACCTAAGTAATTAATTTTTAGGCAGAATTTTTATACGAAGATCCCAATGAAGATCCTTCTGTACCCCCTGATCCAGAACCTGAGCCACAACCGGAAGTACTGGAACCTAAGCCAACTCTACCTCCACCGTCTCCTGGGCCCAAAAAGAAAGGAAATAAAAAATAAATTTATTACAAAATGTCACCGTTGTCTTTACTTTATATTTTAATTTTATTGAAAGCTTAGTGAAAAATGGCGACAGGTGGCAAATTAAAAAAATATCTGTTCCTGCTCCAGATTAGGATTTGGCCCGTAGACGGAGTAAAAAATCTAGACAAAGGAACGTTTGCTTTCTCATTCACACTAAAAAGGGAGCACAGATAAAGTTACTAATGTGATAAACAGAGACGCAGCTAACCTATTTTTTGTCCTTTACTGTGTAACCGATTTTTTTCAAGGAATATAACTTTAGTTGCAAAACAAACTTTGAGAATTCGTGGCATCATTGTATTTCTCTGTGATATTTCTCATTAGTTAACTATTTACTTCATTTCAGATAAATACGTTTAATACAAAATATTGTTGAGCGGTTTATACAAATATTGACAACTAAACAATGATAATTGTCGTGTTATTCATCGTTACGTCGTGCTATCGCTATCTCACACGCGGTTACGCAGTACTTTAGTCTAGCTTTTTTAATTGGTCTCTTTCGTAGGATTTGCCGCAACGTCAACGCGGTACTGTCGTGTCATGCTCATGTTGTTGGTCTGTGGTCTGTGGAATGTGGACCACAGAGTACTTTTTACATAAGGAAAGTGGACAGTGGACTGCTTTTATGGTGGACTGTGGACTTGGATTAATGTGGATGTCAATAAATTGTCGTAATGTAATGGATGTAATTTTATCATAGAATTTTATTGTGAAATGTGAACTGTCACTTTCGCTCGCTAAATGTGTAAAAACATTTTATTGTGGAAAACAATTATCGCACTATTTTCACATTATTATTTTTGTTAACTAGCATATTTATGTAAATTTACGTACCTATTAAACTCTAGTGCTTATTGGATTACATTTTTCTCACAATAACGTAGTCGCTATGGACCTAGAAGACAATGCATTGGGCTTGACCCAAGAACAAACTGATAAAATGCTGCAGTTCCAAGATTTAACAGGGATCGAAGATATGTCAATATGCAGAGATGTTCTGCAGAGACACCAGTGGGATTTGGAGGTAGAACAGTGTGATTGTTTGTCTTTATGAATCAGTAAAGTAATCTATTATAAGTCATTCATATTGTGATTATTGTAAAAAGTTTGGGAGTAGGTATTTTGTTTTGATAAAGTTGTCAATGCGTCCTTTATTGTTTGCTGTGCTGGCACAATTAAAAGCCACACAACAAACAACAACGACAGCAATTATTGTTTGTAGGTTGCTATACAGGAGCAGCTCAATATAAGGGAAGGCAGACCTTCAGTATTTGCTACAGAGGCGAGGGCGCCTCCGGTCGTCCATGACCACATAGCACAGCAAGTCTTCACAGATGAGGCCCCTGAGAGTCCAGGGGGAGTGCGGGGAATGCTGCGTTATGTTGTCAACTTAGTTGTATCTGTATGTTATAGTACAATATCGTCTGTAATTAACTTGCTCTTAAGTTTCGTCAGAAATGATGAAAGGAGATGTAAGTATTATTTATTAAATAATATTACCTGGTTCATTATTGTGTTTACATTATAGTTTTTCAGCCTTGAGAAACAATTTCATCTCTGCATTGCAACTGGAATTAATGTACACAATGGTTTCATTTCAATGCTTGAAGTATCTTTAATTTGTGATAACAAGTGATAGTAAATTACTAGATTATTGCTTAAACATACTATTCCAGCATAAAAAGTTACCTATGTATATCTCCCAGGTGCAAGCTATACATTTATAGTATTACTAGCAATTGCCCGTGACTTTGACCGCATAAAATTTCTGGTTTCCCATGAGATTAGAAATTTCCCTGCTGCAAAAAGACTTACTTACCTACTCATTCAGTCTTGGCTTAAGGTACGGAATAGCTCTATGTCCGAACTTTATACAGCGCTCTTAGGTACCTACGACTTTCATTCAATTTTCCAACACATATTTTAACCCCTTAGGGGTGGGTTTTCGTAAAATATTTTCTTGGCTGATACCTACCTACAAAATTTTAAGTTAACAATAACAATAATTAAAACTTTTCCTCTAACACAAAACAGGAATTGATTCACTGATATACTGTATATTGATTTATATTTATTATCAAAATATCCCTATTTTCAGTGGTGACAGACCCATTAGGGGATGTGATGAGTTTCATCAACAGCTACACATCCCGTTTCTCCCCACACCCAGTGTTCTACCAGGGAACATATGCACAGGCTCTCAATGATGCCAAGAATGAGCTCAGATTCCTTGTTGTATATCTGCATTCAGAGTCTGCCACTGAGACCCAGAACTTTTGCAGGTAATATTGTAAGGTTTGAAGTCTTATGATTTTCCTTTATTCTTAACTAGATGATGCCCACGATTTCAATCGCATGGATTTAGGTTTTTCAAAAATCCTGTGGGAACTCTTTAATTTTCCGGGATAAAAAGTAGCCTATGTCCTTCCCCTAACTCTGTACCAAATTTCATAAAAATCGGTTCAAACTGTTAGGCAGTGAAATGCTAGCAGACAAACAGACCACATTTATAATATTAGTATGGATTGCACCTTTATTGTATACCACCAATATACTAAAACTATGAATAGTTATTACTATGAAAACTAATTATGTTTTAACAGTGAAGGAAAACATTGTTAGGAAATCAGCATGCTTGAGAGTTCTCCATAATATTCTTAAAGGTCTGCAGAGTCTACAAATCGGCACTTGGCCAGCTTAGTGGATTATAACCAAACTCTTCTTGTTCGGAGAGGACACGCATGCTCAGTAGTGAGCTGGCCATGGGATTGATGATGGTGATGATATAATAAGAGAGATTAAGGCCTGAACCATGCAAAATACTTAGCTTATATAAATATTAATTTGGTTGTGCACAAATTCTAGACCAACTAATTTGACTGGTCTCTTATTAAGAAAACATGAAGTTGATGCCCTGAACTATTCTGAACTATTGAATTTAGGCTATAGTGCACACAAAACAAGTAGACCAATCTGTAGGTGCAACATGGCGGATTGTGCATGTGCAGGTCATAGACTAAAGATTAGATACACAAGCACAACAGATCAGTTTTTGTACAATGTGCAATCATGTGCCTTGTGTTCAGAGCGGTCTACTTGTTTTGCACATTGCTGTTGTACTGTACATTGCTATTGAGATTTGTAATAAAATTTTCAGAACCACATTAGCAGATCCAGAAGTGATCCAATACATAAACACACATGCCCTCTTCTGGGGTTGTTCCATTGACTCATCAGAGGGTTGGCGAGTGGCACAATCAGTGGGAGGTCGCAGATACCCTCTATTGTGCGTAGTGTGTGTGCGGGACCATCGCATGACTGTGGTTGCCAGAAACGAAGGCACTTGTGCACCGCAGCAGTTGCTGCAAAGGCTGCAGAGAATTGTAGAGGAGAATGAACCACACCTTACTGCAGCTAGGGCGGACAGGTGAGGTTCAGGCATTTTTAGGGCTCCGTACCTCAAAACAAAAAAGGAACCCTTATAGGATACCCTAAAAATACTAAGTATATAAAACAAGAAAAATTACGAAGAAGCAAACCAGTTTATAATGCTGCATGTTGATGCAGCATTTTTTTGTACTGCTGCAAAGAAAGCGAATTAGGAGCTGTAATCATATTTTTTGCAGTTTTAAAAAGATATATACGACATATTTTACACATTCTACATCATGGGTACTAAGGTAACTAAGGTCTAAGGTCCCCTTATATGCTGGTGTTCTCAGGGTGGAACGCGAGGTGACGGCGCGGTTGCGCGCGGCACAGGATGAAGCATATGAGGAGTCGCTCAAGGCCGACCAGGAGAAGGAGCGTCGGCGAGCGGCCGACCGCGAAGCTCGCGACCAGGTGCAGCGCGACCATCTGCACCGACAGATGCTGGAGGAGCAACACCGGCAACAGGTACGTTAGGTTATCAGGAGATAACGCCAGGTTATGCGGATTGTGCGGTTGCGGGCGTCACAGGACGAAACATGTGAGGAATCGTGGAAGGCCGATAATAAGGAGCGTCAGTGAATAGTTGACAAGGATCTTTACAACATGGCGTGTTTTTGTCGCAGAATTACAGCGATGTAGTTAGTAATTTACTGCCAAAATTCGGATGATGATTATATTAACTAGCTGATGAATTTAGGTTTTATAAAAGTCCCATGGGAACTCAAATTGGAATGCATATCGCACACCATTTTTGTATTCAAATTGCATTTGTTTGTAGGTAATAGAGGCGCGAGCAGCGATGGCGGGCAAGTTGCCGAGCGAACCGCTCGCTGGCAAGGACGCGGTGGCGCTGCTCATCCGCCTGCCCGGCGGGGAGCGCCTCACTCGCCGCTTCCTGCTCGCCAACACCACACAGGTAAGAATACAAACCACAGGAGCATATAATTTAAACTCTGTATACTTTAACCACGAAGTAGAAGTACAGAACGCGGCCAAAAGTGATGAACATCGATCTTTAGAAAGTCTCTCTGTCGCACGAAATACTGTAGATACGGTAGATTTTCACGATAGGCAAACTAGAAACCGAAATAAGCTTGCTACTCCTGGGCTCCGCCTCCGGAATGTGGGAAAGTCATTTGTGGGAATGAGTGTAATATTTTATAATAAAATTCCACAAGCAATTTTAGACTTGCCTTTACACAAGTTTAAAAATGTGCTAAAAGTATGCTCCTAAAAAAAGCATATTATACAGTCGCAGACTATGTAAACGATAAAAAAGCTTGGATTTGACTCGCTCCAGCAATGCACGGGGCTGCAATGGCTTGTATAGTACGGTATAATAACATTGTAAATTGAAAAATTAAAAAGAGCAACCGCCGAGTTTCTTGCTGCTTCTTCTCGGTAGGAACGGCATTCCGAACCAGTGGTAAATTAAAACTACCTGACTATTCATAAGTACTTGTAAAAAGTTTACATGAATAAAAAAACATTCTATTCTATTCTATTCTGTAGTACGGTATCTATTCGGAGCTGTTAAAACAATTATGATTTGTTTCTTTTGATGATTATTTTTATTCTTTGTATAAAATACAATTTTTAGGGTCCCATACCTCAAAAGGAAAAAGTAACCCTTATAGGATCAATTTGTTATCTTTCTGTCTGTTTGTCTGTCTGTCTGTCTGTCTGTCAAGAAACCTGTAGGGTACATCCCGTTATCATGAAGTTTGGCAGGTATGTAGGTCTTATAGCACAAGTAAAGGTATAAATCAGAAAAGCGTGAATTTGTAGTTCTATCACAAAAAACATTAAAATGTGTTCATGAACAAAGAAGATTTTCAACTTTCAAAGTAAGATAAGTAAAAACTTCAAGGTTGCCTCACTAATATGCTAATGCTCGTGCTCGGAGTGCCAATAGATGTAAAAACTCCTTTTCACCCTCACCACCTGGGTGTCTGGTGCACTTTGACCGTCCGTTGTGCCAGATCCTTCTTTCCACGCACATGCAAACTGTGGAATCAACTCCCATCGGCGGTGTTCCCACTAGATTGCAACATGGGGTTATTCAAGGACCAATAAATTCCTGAAAGACCGGCAACGCATCGGCAGTTCCTCTGGTGTTGCAAATGTTCATTGGCGGCGGTAATCACTTAACATCAGGTGACCCGCTTACACGTTTGCTCGCTATCTTTATTTAAAAAAATTAAACTAATGTTAATGGCTTTCATTTAAATTTAAATTTTTGATAGGTACTACAATTAATTACAATACAACATTTCACAATAATACAATATAATTACAATATTGTAGTGCTAAAATTTTTTTACGAGACATTTCACCGCGATTAATAGCCTCATCTGGTGACAGAAGGGCTGGCTCATTTTTTGCGCAACGGATCAGCCTGGCTGTCCAGCGTGGAAATGCAGCCAGTATTCTTGGCACCATTCCACGCGGGCATGATTTATATAGTAATTAGATAAGGCTAGCTTTAAGTTTTATTGTAATATTTTCATTAATAAATAAAAAAATATAATACAAAAAAAACACTTATTTCATAGTTTTAAGTTTGCACTTCTGTCGGTAGATTGGGTACTCCCAACTGACAGCCAATTTTTCATACTTATTCTTCATACTTGCTTCCAGGATCTATATGATTTCGTGTTCAGCCACCCACAGTCGCCGGAGGAGTTTGAAATCACGACCAATTTTCCAAAACGTGTTATACTTCGAGGGACTTCAAATTTGCTGGAAGCCGGTCTCAAAGACCGCGATGTGTTGTTCGTGAATGACGTAAACGCGTAATATTTTTTGTAATAATTTAGATTTTTAAAAACGTTGCTGGTTCATGATCCGCCGAAAAGTAAAGACTAAATAATGCAATAATAAAAACTACAGAAAATGGAGTCTATTTATTACAGTTTTTTATTATTTTAATCGCGTTGTAATGTTAGTTTTTGTTCGCTAAAAAATTAGACGTGAATATTGCATACTGATTTAACAAGTAGGTAACCCCTACCATCAGATTTAAAATGCTTCTAACTTATTTGGTTTTGAGATGTATTCTTTACAAAATGATTTCTATTTTAGATAATCGAGTATCATAACTTTTTGAACCCAAAAAACGGACTTTCTTCTGCAGTTTTGGAGGTCTCTTAAAGAGTCACAGACCTAGAAAATACACCTTAGTATGTCTTAATTGCTACGGTTATATTTTAAACGCGACAGTTTTTTTGTATATTTAAAGAATTTTATCTTTAAGGAATGTTGTGATACATAAAATACTTTTGGCGAATTATTAATTAGCACTGGCAAAATTCACTTTACCTACTTCCATCGTTGAAAGAATCGTTTACGGGAATCAATCGGCAATTGTATATTTTATAAAATGAAAATTCCAATTTTTACATGATCTCCCATAAATATTAGTGGATGTATCCAAAAAGAGAGCTTAAGAAAATTACAGCCCATATTAATAAATACAAAAAAAATCTTCATAATTTTTTATAACTTTATATCCAGTACCTATATCGACGCCCGCGCTAGTCGCATTTTTGATCGGTTCCAAAAGTTGCTGGTTGCGCCATCTGTTTTGAAGCTTTGCATGATGGTCTTTTACACACATATTGGGGCCGATTCTCTTGTACATAATCTCTAAACTAACAGATCTAAATCTAGTGCTATCCTTTTCCGCAAGAAACATTATGACAGGGATAGCAATAGATTAAGATGTGCCATTATAGTTTAGTTTAGAGATTGTGTACAAGAGAATCGGCCCCAATATTAATTATACCTACTAAGTAATTTTTCATTTCACTCATTGTAAAATTTTCTTTGTAATTTATTAATATGGTCTCGGAACTATATAATAATTATGAATTATTCGCGGAAAACATGCCATACATGGCTCATTAATAATACTACTTTTGTCTTGGGACTATCGTGTTGTATGTTTGCGACTATTGAACTATGTATGTACACTGTAAATCTTGGTGTGATTCCAATAACAATGTTCGTTGGTTTGTATGAAATCTTACCGAATACATAGTAGCGTATGCACTGAGTATAGAACCGTTTACACGGTTAAAACTGTGTAAGGTACAAGCGTGTGAACGGTTCTATACTTGGTGTATTCAGTAAGATTTATCTTACAAAAAAACGTGCGGTGTTATTGCCGTGTAAAATCAAACTTGGACGTTACAATCTTGTATTGCAACGTAGTATGGCGCGACGATCGACCTATCGGAGCGCGCCTCAAGCGTTAGCAAGCGATACTAGTATGAACGTCATCACTCATTAAAAAAACGTAAGACTCCGATCGATTTTGTTGCGTCCAAAGTATTGTCTATGGTCGCGTCACAACACAGTATGAGCAAGCGCTTCGCGAGGACGGGACGCTGGGAAAACAAAATGTATGGCGCTCTAAAGTACGGAATATAAGTCGCGTCCGCGCGTTCGGAGTGCTTGCTCAAGTTTCTAATGTTTCTGCGGCAATTGAACTGAACGGCGCGAAAAGATACCTGTCTTGATAAAATGGGACTGACAAGTAGAACAAAAAACAACAAAACATTATAAAAATTAGAAGGGCTACCTTCTAGTACGAAACTTCATCCTTGTTCTATAATGTTCTAAATGTTAGATTTAAGCATCTACCATAATAGAACATGAACGTAAATAAATAAATGAAATTAAACGAAAATAGTTACTATGCTAACGTTGAGAATTTTAGCACAAGTTATTTATTACATAAGTAATACCAATATCTCCATGCATTAAACTTTAAAGAAAAGAGTCAGTTTTGCCTAATATCACAATCAATCAAATGTACAGATCAACTCGTATGTCGTGACCATATCGTGCACACTAGATACGTCGTGTCCCTGTGACGCGTAGACCCCGTTCACACATTCTTACGGTTTTAACAGTGTGCCACGTTTGATTGCAGTACTTATGTGCCACTATGTGTTCGGTAAGAAATGTGCAGTGCAAATGCCGTGTGAACAGTGTCTGACAGAGTCTGACTAGACGCGCGCTGCGATTGAGGAATGGGGATCCACCATGGATCCACACTGCCAATTTATCCCGACAGGTGGCGCATAAGCGATCAGGCCATAGTACGTATTATCTGTGGAACCGGCTATTCTGAGCTGTCAAACGCCGTATTCAAACAATTATGTTGTCATGTAAAAAGAAACTACAGTGCGACAAGGCTATCTTGGCGCGTGGCGAAAATCGGAACTAACGTTGCCGTCAAGTGTCCCCTTTGTTCTTGTTTGAATATTCTAAGTCTTTGTCATCGACATAGGAGGTAATACTTTTTATTTGTACTACGAAGTAGGACATAAAATTTCTTTGGCCTTTGTTGTCCAACAGTCCAACAGCGCCCCCCTGTCAATGTCATTAAAGTGCCAAAAGAGCCTTCTTCTTTTCTTAATATATGGCTTTTTTCAGTGCTATGTCAGCACAATTCACTTTGCCCTTTGCCAGTCTCAAGTAGCTTGAAGGAGACACAGGAGATTGGCCGGTAAACATGTCAGTTAAAATCTTGGGCTGTTTACTGTAATAGAAGGGTTAATTTATTGTTATGTTAGTGACATAATATACCTACTTATTACATAAAATATTACAACCTACATAGTAGTACATACAATTTATTTGGGCTGGACCTCTTGTGGCGCCCTCTGAGATGAGTTTTGCCTCTGGATCCCCATTGTCAGTGAACGTCAGGATGGCCGGTGAGGTCCTGCAGTGCGTTATGACACCACAACTTAGTAGTTAGTCTGCAACTTAAATTAATTATACTTCGACAGTCTATCTAGACAGGGTTGTTTAAGCTATGAATATAGTTAATGTTAGATTGTTGGATGTGGTACCTACATAAGAAAGTAATTTTATTTGAGTTTTTAGTTTATATAGTCTTATTAGTACCTCTTTACCCTATCGATTTTACTGTAACAATAGGTAGATCTGCACTAGATATTTTTCTTTTGGTTTCATGAGTCACATGAGTGTTACCTCAGATAGTTATAAAACCCATAGTTAACTTTGTGTTGTACCTAAGGGCAGGTTCAGACTATATAACATGTTATAAAACATGAGTTTAGTAGTGTGTGGACACCATGTTGTAATTTTGTTATGCAATAAGTTTTAAAACATGTAACATAATGTGGACTCTCACCTTAATATACATGGGAAGGCTGCATCTGCATTATAATTTATTAATGATTTTTTTTACAATATAATAAAAAAACACCAAAACCATACAGGGAAACTATCCCAATTTTTTTCCTTTCGGTACAATGAAATAATCCTTACACGAAACTGTGTTGATCGGCATTAAATAAAATGTTAAGTCAATTTCATTGATTTTTGTGGACAACTCACCCTTGGCCCAAAAATTTACTGCCAAAATTGTTTTCACAAAATAAAAGAGCTCTAAGACAGTTTCCCTATATTTCCTATGGTCTTGGATCTCCCCGTACTGTCCCAGTTAAAAAACACTATATTCTTCATGTAAAAATATTCGACCCGTGTTTCGGTTTTTACAACTAAAATTAACGTTGTATATCACACAGCGTCACAACGTTTCGTGTGCTTAACCTTTAGTATAATTTTTACACACACTCAAAATACGGCAACCTCCTCTGCATTTTTCTTTACTTTCGCTTAAAACTGTTAAGCTTTTTTTGTGATACGTGGTTATTTTGATTGTATAGTTCAGTGGTACCAAAGGTGCTAAAGGATGTGGACAGCAAGCATTTACTTTGATGGATTTTGTAATATATAGTTTTGTTGTAATATAACTAATGTTCCATATGATTTCATCGTTTTATTTGTACAACCATCGAATCCATATACGTATGTGTTAATAAACGCATGTTTTATATACCTACGTTAATTACTACATAGATTATTGAGTTCAACTAGACGAAACGAGCTCTATATTTTTAAGCTTCGTTGACCTTTTACATTCGTAGTACGAAAGTTGTAATTTTCACATAGGTGCCTACAATCGCAATTGTTGCGATTTGCTGTATTTATGGTATTCTGGTTTCTGGCTGCACAATAAATCATGTACCTACATATTTTTCTTAATTGCAAGACTAGTTTGTGCTTGACTACTATAGTCTATAGCTATATCGACTTCATGCTGTAAAAAAGGAATGAAGAGGTCTAGGTCATAAAATAACGAAGGTCTGGTACGCGCTGGCTCTCTCTCTAGAAGGGCGAAAAGTAATATAAGAGATATAGATACCTATGTCATATTTTGGAGAATGACACAGCCGTAAACCCCCACGAGGCGATTAAAAGGTATAAAGAATAAAACATCAGAATGTACAATATCATTATATAATTTATTGTTATGTTACAATTCACAACTCAATACGAAAACCAATTTAATTAGTTCAATTTCACCTGGAATGTAGGCACTTTTAACATTATTAAGTAATAGCTATTTACATCGTAATGATAAATTTGTAAATAAAATGCCTCTAAGAATTAATAAATAATAATTGAAATTTTAGCGTTTAGACTATCGTGAGCGATGTCCATTATACATTTATGATAAAACGGCTTTACTCACGTATTTCGTCGACGTTAGTTATTGAGATTTTGCGCTAATTGGTTGTACACAAACCAGTGCTTAAGTATTTATATATTTTCTGCAACGGAATACTTGTGAAGGATCTGTAGCACATGTAGATCTGTTGGTCTAATGTTCAACCAAATTAGCACCATTGCGCATTGGTACCTCTTGGTAACTTTTATCACAAATATTTAAAAAAAATCTAGTGCCCTGTACACGGGAGTTATAAATAAAACGTTTAGTAACTATTTAAAGATATAAAAACGATAACATTTTAAAAATTAAGTATCACTAAATAATACCTAAATAAATAAAAAATCTGGTACCCGAGACATATTCTATTGTCTATGGGTGCACGGGAAATTATTAGGAAACAATTACTGTAACAATTACTGGTACTCATTATGTACATAAATTTTCGTGTCGAGGTGCACTATACAAAATCTTAACGTAAATTAAATCTGTAAGACGAACCAATCCCTTTCTCTGCAGAATTAGAAAGCAATTTAACCTCATCAAAAACTATTTCTTAACAGTGTAAGATTTACAAAAATAATTTAGAAATAGGTACATACATACTTAGATAAAAATATTATGTGGATGGATTTTCCAAATAGTAAGTAACTTCTAGAGTGATTTAAGTTAATTCAATGAGTTTCTAAACACTGAACTAAAATTAAAGCCGCAAACACATTACTGTGTTGTGGTGTTCCGTGATGTCACAGAAAGGTATTCCGAGTCGTATACTTATCATTTACTTATTCGGTACGAAGATCGCGCTACGTAGGTACTTAAGAATTTTTAATAGGTTAGTAACTTCTTTAGTTGCGCACTGCTCGAACCGCACTATGCTTGGCCAATCGTCGTGCCAGATTGTATGTCTAGCGACACAAACACCACAACAACGTACTTAGGTAAGCAATGTTTTTACAATTTAAAGCTGGGTACCCACTATGTCGTCTATCCCCTATTCTGCCAATCTGCACTAGGCCAGCGTGGCAGACTATGGCCTTCTCGTTCTGAGAGGAGATCCGTGCTCAGTAGTGGGCTGACTATGGGTTGATCATGATGATGATGATGATCCACTATGTTGCAAACACGTGCAACCACTGAGATAAGGGAGACAAGTGCAACGTCACACGTCCTTTTCAAGCAATTACAGATACGAGAAGCAGAATAGTGTGTACGTCATATTAAATGTATGAGCAAACATACTTAGTGAATACCCAGTTTAAGGCTTGGACAGTAATGCGTGAAGGCAGCGAGGCGCGACGGTATCAGATACAATTTCTGCTCGTAGGCGTCGTTATAATACAACGCGATTACGCGATCATCGCGCGGATAAGCACGCGATGCGACCATCGCGTGCTCGCGCCTGATGATAGAACGCGAATGCCAATTAGGACATCTATTCAAGATCAGTATGTCTGATTGCGCTCGTAATGTAAAATTCGCGCAAACTTGCGAAGATCGCACATTCGCATTGTAATAGCCTTAGAATCTCTTACAAGAAACAGTAGGAACGTGTGCATACTTCCGACTGGTCTGCGTCTTAAAATCGTAGTTGCGTTCTGTGTCAGGCTGAGATCTATAGAGCATATTTTAGACTTTACTCAGATTAAAGACACTGTTAAAGCGAGACGCAATTATTTCAGACACATGCCTGCATGCGCTCTTTTTAACTCTAAGTAAAGTCTGAGCAGTCTGTCAATGCTCTATTGATCTTTGACTTTACTTAGACAGAGTTAGATGGCTCCTGACATAAATCTGTCTCGTTTTAACCCAGTCTGTGTAAAAACAAAGTAGCTCTATAAATCTCAGCCTTTATGTTGCTGTGCTGGTGCCATGCCTCACGCTTTGTGATACATTTACGAGTACTATAAAAATGGAATATGCTTATAATTTATCATATTTTTGTTCTCTTTTATCTATAGTAAACTATTTTATTATCACACTTTGATTTTATGTTCTAGTTTAAGGACATTTATTAAGTTAACATTTAATAGAACATAATATATATTTTTTATATCTCTAACATAAATCTGTTACGTTTTAATTTAAACTTAACTCTGAGCAAAGTCAAAGTCACACTATAGATCTCAGCTTAAGAAGGAGCTTTGACTTTGCTCGGACGACAGTTAAAACAAGTAAGATTTCCGCCTTTTTAACTTTAAGTAAGGGTGTTCCATAGATCTTAGCCTAATATTCTTGGATTAAGGATAATAACTGATGATTGCATCATTATCGAATAGCGTTACTCACGCCAGGTTTATCTTATATCGCGCATCTTTGCAATATCACCATTATTCAGCATTATTTTTGTTCATATACTTGTTGCCCACTAAGTAGGTATACCGTGAGTTTACACTGCAGAAACATTTTCCTACATAAAACACGTTGAACACTCTGTTTTGGCATTGTCATATAATTTTTTGGAGAGGACCACATGAATAATTAATTCACTTTCACAATTCAAATCAAGTTCAAGTGTTGAGTTGAAAGTTCATTTATTTGATTTTCAAAATGAGAATATTCGATATTCGAAATTGCCATGTCGACCTGTCGCGAATAATATGTGAAAAAGTGGAAAAAGTCAACAAAACACGAACAATTCGCCACATAATTGACGATCTGTCAAACATGTCCAATGTTTCATGTTTATTGTTTAACTAGCTGATGCCTGCGACTTCGTCCGCGTGGATGTAGGTTTTCAAAAGCCCATGGGAACTCTTTTATTTTCCGGGATAAAAGAAGGCAGGTCATGCCTGTCGTAGAGGTGATGGCCGTTGGAGCCGGAAAGTCCTTGAGAGGAGACCGCGTAGGTAGGCAAGCATAGTGTGGGACGCCCTCCAGCACGATGGACCGACGATATAAAGAGGCTGGCGGGAAGTTGCTGGACGAGGAAGGCTGAAGACCGGGTGTGGTGGCGCTCTTTAGGGAAGGCCTATGTCCAACAGTGGACGTCCGCAGGCTGATGATGATTGAAGAGTTGAGACTTGGAATTCAATAACATAGTCTATGCTTGGCATTTACAATATTATTTCACCAGGAACAGTTCCTGAATCTTTATGGTTTAGGAGTGCTGTACCCTGCATCATCAGGTTAGAGTATTTCGGACTGGGAGTGTCATCGTGAAGCCATTGCTTGATACCTAAAATATCAATTCACTATCAGAAATTCTAAAATCCCCACGATTTAGGACTTTAGTACTTTGCAGCATCAGGATTGAGGAGTTAGGATTCGAAGTTCAATGATGTAGCCTATGCTTGGTACCTAAAATCATTTTGCATCATCCGCAGTTCCTGAAACATTATAGTTTAGGAGTGCTGTACCCTACATCATCAGGGTTGAGGAGTTGGGACTTGAAGTCTGAGAATAAAGTCGTTGCTTGGTACCTACAATATGAATTCACAATGAACACTTCCTGAATCTTGATAACTCAGGCGGGCAGTAACCCTGCAGCATCAGGATTAAGGAGTTGAATCCAGAATTTTTTATGTGACCACCACGAAAACTTTTTTGTTGATTTAAAAAAAAAAATTGCAAATCGGTCCAGAAACCTCGAAAAAATCGATGTAGAAAAAAGAACCACCTCCTTTTTGACAGTCGGTTAAAAACCGATGACCTTGAAATATTTACGGAAAAATCTTTAAAATATCCCCTTTCTAACAAAAAAAGAATGAATGAAATCGGACTACGCGTTAATGAATTACAACTCAGTATACATTTTAACTTTCATCCCCTCTCCTACGGGAACCATGCTGAATTTCGGGATAAAAAGTATCCTATATTCTTCCTCATAGTATGACCTCAAATCGTACCAAGTTTCATTGGAATCCATTCAGTAGTTTCAGCGTGATGCGCGGCCGTGATACAGACAGACAGACAGACAAAAATGAAAAAAATAACAGTTTTGGGTTCAGTATCGATTATAGAGTGACCTCGAAAAAAAATTTTCAAAATATCTTCAATGTACAGAATTTGACCTGTTACAGTTTTATTATAAGTATTGATGATATTGATATTGATGATGTATTTTGTTGGTTTTTTTGGTGAAAATTCACGATAAAGATGAAAATAAAGATCATAGCATAGATCATATCGATATAGGTATTATGTATTTTTCATCTTTAGTAGTGGTAGTATTCAGCGCCATCTGAAAATTTTATCGAATGTTGCCTGGAAACTTCCTCATTGACACAAAGTTAAAATGGTGCGTGAGAAGTCATTTTGTACGCATAATACCTAATTGTTTAAGATAACCTATATACACACGAATAGGTATGTCTAGGTTATAAAAAGATTGTGAATTTTAGGCAAAAAGTAAGGGTATCTTTTTTACAGTTTACATATGGACCGTTTTAATTAAATTTTCAATGGTTCTAGTTAGGTGACGTTTTTAATCTTAACATTAAATTAGATAAAAATTAAAAACTAAATTACATATCTATATTTTTGTACATTCAATTAAGTACTCTATGAATTAGATTCTAGACCAAACTTACAAAATATTTACATACGTGCACTTTAGTGTCTTTAGGTAGTAATAATAAAAACTACTTATACAAATTCTCAATTACTGAATCATCATCAGCGCTAAGATAAGTTGCAACCTAAAAATAAAACTCATAGTAGTATCTCATAGTATTTACATAGCACAAAATAGTTTGTTCCGTGATTTAAGAGAAGTAGCCCTAGTAGCGCGCTCCCCAGCGCTTTCAACGCGTAACGCATTTTTCAGTAGGAACTTTGACACGAGTCAGCCGCATATAACGCGCCACTGCGATGCGTAGGACGGCAGGAAAGGTACTGATGCAGCCGACTCGTGATGCATTCCAATTTTCGGTACAGAAAAATGCAATCATTACTGACTTGGTAGTTTTCGCGACCGTTTTACCATCATCATAATCATTTATTTTGTTTGAATATGGTACATGTATACCTATAACATGCGGTCTTTAAATTAGGTACAGTACGCGGCCTTTAGAATGACATTTCGGATTTGTAGAGCGTTGTCTCGGTCACTCGTACCTATATGACGTTTTGTCGGTCTCAACGACAAGGGCTCTACAAATCTGCTATCTCCTTCTAAAGGTCGATGTACATTACTTTCGGCCGCGTATTGTAATCACATATCGTGCCAAGCATGGCGTGCAAAACTTATTGAACCCAGCATCTCATCTTACCTTCTTAAAATATTATGGCATCATGTAAAAATTATTCATTACTAGCTGAAGCCCGCGACTTCGTCCGTGTGGAATCAGGTTTTTAAAAAATCCCGTGGGAACTCTTTGATTTTCCGGGATAAAAAGTCTATGTCACTCTCCAAGTCTTCTATCTATACCCATGCAAAAAATCACGTGAATCCGTTGCACCGTTGCGACGTGATTGAAGGACAAACCAACAAACAAACACACTTTCGCGTTATAATAAGAGTACTGATTCTATGCATTATTTAGATTTTGTCATTCAAAATTGGTCAAAATTATAATAGCTTTTGTTTAATTTTAAAAAAACATCTAAAAGATGTTAATAATTACACAACTGTGTGACGGTAGATGGTTATAGATACAATATGCCTACGTTTGTGAATAGTTTCTGATTGTAGATTTAGCATTTATTAATTTTTAAATTCAGTCTATCCTATGAAAGCGTGCACATAGTCCTCTTTAACACCGAGCGATTTTAACAAGTCTATAGCGGTGTGCGTGAATTCCGTGGGGCCACACACACATGCAAAATGTGGTTTCTCTTCCCTGGAAACGGATTCGTTGGTTATCACTTTGGAAAGAATTTCACTCTTTATTCGACCTTCGTATCCCGTCCAGGAAGAAGTGGGGGTTGACAATATGTGGATTGTGTTTAACCTGCAAGAGAAGTTTAGAGGATAAGTTTAGAAAGAAAACTCAAACCAAAAATTCAATATGGTACGCGGCAGAAAATAATGTACATCGGCCTTTAGAATGACTTTTTGGTTTTGTAGAGCGTTCTCTCTGTCATATGACGTTTTGTCGGTCTCAACGACAGAGACAATGCTCTACAAATCCTCTATCTCCTTGTAAAGGTCGATATACATTATTTTCTGCCGCGTACTGTACAATGAGTCCCTCAGTGTTGTAAGGTGCAAAATTTGCTCTTTTCATCATGGTCAACCGATCACCGGCCCATTCCTGAGCACGGATCTCCTTCCAGAACGAGAAGAAGTTTAGGCCAAAATCCACCACACTCGCCAGTGCGAATTGGCAGACTTCTTATTATGGAGGACTCTCAGGCATGCAGGTTGGCTCGCGATGTTTTCCTTCACTATTAAAGCAAGTGATATTTAATTTCTTAAATCGCACATAGTTTCAAAAAGTTAGAGGCGCGTGCCTGCGATCGAACACCCGGCCTCCCGAATAGCCGGGCGTCTTAACCACTAGGCTTCACGGTAGTTAGTATGTAGTTATTAGTAGTAACTAATAAGATATCTATCTACATAGTTCCTAAAACAATGGAAATGAAAACTCAAAGGGAAGTAACTATTTACCTCTCGTCTTGCTTCGCTATTTCTTCGAAGTGCTCTCTGAAGAGAATATCCTCCTCCGTCTTGTTAAAGAATAGCAAATGCACACGCTCGCTGAAATAAGATAGGTAGAATTTCAGCACGATCCGTCCAGTAGATTGAGCTGTGCGTTGATAGTTCAGTCAGTCAGTCACCTTTCACTTTTATATATTTAGATTGTTTTGAACTTACCATCTTGGGTTGGATCTAGTGAGCATGAACTTGATTAATCCTAACATAGGTGTGATGCCGGTGCCGGCCGCTATTAAGTAAATGATTTTCACTTGTTTTAACTGAAACAAATACAAGGACAATAGGTAGTATCAAATCGTAATGGTTTAGAGCGCCAAATGAGATCTAAAAGGTCGTAGTGTTTGGACCAGCAGCCCCCCGGTTTGTGTAAGAAAAACGTATTCATCGTTATCGTAATCGTCAAAATTCTGCCCTTTGATTTGTTGATTCGCTGTTTACATTTTTTCCCAACCACAGGTACTGTGAACTGTCCTATCTTTGTAAGAAGAGATCTTATTAAAATCATGTTAAAATCATGTTTATTACTTATGTCAAATAATCTTTTTAAATTATTTATAACTAGCTTATGCTCGCGACTTTGTCCGCGTGGACTACGCAAATTTCAAACCCCTATATCACCCCCTCAGGAGTTAAATTTTCAAAAATCCTTTCTTAGCGGATGCCTACGTCATAATAGCTATGTGCATGCCAAATTTCAGCCTGATCCGTCCAGTAGTTTGACCTGTGCGTTGATAGATCAGTCAGTCAGTCAGTCACCTTTTCCTTTTATATATTTAGACTAGCCGATGCCTGCAACTTCGTCCGCGTGGATATAGGTACTTATAGGTTTTTAAAATCCTGTGATTGCAGTCACGGGCTAACTTGTATCTGAATAAAAAAAGGTAGGTATACGTATTAGGTTAAGTAAGTAAGGTTATAAGTACATAAGTAAGTATATAAGTAAGGTTAAGTACCTTCCTAATATGTTTAAAAATATAAGATGTCTAGGTATTTCAGCTACCAGAGTAAAACGAATTTCCTTTATCCAAGTAAGGCCACGACGTCTTATTAGATGGATTTATAAGATAAGCTCGAAAAAGCGCGTCTTTTATTAAACTCATGATGACGATGTAAAATTCGAGTGGACATTTTTTAAGCCCAGTTTGGTCATACAGTTGTACCTACATACTCGTAAAATGAGTCACGAAATCTAGTTTGGGTGAGTGAAATGAGTATGATGCCTACGCTATGCCTATGTAGCAAATTTTCAATTTTCAATACAAAATCGGTTAAACAGACAAATCATAAACTTTCGCATTAGTATGAATTTTATTATTTTTTATTCCGAAAAAATATTGAATATCACATTGAAATATCACGTTGAAGGGTCCAGGGCGCCCTTTTCCATCAATTTACGTTGACATATTGTTATGAACACTTCAAATAATATAGATAGGTACGCTACTAGAAGAAATATTTTTAGGGTTCCGTATGTTCAGAGAAAAAAAAGAATTCTTATAGGATCACTTATTATAGTTGTCTGTCTGTCATGTCTGTCATGTCTGTCAAGGCAAGAGAATCAAAATCTATAGGATACTTCCCGTTGACCTAGAATCATGAAATTTGCAGTACAAGTAAAGGGAAAAATCCGAAAATCTTGAATTTTTGGTTACATCACAAAAAAAATTAAATGTGTTATTGAACAAATAATTAGTATTTTCAACTTTCAAAGTAAGATTACTATATCAAGTAGGCTATCATATTATGAAAGGGCTAAACCTGTAAATTCTAAAACAGATTTTGATTTAGTTTTATTCATAATAGTTTTTAATTTATCGTGCAAAATATCGTTCCTGCCCCTCATCTCCGAAGTTTACCAGTCGAAAAATCTGAAATAGATATTTTACAGAAAAAATAAAACTAACGCTCTACCTGTCAGTTTTTCTTATATTAACAATAAACCTTTACAAACAAAGTTAGTTTTGCGGTTCATTAACAAAAGCGATTCTTACCGTTTTACTTCTGTAGTACCTACGGAACCACGGTACCCTCAGCGCACGAGTCCGACTCGCACTTGCCGGTTTTTTGTAAAATATTCATTAAATACGTACTGGTAGGTATAATATTATTTAAGAGAACAGGTATTGCGGTAATGATTAAACAGGCTACTAAAGTAACATTTGCTTTTTAAAAGCAAAGCTTTTTAGGCAAACTTCCGATTTCGTCTATAGAATTTACTTACTTTAAAAAAACAAAAGTTTAAAAGAGCGTTGTAATAAAAGCAAAGAAGTTTAACCTTGGCGTAGTCATTAAGGCACCGACTAAGTCTAACGGTCTTCGCACATTACACAAACTCGACGCGACTCCACTTCGAGTCGACTCCCAGTAAAGCAAGGAAAATGTGAGCTTTATAATAATATCCTGTTCTTTACGGTGGATTTTTCTTCAAAATAATATTAGCCATGTTACTCATAACTAATTGGCTCTTTTCTCCTCCAACTAAGCGTAAAGCTTGTGCCAGGAGTGGGTACGACAACAGTGCAACGAGTAGGGTTTGAACCGCCGACGTTTCGGAATCCAGTCCCCTACTTATCCGTTGAGCTATTGAGCCACGCGACTCTGATGCGATTCTGAATCGAAAGTTCGAACGCTGTTGGATTCGTGTCGAGTCAGTGTAATGTGCGAAGAACTTTACCAACTAAAAAGATTAATTTGTCTACAGCAGCGAGTGATTAAAAAGCTTTTCTTTAGTTGTCTCACCTTTTGTAACTGAAAGTTCCCGTAAGGCCCTGACAATGTCAATGAATCCCCAGCTCTCAAGTCAGCGAGATGAGGCGACAGAGCGCCCGTGTCGTACCTCTTCACGGTCAGTTTGAGCGCGCTCAAATCGCTCCCGAAACGATCCCAGTGGTCGCCCACTGGCGTGTAGGAGCGGACGCATTCCTTATCTGCGATAATAATAAAACTTATAAGCCCACTAATCCACTGTATCATCAAAGTTTGGGACCAATTAGTTTGCGTATAAGATAAAAGCGTACCTACAGCGTATTATAACGCTTTAACTCATCACGCGCTATTTTAGCTTTTTGTGTCTTTCATGTGAAAAGTACGATTTTAGATGTGAACCGTACTTTTGATATGACAGTTAACCCATAGATTTAAAATGGCGCCTGAGGAGTCATTTTGTACGGACTGTACCTACGTATAGTTTGCGTAGTTGGAATTATACGGGGTTACTTTATATTATTTAAAGGAGGCTTCACAGCTTTACGTACGTACCACCACCACGTACACACCTGCGAGCTGAGTGGTTCAAGAGCCGCTTCTTTGACGTCATGTGTTAGTTTTGTGTTTTAAGCCACATTTTTGAAGTCGCTTAAAAACACAAAATCATACCATTAACTTTATGGTGAACTCTTAAATGGTAACTTAATGGGAACTCTCAAAGGTACAAGAACTTGGCTAACTACGTATACAAGGCAAGTAGGGTAGTGTCGTGAGAGACACGTTCAACATGCACCACTCGACAGTTCACCGACCGAGGTAAACCACAAGCCGATTCTTGTCATGATTCCAGTGCATATTGGAGCCGCTTAAAACACCAAGTCTTACCATTAACTCTATGGTGAACTCGTACATGGTATCCCAAAGGTACAAGTACAGGTCCAGTCTCCGGGCACAAGGCAAGCAGTGTCGTGTCGTGAGAGACACGTTCAACATGCATCACTCGACAGTTCACCGACCGAGGTGATGAAATAGGCACCGCGGCTCCGTATGTCGTCTCCCCGATATTCTTCCAAACCTTGCTCGCTGCCTTTAACGCAATAACCTGTAAAATAATTTTCACGTTAGATAATGCGAATTAGTCAAATGCAGGTAAGTAAGTATACAATAGAATTACGCTAATTAAAGTCCTACATTAATAAAGTAATAGCGGCGTATAATACCTCTTTGGATTAGGGATTTATCACAGAGAATATATTTTCATTTATAATAATACCTACGTAATGCCAGTGGGAATTAGATGTACGAACTGTTACTTTTAAGAAATTAATAGGTTAAAGGTTAATCTTAAATTTAGTCTTAGATATTTCGGTAGTATAAAAATTGTAGTTCGATGATTGATAATAACTGTTATTATTATATCTAATGTTATAAATATTATAAATGGGAAAGATTTGCTTGTACCTAATCGATAAACTCCGGAACTATTGAACCAAGGCAAGGACAGAAGGCAAGGCATGCGATGATGATGATGTTAGGTAGGTAGGTAGAGCAAACACTCGAGCGAAGCCTGGTGGATCGTGTGGTGGTGATCGTGTGGAAATACAGTGGCTATATACTTTTACTAGCAGCTTTTAAGTTTATAATATCTAAAAACATTTTTTCATAATAGTTTGCAAGGAATAGTTTAGTAAAGTAGTAGCTTAGTTTTGCAAATTAGTCAAAGTTCACATACCACAGTAAGAACTAAGCACCGAGAGAATTTAATTTTAGATAAGTTCCTACGAGCATTATGTGTCAAAGTTTATAACGTCGACAAGTTCTCAAGTGGTAGTAAGAAAACTGTAAATTAGTAAAGTTTTGGGAACACAAAGACGAGTTTTAGCGCAAAGAACGCCGGATTCCAAGATAGGTAGTATTGTAGTGGTAGTATTCGTTATATGAATAGTCATATACCGACATTATATAATATTTGTACATCACCACCCATTTTATAATATTTGAATGCGAAAGAGTGTTTGTTTGTTGTTTTTTCCTTAATTCACGTCGCAACGGAGCAACGGATTGACGAGATTTTTTGATGGTGGTGGTGATGTGTGTTTAAGACCTGGAGTGTGACATAGGCTACTTTTTATCCCGGAAAATCAAAGAGCTCCCACGGAATTTAAAAAAAATCTAAATTGCACCCGTGCGAAGCCGGAGCAGGTCGCTAGTACATATTACCTACACGTAACAAAATATTCTATTTACATACCTCTACTTTCCCGCTTTCAGAATAAACTCTTAATTGTAAGGGTTCCTTTAATGCCTCCTCAGGTACCAACTTAATCGTCCTAAGCCATCCATTTGTTGCCACTTCTATGAAGAGAACACCGTCGGTAATCCTCGCAGAACCACCTGGATTTACTAAAGGCCCTGTGTATATTGAGATAGTAAGCTTCGCCGACGTTTGAATCCAATCAAAGCGCAGCGGAGACGGCAAGTCTTTAGACTTGTCTTTGGTTTCCACTTGACCCCACCCCGCTCGCCGGCTTATCGAGACCGGCAAGTCACTCGACTGTATTAGACTCTGCATTATTTTACTCGGCGGGCTACCTTTGACGTTTTCTTCGCTTTTAGCCGTAATTTTCTTTCTAACGGGCGTTATACAATTTGCTAAGTTTTCCATAGATTTCCTTACTAGTTCTTGTGCTTTAGACGGTTCTCGTAAGCGGTCGGATTTAGGGGATGGATTTGTGATATCGAAAAGTTCCTCAGCGTCTGGCCTGTCGAACCGAAGAGGTCCCACTAAACATTTTGCCAGAAGTGAATCATAATTGACCCAGGGATGGATTTTATCGAATAGTTCCGTAGCATCAATACCAGCGCCACGCATAAGTTCTTCTGGCCCTGCAAATGGAATATGAAATGTGACATTGTAATTATATTGGCAAATTATGTTTCTAAAATATTGCCTCGTCCGAAAATGCTAATAGGATGAACTTCACTCTCAACTTCGTAATCACTAGGTACTCATATTATTATAAATGCGAAAGTATTGTTTTTTTATTGATTCGTTCTTCAAACAGGCTGCAACGAAGCATCGGATCGGCGTGATTTTTGACATGGATACAGTTAAAGACCTGGAGAGCGACATATGCAACTTTTTTTTTTATCCCGGACAATCAAATCCATGCGCACGAAGTCGCGGCCATCAGCTAGTATGATTTGCCTGTGAATTTTGGGTGAGCAGCAACTATAAAGAGCATTCTATCAGCATTTGGACTGGGTAAAATAGTAATGGTAATACCTCCAGGATGATAAGCTAAATAATGTGAGATATTATAAACTCTCCCTCGTATCGCTAACCAGGCGTCCTCTGAAAAAGAAAACGTTACAAAATTATCATCTTACTGAATAAAACAAGCAACCCCTTTTAGTAACATTAATTCATGAATATTTATTTTTGTGAATTTGTTGCACGAAATGTATACCTAGCAATGGAAGCTATTTGAAAGCTATGTAAATTAATTGAAACTTAAAATGTTTCAAAGATTATTAAGGGGTAGTAAAGGGTAAAGTACTTTAGAGAATAAATAAACAGGTTAACAAAGTTGGTATAGCTTGTAGAGAGAGCCAGCGCGTGGCAGAATTTTCTTATTTTATAAAAGCTGAAAGTTTCTCTTCGTATCGTCGGCAACACTGGGAGGAACGTTTGTTTGGGTGTTTGTTTGGATCATCATGGCTTAGGGAGATAACAGGTGATAAAACTTTTTTATATTTTCTTCGGAGTAGTATTAGAAATCACGTCATGCATTGCCAGACACTTCGTGTCGTGGGAACTACCGCCAGAAATCCTTAATCGTTAATAATTTATTAAACTTAGAAGGTTAAGTCATACATTGCCATACTAAGTGTTTGGCAATGTATGACGTGATTTCTAATACCTACAATTCTGAACAAAATACAAAAAAATTAGACTTTATACTTTAACGTAAGATTTTTTACACCTTTATTACCTCTGTTATCTCCGAAAGCCACCATGATCCAAACAAACATTCCTCCCAGTGTTGGAGACAATACGCAGAGAACTTTTATAAAATAAGGAAGGTCTAGCACGCGCTGGCTCTCTCTATAATAAGTCTTCATATTTACTTCTGCAGCGAGCGTTAGAGCTTTGGTCCAGGCTCCTACAGTTATCGTTGCGAGCTGCACTGCGATAATTCATGTAGTTGCTTACATAACAAATCATACACACCTTCGCGCGCGTTCGGTGCGACGTCGTGCTATGCAGCTTGCGTCGCCCGTAGTGTTTGTTTCAAGTGTTAGGTATACGAGCTTAGCGTTTGCATGAATAATGAGCAGGGCGAGAACTCAGTGCACTTGAATACGATTACTGAGCATGACAAGCGCGTTTGCATCATTCTATATCCACTATGTGTTATACGATTAAGGTCCCAACACACTTGAGTTGCACTGTACGATGCGGCGCAACAAATTTATGTGAGTTTGTATGCTACCGCGTCTCGCAGCGCAGGGCGAATGCGTTTGGATCTTTAGGCTTACGAGGTCAGGACAGCTCCAGTACCTTTAGTACGAGATTTTATGTCTGACCAACGTTGATAGTATTCGAGTGTCGAAAACCTTCCGCATTATAGTAAGCTGAATCTTAACTGCCTTGTTTTAAAGTTCAAGTTAGTCTACACATCTACAGCCAGCGCTCCAAGCGGAAACGTTGCGAAATTAAAATCAGTGGCATTGAATTTTTGACTTCAATTCAAGGCTCTTTAGGTTCATTTTACTTTGACGGTATTGTGTTTCGACTCTCGACATAAAATCTTATACTAAGCATACAGATGGCAATCGGGGGGCTTATTCACTAGTTTACTTTGTGTGCTGTGTGCAGCAAGTTCCGCAGGCGTGACGGGACGGATGCGGCCGCCCACGCCGGTGAGGTCCTTCCCTGAGTTCCCCAGCCGTATCCAGTCCATCAGACTGTGTCCAGGTTGCAGCACACATTTGTTGCGTGGATTGCCTAAAAAAACAATGATTTATTAACAAGTTTCACCTTTTGAGTCGTCTCTGCTTGACGTTCTCTCCGAATTAGGTACCGGAGGAACGATAAGTCCAAATTCAATAATCTAATCTAATCCATTCAAATTCATAATTCACCGCTTAGATGACGGCATATCGATAACCATTACTGTTCATAATATTACCGTCATACGGAGGCTTTCCTATGCGGATAAAAAGGTTCACTTCAAAAAACTTATAAAGTAACAATTCTACTCCATGCACTCTCTGTTTCAGAATAGTCAATATTGGTTGTGAAAAAGTTGGCGTATTGTCACAAACATTGGTCAAATAATTATAATAGCAAAATAATTTATATTTATTGTTTAATTATATTTTGAGTATTATGAAAAAACAGTTATCGACATAAACTTAACTAAAAAAGATATTCCCTCTGAAATATTGGTGTTTAGGTGGTTATTTAACAAAATATTATAAAAGCGCATTTTATCATTTTGACGTCTTAATGTTGGCTATGATTGGATCATACTAATTTGAAATAGGCCTATTGGCGATATGATGGCTGCTATTCTTCGTTTCATTTTTGATACACTGACAACAAATCCTGAGATAACCACATCACTGATCCCGTCTAATGCTATTGCAAATGACATCAAAGAAAACTTTCCTTGCTTATTTCCGGAACATTTCCGGACTTAAAAGCTATTTTGAAAATGCTTTCTACAACGTGAGCGACGCTAGTCGTTACAAAGCCGTTTTTGCCATTTTTGTCTAAAATACAGGTCACTGCTTTAGTAAAGATCACAATTTATACTCGTGCTTGAACAAAGAAAGCGCTTAATGAAGCTACATTTTTACATCGGCACTATTCATAAAGAACTTCAGCCAAGTGTGTCCTTTCCTAGCCAAATCGGCCATGACATCATATTTACATAAAAATGGCTTATCGATATCGCCGTTAAAATTCCCTGTATAGCATGATACTGCATGATATGACATAATGCTGAGTTAAATACTAATTGGTATTGGTAAATATACGTATAAACGGTTAACCGTTCTACGTTCTGCGTGATAAACTTACGAATCTACAAAATCTTAAGTCTATTTTAATTCATATACGTTTGTGTTCTTGGCTATGGCGTAATAATAAAAAAATGTAAATAATACAGCTGTGGTAGCCTACTGGTTAGGACGTCCGCCTTCCAATCGGAGGTTGGGGGTTCGATCCCGGGCACCTCTAACTTATCGGAGTTATGTGCGTTTTTAAGTAATCACAATATCACTTGCTTTAACGGTGAAGGAAAACATCGTGAGGAAACCTGCATGCCTGAGAGTTCCCCATAATGTTCTCAAAGGTGTGTGAAGTCTGCCAATCCGCACTTGGCCAGCGTGGTAGACTATGGCCAAAACCCTTCTCACTCTGAGAGGAGACCCGTGCTCTGTAGTGAGCCGGCGATGGGTTGATCATGATGAAATAATACAGATTGATTCATTAACCATACATGACGAAATAATATGGCACATATTATATTGCGTCCTGTAGATGGACATAGCAACGGACATACCGAAAAAAACCGGCCAAGTGCGAGTCAGACTCGGGCGTGCTCACGCTCCGAGAGTTCCGTACTACAGTCGTATTTTTTGCCATTTTACACGATAAATCACAAAATATTATGCATAAAAATAAATAAAAATCTGTTTTAGAATGTACAGGTAAAGCCCTTTCATATATTAGGTATCTTACTTGGTATAGTGATCTTACTTTGAAAATTGAAAATAATAATTATTGGTTCATGAAGACGTTTTAATTTTGTTTTGTGATGTGACCACAAATTCACGGCATTTCAGATTTATTCCTATACTTGTGCTATAAGACCTATCTGCCTGCCAAATTTCATGATTCTAGGTCAACGGGAAATACCCTATAGCTTTTCTTGACAGACACGACAAACGGAGAGACATACAGACAACGAAGTGATCCTATAAGGGTTCCTTTTTTCCTTTTGAGGCATGGAACCCTAAAAATATTAGGATTAAAAAAAACGAAATTCACGAGCATCAGCTAATACCTCCCACAATAAACAAAAAGTATTATCATCTCAAAAGGGATTACCCCAGCTTACATGACGTGTTGTTATGTCAAATCCTTCTATTTTAAATTCCCCACAACACTCGGCTTAAAATTTGCGTCACGTTCCTCTTCCATCCTTTGTAAGCTCTGAGTTCCATTTGTTTTAAGAGAAGTGTATTCCCAGCGCTGCCCATACTAACGAAGTTCGATTCTTATTTGAATACTAGCTTATCCTCACGACTTCGTTCGCGTGGATTACACAAATTTCACCCCCTTAGGGGTTGAATTGTTAAAAATCCTTTCTTAGCCTACGTCATAATAGCTATCTGCATGCCTTTCAGCCCGATCCGTCCAGTAGTTTGAGCTGTGCGTTGATAGATCAGTCGGTCAGTCAGTCAGTCAGTCACCCTTTCCTTTTATATACTTAGACTAGCTTATTCCCGCGACTTCGTCCGCGTGGACTACACAAATTTCAAACTTCTATTTTACCCTTTAGGAGTTGAATTTTCAAAAATCCTTTCTTAGCCGATGTCTACGTCATAATAGTTCCTGCATGCCTCTCAGTCCGATCCGACTAGTAGTTTGAGCTGTGCGTTAATAGGTGAGATTCAAACTTCATTTGTATGAGGTACGCTCGGGAGCTTTCGAAGGAGACTCAATATGCATTGTTTGAAATTTGAAGGTAAAATTCAACGTTGCGCGTCGTACAGTACCTATCTATAGTCTATACCTCCTACATAAGTCGTGTCATTACCTATAAGTCCCGCAAATTGATATTGCGCTGGAACCATGTCTCATTAACATTGAAATAACGTCATTTTGATGTATATTTAAGTAAAAATCGAAATTTTATGTACTACTTCGTAGTAAAAAATAAAAATATACCATCAGCTCGAAACTTCAGTCTAGTGCTGACGTCATTAAAATGGCGGCAACGCGCATTAGCAATTTGCGGGATTTACCTATACCATGAGCCATCCTGCGTTATGTGTGCCTTTCAAGGATCACATAGGATAAAAATATAATATACAATCAAACTATATAGCATAACGAAGTATTCAGTTTCAAATTAGTTTACAGGTATTTTTAAAGTTTACTTAAAAGGTGAACAAATAGCTTTTCGCCATCTTTTCGCTGAAATGCGTTAGGGGCGCACTATAGGCGGCCCCTTGTTACCCCGAACTGACAATTATTCATGACTAGCTGATGCCCGCGACTTCGTCCGCGTGGATTTACGTTTTTCAAAATCCTGCGGGAACTCTTTGATTTTCCGGGTTATAAAGTAGCCTATGTGTTAATCCAGGGTATAATGTGTTTCCATTCCAAATTTCAGCCAAATCCGTCCAGTAGTTTTTGCGTGAAGGAGTAACAAACATACACACACACACACACACACACAAACTTTCGCCTTTAGTCCGTACAAAATGAGAACTCACGCGCCATTTTAGCTCTATGTGTCAACTGTCATGTCAAATGTCCTATTCACCTCTATAACAAGGACTAAAATCGTACTTTTCACTTGACAGTTGACACAAAAAGTTAAAATGGCGCGTGAGAACTTATAATTTATGCATTATATTTTACTTATCTTTTAAGCAAACTAAGGAAAAAGGGACTATCACTTTTCTAATAATAATTTCTCTCTATTTTCTTGCAAACTTGATTGTCATACTTAGGTGCATAGGCAAAGTCCATGATGAAAATGTGGAAAGCCGAAAACTGGCAAATAGCAATATTTTTTGTTTGTTTAGGCCCTTACCCTCGTTTCACCTTTAATACAATAATTAAATTTGAATACAAACATAACTACGAACTTTGTTAGCGAAACCGCTGATAGGTACGTAGTATGTACATGTTGAGTAAACAGATTAATTAATCAGAGTCTGTAAAGAAATGCTTTAATTATACTTAACTATTATACAGGGTGTAACCAGAACGCTAGCAAAAACGAAGACTGATGATTACTGATATGATAACACCAAAAAAACGCGAAAAAATCTAAAAACAATTACATTTTGAAAAAGTTCACGATATATTCCAAATAAAACATCTGACTGACGCTAGAGATCAACGAACGCTGTGTAAGTAGGCCATTCGGCGTCAATGCTACATCGTAGGCGGGGCATTGACCCGAGTTTTGCACGCTATACACTGCGGGGTTGACAAATACTAAATCACTAAAACTACAAAATAAGGCAAATGGTTATTATTAGTATTAGATTGTTTGGGTAGTATAACAATAACGCTGTTTTTGCTAGAGTTCTGCACCTATGGCTCCATATTCAAACTAACAAATTTTACCTTTGTATAGTACCTATCTAATTAGTACTACCATAGTATCTATGAAGTATAATTTAACAAAGTGTACAATTTTATTAGTAAGAGCCTCATAACATAAGCCCTTATAAGTAGACTGAAAACGAATTTACGCGTGTGGGAACTAACAAGCAAAAGCTAGCACAAAATAAATGACCTAAGGACGACGGAGCCATTACTATAATCTTCTGTGCTTGTCTCCACCGACCCTCGTAAATGGCGACAAATATTAAAATGAAAACAGCCTGAAAGTTGTTTTCACAAACCCTTTTCCTTACGTACTACCTATGAATAATATACCTACCTAAGTATAATTTTCTTTTTACCGGGTTCCATACCTGAAAAGGAATAACGGAACCCTTATAGGATCAATTTGTTGTCTGTCTGTCTGTCGGTCTGTCAAGAAACCTACAGGCACAGAAGATATAATAGTACTAAAGGTACAGGGTACTCCCCGTTGACCTAGAATCATGAAATTTGGCATGTAGGTAGGTCTTTTAGCTGACATTAGGGGAAAAATCTGAAAACCGTGAATTTGTGGTTATATCACACAAAAAAGTTAAATTGTGGTTACACACACACAACACGTTGAACACGGCATGTCGTTGTCGAACCCTTCCGAGTTCCGATATTTTCAATATCTACCTACGCTCACGGTTGCAAAATTCCGATCCGAATTCCAATAAGGTAGGAAGGGGACTACGAATTGGAATTTGGAGTGACGGATCGTTTAGGGCGATTGAATTTGATTGAAACCAACGATCTCCGAATCGAAACATTGTCCGAATTGAAAAATGTGAATAAAGATAAAATGTCTGCCTGTTTATATACATAGTTAAGTACTTAATTATTTTAGTTGCAGAATATGAAGTATTTTCAGAAACCCAATTTATTATGCTAGTGAAGTGAATTTATGAATGAAATATTATGTCATTATTAAAAATGGCCGAACTAGGGATATCAGCACCGAAATCATTGTAACAAATCTATACTTATATAATAAAGGGGAAATATTTGTTTGTAATCGATAAATTCTGAAGTTAATTAACTGTTTTTAATAATTCTTTTACCATTAGGAAGCTACTTTATCCAGAAGTAGCATAGGGTATAAATTACATATTATGTAGGTACCTACGAACAAAGTTGCGGGCAAAGCACTGAGGAGAGAATTCTTACCTTTTCCTATGGGGCAAAGGCTAGTAGGTATACCTAACGCGTAAAAATTAACTCCTCACGCGCCATTTTTACTTTTTGCTTGTCAAAAGTACGATTTTAGTCCTTATTTTAAAGGTTAACCGTACTTTTGACATGACAGTTGACCCCCATAGAGTTAAAATGGCGCGTGAGGACTCGTTTTGTACGGACTTTATAATGTTACTCAGGTTTACTCAGGTAAAAAAGTTACAAGATTAGCCAACACAGTAAGAAAATATTCTAAAGACTTTTCAGCGCATTAGCTGCAGGAGACTGGAGAGCAAGTGGAAATATTTTATTAGAAGTTTGATCATACCTGAAAGTTGTACGTACAATGAATTTTTCTATGTTAAGTATATTATGAGTTTGTACAGTGTACCAATTAATATTAAACTTGTTAGAGATGGGTTCACGTTTTATAAGTTTCTGAAAGGTATTTTATAATATTTATTATTTCAAAATCTGCTTGTCTAACTAACTTCAAGGCACTAAATGACGTTTTGAAGCGAAAAGCTTGAAAAGGGGGTAACAATCGATGAAACGTCTTGATGAAATCTCCATATGAGTGAGCGAAGTAGGCTACAGCTTCTCTTTTGTTGAGTGTCCCACGACATCTCACGGATTTTTTAAATAGAAATACTAGACGATGCTTGCGACTTAGTCCGCGTGGGTTTAGGTTTTTCAAAATCCCGTGGGAACTCTTTGGTTTCCCGGGATAAACATTACCATTAGCCCTTGTCACTCTCCATGTCTTTAACCACATCTATGGAATAGATCAAGTTGAATCTTTGTTCCGTTGCGGCGTAGTACCAATAAACAAACACACTTTCACATTTATACTCAATATGTGGTAGATGCATCCGACTATTCGAAAGTACTTGTAAAAGTTTATTTGAATAAAAAAGATTTTTATTTTTATTTATTTATGGGTAGTGAATTTTCACATAATATCAGTTTAAATGAAAAAAATCACGATATATATATTACAAGCCAGTTGGCAAGTCTAGCTTAACACTCTCAGAAATGATAGTGGAACTGTGTCACAAGTTTTTAGCAATTTTCAAAGACTTGCTCAAAATTTTCCACGAGCTTCTGATAGGTAGGTATACCTACGTTGCTTGTGTCGTCGGCTGTGAGTGAACAGGAAAATGTCTTGTTCGGGAAATGTGAGCACTTTATTTTCTTTTTCTTTCTTATCAGAAAAGGGCTTTTCGTTTATCCTCCGCAAAAGGGTTATTTTTACAAGAAATGTTTTTTGTAGGTAATAATGTTATTTAACACGTGCCCGTGAAATTATTTAATTTATCTTTAAAGCTAATTTATTATTTCGACCACCCATGGCTTCGCTGCCGTGGGAATTCAGAAAAATCGGTTCTGGTCCTTATTCTGGTTTATATTAAAGGTGCAGCTTTATAGCTTCAAAAATGTTTCGGCTGGGTCAGTCAGTGATTCAGGATTTATCTTTACATATTTAGATTTCTAATAGTTTAAGTATACATTAACATTATTATTGAGTTGAAAACTTTGAGGTATTTTTTTGTAACACTAGTAACAAAGAATGATTAAAAAGTTTGGCTTTTTGTTTCTAAAAAGTATGACTTTTTGTTTGTAAATTATAAAACCATAATAAAATTACTAAACAAGGAGATTTTTGATTAAACAGTTTACGTCGCGTAAAGTTTTCTAAAGAAATATAATTGGAAAACTTTTAGTAGGAAGAAAATTGGAATTTAAAAATAAATTAAACCAACGAAACGAGTTAAAACAAAAAAAAATTGTTAAGAAAATAATAATCGGATCTGTCCTATTTGAACCATGTATTTTAATTAATTGTTGGAAGTTGATGTGAAAAAATAATAACAACCTATTAAGAAAAAATCTTAGTTTTTTAGAGTTCCGTACCTCAAAAGGAAAAACGGAACCCTTATAGGATCACTTTGTTGTCTGTCTGTCTGTCAAGAAACCTACAGCCGTTGACCTAGAATCATGAAATTTGGCAGGTAGGTTGTAGCTGGCTTTAGGGGAAAAATCTGAAAACCGTGAATTTAGGGTTAGATCACACAAAAAAAAATTAAATTGTGGTCATGAACTAATAATTAGTATTTTCAATATTCGAAGTAATATAACTATATCAAGTGGGGTATCATATGAAAGGGCTTTACTTGTGCATTCTAAAACAGATTTTTATTTAAAAAGCATCATAGTTTTTGAATTATCGTGCAAAATGTCGAAAAAATACGACTGTAGTACGGAACCCTCAGTGTGCGAGCCTGACTCGCACGTGGCCGGTTTTATTAATCTACTATCTAATCTCTTTCGACTGATATTATGTAATTTCGAACGCCCGCGATTTCGCGCGCGAAAATATAAATCCTTTGTATTCCCTTATCCCTATCCCTTGAGAATTTCGAAACTTCTGCGTTATGCCTTGCTAAATAAGGGGAACTTCAGCTTTCAGCCCGAGAGTTTAGGTTGATAAGTTAAAGTGAGACAGGACTTTATTTTTAGGGTTCCGTACCTCAAAAGGAAAAACGGAACCCTTATAGGATCACTTTTTAATGTACCTATGAGATTGATGTACCTAACTACATTTGCATAGGAAGAACATTCCGAAGCAGAGCATGTGGTTGGGTAGATTTACTTGACAATTAAAAAGCACTTTGTAAATTTTAATAAAATTAAAAAAAAACTTACTAAAGGTATAAGTTGATATAAACAAACTTTTAATATTCATTGCAACAGTCGACTAGCACGAGTCACCGCATCCAATTAAGTTATTTAATTTCCGTTTAACATGGACAAGCGACGTCGCCTAACGAAAGCCATTTTCAGGCTTTAAATTTATAATAAATCTGATATACAAACAAGCAAAATTGGATTGTAACAATACGCCTGCAACTTGTATATTAGTTTTTTTGAAATAAAAGTAAAGTAAATGCAACTTATTAAAGTCCCGCTGGCGCTGATGCCTGAAACTACAAAAAAAAATATTCGCTAAGAGAAACATAAAGAAGGAGCTCACAGGATTATTGAATTCCAAACAATGCAAAACAAAGATTACGTATAAATAAAACAACAGCAAAAGGACTTTTGAAACAAATATACTAAATAAATGAGAGATTTAAAGTAATAAGCCGTAATTACAACTAAAAAGAAAAGATATTCAATAATTTTCCTTTGAACATATTCAAAATATTATGTTCAAAACTTATTACGTGATTAAGATTCCGGAAACTTTTAGAATGCAAATTCTTTTAATACCGACCTTAAGTCGGAAAAATATTTATACGCACGTTAAATTTTTTGTACCGATATAAGAATCTCTAGATATAACAAACATTTCGACTTCATAAAAAAAACTTTTATATGAAAATACGAAAAGTTTTGTAATCATAGTGTGTGTGTTTAGAATTAAGAGTATGTAGGTATGTACAGACTACAGATATACTTGGATAAAATACACTATATTATATCATAAAAAATACACGCTTTCTTCGGCTACTTCATCCGAGTGGATTCTAAAATCGACTGTCTTGAACATCGATATAAATGACAAGATATGGTCAAGCGAACAAAATTTTTCACGATTTTGGAACCAAATAAATCAGCGCTTCTTAGATACTAATGAACGACCCGTTTAAAATCCAGACGTCACTGAGGTTGCATTGGTGCACCACTGAGTCGGTGCCATTTTGTTTGTTCAATAGCCATGTCCATACGAAGTAATATATAAGTCAATGGTCTTGACTATAGAATGTAGACTTTAGAGAGAACCTACATGATGTAGAGGCTACACGCAAAATCTCAAGTTCCTAGATCAGAGCTGTATGTTAATATGTCAGTCAGACTGTTTCTCCCATAGGTATATTTTTCTAACCAGCTTATACTCGCGACTTCGTCTTTAAAATCCCCACTTAGGGGTGAAATTTTGAAAAATCCTTTCATAGTGGATACCTGCTCTTTACGAAGAACACACTTTCCAAATTTCATATCTCTAGGACCAGTGGCATAGGCTGTGCGTTGATAATAAGTCCGTCAGTCAGGACTTTGAATTTTATATATACAGAAAGATACATACCTACTGTGGTTTTCCCAAATGTTACTCGCCAAAAAACAACGACTAAATAGTTATATATTTTAGTTATAGTTAATAAAATTTCTAAGTCACAGAAGATAGATGCCGAAGAATGATCCATTGAACATATTTAGAGCACGTATGTATTTCCCTCAGTTGGAGTCGAAGGTATAAAAGACAGGAAACGTATTTCTACTATTGATTTCGTTCATGTTAACAATTCTGGACCTTAAATTCAAGCCATTGAGCTGGAAATTAAGGTCCAGAATTATTCAGCCAAAGCAGTATTATATTATTTGGTTCAGTTGAATCCACAATTCGTAATCATGGTTTCATTTAGTTACTTTTAATGTAGCTAATAGGTAACATACCACGATTAATTTGATGTTTTGACACATTTGTGGTCATATATTAACCACAAAATAAGCTTAGAATCATGAGTTCATTTATTTACTTTTCCCATTTTTAGATACCTATTACCTACACGAGGTTAGTTTATAAGTATTAGATTTTCTGGTTTTATTCAATGAATTAATCTTGTTCGAATGAATTCAAGCCATGTTGATGTGCGATGAAATGATTTTCGAGGAACAAAATTAAGTTAGAGTCATTTAGTGATAATTAATTGAATAATAAAGTGTGAAATGTGATTGAGGTACAAGATTCCTCTTCTTCAAGAGGACTTCTTTCGCGATGTCATATCAAATTCCAGCGCCGTAAATTTTACCTATAGAACAAAAACCCGTAGGAAATTTCGAGGAGGTGCTTGATATCTAATCTGAAAATTTGTAAGGTTTATAATGGTAAATAACTGTATAATATAATAAACTAGACCTACTAGACCATGGTGGGTGTTTTGAAATGTGCATAGTGAAAGTTGTTTTTTTAAGAAACCGAAAAGGTACTTTAGTTTACAATCCACACCACCTTCATACCAAGAACGTTTCGTTTTGTTGCACATTTAATTAAGGCGACCTGAAATACCAGGCAGTTCCACCAACTTGAAAAATATAAACTGGCAGATCTAGTCTACCAATCAGACAACGCAGCTAGAACTACTATATTAGCTTTTGTCAAATATGCCGCCTCGTTATCTCTACTGACTCTTCGACTAGAATTTCCGATCAGGAAAAGCCATCAAAGCATTCAAGTATTTTGTACAACCTTTTGTCGCTAATAGGTACATAAATATAATCTTCAGTCAAGAAATTGGTCCTCAGGGCGCTGAATTTAACTTTGTAATATAATGGGAACTCTAAAACTAATTAAAGACGACGCTTAGGCGACGGTTGACAACGCTTGATGTGTTAAGATTAGTTAAGGTTAATTAAAAAGCTTAGAATAGAATACATAGTTAATTAAACAATACTGCGAATTCGATATCACTACCTATAGCTTGCAGGCACACGAGTAGGTTGCAGGGTCACATTAGGGCTACTAGATCTCAATACATCATGATCAATCCAACACTAGCCCACTGGCTACAGACAAACGTTCGCGTTTATAATATTAGTGTGATTATTTATATTCTCAAAAATTGTTGCGTTTGTATGTACTAGATAAACTGACCAATATGAAAATACTTTCACTTTCATTATAGCTCCAATGACGTTTAAATTTGGTGTATAGTTTTGCAAATTATGAAGAAAACTATTTTTTCAACTATTTGAATCGTAATATCTCAGAAACGGTGACTCTTAGGAGAAAAATTGTAAAGACAATTTTTATAGATAATTGCATGATCTACAATTTGGTTGTACCTATTTAAATGATAAAACTTACCGTTTGGCTGAAAAATGCAAGAACCCATATTTGTAACTTTGACCTTGAATATCTTTTTTTTGCAAATGTCGGTTCGATTGGGACTTTTCACATTTTATTTATAATAGTGTTCCTAAAATTCGTACAAATTTTCAGCTGTATGGGAATTAATGTAACTTTGAATGTCTAATACGACTGGACTATTAGGGATAGAAATTATCAACTGATTTTTCAAATAGAATTTGCATAGGTACTATCCCCACGTTATGCGATAAAACCATAATGTTTAAGTGCCACACAACACTAACCAGCCTACCAAACTCCTAAACAGCAGGCCACTAATAGATAAAAACATTACAGCAATTCTAGAAGCGTATTTTCATGTTCGGTTTGTCCTTTAATCACACCGCAACGGAGCAATGGATCGACGTGATTTTTTGCATGGAAAGATTTGGAGTCATGTGGACTAATCTACTTTTTATTACAGAAAATCAAAGAGATCCATCTTTGAATTCTCGCAGTGTAGTAGTGATATATAAAAAGACCAATTTTCTACTAGTCTACCTAATCGGAAACGTGACTCTACCTAAGTTCCATGTCGAATTCTGATCATATTATATTATCAGGTATAAGGTAGAGATTTGGTATCGAAGGTAAGTAGGTAGTTAGGCATCGTAGATAGATGAAATTGTTCCATCTCCCTGGAGACAAATAAATTTCGAGGACAACCTGCTCCGAACCTTAATTGACTGCGAGCCTCAATATTATAAGTATAGGTACTACTACCTACTTATGTATTGTTGAATCCTGCATATTAGTAAACTAGGCTCATAAGTCATATTATAGTGATGATATGTATGTCTACCGTGTCTAAGTGTGTATATTAGGTATTACATTAGTAATAGTCCCAATAGTCCTTGAAGTAGTAGTTGAAGTAGTTACCTATTTCAACGCGACAGACATCGTCTAGAATCTAGACGCCCAATGATTTGTCATCTCAGTGCGACCTATGTGCTACGAAACGTGATATGGTCACCTTAAGGGTGATATCTATAGAGCGCACTCTGACTTTGCTTACAATTAAGACAGAGTTAAAACGAGACAGAACTATATCTCTCCAAGATATCTCTCACATAAATCTGTCTCGTTTTACCAAGTCAAAGTGCGTTCTGTAGATCTCGGCCCTACTTTTGCAAAAGAATGATATAAATAACTGAAAAAATTAGTGTGTATCGGTTGACGATGATGGTGAAAGAATGTAGATATAGCATGGCGTCTTTACCGCCAATGGCGAGTTCGAGAAAAGCCCCCGGAGAGTGAAAGTGTGAAACATTTTATCTTGTTCTAATAAAAATTATATTAACGTTATAAAAATAAAGTTAGGTATTTTCTTTAGATCTTGTCTCTGAAATAAGAGGCTATAAGAAGAAAAGTGCTTTCCAGATAAAAATAATATAATTCATGCCTATCTAGTGTCTGCTTACATATAACTAGTTGCTGTTTAGAAAATTTATTTTTAATGCAACTAAGTATCTAATACTTAGTTGCATTAAAAAGCCTCAATAGCTCAACTGGTAAAGGAGTGGACTGAAAACCGAAAGGTCGACGGTTCAAACCCCGCCCGTTGCACTATTGTCGTACCTACTCCTAGCACAAGCTTCACGCTTAGTTGGAGAGGAAAAAGGGGAATATTAGTCATTTAACATGGCTAATGTTCTTTTTAAAAAAAAAAATACTTTTCGTACAGAGTTTTTCAATAGTAGCGCGGCTCCTACAAGTTGTAAATTGTAATACAGGGAACGTGAAGGAACTGTATGAAGGCTTACTCTGCGTAACATGCATAGGAGCTGCGCTGCTGCTGTCGCTCTTTCCACATTGTGACGTCTGCATCGATGCAAGGAACATTGCAAATCGTATAAGTACGCATTCAGAATACATATTTGTACATAGATGAATAAGTCATGCGGTCACGTTTTTTGTCTTCTAAACCCACTTTGAACGGTGTCGGAGTAAAAGAGTTTTGAACACGCGGACGAAGTCTAGTCTAAGAATCTAGTTATTAATTAGTATAAAAAGATTACTGAGTTTAGATACTTTTCAGTTTTCACACGTAGGTTAATCTGTACAAAAAGTCTAAATTTTTTACTTGAAAATTTCTGCTTCTTACTCGTATTTCACTTTACGAGAATTTGAAAAAAAAAAGTGTTTGGGCTTTGGATAATTCTAGTGATCTGACAACGATAAAACCTGCTTGGGCTGGCTTGGGCTTCGGATTAAATCCTGCTCTTAAGTAGGATTTAATCTGAAGCCCAAGCAGATTTAAAGACCAAGAGACTTGGAGATTTAGATCTGCATGAATCGCTGTATACGTCAAGTAGGGATAATGTACTCGTATGTCTTAAATTTTAATTTCCGCCGAACTTTTATTTCATAGTCCTCTATTAAGTGAGTTCGATGATATAGCCTATGGGTATGGACGCCTTCCTTTCTCTAGAAGTAAAGATGTGTAGCGAGATTAATTGTTTGGTCCCACACACACCTTTCTTATCTGGTGCTGGAATGTAGACCCCGTACTGAAAAACGTAGCATTGGGCGACCCCCACAAACGCAAGGACCATCTCAATTCACTAGCGACCCGCCCCGGCTTCGCATGGGTGCAACGTAGATACTAATGTGGGGTCATTGAGGTGTCATTGCCTCGGAAACTCTCAAATGAGAGGATTTTTTTCCGACCTAATTCACATTATTTCAATTTCTCTAGGGATCTCTATTTTTTTAAGAACTAAACTATAGCTATAAACCTTCCTCTTGAATCACTCTATCTATTGGTGAAAACCGCATTAAAATCCGTTGCGTAGTTTAAAAGATCTACGCGTTCATACATACATACAGACGCGGGAAGCGACTTCATTTTATACTATGTAGAGATTTAGATTGTGTTCTGTGCAAATGTTTGCAAACTCTTTCGGGATGAGGAAAAGGTCAGTATTTTACTATTCAATTTCACATTATTCAATAGGAAACGGAAGTGCGAGCGCAGCCAGATGCGGGTATCCACTATCCGTGTACGAATTACAATTACTTACCAAGAAAAATACATAGCTTAACATCACTCATAACACGTCGGCAAAGCTTGAAAATTGGTATTTAGATAGTTCAGACGGAAAAGAACCCCAGGCGCTCGGTTGGTTACATTCCAGTGTTGCAATTTATCTCAATCCGGCTTTCGAGATTATTTCTGAAACCCTTGTTACATTTATGTCATTCTAGCTGGAAACTCAGACAGATGTTCAGACTTTTTTTTTTAAATAGAGATAGCGAGCAAACGAGCAGGCGCGGGTCACGTGATCTTAAGTGATTACCGCCGCCCATGAACATTTGCAGCACTAGAGGAACCGCCGATGCGTTGCCGGCCTTTTAGGAATTTGTTGGTCCACCCCTTGAATAACCCCATGTTGTAATCTAGTGGGAACACCGCCGATGGGAGTTGGTTCCACAGTTTGCATGTGCGTGGAAAGAAGGATCTGGCACAGCGGACGGTCGAAGTGCACCAGACACCCAGGTGGACATGTCTATAATAGAGCCCCTGAAACATATTATTACAGTATGCGGCCGTAAGTAATGTACATCGGCCTTTAGAATGACATTTCGGCTTTGTAGAGCGTTGTCTCTGTCACTCATACCTATATAACGTTTTGTCGGTCTCAACGACAGAGACAATACTCTACGAATGCGCTATATCCTTCTAAAGATCGATGTACATTATTTTCCGCGTACTGTACATTACATTTGTGTCATTCTATAGACCTATTCTAGACCTCAATAGCTCAACAGGTAAAGGAGTGGACTGAAAACCGAAAGGTCGACGGTTCAAACCCCGCCTGTTGCACTATTGTCGTACCTACTCCTAGCACAAGCTTGACGCGACTTGAGTTGGAGAGGAAAGGGGAACATTAGTCATTTGACATGGCAATATCCTTTAAAAAAAATCTAGCTGGAAACTAGTTCAGACATTGTTCATGTGAATAATACGGCCCCTGAAACATATTATTACACAACTGCCAAGAAAAGGAGTAAGTATAATGTTTTCAGGGTTCATGTATTAAATGCCTCAACAGATTTGGATGTATGGGGTATTGTTAGAATCCTTACGTCATTCCGAGTGATATTTTTGAAAAAAATTCAGTATTACGGCTGTACGGCACCAATCATCAAATGTGGCAATATCAGACCGTGGCCTAAACGCTTTTATTATTATTATTTGTACCTAAAACATTTACAATAAAGACCTTTCTCATTTTGAGAGGAGACACGTTCTCAGTAGTGGGCCGGCGAGTGTTCGATTATGATAATTATGATATTCAATGCAACTACGATCAAGGCTAACGCGAACGAGTCGAAGTAATATTGTACCTATAGTTAACTATAATTAACACGAGAATTACTTATAATAACAGCAATTTATTTTGATTATCTAATTACAATTAATTAGGTTAAAGCCAGCATAAAATAGATTAATTAAACTTTTGGGAATGCCAAGCTAAGCTACTAAATTGAGTTAGATGGACAAAACTTTGCAAAGTGTCATTACGAAACTTGGATAAATAATCATCTATGCCGGTCGGCTTTTTGAAGTACTTAAAACTTTTTTAGACGCGACTTTTCTGTATTTAAAATGGCCGCCAAACAAGCTGTTTTGTGGTCGCTATCATTTACAGTGTTGTTTTGAAATACCAAGTGTAATTAGTGCCGAATTAACAGGTCTATTTTTTACTTATTCAAAACGAAGTAGTACCTACCTACTAAATAATTAAAATTATTATTAATTTAATCCTAATAGGTATCTGTCAATGACATAAATAGTTCAACCACGCATTACATACCTATTTACATGACCCAATGTTTTTTCTTCAGATTTTTTAAACTTAGGTATGTAACTGAAAGACTGAGTGGATTATCGATATATTTCATAATAGTTATAGATGCTTACTACATACAGAAATATATTTAGATATAAAGATTTTTTACTGGGCGGGCGTCCAAATTCATTTTTGTAATAAATCAATCCACCGACTGATTGAATTTTATTTCAATCGAAGCCGATGGATGGCTAGAAAATAAAACGATTCGAAGTGTATTTAGTGGATTCTATTTTCCATAGTAATCTTCAAAGTTGTGTTGCACACTCTCTACATTTTTTGTACTACCTTTTGGAGGAAGACGACGACGCAGTGAATTTTTGTTTTTGGCTACGACTATGCTCACCTGAAATTTGGTCTACAAGAGTTGCAAAAGCTCTGTCTAATATTGGTCGTGTGTTTTTCATGTTTCATCATCATCATCAACCAATAGACGTCCACTGCTGGACATAGGTCTCTTGTAGGGACTTCCACACGCCACGGTCTTGCGCCGCCTGGATCCAGCGGCTCCCTGCGACTGGCCTGATGTCGTCCGTCCACGCTTTCATGTTTATATACGCGAAAATATCATCATGATCAAACCATCGCCGGCTCACTACAGAGCACGGGTCTCCTCTCAGAGTGAGAAGGGCTTTGACCACTAGGCTATCACAGCTATAATAATCAGTACCCTTATTATAAATGCGAAAGTGTGTTTGTTTGTTGGTTTGTCCTTCAATCACGTCGCAACGGTGCAACGGATTGACATGATTTTTTGCATGGGTAGGTATATTGTTGTATAAAGACCTGGAGAGTGACGAAGGATACTTTTTATCCCCGAAAACAAAGTTCCCACGGGATTTTCAAAAAACCTAATTCCACGCGGACGAAGTCGCGGGCATGAGATAGTACCTATAGTAAATATAAATAATCTTTATTACCTAGGCATCCCGTGAAAATTTCGAAAAATCTGGCGATATCCCTTGTCTACATTATAAAGGGAATCTCCGTGCAAAACTGCTTTCTAGGCCCAATGTTATGAACTGAGCACATTCAGTGAGTGACTCAGGACTTTTTCAAACGTATTAATACTCGTAGGTATATCCACAAAACACTGCCTATTACTACGTGACATAGCCGAACTAGCCTTGGTCCGTCAGTGATTCTGTTTCCGAGAATTCCGTGTAATTTCGTCAAGTCATCGCGACGACCCGACGAAGCGTGACGCAACAACCTTTTCCCTTTATTGCCTTCCCCATTTGCTATCTGTTCTAGTCTATTCGTCACACGAGTAGATATCTACTCGTGTGTATTCGTGGTCTGTTCATTAAATTAACAGCATGATGTAAGAATTTAATGAACAAAATATCTTACAAAGTTTGTGAGATTTGGAATCATTCTAGAACGTTCTTAAAAAGATACAGTAGGTTCCTATCTAATGTTTTTTTTTTTACTTCCTATACCTAGTGTTTCGTATGTCACTATTGTCAGATGTCAATTGCTCTATGACCTATGTATGTAAAATTAATACCTAGCAGAACAATACAAGGTCGTCGTAGACAAATACAGAATGTAACCAGAACGCTAGCAAAAACGAAAACAGGTGATAGTACTGATGATTACTGATATGATACCACAAAAAAAGCGAAAAAAATAATAAAAAGTCCTATAATTTTAAGTTTACGATATATTGCAAATAAAACATCTGACTGATGCTAGAGGTCAACGAACGTTGCGTAAACTGTAGATCACTCAACCAAATAGTTATTGGTATTGGATTATGTTTAGGTAGTATAACAATAACGCTAAGTTTTGCTAGCGTTTTTGGGTTCTGGTTACACCCTGTATAATTTCTATTGAATGTATAGTACGCGATAGGTGGAGACGGAAATCAGGGAGGGAACGTCCAGCACACCAGCGCAGCCCCCGCGATAACCCGGTGCGGACGAGCGCGGGTGACGTGCGGGTGTGCGGGGCATCCCCCCGCCTAATACCTCGATTGCCATCTCAACCTGTCGCGTACTATACCTAAGTAGGTACATGCAAACCAATATTATTTTGTTCAAGACTAGTAAGTAGGTAATTCAAAGAGGAATCAATAACGGATAGGTCTGACATCAACTTGCAGCTGTTGTAGCTCACTCTGTAGTCAGTAACTCTGTTGAGTCTGTAGTACTAGTAGATACTTTATAACTTTACTAACTGCATACAATGTGACTATTGTAGACTGAATGAGATGTTCCTATTTTAAAAGGAAAATTAAATAACGAAGTAAGTGACAGACAGGCACATTTTATTAAAGTACAGGTTCAAACTACAGTATATGAGATAAACTTTATTTTTTAAATGGCTGAATAAAGAAAATTGAGAATTTAAAAGTAAGTATAGATTCTTAAAGTAACATACCCCTACTGTAAGGATTTTTAATATAGGTTAAGTTATGTAGCCTGTGTTATCTATAGCTAACATTATGAAGAGCAAAATATATAAAGGTATACAGTATACATATTATCACAAAACAGTAGTGTGATGCCGTACACTGTACAGTGTACACCGTACAAATATAAAACAGTAGGAATGCCTAAGTATACCTACTCTTCGTTTTGCTTGTAAAAGTGCGGACGCTGTTCTTTGTTTTGTTATTACGAGTAGGTATACCTATTCGAATTTTATAGTTACGGCTATAACATTTTTCTTTTCTATTCATTTCACAACAATATTTGAGTTACTTGTAGCATTGCAATGCTACGTAGGAGCCAGTATATTTTGTGCTGGTCCTTTCTATTTCATCCCACAGAATTTTATCAGAGAGCGGTTTCGAAAAAACTCGTGAACGCTCGAAGTGCGAGATGTAGCACGCGTGTAAGCGCGTACGAACATAATACAAGCAGAAAACACGCTAGTCTAAACTCACCCTAAAGTAGGTAATAGAAGGTAACAAAATTGTATCAGATACCATTTATATAATATCTACCTTCATCGACTCCTACCCTATTTAAAATACTACTGTAACTGGGTCAGCGTGTCACCTATTTTGGGTACCTAACTCAGACATTCAAAAATAATAATAATTATTCGAAAGAAGAAAACTATTTCTAGCATCGAAACTTCTTCTTTCATCCAAATTTTTAGCAACCCAAATTAAAATGAAATAAAAAGTACGTCGCGCAACGAGGGTTCCGTACTAGTCGTATTTTTTCGACATTTTTCACGATAATTCAAAAACTATGACGCATTAAAATAAATATTGAATATTGAATGAATATTTATTTATTACCAAATTTTGTACATTTCACTTAAATGAAGTCCTGGCCCCTAAACTAGGAGATCCCGTATATTAGGAGCCAGTGCCTTCCCACACATATTGGTTGAACTTAAAATTAATTAATAACAAATACAAATATTGTGTGTGTGTGTGTGAGCGGGTGTGTGTGTGTGTGTGTGTGTGTGTGTGGGTGTGTGTGTGTGTGTGTGTGTGTGTGTGTGTGTGTGTGTGTGTGTGTGTGTTAATAATAAAAATCTGTTTTAGAATGCACAGGTGAAGACCTTTCATATGATACCTGTAGTGTACGCGAACAAGCGTCTGTCTGCCGTAAGCTCCGGCGGGGTGCGGACGTGTCGAGTGATTCGTGTACCCTACATTCACTTGTGAGATTGTAAGTGTGTTTTATTATCAAATAGGACAGTACAAGTGGCGACGAGACTAGGATTTAAAAAATGTAACCCTAAAAAGGAAAAAAAAGTGAAATAAAGGAAGGTATAGTAGGTAATTATTATTTGTTGGCCATCTGTTGTTTACGTGTACCTGCCTAACGTCGGTTCGAATAGCCTATAACAAATTGTTGTCTAATGTATATTAGGTATAGGTAACCTAATAGAATACATACATTAAATTAGTGAATCAGAATCGCGTCTTATGAACACGAGTACGTACGGTAGATACGTAAACAATTGTTAGTGGCAAACGGACTCATACCTATATCCTTCATTGTTAAGGGTCATGCATCGTATCAAATAGAACGAAAATAAGGCCACGTAATTATGCGAAACTATGGTTATAATATGGATATTCACAAAAATATTTTGTGCACGTATACTATAAATAAAATTGAATTGAATTGAACTGAACGCTGCCTACCTACGATCAGTTAAATAGTTAAATAGATATATTTACTTAAATTATGATCGACATAATGATGAAGACATTTTATTGGTGCAATATTTGTTAAATATTGTTTGACTATTAAATGTTTTAACTAATAATTCGAAATATGAGAGTTTAAATAACAATTTAATTGGATTAAGTCGAGGTAGAAAATATGTGTATTGGTTACTTTGATTATCTCATTATATATTAGTAACAATAATTACATCACAATATTTAAAATTAGGCACTTATCTCATTTTGTCTACTTATCTATTTGTATACTTGCACAATTTATAGTGAGATGATCCAGTTATATAAAAAGTTGCACGGCCACGCAATGAGTAAATAACAAAGGGCCACGCTAATTAAATTAAACGGCCACGCAGATTAAATAAAACGGCCACGCAGATTCAATCAAACGGCCACGCAGAATAAATTAAACGGCCACGCATATTAAATAAAACGGCCACGCAGATTAAATTAAACGGCCACGCATATTAAATAAAACGGCCACGCATATTAAATGAAACGGCCACGCAGATTTAAAAAAACGGCCACGCAGATTAAATTACAGTGTGAAGGGCTACGCAGTTGTAATACTGTTACTGATTTTCAGTAAAAGCCACGCAATTAATACTTGCAACAGTATGATAGGGCTACGCAGTTGTAATACTGTTACTGATTTTCAGTAAAAGCCACGCAAAAATAAGAGTCAAAATGACTCATGCATCATCCACACTGGTCACTTCGAACTTGGATGGAACCTGATCTTTATGATAAAATCCATGATATTCACTCATTTAATCAAGTAGTTATTTTAATATTAATTAAAAGTAACTATATAATTGACATAGTTATCGTATCCAAAACACAGGAAAGATTTTCATACAGTGCAATATTTAGGTACAGTGCAGTGTATCTAAATTGAATCGCATAAATGAATTCAGTGAATCACATAAGTTAGGTACCTATTCGTATCGAAATCGTATCGAAAGATTCAGTAGGCAAAATTGTCTACCTACCTACAGTTAAAAACTTTTATTCCTACCGCGTCATAGTATATGAATTGAATACTTTAAATTAATTGACTAGTTACTTAATTCGGGATATATACCTACTGGTTATAGGTCCGTGACTACTAAACTCGCTTACCTACTTGCTTATAGAATTTAAATTCTGCATACGTACTATATTAATTGAATAGGTAAGTACATACTTAGTTTTCTCGCAAGCCAGTTACGCAATTCGCTTATCTACCTACCTGTATAATTTTATAATTCACTTTATTTATTGAATACCTATTTTCTTTCGTGGAAAAGGAGATTTCCGATTTCGGAAGTCGAAAATGACGAAAGGAGAAGGTTCGACCCCAAAGGTCAGTACAGAAGTGTTAGTATTGGAGACTCAGGTAGGAGCTTATTTTGCAAATATAACGCGTCTCAAAATATGACAAGTGAAGATGAAATTTCCTGTTGAAAGCCGCTAATAAAAAATAAAATCATGCACAGAATACATAGACCTTATTAAGAAGTTGAATATTACTCTATACTAAAATAATCCAGATTATCTCGCGAATTTTCCATCTTTAATTGCATTGAAGATCGGTTTTCGTGGGTTCAATTTGAGTTGACCGTTCAACTCAAATTAAAAGCGTTTGCCATCAACAAAGCTGCGACGTCTTGTAAGTCTAAGGTAAAATTGCCATCTATAAATTTACATACATTTGGTGGAGATATAAAACAACTATCTTTTATGAATGCTTCAGTACTAAAATTCACAAAAATAAAGAACTTAGTAGAAAAAAAATAATTATTAGGCCAGCTTCTAGACGCTGCCGTGACCTCCATAGCAGGGATTGAGCCCTCTGGGGATGGTTATGAGCTTATTTACTCAACATTGGTAGAGAAATACCAAGATGTTCGCACCTTAAGTTAAAACTACCTAGATCAAGTTCTTAACTTTAACTTTAATTTTAAACTCGTTCTTAGATGTTTGGGGAACATTAATCGTAGCGGTTGAAAAGTTGAATATAGAAAATAAAGACTTAATTTATTTACTCACTTGTATAAAAAGTATATGCGCTCTAAAAAGTATCTACTTGGGAGAATTTTAATAAGTTATAAAATAATCAGCTAAAGTAAATGATAGAATTCCTGAGAATTCTCATCACACGTCAATTGAAAATAAAAATCTGCGCCAACGCAAACTACCTTCGCCAAAAATATACCCTCTTCATATACTTACATCAAAATCTTTTGATATTTCGGTTGGTGATAAAAATCAGTTATGCCTGCCTTGTAAAAACGTTACGCACAAACACTACTGCTGTCCTAAGTCTAATCAAGGATGCACATCTTGTTTATCCTTTTCTTTTCGAGAAAATCGGCTACGCCAATCGGATAAATCTTATACTTGCGGAGCAAAACACCACAAGCTACTCCATAGAGATAACCAAAACGAGATTTCTGGGCATAAAGGTGATCGCACACTTGCAGACCTTTCTGACACAAAGTAACAGAGTCAAATCGCAGTCTCGCTTTACTAGCTTAATAATAATATGCGCACGACCGTTTTGCTCGCAACCGCTTCCAATACAATAATACAATACAAATAGGTACAATACAAATTTCTTTATTGCGAATATGGGTAAACAGTTGAGATGTTACAAGAACAAAAAGGTACAGCCAAATTCTGCCTATTAGCATGCAATATGTTATGTTATACCTAGCATCGAGTTCTGATAATATTACTCGTACATATTTTAAAAATAAGGTAAAAATGTGTCTGGTAGTGAAATATGTCAAATAAGAATAAAATGTCAAATAGTCGGATAAGAACAATGTTGAGTTAAAATGAGGTTATTATTCAAAATTTTAAGTTAATGTAATGGGGTTCCCATGTATATTAAATAAAAGTAAATCGTGCATTAAGTAATCATTAAATTATGCTCGATTCATTAAGATACTCATTAATAGAATAATAAGCTTTGCTTATCAAAAATGTCTTTAGTGATGTTTTAAAACTAGTCATAGGCAGTTTCTTTATCTCATTTGATACTTTGTTATACATATTAATTGCGAGACAAACTATGCTTTTTGCATTTTCGCTGTCTTCGAATATTGTGCACGCAATCTTAATGGGTGTCTCCTGTTATTCATATTTTTAAATAAGTCGAGGTCCATTCGCACTTTAGACTCTAGCAGAATATATCCTCAAATACCTTATAGATAACGCATCGCAACATAACCATAACAAAAGATTGTGTTAGACGCAGTCAAGTAACAGTCAAGACGCAGTCAAATCCCGCGATTGTGAACGGGTTCAGAGGTACTTCCAGTAGAATAAAGAGTATAAGTCGATTTATCGATAGATCATATTCGCTCACGGCGTTGATTGTTGACAAAATCACAGTTCACTTACCCACATTATTATCGGCTGCTTAACTACTTAGAGAGGGTACCATTCGCAGATAATACCTACCATCTTCCAAGTAAGGTTGATATGATTTGGCGCGCAAATGTTTAGGCAAATCCTGCTATCAGACCGCGTAGCGGCTCCACCTGGTAGGTATGCTTCACGCATTGCAAACTACATTTGGGTACATTATTATTGGTCAAGCTCCGCTAACGCAATCCACTTCTCCTTCACAAACGCAAACGCTGGGTGTTATTACAAATGAACACTTAGACAATTAATAAATTTGTTTGCTAGCATAACGTAATTATATTTAGTTATAGTTTGCTTTTCACTGTGTTCTTTGAATTTTAATTTTGTATCTACCTGTGAGAACCTATTACTAGCTTCTAGTTATTTAATTATAAGATTATAATATGTTAATTTAAGCTGTTGGTTTTCCATATAAAATAAAATAAAATAATTATTTACGCAATTTTGAATTGGAAGAGGTACCTCCCTCTAAGAGTAACTTCCTTGGCAAGGAAGAACAAGGTTGCAAGATACTTATAAAAATACGACAGAACGCAAATTAGAAAATATAATAATTACAATAATATAATTGAGGAATATTTAGTGAAAGATTACTTAAGTCCTGTAACGCAAGATTGCTCTGACGTACAACACGTTATTCCACACCAGGGTGTTCAACGCGACGATAAAGTCTCTACTTGCAGTCAGACTCGTTCTAGATGCATCGTCCGTTGTAAATGACTCAAGCTAAACTCACTATTACATAAAGGTCCTAAATGGTCGGATTTGTTTATCGATTATGCTGCTACTAAATTTTCGCTTGTTTAAAATCGCTATTTGTGCAGACATCAAACCGATTGTAAGGAAGGTGGAATCATTCTATAATATAGTCCCGTATTAGCCTCAAATGAAGGATGAATTTGTGAGGCAAAAAATCGAGACGTTTTAAAACATCTAAAAAGTTGTCAGGCTGAAAACAGGGATTAGAAAGAGGACATTTTCAGTTACTTAATGATGTATAATAGTACTCCTCACTCTGTTGTAAGCAAATCTCCCTTGGACGTATTTTATAAAAGACAGTTTTGAGACAAGATCCCAGCAGCACCAGACATGGGATACAAAACAATAGACGAAGAAATAAGAGACAGGGATCTACAAATAAAGGGGAAAAGGGAAGGAGTATAGAGATCTCAAAGGAAGGCGACAGACAGCAGTTGAAAATGAAAATGAAAATGGAAAAATGAGAAATATTTATTTAACAAAACAGTTGTCAATTTTAAACATTTTCTGATGGTACTATTACTTACTATTTCAATCCCACTACGCATACAGTAACGGACGTGAGTGGTTGAGATGTTGATATTCAAGATGATGAATCCGGGACACAATGTCACCAAAACGTAGTTCATATAAAGAAAGTAAATGATTCATGGACTGTTGGAAATCAAAATAGCAGTAATAATGATTTAGGAGCAAATGGTGAACTAGCGTAGATTCTTTGTTGATTGATAGATTATATTTTATACTAAAGTAAATTGGTTTCGAATGTTGGTAAAAAGAATTAAAACCAAAGTTGTTGTATTAAATTTTGCTAGAAATGTATAACAAATACTTATATTTAAAACTTAATTAGTTATCTGCCATGTTATAGGTGTTTAAGCTGAAACGTTAAAAGCTATTGTAATTTTGAATCATTTGACTCGCTCCAGCAATGCACGGGGCTGCAATGGCTTGTATTATAGTATGGTATAATAACATTGTAAATTGAAAAATTAAAAAGAGCAACCGCCGAGTTTCTTGCTGGTTCTTCTCGGTAGGAACGGCATTCCGAACCAGTGGTAAATTAAAACTACCCGACGACTCAAAAGCGCTTGTAAAAAAGTTTACTTAAATGAAACATGTTTATTACTATTATTTCAAATAAATAAAAATAAAGAAGGGATGTAGTGTACGCGAACAAGCGTCTGTCTGCCGTAAGCTCCGGCGGGGTGCGGACGTGTCGAGTGATTCGTGTACCCTACATTCACTTGTGAGATTGTAAGTGTGTTTTATTATCAAATAGGACAGTACAATACCCCACTTGATATACTTCGAAAATTAAAAATACTAATTATTAGTTCATGACTAGGCTATAACAGAATGGGAAGTTAGAGATGGCTCAAAGCGGAAAAGGGGTAGACAAAGAAAACGCTGGGTAGACGATATAAAGCAGGCAGCGGGATCACTATGGACAAGAGAAGCACAAAACAGACTATTATGGAAAAACCTGGAGGAGGCCTATGCGTCAGAAGACGCGCTGATCGGAAAGAACTAAAGTGCGAGATTTAAATTATGTAACTTTTAAATGTAAATTCAGTAATAAAGGCTTTATTTATTTATTTATTTTAATTATTAGTTCATGACCACAATTTAATTTTTTTTGTGTATTGTAACCACAAATTTACGGTTTTCAGATTTTTCCGAAATTTCCGAATGTCTGCTATAAGACCTACCTACCTGCCAAATTTCATGATTCTAGGTCAACGGGAAGTACCCTGTAGGTTTCTTGACAGACCGACAGACAGACAGACAGACAGACAGACAACAAAGTGAGCCTATAAGGGTTCCGTTTTTCCTTTTGAGGTACGGAACCCTAAAAAACGAGCACTGTTTTACTACAATATTACAGTATTCGATTATTTATAGGGAACTTTTTGTGTTTTTAGGTAGCTTATTCCAGCGACTTCACAAATTTCATACCCCTATTTTACGCCTTTTAGAGATTGAATTTTCTAAAATCCTTTCTTAGCGGATGTCTAAGTCATAATAGCTACCTATCTGCATGACAAATTTCAGCCTGATCTATCCTGTAGTTTGAGCTGTGCGTTGATAGATTAGTCAGTCAGTCAGCTTTTCCTTTTATTAGATAATCAGCTTATTATACTGTGTATTCATTCTCGCCAATAGATGCGATACCGACCGGGAAGCTAGAATAAAATATTTATTGGGATCGATATATTAACGTCACCGCAAAACCTTCGCTGCTCCAAATACGAATCGGTTTATCATGCCAAAACATGATAAATGTGGCGCAAACATATTTCAGTGAATATTTTCGCTAAATGAGGTTGAAGAATCCCATCAATTCCCATCGCAATACTAAGTCTAGAGTCTCACATAATGCGCGAAGTCAGCGCGGCGAGATGGCAATTGCACAACAGAATGTCTTCTTTTTACAAGACTGCCCAAATAAAGAAGTGCAGGCAATAAATGTTTTCAGGGTTCATTGTATGTAAGTATAGTCCGTACAAAAGACTTTTCACGCGCGATTTTAACTCTATGCTGATGTCATGTCAAAAGTACGGTTCGCCTTTACAATAAGGACTAAAATCGTACTTTTGACATGAAAATTGACACAAACAGTTAAAATGGCACGTGAGAAGTTAAATTTTACGCGTTATATGTATGTGAGTTTCTTTATTCCTCCATAATTTCTAAATGCCTAAGCAGATTTGGAAGTATACGGTAGGTATTGCCTTGCGTCATCCTGTGACACTGGCTATTTAAAAAAAAAAAACAATATGGCGCCATTCCCAAATGTGAAAATTTTTACTTATTAGTTCGTTTTTAACAGGGCAGTCGTGTTTTTTTATTTTTATTTTATTTTATAAGATAGGATAAGAATAAACACTGATGATGCCTAAGATCAAGCGCGCTTGCCTAGAAGATGCCTATTCACTCTTGCCTTCGTGGCAGGAAACATGGACGCCGGAAGGGCCACACCCTGAGGGTTCGTATAAAAAATGTTGTGCAAAAACGTTTCATGCGAGTGGATTGGATGTCGACCACATTATTAGGATGCCAGCGTTCATGGTTGCTAGCTTTTCTGTGGTAGAACGGTGAAATGAACAAGGTTATGAAATATCTGAGTACACTATCCAAATTATACGCTATAAAAGACCTACATATAAGCAGGCGACACTGCGTCGGTGCTATAAGCTCCAATGTTACCCGCTTAAGTAATTGATCGCCAATAGGTAAATTCTTCGGGCACGGCGATCAATCGATCGAGTCGGTAATTGGCAGAGACATCTCAAACATTGCTATGTTTGAGATGGCTCTGAGTCTGATAAAAAGTTAGGTATTGTTTTGTTTGACGCTTCGCCTTGTTCAGATGCCAAGTTTTTTGGCAGTTGTTTTGCACTGCCGCGCGCGTTCTGTTTGTACCCTTATATGCTCCCAAAATTATTATACTAGGTCGCAGTACAATTTTATCATTACGACTGCCTCCTTTGGATACAACAGGCTTTCTTAATTTGTTAGGCGTCGCAACGTAAGAAAGTCTGGCATTCCTAATGCATTCTTGTTTGCTCAATTAAATTAAGTAGACCGTAATGGTGGATGGTTTGGGTGCGAATTACGCTCGATATATTAATGACATCGTCAAGGTTCAAAACATGAATCGCTTATGACAATAATACCCATACTAATATTACAAATGCGAAAGTCTGTCTGCTAACTTTTCACGGCCCATCCGTTTAATCGATTTTGACGAAATTTGGTACAGAGATAGCTTCCATCTCTGGGAAAGACATACCTAGTAAGCTACTTTTGGTCCCAGTAAATCCTAAGAGCTCCTATTGGTACAGAATAGCTTGCATCCTGGAAACGGGCATAGACTACCTATAGGTACTTTTCATACCTGAAAACCAAAGAGTTACCACGGGTTTTGCAGGGTTTTGTACCCAAAGGGTGCCAACGCGACCCTATTACTAAGCTTCCGCTGTCCGTCCGCCCGCCTGTCTGTCTGTCAGCGGGCTGTATCTCATGAACTATAATAGATAGAAAGTTGAAATTTTCACAGAATGTGTATATTTATCGCCGGTATAACAACAAATGCCGCCATCAAAATTTTAAAAAGTATTAAGTAGGTCTTGTACGACGGTACGGAACCCTTCGTGTGCGAGTCCGACTCACACTTGACCGATTTTTTTTAAAACCTACGCACGCAGACGAAATTGCGGGTATGATCTAGTAACTCATAAAAATGCGGGAAAACATAGATAGGTGCTTACGCCCTTAAATACAATTTTCAATGCCAAAACAAGATTGAGGTGTGGGGCTTTTCAAGTTTTTCTGCTTACAAAATGATGTTTCTAGGTCACTGCATAATTTTACCGCAATGATTGTAGGTATAATACTAAGGATTTTCATTTGAAAGTATAGTGGTTCATTGTAGGCTCTTTATATACCGACGGATATTTTATTAGCTTGCTCGAATATTCGGTAATCTAGGGAAATTCAAAGACTCAGTAATAAAATGAAAAGAAAGAGTTATTGAGGAAACCTATTAATTTAGTTCATTATTAATTTGTTTATCAATCCGTGGTCGACTATTTTTAACCGACTTCCAAAAAGGAGGTGGTTCTCAATTCGGCCCGTTTTTTTTTGGTTTAGGTAAAGGTGTTTGGAAATTAAGTAATTTTCTTTTTAAGCTTTGTTGTGTAAGTTCATATTATTTAATTCAGAACCAGCAGATATTTAGTCATCATGGCGTAGGTTGGCTGTACCCATGATGTATCCTACAGCATCAAAATTCTGGAGTAGAGACTCGAACTTCAATGATAAAGTCTGTACTTGGAATCGAATAAGAAAAATTACGCAAATCAGTTCAGAAATCCCTTGAAATTGATGGAGGTTTCATTCATAGAAAAAAATGCAGCAAATTGAGCAAACTCGTCTCTTTTTTAAATAGATTAAAATAATAGGTATTCTTTTTTCAAGATTGGAATCAAATAGGTATAGGGCGTTAAAATTAATTAAAACTTTAAACGTAAGTGTAGTCTGCGACAGGTTGAGATGGCAATGGGAACGTCACCTGCGCTCGCATGCACCGGGTTAGCGTGGCTGTGCGGCTTGTTGCCTCCCCTATTGCCATCTCGACCTGTCGCGTACTATACGTATAACTCAATTTTAATTATTTTCATACATATTCTAAAGAGTAGGGTAGGTATAATAAAATTCTTTGAAATTATACACCGCGTTTTGTAAGAAACAAGCTTTTGTAGAGAGAGTACTCAATATTTGAAAGCAAGAGGGGCCTAATCCGCGAAACTTGCCGGAATAATGTCATTAGGCAAGTCCTAAAAGACGGGTTTAGTGTTATTTCATTTCTGTTCTTCCAAATATTATCCGGTAGAGGTCACAATTTGTCAAGGACGAGCTAGCGGTTATTTAAAATTACCCAATTATTTTAACTTGGTAGCCTTTGAAGCACCTTTGCAGTAATGATGTTAAGCGACATTTATTACCTTTAATTTACCTAGAATAAACTTCCTACAGAAACCTTTTGTGATAAAACAACCACCTTGAAATTACGGCATCCTAATTAAGTGAAACGGATAAAGCTTTGCAAAGCTTTCTTGTGAAAACGGAACATTTAGAGATTAATTTAGGTTCTGGTGAACGATTAATATTTAAATAAGATCAACCAACATTTAGATTAGATCAAAAATTGCTGACACAAAATTTAATAGCTGGACACCCCCGATCGCCAAGCTTAGGCAGTTACTTAGCATACAAGTCGGCCTACGCCCAACGTTCGCAACCCTCATTCCGCACATTGTCTTGATGACTTTTGAGTTGACTAATCACAAGAAAGCATTTCTCTCCGTCCCCCGTCAACATTTTACGATTTTGTTTTCATGCAAAACCTTGTATATGCTAGGGTATATGCGTACTCTTGAGGTTGGATAATTCTCTGTGACACTACCAGACTGAATTGTGATATTACTGTATTTGAAAATGTCAAAGAAGTCTCCATAGTAAACTTTCGGACTTTTTCCTTTACTTGTGCTATAAGACCAGGTTGCCTGCCAAATTTTATGATTCTAGGTCAACGGGAAGTTTTCTTGACAGACACGACAGACAAGAGAGACAGACAGTCGGACAGACGAACAGATAAACAACAAAGTGATCCTATAAAGTGATCCTAATATAGTGGGTTTCTTTTTCCTTTTGAGGTTTAGGAATCCTACAAACAACGTCACTTGTTTAACAGCCATATAAAAATGAATTGAAACAAATTGTACAGACGCCCGTTTTATTAGCAGATCTAGACAACGTGGCGGCCTGGGTGAGGTCGTATTTCAAGAGCAGGGTTCACACTGAGCGCGGCAGACTCTCGAGGCTTAGGTCCGGTTTACACTAAGCGGAGCGGAGAGGAGATTATGTTCAGAGGACAGATCAGTAGAACGATTGTCTAAAACCTACATCAATCATTATTACAATCTCAATTGTTCTGATTGGCTGAATTTGTGCGATTCTTGTTGCAACAATGCCTTGTAGCTAATAGTGAGCAAGCGTCAACCAATCAGAGGTGATTGCGATCGTGTCATTGTAGCTGTCAATCTTCCGCAATCGCGCAGCCGATTCTTATAGATGACTTGGAAAAATTATCACGTCATCTTTTAAAAATTTTATTTGTCGACTGAACACATCTCACCGCTCTAGGTGGAAATCGGGCTTTACATTTGGCAGCGCTGCCGTTTGGACGCATTGTCGGCGGAGGCAACGCACAATGCACATCCCTCAGGCGAGGCTGCAATGTTGCTCGCTCAGTGTTGGACCTTGCTAAGCACTAAAACCGTTACCCGCGGCTTTTGTATCGCATTTTTTCTCTTCTTTTTAGGGTTCCGTACCTCTAAAGGAAAAACGGAACCCTTATAGGATCTCTTTGTAGTCTGTCTGTCCGTCTGTCTGTCAAGAAACCTACAGTCTACTTCCCGTTGACCTAGAATCATGAAATTTGGCAGGTAGGTGGATCTTATAGCTGGCTTTAGGGGAAAAAACTGAAAACTGTGAATTTGTGGTCACATCACACAAAAAAAATTAAATTGTGGTCATAAACTAATAATTATTATTTTCAATTTTCGAACTAAGATAACTATATCAAGTGGGGTATCATATGAAATGGCTTCACCTGTGCAATCTAAAACAGATTTTTATTTATTTTTATTAATCATAGTTTTTGATTTATCGTGCAAAATGTTGAAAAAATGCGACTGTACTACGGAACCCTCGGTGAGCGAGCCTGACTCGCACTTGGCCGGTTTCTTACTAGCTGATGCCCGCGATCTTTTCGTCGGCGTGGATTTAGATTTGCAAAAATCCCGTGGGAACTCCATGATTTTCCGGGAAACAAGTAGCCTACGTCACTCTCCAGGTTTTTAACTATACCCATGCAAATATCACGTAGATCTATTGCTCCGTTGGGACATAATTTCAGGCAAACCAACAAACAAACACACTTTTGCATTTGTAATATGGGACTTTTTTGGGAAAAACTTCAAATTATCTGATGTTTTTTGCAATTAAGTAGATAATAGGTACCGAATTATCCATGATGACTCAAATACAACGGAAGGATAGCTAGTGCACGAAGAACTGAATGGGAAGATCCAAAACTGATTAAAAAATTTCATTTCATTTTGCACTAACTATATTATGGCTCTCTTAACGATACGATCTAATGGGCTTTTGTCACCATAGACATTCTTGCGCTCATTGAGCCGGCAGGGATTAGTCGGGATGATGGCAAGAGACCTGATGGATTGACGCCGGTTCCATGGGAACTGGGACGGGCGCAAATATAAGATGCAACGTGCGTTGACACATTGGCCCCGTGTCATATCAGGAAGACAGCATCAAGACCGGGAGCCGCAGCAGAAATGGCTGAAAACTGCAAGCGGCGCGGCGCAAGTATCAGGAGTTACAGTTTTGTAGGTTTGCCGTGGAGACTCAGGGTCTCTCAGGGCCATGCAAAAAAAAATATTACGAGACATAAGGGCTGGCTTATTTTTTGAGCAACGGATCAGCCTCGCTGTCTAGCGCGGAAATGCAGACAGTAGGTATTCTTCGCACCATTAGATAAGGCTAGCTTTAAGTTTTATTATAATGTTTTAATTTAAAAAAAAAGCTATAGCTGTACCAGTTCAAATAGCAAGTCAAATAGAAATGTGTGACTGAAATAGTTATACCTAAAATTATGAGCAGTCAATAATAATTCATTTTTCGAAGGTTTTTTTATCAAAACAACAAATTAATGTATTTACGGTAAAAGCCTACGAAATTGTTTTTCTTCTGAATCAACTTCCGAGAAGGGATATTTATGTTAACGTAAAGCTCTTAGCGCTAAGCTTCAAATGGCCTTTTTGCAAGTAAATAGGGGCTCCAGAATAACTTGGGAATTCGGAAATATCCCGGGTACCTATTATCATAATTCCTATTGTATTTGAAATCAAATGATATGCCAATTTCTTTTTGGCATTTATATTTTATTTAGCTGACCCGACAGACGTCCTGTCTAAATAAAAATCCAAATTCCCTTTAGAATTAGTTTTGCATAATATTCCCTACTCCCCCGATTTCGCACAGTCTCCGCGCTAATTCGGTGCGGGTGACGTGCAAGTGTGCGGGGCGCTCCCCCGTCTCCCGAATACCCCGATTGTCATCTAGACCTGTCGTGGGCTATAGGTAATAGTAGTTAATAAATGTTTATGATTACAAGTAGGATAACATTTCATTGTCGGTCTCGGCCGTCTGCGTTAGCTCTGGAGCAAAGAGGAGGCGTCAATTAACCTTCCTAAGGGGGGAAAACTACCAAGCTCGAAGGGGAGTAATTATGTTTGCTATAGCCTATGTTTGCATTTGCATACCTTCTCACTCGACATTTTGTCAACAAACATTGTAAGGAATGTGTAACGATAGTCTACCATAATAATTTGTGTAGTGCCTACACTTTATTTAATTTAAAGTAAAAAATGCCGTAAGGCCCTTATGTTTTGCTGGAATAAAATAGCCAACGTTACTTACTCGCTTGCAAAATTCCCATTCAAATCGGTTCACTTTAATATAATTGATACTGTGATCGGTTAACTTACGTAGAGTTGAAATTTTCACAAAATATGTATTTCTATTGCCGCTATTACTTAGTAAAAATTAAAAATGGCTGTCATGAAAATTAAAAACATTGCCCTGCCCATTGCCACTTCAGCTTCGCAACCCGTTGAGCTCTGTCAGTTACTCTAGTTCTCCTACGGATGTCCTCATTTCTGATTTGATCACGTAGAGAAACTCCAAGCATAGTTGTCTCCATCGCCCGCTGAGTGACTCTGAGCTTTCTTATGAGGCCTATAGTTAGCGACCATGTCTCGGATCCATATATTATCATCACTGTCAAGTGGCAACACGCACTGTTCGAAGACTTTGGTCTTCAAGCAATATAACTCGATAGGGACTTTTCAGTTCTTTTATATATTGGTGTTCCCAACATTCGTACCAATATATTATAGCCATATGCGAATTATTGTAACTTTGAATGTCTATTTTGACCGGACTATAATACTAATTTATATCCCGTAGTGTGAAATAAGCTTTATGCTTACCGATACCTATCCCAAGTACCTACTCGTAGCACAAAATAGGAAGTATTTTGTGCTCGTTGCTCGAGAGTAGGTATTGACCTACATAAAGTTGTTGATCAGTTACAAACTCAAATTCACGTGCGTTTACAACCTTTTATGTTATAGATAACAAAAGCAATCGCTACGTATGTGAACTCCCAGGACACATAGTTAATGATCAATTTCCCCGGACGACGAGAGAGCTGCTCTTGATTAAGTAAAAGCCATACTCGTAGATGTAGGCCTACCTGCATATACTCTGACGGTGAATTAACTATACGACGACTTTGTGACGTGAAACAACTCTACTTCGACATAAATGAAAATCTATATCCATTTAGTAATAAAGGTCTGGTTTCCTAGGATAGCGCTTTCTAGCGGCCGGTAGAAAAAGCATTCTTTTGCACCGATTTTTTTTAAATTTATAGACTAGCGCTTGGCTGCAATCAGACCTGCTGGCAAGTGATGATGCAGCCTAAAACGCAGCGTGCTTGCCTAGAACATACCTATTAACTCTTGACCTAAAAATTGAGAGGAAAACTTATGCCGGGAGGGCGTTCTATATCCTCGCTGCTAGCGATTCGAATAATTAGAACCGAGGAGGCAAATAGCTTCATACCTACGTGCCCGAGGGATTTCGACTACGTTCGAGTGCAGACTTTGGAGTAGTTAGGTACTCTAGGGACTAAGACTAAGTTACTCTAGGGACATATTATGTGAACAGAAAACGCTCTTTAGGAAAATACGCCATCAATGGTGGAACTATCTTAGGAAACTATAGAGCTTAACAGACTTATGAATATCCTGCTGCAGAGAAAACTGATAAGGCCTTTTCTCCGTAGGCATTTTATCATCCGTATTTTTTTAGCCTCGTAAGTGTATAATATTCATAACGGTCGGTATTAGGCAGTACCAAAGGCAACAAAAATTGAACTAGAGTACCTACATTTTTAAAAAGTTCATGAGAAACTTTTAGTTAGGTAACTTACGAAGAGGGTTTATGACGTGGACGATAGTGAGGCCGTACAAAGGCAACACAATCTGAAGTTAGATACATTTTTAAAAAGCTCGAGGGAAATTTGTTAGTTATAGGTAACTTACAAAGAGGGTAAGAGGGTAGACTGTAGAGGGTAAGAGGTACAGAGATTTGTATATGTTAAAAACGTATAGTTTCGAATAGCTGTCTTCCGTGTAGGGATGTAATTGCACTAGAACGCTCAATTATAATAATTACTGTCCCAGAGGTATCGCTAGACTTAGAGGTACAGTAAGTAAAGGTGGACAGTTATTAAATGTAGGGCTGGCGACCCTCGACACATTTGAAGTTTTCACTCAGACTATTATTATTACAGGTAGTATTATGACAGGCTCAGCTGATTCCTAGTTTTATGATTATGCCGTACCAGTATATATGTATTATCTATGGCCGTACCTATAGTCCGCGACAGGTTGAGATGGCAATCGAGGTATGCGGTGGGGGACGCCATGCACACCCGCACGACACCCGCGCTCGCCTGCACCGGGTTAGCGCGGGGCGTTCCCTCCCAGATTGCAATTTCAACCTGTTGCGTACTATAACTACTAGGAAATAAAATGGAATAAATTATGAATTTCAGCTGAAAACATAACGCCACGGGTCTAACGTAGCACTCAACTGTGTGCCACAATTAACTTTTAGTGCAAGTTAAACAATGAGATAAAAAAATGACACATTCTACTGGGAATACGAATCATTTTAAGTGCTTTACTTTAGCGCTTACATTTGTTAAATGGCTTTAGCTTTTGAGGAGTTTCCTACACAGTAGATACAGACTCTACGGTATCAATGTATTGTGAATCTTGTCACACTGGAATAGAATACAAAATAATACTGCTACTGCATTGATATAATTCTAGATAACGCGTGTAGTAAAGTGATAAGTAGTAGAGTTGGCACCTTTTTTGGGTTCCGTATTAGTTACTTACTATAAGTCTTATTTTACCCTGTTTGTCTATCAGCGGGCTACATCTAACATGATGAACATGAACCGTAATAGATAGATTTTTACAGATAGACGTTGAGGTTCCAAGGTGCTGGAATGGCACTAGGACCTAGGTGGACGGACGACATCAGACGAGTCGCAAGGAGCCGCTGGACCAAGCGCAAGACCGTGGCGTGCGGATGTCTAGCAGTCTGTCATATCTGTCAGACTGTCATAAAGCCTTAGTAAAACAACGTTTCACAAAACGTACGTTAGCTAACATTTTACTTTAGTGATGCAAAACTACAATTTTGTACTAAGTAGGTATTTCTACACGTACCTATTTGTTTCAAATTAAATCTATTATTACCTATGCGATATGGGTTTGGATCGATAGCAAATAGCTTTCAATTAATCATAACCGACCAATAGATACCCATAACGCATGCTATATACCGAAAAAGCCCTGGTCACACACGACACGTGATGGCACCGACGACGCGACGCGGCTCTTTAAATCTGTAACCTGAACAAGTGACTTTAAAATAAATAAAAAATAGTGAGCAAACGAGCTGGCGCGTTACCTGATGTTAAGTGATTATCATCGCCCATGAATTTACAGCACCAGAAGAACCGCCAATGCGTTGTCCGAAATTTTGTTGGTCCCGCGCCCATAACCCTATGTTGTAATCTAGTGGGAACATCAGGGAGTTGGTTTCACAGTTTGCATGTCCAGGGAAAAAAGGATCTGGCACAATGGGCGGTCGAAGTGCACCAGGCACCCAGGGGGCGAGGGTGAAATTGCTTAACCGTCTGAAGGAATTCACGTTACCGATTACGGAGCCGCACTGCTCCCGTTGCGAGGCTCAGTATTACGTGTTTCACACAGTTCCTTGAATTACAAATCGTTAGAGGTTGTCACCGTCACGCGTTGTGTTTGACCAGGGCTTTAAAGGTTTAGGGCTTTACGTGTCTGCCGGGTCGGCAAATATCGAGGTCATGAGAACGAACCCATGTTGTTATAATTGAAGCCTGTAGGTAGGTACTCAATGTTTACCTAATTCCAAACGACTGGGACATGGGACAATAATGTTTGAATAGCACTGTCAGACACCCATAACATTTTCTGGCGTTATACACAAATAAAATACGATTTAGCACACCGGTCTTAAATCGTATTAGGATACCTGTCGACATCGACACGTTTATGGAATACTAGCTGATGCCCGCGACTTCGTCCGCGTGGAAAAATCCCGTGGGAACTCTTTGATTTTCCGGGATAAAAAGTAGCCTGTGTCACTTTCCAGGTTTTTATCTATACCCACGCAAAAATCACGTTAACCCGTTGCACCGTTGCGACGTGATTGAAGGACAAACCAACAAACAAACACCTTTCGCATTTATAATAAGGGTACTAATCTAAATCCCGAATCAGAAAAAACTTGAGGGTAGCTACTTAAAAATGAACGTGATAGAAATGATAGGTGATTCCAGATCGTCACGATGCGAAGTTTTTTTTATATTGAAAGAGGCACTTGACGACAATCGTGTCTGATGGAAAGCAATAAGAAGTGTAGGTTGGAGCGTAGGTACTTGCATAGACGTTGCTTATCACTCTTGCATTAAAAATACACAAATCATACGTGGCAGGATTCAGGAAACAGTCATGTCGGAAAGGCGTTCCATACCTACCATTTCATACCAGATACGCTGAACAAAATCATGATTGTATGTCAACTACAACCGATGCCAACGCTCACGGTTTCATGCCAGTCGCAGTAGTAGAACAGAAAACGTGTAAATTCCTGGGCTTACTTGGCTGGGTTAACTTTAAAAGCTAGTTGATCGAAAACTAAAGTCATAACTTTTTAATTATAGTTTGTATTATGCGATGAATGCCAACCCATAGATAAAATTATTGGTCTATGTGCCAGCCTTTGGTAATGGAAAAGGCACTAGAAAAAGAGACTTCTTAATTGGATATCTTTAACTATCCTCTGTCAATATTAACTTAAAATTTACAGAAATAGCGAACAAAACGCAATTAGATTGTAAAAAGAAACGATGTCAGTGGAACCTTTTAATTAGCCCCTTATTGCGTACTCCTCTAAAAGACGAGAAACCTTTTCAATAAAACTGGAACAGGAAACATCGGAATTTGCTGTGGAATTCAGAAACGTCGTCTGATTCTCATCAAAACTTAAGTATCTAATCAGTTCTTAAGTATAAATGCGGACAGAAACTGCACTGCATACGACGTCAGGAACAACAACAGGAAACGGAAAATATTATTTCAAGGAACTGTATCCTTATGAATTACGTCATCGATGATTACGTCACTGATCACAATGCAGCGACGACGTTGCATGACTGCAGAAGCGCGGCGCTAAGACGCGCAGTTGTATAACAACTTCACGCGTTCATTTTAACTGACTTCCAAAAAGGGGGAATTTCTCGATTCGGCCTGTTTTTTTCTATGTAAGTACACAAATTTCTCCGAGATATCAGGACCGATTTACAATTTTTTTATTTTAAAACTAATTAAAAGAATTTAGGTCGCCTGCAAAAATTACTTAAAGAAACACTTTTCAGAGTGTTGTAATCACAGACAGTATGTACAAGGTACAAATAAAAACAACTATCAACAAATTAAAGTAAAGGAAATCGTAATAAAGTTTTTCAATTAAACTTACTTTAATACCTTATTACGTGGGCAAAGTTTCACAAAAAAAAAACATTTTAAAGGCGTCAAAGAAAAGTAGAAACGGTAGAAACTAGAGATTGAAATGGTTTAATTTAAATATTAAAAAGTTGTATGAAAAGGAATAAGTAATTGAAGTTTACTAAAGGATTCGCTCAAGACTCAAGCAATTTACTTCTTTCCAAACAAATAGAGAGAGAGCCAGCGCGTGCCAGCTCTTCGTTATTTTATAAAAAACTGAAAGTTTCTCTGCGTGTTGTCCCAAACACACGGAGGAACGATCAGTGACTATGAAGTTTGGATCATGGTGGCTTTGGGAGACAAAAGGTAATAAAGGTGTAAAAAATGTTAAATAAAAAATCTAAAAAATCTAATTTTTTTATTTTCTTCAGAATAGTATTAAAAATCACGTCATGCATTGCCAGACCCTTAAGTGTCGTGGCAATCCCCTGCAAGACGCCCTTAAAGTTTAAAAGTTTAATGGTGTCTGGCATGGGGTTGCCACGGCACTAAGTGTCTGGCAATGCATGGCATGATTTCTAATACAATTCCGAAGAAAATATAAAAACTAGACTTTATACTTTGACGTAAAATTGTTTACACCTTTATTACCTGTTATCTAACAAAGCCATCACGATCCAAACTTCATGGTCGCTGCTTGTTCCTCTTTGTGTTGGGGACAATACGCCGAAAAATTTTCAGCTTTTATAAAACAATGGTCTGGCACGCGCTGGCTCTTAGTCCAAAATGTTATCTAACGATAAACAACTTACTGAAATAGAAACCGGTCAGTAGTTCTTCAGTAACTAATTAAGTTACAGTTAGTAATAATAATAATCATTTTCTGTTGAGTTACTCGAGAGGGTAACTAGAAGGAAAATATTTTTCTTTCTGCGACCTATTTTATATAGTGGGAGAACAGTAATTAAAATAAAGTCTACCGTCTAATGAAGTTGATTTAGCATTTTTACATCCAATCTTAAAAATAGGAAACAAAAAATACAAATTCTGAAATTCAGAAATTAACTTTTTTATAGAAATGTGAACACGGTATATCACGGCTATACGTAAACCGTAGATTTGATTCTATAGAATGCGAACACAATAACTTAGGTATTTATGAAACCAATAAAGAAATGTTTCAACTTTAATCGTAAAGTTGGGAGAACATAATATTATATACCTTAACCTTTCCTAGAAACTTTGGCCTAATCGTATTAAATCCCTTTATAAATCAAATGAATTCAAACTAATTGTATTAAAACGAACAATCAGAACTTACTTGATAAACTAGAGTTCGATGAAGACAATTCACGCCGTGGAGTTTGTTTGGTGCAAACGCAACAAAACATTTCAAATTAAATTGATAGCACACCATTAGCAATGAGTACAGGAGAATAATTGAGTCATTTGTAAAGGTGGCGGTACAGCCTAATGCACCGAGTTAGAGAAACCGTAGAGCAGAAGACCTCAATAAGATTTTACGTCTCACCAACGTTGCTAGAATTTGAGAGTCGAAACACAATAACGTCAAAGTAAAATGGACCTAAAGAGCCTTGAATTGAAGTCAAAAATTCAATGCCACTGATTTTAATTTAGCAACGTTTCAGCTTTGAGCGCTGGCTGTAGATGTGTAGAAAAACTTGAGCTTTATACCAAGGCAGTTAAGATCCAGTTTACCATAACGCGCAAGTATTTCGACACTCGAATACTATGAACGTTGGTGAGACATAAAATCTTGTACTAAGCATACATGTGGGGCTTTTTACTTCAGCCCCCCAATTGTGTAAGAATAACCATTTCATGGCTATCGCAATCGTCAAGAAATTCTGCCCTTTGATTGGTTGATTCGCTGTTTACATTTTTTCACAGCCAATCAAAGGGCAGAACTCTTGACGATTGCGATAGCCATGAAATGGTTATTCTTATTTCTTACACAATTGGGGGGCTGATTCAGGACTCAGAAAAGCGCGCTCAAACAGACGTTTTTAAGCTGGATACAAGCACAGAATACTAGTTATTTAAAAAGCGTCACAATATCGTTTTTTGTGAATATTCTTGCAAGAAACCTAAGTCCACTACGTAATGTTACGTACGTACGTACGGTACGTGTTGTGTACGGTTAAGACAACGACGAAGCTTGAAACTAATACACATTTGCAAGTTAACATTAAGATAAATGTCTCTTTTACTCTTGTTGTTAACCTTTTGAGATGGCTCCCTAAGATAAGGTAGACACCGAACAGGATTTGACTGACAGAGTAAAAGTAGATTCAACACTAATTTATTAAAAGCCAAAAAACACGTAGTTGTCAAGTCAAGTTGGATCATTTTTGCAGGACATTGCTGTTCTAGTAATGTAACCACTCCGTTCCCTGGACATGATTCAACATCACTGAATACGACATCCATTAGAATGCGCAACTTCATGCAATCAAATAAAGGAGTCTTCCAAGTAGGGAGCACCTGACGTCAAATATATCTAAATAATATGTTATGAACAAAGCCGAAATACGAGTGCACCTGCTTTTGCTACAAAAAAATTATCGCCAAATGTTAATTACTTAACATTTATATTCTTTGCACGTTTCAAAGAATAATCTTTCCTTATCGAACCATGTTTAAAGTAATGTAAAAACCTAAGGTGAAAACTTTTGCAATAAATCTCAAAGCGAGGTAAAGAAGGAGCCAAATTCACCCAAAATTAAACAGATATCACTCCAAGGTAGCCGAAATAAGTTAAATATTCCATGGAGATTTGTGCGTATTTGAAGAAAATAGAAATTAATAATTTATTTATTTACTTAAGTATATGTATACTTATACAATATACATATTTTTTAAACTTACCTACTCTAATTATATTTAGGGAATATCTTTTAGTTATAACTAAAAGATAAAGTAGCTCAAGTTAAAGAGTGTTAAAGAAATCAATTAAATAAGTTCTAACAAAGGTCAGTAAATCTGTAGATACTCTAATAAATTCAAGACTACAAAGATCAGCTCACCATCTGTAATTATGTCCGTAAAAAATGAAATAGGAAATTACTAAATATAGTTTATCTCTAGGAAAAGGGTAAAACCCAAAACCATATAGTTATAAGAATTAAATATCTATCGCTCTAGATAGCGTTGAAAAAATATATTCGCCAACGCATTGTCGGGTATACAACGCATAGGTACCAGAGAATACAAGTTAAATCCATTAACTATAAGTATTCTCTGGTACCTAAAATTACTTAACAAAATTACGCTAATTAATTAATTATCATTAAATACTCTTACAGCTAAAGCCAATCAACAGTGTGGATGACTGTTAGTACAGTCATTTGGTGCTCAAAAAGGAAAGTTTTCCGGGAGTTTTGAAAATTTGTGATTTTATAGATTTCAACGTGCTCTTTCTGAATTTTCATTTTACCACCTCGTATCTTTGCCTCTCGCACCGCCATCTAAGAAAAATGGCGGCCGAAACAGTTTTTTTGACGATAACTTCTTTTCGACTCATTTTACGATGAAAATGGTTATGTAATAAATTAAACTATAGACAATTTGTAATTGTTTAATCACCTATTTTTGTAAAATTAATAGTTTTAGCGTACGAGCGACGCAAAGTTCACTCCAACACTCGTTTTGTTCAAATAACTCATTTCCACACCACCATGAAGTAGAGTGAGTGGCGGAGTAGGTTTTTTTTGTGGTATCCCCAGTAGGCGGTAATCACTTTCAATTATTGTGGCCACCAGTTCGTCCAGAGTAAATTGACACTTCAGAATTCTGGAACTGACACTTTTCAAAACTTCCGGAAAACTTTCCAGGCAAAACTACCAAATGACTGGAATATGTTACGGGACGTTCACGTCATGAGCTTAGTAATATAATCATCATCATCACCATGATCAACCCATCGCTGGCTCACTACAAAGGGGTTTCCTCTCAGAGTGAGAAGGGTTTTTGGATATAGTCTTTAGGGTTTTTGGTCATAGTCTACCACGCTGGCCAATTGCGGATTGGCAGACTTCACACACCTTTGAGAACATTATGGAGAACTCTCAGGCATGCAGGTTTGCTCACGATGTTTTCCTTCATCGTTAAAGCAAGTGATATTTAATTACTTAAAAGATTTAATTACTTTGTAATATATTCTGTGCTAACGTGTACCTATTAGAATTTAGATAAAAACCTGCTTCATTATCAGGCGGCCGGTGTCTCTGTCTGCCATTCCACCAGCACCCACAACACGGCATAATCAACTTACAATTCTTCACATCGTATCCTTATTTACTGATCACTTACATCAACCAAACCGCAATGCTATCATATCAATATAAACTGCAACTCAAACGGACTAAGCAGGAAAATCGTTGGCAAATTAGGCAGCTTATATGGTCTATCACTCGACTATTATTCGAGGTATATTGAACATTTTAACGAGAACTGCGTCATGATTTGATGGTGCCATAAGAACTCCACTACTCTTTACGCAGATAATAAAACTGAGGCAAGTTAGTGGTAGCATTGTTGAGTCTCATGCGGAGGCACGCCCGGCGCCGGCCGCGCTCTGCGCTTGACTGCGGCTTTCCGAAGAGAATTTCCCATTTTCAATTTTTCACCTTTCTCTTTATTTATTGCTAACTAAAGTACACAGTCGCTGATTGTATATTACGTTATTTATGAAACGGATTATCTTACGGTTTAGGGCTACTTTTAATTTTTGATACATTGAAAAGTTTGATACATCAGAAAGCTTTTCTTTTACGCATTTTTAATTTTTCTTCTTTCTCTTTACTTATTGCACAATCACAATTCACACGTGATAATGTGGCCTAAAATAAGACGCGTTTGCCTAAAACATGAATTCTTCTCTTAAATGATTGTTTTAAAGAAACCCGGATTATAATTGGTACTTACATCACTACCCATATCATTATCCATAATAATATTATAAATGCGAAGGTGAGTTTGTTTATTGGTTTGTTAGGGTGTCTTTCAATCACGTCGCAACGGAGCAACGGATTGACGTGATTTTTTGCATGGGTATAGTTAAAGACCTGGAGAGTAACATAGGCTTTTTATCCCGGAAAATCAAAGAGTTCCCACAGGGTTTTTAAAACCCTGATTCCACGCGAACGAAGTCGCGGGCATCAGCTAGTATTATATACATATTTCAATGCACATCGAAGTCAATTTTTATTATTATTTTTAAATTCGAAATTTCTATTAACCGACTTCCAAAAAGGAAGAGCTTATATTAATTAATGAGCAATATTGTTGTTAGCGTTCCGTACCCAAAGGGTATAACGGAACCCTATTAACGTCTCTCTGCTGTCTGTCTGTCCGCATGTCACGGGTCTCTTCTTTTTTCTCTTAAAAAATAAAGAAATGGAGGGGACAATCAAAGTCGCCCAACTCAAAAACTAAAGCTAGTTAGGAATATGAAGTTTCGGTATATTATGTACCATATAGGTTCTGTATATTTAAACATCAAACACTGAATACAACGATTCATAAAGTGTAGTTTGTAAGCTGTGACCAAAATATAATTATGTACTGAACCCTAAAAGAGTGAGGTCCAACTCGCATTTGGCCGGTTTTTCATTCATTTCATTCGGTACACCGATTTCGCCGACATTTCTGGACCGATTTGCAAAATTTTTTTTTACCATATTATTTACTTCCATGTTTTCACTTGTATAATATTCAAAATGGTATAATAATAAACCATTAATTAATACCACTTGCTTGCTTAAATGCCATAGAAACTTTTAATAACGCTTACCACGGAACCTTCTCTGTTGGTTTAATTGAAAACGATGTTTGTGTTGAAAAGCCAATATTGAATTTGATTGATTTCTGCGAGAAGGAAGAGCATGTTATTGGATGTCATTAGTTGAAACAAATGTGATGTTTCGAAATGCTCTTGAAATAAATTAATTATTACGATAACATTATTGTCGGTATATTGAATGGTCGTTTTATTATAATATTTAATCACTATATTTTAACTATTATATTTAGAGTAACCGACATAGCTCAACGGGTTGCGAAGCTGAAATGGCAATGGGCAGGGCACATAGTTCGTACAACCGATAGACGTTGGGGTCCCAAGGTGCTGGAATTGCGACCTCGCACCGGAAGACGCAGCGTTGGAAGACCCCCCCACTAGGTGGACGGACGACATCAGACGAGTCGCAGGGAGCCGCTGGATCCAGGCGGCGCAAGACCGTGGCGTGTGGAAGTCCCTACAGAGACCTATGTCCAGCAGTGGACGTCTATTGGTTGATGATGATGATGATGATATTTTAACTATTGTCTTTACCAAGAAAGCGTACAGAAATTCTTTTCATGTCACTAGTTCGAAAAGGCTTTCTTTGTCCTTTGAAATCTGCGTGGAAAAGTCCCGTCACAAAAAATGATATTTGATTTTTTTGATTATCTAGATTGTAGTTTATCAATTAATGCAATGCCAGCTTTATCATAAGTAGGTACATGTACAATGTACGATAATATAATTAAAGCATAAAATTTATAAGATTATGCACTTACCAGTAGCTGAGCCGGTGTTGATGAGGGGTTTATTCATGATTTTTGTTTGGCTTTCAGACGTTAGCTGTGAAGATTCATCTAGGGATATATTGGAGCGGGACTGGAGGCCCTTTGTAAATGGCTTAGGTGACGCTGGCAAAGATTTTGGCGAGGATAAACGTAACGGTGAAGTTGGCGTCCCAAGACAAGAGGTTAGTGATAACTTTGATTCCGAAGTCATAAAGGAATTTGTGTCAGGTAGGGTAGGGTTGTCGATGGCTTCCGTGCAAAGGACCGTCGGTAGGGATATTTTAAGTGAATTACTTCGTGTCGCCGTCCCTCCTTCGTCTTGGATCGTATCGGACATGTTGATCTGGAAGAAAAAGAGGATAGAATAAATACGCCACACGACACGCTTTTTTACGCAAAAAATAGTTTTTGGTACGTAAAAGAAACTGATGTTTCTTATGAAGGTTTTTTACATTGTTACTTTGCTTCTCAAATATAATTATTGATGTTTTTTATGGAAAACTAGATGATGCCCGCGACTTCGTCCGCGTGAATTTAGGTTTTTTAAAAATCCCGTGGGAACTCTTTAATTTTCCGGGATAAAAGTAGCCTATGTAATTCCCCGGGCTGCAAGCTATCTCTGTACCAAATTTCGTCAAAATCGGTTGAACGGTCGAGCCGTGAAAAGCTAGCAGACAGACAGACAGACACACTTTCGCATTTATAATATTAGTATGGATATGGATGATTATAGTGAAATATATTCGCTTATTATTATCAATCGTATAAAAATAATATAACATTGGAAGTTGATGTAGGTACTACTCTAGATATAAAATAGATAATGTGAAGATATTAAAAATAAATAAGATAAGTCATTGATTGGGAAAGATTAGCAACGATGGTGATGATATTATGTACACTTTAGCTCAAGACATTTTGAACGCTAGTCGCTAAACATACAGCTAAGAGTATACATACATATTAGGTATTTTTTATTTTTTTATTCAGATACAAGTAAAAGTGCTTCACTAAAGTTTTGAGGTGTAAATATTAGTAAATAAATAGTGATACCTCTATAGAGAATGAAACCAAACCCGTTCAGTTTCAAATCACGGTTTTGGAGTGCCGTGAGAAGAATTTTATATGCATTAACAGGTTTCTTATTTAAAATATACTATGGTGCCGAAGGGAAGAAGTTACCACCGATAAAAGATAGTATATTGAAACAACCAGCCATTGAAGTTGCCAGAAAAATTAGGAATAAAGAGGTATGTACATAAGATTATTAGGATATTTTTTACCCTTATTAAAAAAAAATATTGTGATTGGATAGTGTTAGAAGTTTATTATTTAAGATGACTTGATGAAATCTAAATATACGACTGACTGACATATCAACGTACAGTTAGTTCACTCTGGTACAGTTCAAACCGCTTGATCTAGAAACTAGAAATTTTGTATGAAGATTCTCTTTGTACCGTAGACATCCACACGCCTACCTCCGCAAGGATTTTATAAATTCTACTGGATCAAACCTAAATCCACGCGGACGAGGCTTTGGGCGTGGGCTACTAAATCATGAATCGACCATTTTACTGTACCTAGTTAGTTACAAAATCTAGATTAATGCAATATTATGTACAGTAGTAAACGCAAATAAAACAAACCTAAAAGCGAGTCAACGAAATTCAATTTAATTACATATTCGTTTCAACTTTCCTACCTACAACAAAATTAAGTCTAATCAAACACGAATCAGATCCACTGACGTGTTAATATTCGGACGTATATTCTGGATAAGATAATAATTAAGGTCCAAAAATCTTGCATTGCAACTTGCAAGGACCAAATCTTTTGGAGAAATACCTGTCCTACTATTAATTAGTCACTACATTTTTTCGTGACCTACGCTGCCGTCCTAAAGCTAAAGTGTCGTTAACTACCACAACCAAGTTTCGAGATATGATCAAAAAAGCGCGAATTTATGAAGAAATGATGCCATTTGATAACTAATAACCGTATCCAAAACTTGAAACTATGAAAATGTAGTGCAAATAGAGCACTTTTGAATAGCTGTATTTTTAAGTTTCTAGAATAAATAATAATTAAAGCAGGACAGTTTTGGCTTTTTAGTCTAGCATTTTTTCTAACAACGTCTTGTATTTACATAACTTAAATGTCGTTAGATTACCCTTTAAGACGTTTAAGGCTTGGATTGCATTTACTTTTTTCATCGTTTTACGAAACTTTAAAAAATTGTATAATTACTAAAGTAAAATGACTCTAAAAGACTTTAACGACGTTGTAGGTTAGGTTATGATCCTTAAAACTATCAATAACATAACACTTAAAATGCGGCTTTTGTAATTTAAACACATTTTAGTCTAGTAGAATAGAAATGGTTTGTATACAGTAGCGTTTTTTGGGGAGAATTGCTAAACTAAAATGTGGTTTATTGCAAATGATCGAACCGTAGCGACGTTTTAGGTTAGCATTGTTTATAAAAATTTGAGGTTTTCCAATGAAAGTAACGGTAACTACAACAATTGAAAGAGGAACAGTCCGAAAGTAGTCTCTTATTTTGTTAAAACTTATAGTATTAGTGCTAGAAATCTGTAATTTGGCATGGGTATAAATATTAATCACGCCGACAAAGTGGTGCAATAAAATTGTGATAAATATTATTTTTAGGGTGGCTCTCCTACATGTAAAGTGGGGGTGAATATTTTTTTCTCGTCTACCCCATAGTGTGAGATATCGTTGAATAGGTCTTTTAAAAATACTGTGGGTGTGGGAACATCATTTTTCAATTTGTAGATCCGTTGTAAAATATGATGTTTTAATTAAAGTGCTAATTTTTATTAGAGTCAAGTGTCTACCCCCTTTATCAGCCATATGGTTGTATAAAGGAACGTGAAAAAATTCACAGCAGTAGTATATAATATAATCAATTTTAAAGGAAACTATCATGGCTAAGTGGGGTTCACAGGTTAAGGAGTTGTATCTGTTTTCCGAGGTTAATTATTGTACGTAGATATTACGAGTAGCATAATATTAATGTATATTATAGTTTCATTGTATCTATTGTATTTGTGATTGATCGTAATCCTAATAATATTTTTTACAACTTCCCCTGTGAAGCTGGATTTTATGACTCTCTCTTCAGTTACCATCGTCCTTTGTGGGCCCGTTTGTAGAAGTGAACCGTGAAAAACCATGGATTTCAAAATATCCTCCGTATTCATAAATAAAATAAAAGCACTATCTTAGGTCAGCTGTAATAATTGTGACATTACAAAATCCATAAAATCATACAATTTTCCTTTTTTCTTCATATTAAGTCCTCTTAGTCCGTTATGTCCTCTTGTTTTCTTCCCACTACGCTATCATTCCAGAGTACAGTGAGAGGTTTGAACTCATTGGTTATTTTGCCTATTGGTGCAAAAGTTTGATTGAATGCCACAAGGCGTTTACAGAAAGCTCTCGCAGGCGCACTAGTCAAAGTTACAAGCTTTTGAAATGTGGGTATACAGAAGAATGTTGAGAATCTCTTGGGTACAGTGTATCAAAAATGCAACTGTACTACAAAGGCTAAGTGAAGATGTTGAAATCCTGAAGACCATAAAAGTGCGGAAGTTGGAGTATTTCAGCCACATTATGAGAAATAGCAAATACGACTGCCTTCAGCTCATTATTCAGGGGAAAACAGCCGGCAGTCTTACCACCAGGCCGTAGAAGAACATCGTGGCTAAAGAATTTACGCCAATGGTACGGGAAGAGAACCCGATCTCTTTTCCGAGCAGCAGTGTCCAAGGTGCAGATAGCTCTAATGATTGCCAACCTCCGATAGGAGACGGCATTGCAAGAAGAAGAAAGTCACAACCTCGCGAGATGCGGGAATAGTTAGAGACATTAAAGTTATGTATAGCGGGATAGAGTTATTTTAGGATAGGAAACAATATTTTTTTGCAAAATATCACTAAACTGTAACGCGTTTATGTGTCATTAAAGACATTTTAGTCTAGCATTTTCGTTAAAAGACATTTAAGTTATGGAATAGTGCACCATAATTTTGGAGAAAAACTTAATTTAAAAATAAGTATAGTGACTTTAAAGACATTTTAGTTAAGGAAATTAAGAAAAAAAACCAGCTTTGAGACATTTTAGACTGGCAAATGTCAGTTAAATGCGTTTAAGTGTTGTTATCATATGAACAGGTAGTTATTTAACGACGTTCTTCATATTGCTATTTCAAAAACTACAGCAGCTAGGAAAATACCGGTTAGATTGGTCGATAGAAAAAAAAATTCTAAGTAAGATAGCGTTAAAAAGTCAAATTTGGCCAAATGTTGGTTAACGACGTTTTAGCTTGAGGACGGCAGTACGCATGTGGGCACATAATATTCCGTTTCTTTAAAAGATGTTAATAATTTACTATGCCTTCTGATAACTTTCAAACGTTCTTTGGAATGTCATATTTTTATACTCATTTAAATTTTTTAATGATTCCAGGTATCCAGTGTAGATGTTTTAAATACCTGTATACAAAGAATTAAGGAAACCAACCCGGTCACTAACTACTTTGTCGAAGATAGATTTGAATTGGCTTTAAAAGAAGCAAAAGACGCCGACGACCTTATAAGAAGTGGTTCTTTGTCTACACAATATTTAGCTCGAGAGAAACCTTTCTTAGGTGTACCTTTTACTACTAAGGACAGCATTGGCGTAGAAGGTATAAGTACTTAGAAGTTTATGTAATGTTTGAGCTAATTAGTCCTAGCAAAAGTTGATGAGGCACGAAAATAAAATCTTAGTAGTCTATGGCATGTGGCAGAGGTCTTCGAGTAAAACAAGTTTTCAAGTCTTTTCGCATGTTGCGGGCTGGGATTTGAACTTGTAAACAATCAACAAGCCTTGTTAATTGCTCTGAGGCCGGGAACCAAAATGAGAACAAAAAGCGCCACCGTTGCCAGGGAGAGCACTATTCTGTCACTTTCATAGTTCCCTTCATCTCTGCTCGAGACGCAACCATTATGGTTGAGCATTCTCTATTCGTTCATACTGATAGTACACTTCACCTCTGCTGGTAATTGTACATGCTTTAGCCGGCACTGTTGATAATATAGACTCTGAGAAGCAACCTTTGGGTGAGCACTTTCTATTCTTCTCTAATAGATTCTTTCTGCTGACACTTTGACATGGACTTCGAGAGCAACCAGTGAGCGAGCATTCTCTGTTTCCTCACTCTCAATCTAAGCTCACAAAAAGTGAAACGAACTCACGAACACGGCAATGAAACGCGTTTCATAGTTTGTTAGGCAGCGCAGTCAATTATTGAGCGAGAAAAACTGTATGAGATAAAAAACACAACACGCAGCGGTTTTTAAGCATTGCTTCGTTTCTGTCGAATTTCCCAACTCCTATGACACTTCAGGAGTTTTTGGTTTTAAACTGTTAATTTTTATTTGCAGGACTTCATGTGACTGTTGGAATTACATTGAGAAAAAATTTCAAAGCCGATAAAGATGCTGAGGTGATACGATTGTTAAAGAATAGCGGAGCCATAATTATTGGATTAACAAATGTTCCGGAACTTTGCATGTGGTAAGATAAATTAATACCTTTATCATAGCTATGACTTATAAGTACCTTTTTTATACTGGCTCGATTATCATCACCCAATCGTATCACAGCGTGACTCGTTGGGAAGTGGGAACTCATAGATTTTTCCACATCGAGTCACACTGTTACTAGTTGTAACCTTGTTATCCATTGGAATTCTCAACTAGTCACACTGTGCTTTGAATGTGAGTCGATGGGACAAAAATTTCGATGGATTCCCAACGAGTCACACAGTTACACGATTGGATGTGACTCGTTGGACACCCCGAATTTTCAAACTTTGAAGCGTCTTATAACCCGTTGTTTAAAGCATTGCTGGGCATTGACGTTAAACTTAATGTAGCCACACCATTATAGTTGAGCCATTACAAACATGCGAACTGAGTAACAAATCATTTTTACCGGACTTTTCGCTCGCACCTTATGGAACTGGAACCTGATAATCTGCTGTTGTATGACAGTAAAAAAATATTTGTCGATAGTCGATAAGAGATAACAGGTTATACCTACTTAATGAGGGGGAGGAAATAATACAAAATTAACTATATTACACCACCACCAGCTACCTATCTCATAACGGCGCAGCATCCCTTTATCGTTACAATTTATGTAGATAGGTAGTTCGAAAAAATCGCTATAGTTTGAAACGTTTATATTATGATTTATGATTACAGGTATGAAACCCACAACCATATTTATGGCAGGACGCTTAATCCGTACAATACCACTCGTATCGTGGGCGGATCTTCGGGCGGCGAAGGCGTTATCCAGGCTGTTGGAGGCAGCTTGTTTGGCATAGGTAGGTTATGTAATAGAAACAGAACTACAGTATAATAATAAGTAATAATAATTAGACTCGGCTAGTATAGTCCGCCGATTTCTCAACCTGTCACCCTGACCCGCGGCCGTTTGGTGCGCCCACGAAGGCTCGGTTAATCTATTAGGCTGTAATCCTGACGTATCCGGTTAATCATTATCCAGCTACTTTTAGTAGCTTAGTCTTCAATGTCGATCATAATAATATCCTTCTCTTGGAGAAATACCTTCAAATGCAATAATCAATACCACTTTAATTTATCAATATTTTCAGGATCTGACATAGCCGGTTCTATTCGAATCCCTGCTTTTTTTAATGGGATATTTGGACACAAACCTACTCGAAGAGCAGTATCTAATGAAGGACTACATCCTGAAGTCCAGGATGATAAAATAAACTTATATTTAAGTAAGTTACTCTAAAAAAGGAAAAGCTGACTGACTCACTGATCTATCAACGCACAGCTCAAACTACAGGACGGATCAGGCTGAAATTTGGCATGTAGATAGCTAGATGCAGATAGCTGTTGATATTGACATCCGCTAAGAAAGGGTTTTTAAAAATTCAACCCCTAAGGGGGTAAAATAGGAATTCTAAATTTGTATAGTCCACGCGGACAAAGTCGCGGGCATACACTAGTATTTAAATATACATATTATATAATCTTTAAATATACTAAAATATAAATGGTATATATTTAAATATATACCATTTTTAGGCTTCTCCAAGACTTAGTTTTATGGGCAAAGTCTAATATGACATCGTAATAAACATCTAACATAACAATTGTTTACCTAGTTGTTTATTACCCAATTTCAAGAAAATCGATTAAACGGATGGGCCGTAAAAAGCTAGCAGACAGACATACACACTTTCGTATTTTTAATATTAAGTAATATGAATATAAGAGTATGGATTTGGATATGGATATAAGAGTGTGGATATGGATTTAGACTAGTATGTAATAGTTAATTCATATTTTCAGGTACTGGACCCATGACAAGATTTGCTGTTGATTTAAAACACATTCAGAAGATTATATCAGGAGATTATGCTGAACATCTTAACCTAGATAAACCTGTGGACATTGGAACGCTTAAAGTATTTTATCAGTTTAGTAATGGTGCTCCTATGATAAGCGAAGTCGATCCAGAAATAAAACAAGCATTGAAAAAAGTTGTTGAACACTTTCAACTGAAATATAATATGACCGTTGAAGAAAAGAAAATCGATTGGCTGAAACGATCAACACAAATATGGTCAACATCAATGAAAACAGAGGATCGATTTGCAGCGCACATTTTGAAAAACCCCAGTGTAACTTCGAATGTCCTGGAAATATTTAAAAGTACCCTGGGCTTATCAGAAAACACTTTGGCTTGTCTTTTGATATCATTATCCGATCAAGAAAAATTTAATCCGGAAAGTGAAAAACATAAATATTTTATGAAGGCTCGTGATTATTTAGAAGAGGTTTTTAGAAATATGCTGGGCGATAATGGCGTATTTCTTTTTCCGACACATCCTCTGCCGGCGCTCTACCATAATCAACCACTAATAAGACCATTGAATTTTATGTACACAGCTATAATAAATAGTCTGGGCTTACCTGCAACGGCTGTACCTTTGGGACTTAATAAAGATGGCTTGCCTATAGGAATACAAGTAGTATCCAATATTAATAATGACAGACTATGTTTTGCCGTTGCAGAAGAACTAGAAAAGGTTTTTGGCGGATGGGTAGAGCCTCAAAACGGCAAATAAAAACAGCAGGTATAAAAAATACGTTTCTATCTGAATTTTATAACAGACTAAATAAACTTAATTTAACTTTATTTTATCATTGTTGATTAATAAAAAAAATAAGCTAACTATTTCTTTAATTCCTACCTAATAAATCAAATATTATAAATTATTAAGTAATACCTACTCTTATTACGTAGTTAGTTCTAAGAGCCGATTTCACCAACGAAAAATAAGTAGTATCCGAGCATAAATTTGGTAGGGTAAAAGGTTTCAGTAAAAAACTCTCATTACGCCTAATTTATTCCTCAATTGAAAGTCACCCGACGTTGGTGAAATCAGCACTATCAAATTCTAAGTTATAATATGCTAGGTATACCTAAGAACTCTAACGTACATAAATAAAAAAAGAAATCTGCATAGGCATGTAGATTTATTAAATCTGCGAATTTATGCTTATGTAGCGATGTAATTTTAAAATTTACTTACACAATTCACCATTTCACTTACGTATGCGGAAATATATACCTAGGTACCTACTATAGTACGCGACAGGTTGAGATGGCAATCGTTGTATGAGATGGGGGGACGCCCGCACACCCGCACGTTACCTGCGCTCGCCCGCACCGGGTTCCAGCGGGAGCTTGCGGGTGTGCCGGGCGTTCCCTCCCCGATTGCTGTCTCGACCAGTCGCGTACTATATGTATATCTATACTAATATCTGATAAATGTAAGAAATAACGGTAGCGACTTACGAGAAATTGATCTGCAATACAAGCAAGTAATCAAATAGCAACAAAACGAATTTGGGGATTGAGATCCCTGTACTGATACTGACACATGGGCGTAGGTATAGGTATATTCTATGACAAATAGGTCTACCTTTGTAAAAGAAAATAAGGAAATAAAGACTAATGAGTCAGATAGTAGGTACATATGGAGCTATTCGTGTTTCGCTATAAAGCGCTTATTATAAAAATATGGGAGCCAACTAGTCTGTCAACTTACTTCAGGGTTGGTATATAGGAAAGTGGGTATAGTGAAGTGAGACGGCACTATTGATATTATGGGGATTACATACTCTTGTAACCTAGCCGGTATTGTTATGCTTCGGCTTATGAACAAACAAAATGAGTCGAGTCGGCGATTGACGGCGATCGCGACGGTTGTGCCGCTACAACAGTGTGACTCAGACGATCGTGATCGTTAAATAATAAAAAGTGGATTAAAATAGTAAAAAGGTGTCGCCAATAGGCAGTTGTGAAGTGCAAATATGAGCACAAAATGTGTAGAAATGAAACCGAGACCGTTCAGTTTAAAAATGCGTATTTTAAGCGCGTTGAGAAGAATTTTAGACGCATTAACTTGCGTTTTGTTCAAACTATATTACGGGACAAGAGGAAGGAAATTGCCGCGGATAAAGGATGATATATTGAAACAACCTGCTATTGAAGTTGCCAGAAAAATAAGGACAAGGGAGGTTGGTAATTGGTTTCAATTAGCCTGTTTGTTGTAGGAAATACCGGGAAAGCTATACTATTAGCAATTTAATTTGTATAGTGAGTAAGAAAACTATCAGAGATAAGTATCTATTATTATCTACGATAAAACTACTATCTACGAGTAGAGTTACCAGAGCGTTTGTATATAAAATGTCTATATGAAGAGGTTTTAGTGCCAACGCCTATTTCATTTTCTTTAGTAATAAATTTATTTAATTTGCAAGGGACTAGCGGCCGCTCGCGTGTTCGCTCCCGTGGGAATTTTGAAACATCCAGCTTATTCCTTAACTATAATTTTATAAAGGGAACCTCTGTACGTAATTTCAACTTTGTAATAATTATTGTGTTTCAACTTTGAGTCCGAGCTCCCTGGAACAGACTAAATGCCCCTCAAAAGTCAAAACACTGTTACCTCAACTTTTTAAGCGTGATGCAGCTTGAAAAGTTGAAGAGATCATCAACATCATCATTACCTACCTAAGGCGAGAAAACTTCGACTATCACACTCTTCCGATTTTATTTTCACATACCCAGTTCCCAGCCCCAAAATGATGGAAATCCAATTAGGTAGGTTCGGTTGTTACCGTATTGGGCCAATGTACTTATGTAATCTATAAACCCAATTCCGCGTACATGCTCGCTTAATCGAGGTCATGGCTATAACCATAAGGTTTAGGTTAGAACCTAAACAGCTATGTGGTCATACACCTACCTATCACATACCGGAATAGGCAGGCATAATGCATGTAATTAACAATTTCTTGTTAGGGTTCCGTCATAGAGCAGAAACAAAGAGGAGATGTTGTATTAAGATTTCCCTATGAAATATCGAGTGACATTTTGCGGGGTGAGGGGTTGTGGAACGCCGCCCACTTCTCAATTTTCCATCTGCGGGTTAGTAGCAAAACTACTCGCTTAGCGACCTAACATCGATATATTGATGTCACTACATAGTTCAGCTATCTCACACTAGATGTCAATAAGTGTAGAAACAATTTAATAATTACGTATAAAATTACTTACAAATGAAATGTGATACCATTCATAGCATCAGAACGTCTGTCTGAATAACTTTGACACGATAAAACACAACACTTCATCACCTTAAAAGAAAATAAGGAACACTTACAGGGTCACTTCGTTGTCTGTCTATCGTGTCTGTCAAGAAACCTGGGTACTTCTCGTTGACTAACCCCCGTATCATTACTATGAGGACTCACAGTGCGCTTGAACGCACAGTGTGTGGTTCCACCAATCAGATTATTTGGTCACGTCAATTTTCGATAATCTGACTGGTGGAATCTACACTATGCGTTCGAGCACACAGTGCGATTTCATAGTAATGATTGTGAATAGGAGTCATGAAATATGGCAGCTAGGTAGGTCTTATAGCACACGTAAGGAAAAAAATCCGAAAACCGTGAATTTGTGGTTACATCACAAAAAAAATGAAAATGAGTTCATGAACAATTATTTAGTATTTTCAACTTTCAAAGTAAGATTATTAATACTAAGTGGGGTATCATAGGCTTTACCTGTACATCTTAATACAGATTTTTATTTATTGTTATGCATAAAAGTTTTTGATTTATCGTGCAAAATGTCGAAAAAATACGACTGTAGCACGGAACCCTCGGTGCGCGAGTCTGGCTCGCACTTGGCCGGTTTTTAACTATAAAAATTATCTATCCAGATACCTACTATGGAGTTGTAGGTACTAGGTATCAATCACTTCCTTGATGGCAGAGTAAGCTAATTTTTTTCGATTATCTGAAGGTCTCATACAAGATATTTAGAATACCCGAGAATTAGAACATAACCCGTGAAGACAAACAGGCCTCATACATCAGGCGTCATAAAAACGCCAGTAAAAAGTAAAGACACAAATATATTTAACTGACCTTTACTTAATTGTAATCGAAAAAGAAATTTGTGCCAAGAGACAAAGTCGTAGGCATCCTGCTTGTAATAAAATGAATATTCAATGATGCAATAACGACTATCTATTATCTATTACCGATTTATCGCAATAAATACAAAAACCGGCTAAGTGCGAGTCAGACTCGCGCACCGAGGGTTCCGTACTCACGTATTTTTTTCGATATTTTGCACGATAAATCAAAAACTATTATGCATAAAAATAAACAAAAATCTGTTTTGGAATGTACAGGTAAAGCCCTTTCATATGATACCCCCCTTGGCATTTTTTGTGACGTAACCATAAATTTCACTGCGATTGTGTGGCGAGTTTCTCTAAAGTTTATTGTGCGTATAAACTCGGGGTCAAATATAGCACCTAATGCAAATAGGCCAAACAACTTTCAACCTAATTTCTTCAATGGAAACGTACATAAATAACTATTGTAAAGTAAAAGTAAAATATTCTTTATTGTACACCAAAACCAAAACAATAGAAGTAGGTATAACAAAGATGTTTGCAAGTACAATAGGCGGCCTTATCGCTATAATAGCGATCTCTTCAAGGCAACCTTAGGGCAGAGGATATTTTAAAATTTAGTTTAAATAATTATTGTGTATAGTTTATAGGTGATTAATAAACTTTACCAATTACCATAATAATTATTATAATGCGCCTACGCGCGACGAATGACGATTTACCCTTATTTTAAAGGTGAACCAGTGGTAAATTAAACCTGACTATTCATAAGCACTTTTAAAAAGTTTACATGAATAAAAAAACATTCTATTCTATTCTATTCTAGAACCGTACTTTTGACATGACATTTGACATTGGTTAAAGTACCCGTACGGCGTACAACGTCGCAGCTAAACTTATAAAGGGCTATAAAAGAGTTTTAACACAGGTCATGAAAGAGACAACACAACAGATCATAAAAATCCACCAAAAATATTTCATGTAAAAGGTTGTATCTATTCCCTACTATTTATTTATCTTAATTTCTCAGGTGGATTTGGAAATCGAGGTGGGGACGCCCCGCACACCCGCACAGCCAACGCGCTAACCCGGCGCGGGATAGCACTAGTGACGTGCGGGGTGCGGGTGTACGGGGTCCCCCTTCCCCCGCCTCATAACCCGATTTGCATATCGACCTGTCACGTACTATACTTACCATTAGTACAGTTAGGTAGGCTGCTTAACAGCTTATTAATCAAAACGTTTTTAACTATGAATAAGTAGTTAATATCGTTGCTAAATTACACCATAGACTTGTTACCTAAATAGTAACTTAAGTTTATGCAAATTACCTAGGAATATTTAAGTAAGACGTAATTTATCACGAATTCCGTTCTGGGTGGTCCCTAGATTTTGTATGAAACGTGCATTGCATTGCGATTGCCTCGGCCAAAGATATGTTTCAATGGTTTCAATGTTTCGTAGCCATCGATGTATATTCGTAGCTACTAAATAAAAGTCCGGGGAATAACCCTTCTCATTACAATGATAAGGATCATCTAACATTCACATCAAGACTCATTATCTATTGTTGCAATTAGTTCCACCTAAAGGAGTTTTTTAACTTTTAGACTTGGAGCCTGTGAGTGCCAGAACATGCAATTCAACACATAAGCCTTCCTATAGTCGGATGATGAGCACATCTTTACAAAATTAAATTTAATTATTTTATTGATTCCAGGTATCCAGTTTAGAAGTTGTAAATACTTGCATACGAAGGATAAAGGAAACTAATCCAGTTACCAACTATTTTATCGACAATCGATTTGAACTGGCGCTAAAGGAAGCAAAGGAAGCCGACGATCTTATTAGAAGCGGTACTTTGTCTGTAGAATATTTAGAACGAGAGAAACCATTCCTAGGTGTTCCATTTACTACTAAGGACAGCATTGGAGTGGAAGGTACGTTTTTTAAAGTAAAATCTTTTTTAGGCACGTTGAGCGATTATGGCACCGGTAAAAACTTCAAGGACGCGTCACCAACACGCTAATATTAATATCTAAATATATAAAAGGAAAAGGTGACTGACTGACTGACTGACTGATCTATCAACGCACAGCTCAAACTACTGGACGGATCGGGCTGATACTTGGCATGCAGATAGCTATTATGACGTAGGTATCCGCTAAGAAAGGATTTTTGAAAATTCAAAACCTAAGGGGGCGAAATAGGGGTTTGAAAATTGTGTAGTCCACGCAGACGAAGTAGCGAGCATAAGCTAAGTAATTAAGTAATAGTACTCGGAATAACTCTCCTTTGGACTTCGCCGCAGTCAAGTAAAAAGTAAACTAATGTTAATAGTTTTTAAACGACTTCAAAAAAAGGAGGAGGTTCTCAATTCGTCGGTATCTTTTTTTTTTTCTTTTTTTTATGTATGTTATAATGTACAAATTTTTATAATTACTATACTTAAATCATTTGAAAATCCAAAAAAAAAACACTGTTAGATAGGTATAAATAAGTCCCGCAATTGCTATTGCGCTGGAACCCTGTCTCATTAACATCGAAATGACGTCATTTTGACGTATGACGTACCTATATTTAAGTAAAAATATACCATCAGCTCGAAACTTCAGTCTAGTGCTGAACGTCACTAAAATGGCGGCTACGCGCAATAGCAATTTGCGGGACTTATACTATTTCAATTCTAAGTTTTCACTTCTGTCGGCACTCCCCACTGACTGCCATTCTTTTTAATGCGCTTGGCAGCAATCAAACCTGTTCGGAAGTGATGATGCAAACGTGATGTAAAAATCTAGTGTAATAAGACTAGATAATCTAGTGTAATAACACGCCACGTCCGTCTTTACTATCTAATGATGCTCGCAACTTTGTCCGCATGGATTTAGGTTTTCAAAATTCGCGTGAGAGTTCTTTGATTTTCCGTAATAAAAAATAGCCTATGTTAATTCAGTGTATAAGCTATATCCATTCCAAAAAAGATCTTGGACTGTAGTAATAAAATGAAGTGATTTTTAGGGTTCCGTACCTCAAAAGGAAAAAAGGAACCTTATAGGAACACTTCGTTGTCTGTCTGTCGTGTCTGTCAAGAAACCTACAGGGTATTTCCCGTTAACCTAGAATCATGAAATTTGGCAGGTAGGTAGGTCTTATACTATGGAATATGGATTACTGAAAAGAAATGGTAGAGTCCATAATACGTTTGTAAACAAGAAAGTTGACTTGTCCTATTATATACCTACCTACCTTGTTTACAGGACTCCATTTTACTGCTGGTATTACTTTAAGGAAACATTTGAGAGCCGATAAGGACGCGGAAGTAATTAAACTGATGAAAAATAGTGGCGCCATAGTTATTGGAGTAACTAATATCCCAGAAATGTGCATGTGGTATGATAATTCACATTATAATAATACTATCTATTTACCAACTACATACAGACTGTAACCAGAACGCTACCAAAACTTAGCATTATGTTATACTTTCTAAACACAATCTAATACCAATAACCATTTGCCTCATTTTGTAGTTTTAGTGATTTAGTATTTTTCAAACCCGCCATGTATAGCGTGCAAAACTGGGGTCAATGCCCCATCTACGTAAACCGCGGCATTGACTCCGAGTGACCTACTTACGCAACGTTCGTTGATCTCTAGCGTCAGTCAGATGATTTATTTTCAATTTATCGTGAACTTTTACAAAATGTAGTTTTTTTGAATATTTTTTTTGCGTTTTTTTTAGTGGTAGGTACTATCATCTGGCTTCGTTTTTGCTAGAGTTCTGGTTACACCCTGTATATATCTATTATACAACTTTAGTACCAAATTTGTTGCCTTGGTTTAGGCCTTAGTCCACCACGCTGGCCAAGGGCACACTGACACACCTTTAAGAATATCATGGAGAACTCAGGCATGCAGGTTTCCTCACGATGTTTTCCTTAACCGTTAAAACTGTGATATTTAACTGCTTAAAATCTACATAATTCAAAAAGTTAGAGATGCGTGCTCGGGATTGAAACCCGGATCCCTACCGCTTCGCTTAAATCCACTAACTCTGTCTGTCTGTCCACTGTCAAAAAAGACCATAATTGTAACATTGTAGTACGGCGGTTGTCACGCGGCCTGTTATTAGATATTCATATTGTACCTACCTATTCCGTTCACTGGTTATAATATAGAATAATTGACTTATACATATATAGTTTATGCTACTCTGTTAACTTCGTAATTTACGGATTTTTCCATGTACACATTAAATAATAATTACCATAATATTATGTTTATAATAAGTTAACTGTTATAATATTACAAAGTCCAAAAACTTGTGGATATCCATCAAAATCTTGATGTTTATGTTTATGTAAACTATCGACAGATTACAGACTGTATTAATTTCGGCTGTTATTTACACCATAACTTACATCTTTTTATGCTAACTATGGTTTATTGGCAGGTATGAAACCTACAACTGCATCCACGGCAGAACGCTTAATCCATACAATACAACTCGAATCGTGGGTGGGTCATCGGGCGGCGAGGGTGTTATACAGGCTGTTGGAGGCAGCATATTTGGAATCGGTAATAAACAAGATACATTTTTTGTTTTTGATAAATGATTATAGTACGCGACAGGTTGAGAAGACAATCGGGGTATGACGCCCCGCACCTCACCCGCGCTATCCCGCACCGGGTTAGCGCGAGGGCTGTGCGGAGCGTTCCCTCCCCGATTACTATCCTCAACCTGTAGCGTTAGGTGTTAGCAGTTAGATGTAGCGTAATCGACCAGCTGTATAATGCGTACAAAATGAGTTCTCACTCGCCATTTTAACTTTAGGTATGTGTCAAAAGTACGATTTTAGTAATTTTTGACATGACAGTTGACAGAAAGTTAAAATGGCGCGTGAGAAATCGTACGGACCATACTTTGTTCGTTGGCCGAGTGATATTATGAATGTTCTTAATTTTCCAGGGTCCGATATAGGAGGGTCTATCCGTATGCCTGCTTACTTTAATGGGATATTTGGGCACAAGCCGACCAGGAGAGCTGTGTCCAATGAAGGCCAATATCCTCAACTCAAGAATGATGACGTTAATTTATATTTGTGTAAGTATAAATAGCAATAGTTAGGTATCTACTCACTATTTACCTACTTATGATTGACTGGCCAGCAACTTCGTGTGAATTAAGGATTTTTAAATCCTGTGGTAATCTCTTATTTTTCCAAAATAAAAAGGATTCTGTTCTCCAGGTTTGCGCAAAAATTCGTTGAAATCGCAACATACACATTAATATAATTTTTATGGATATTCACGTCGATGATTATACTTTTCCAATAAGATATTTGGTAAATAGTTTCAGACAGACTCAGTTTTATTGTTTTTCAGGTATTGGACCCATGACAAGGTTTGCTGTTGACTTAAAACACATCCAAAAGGTAATATCAGGAGACTACGCTCAAAAACTCGACCTCGACAAACCAGTAGATATCGGGAAACTCGAAGTCTTTTACCAATTTAGTATTGGCGCTCCCTTGGTAAGCGAGGTAGATCCAGAAATTAAACAGGTATTAAAAAGAGTTGTTGAACACTTCCAACATAAATATAATGTAGTTCCTGAAGAAAAGAAAATCGAATGGCTAAAACGATCGCAAGCAATATGGTTCACGACAATGAAGAACGAAGTTCCTTTCGCAACCTACATAATGAAAAACCCGAGCTTATTCTCAAACATCATAGAGATATTCAAAAATATCCTGCGCTTATCAGGAAACACTTTGATTGGTCTCTTTGTTGCGTTAACTGACCATGAAAAGTTTAATCCGGAAAGCAAAAAGTACAAGTACTTTATGGAGGCTCGCGATCATTTAGAAGAGATCTTTAAAAATATGCTTGGCGATAATGGAGTATTCCTCTTCCCTACACATCCAACACCAGCGCCCTACCATAACCAGCCTTTCATAAGACCAATGAATTTTATTTACACAGCTATAATAAATAGTTTGGGTTTCCCTGCAACCGCTGTACCTTTGGGGTTGAACAGCGATGGGCTACCTATAGGGATTCAGGTTGTTGCGAATTTCAACAACGACCGGTTATGTTTTGCTGTTGCAGAGGAATTAGAAAAGGCATTTGGAGGATGGGTTGAGCCATAAAGTAGGGAACATAATACATAGGACAAATGTTTACAATTACTTACTATAAGTTTAAAAAAAAAGTTGTTAAACATGTGTTTTTTGCACTTTTTATTTATTTTCATCTCAATTCTATTTGTGATTTTGATAATATACTTAATACCTACATAATATTATGGCCTAGTTCGTTTCATTTCAATATCAAATAGCTAGAATTAAAATGACAATATTTTATATGCCTATCAGTCAGCTATTTTAAAAATTCTCGTGCGTTTTGTATGGCTATTTTTTACTCATCGCCAAGCATGAATTTTATACATGGCACGTCCTTAATATGACTGTACAGAGTACAGTCAATAAATATTGCACATCGAACTTTAGAAAGACATTTTTGCTTCGTAGAGTGTCATCTCTGTCACTCTTTCCTATGTGACTTTTCGTCGGTCTCCACGACAGAGACAACGCTCTATGAAACCGTTCTCTTTCTAAAGCTTGATGTGCAATATTTCCTGCCGGGTACCGTAACATTTTAAATGGTCAACCCTGCCGTCATTTAACTAAAAATCAAAAAACATTTCTTGAGTTGTCTTCAAAAAATGTGGGAATTTAAAAAAAATGCTACAAAGGACCAAGGTTTTAGTTTAATCTTTAGAACTAGTTTTTTTTAGAAACATTGGTTTTTGATACCTTTTTTGGCAATAACTCAAAACATATTTTTCACTTATCTGCTTTTTAATTAAAGGAGGGCAGATCCTTAGTCAAGTGGTCAGAAAACACGTTACAGCAGCGACACCTGACGACAACAGCACAAGATGGAACAATGAACGCGTTATGTTTTCAGTGTGATATCCTGTTGTGCTGGTGCTGCTATGCACCCGCAGATTTACACATTTTCCAAGCACAGGCTGTTAAATTTTTACGTCCCCCCTACATATTTACAAGTTTATTATCAGTGCCTGAACTGAGTTGTTAAAACTTTACAAGCGTAGATAAAAAACTCACACACCGAGGGTTCTGCACTCTGGTATTTTTTTGACATTTTGGACAATAAATCAAACGCATAAAAAAACTGTTTCAGATTGTCTGCCGCTACGGAGATTTACAACTGACCAGTGATTCGCTACCTTAGTGTCTAACACTGAATGATAGCCATTGAGCTCTCTAATTGACATTAGTTTGTCCTACATTGTTACTGTCATATTAAAATAATTTCTGGTAGAAAACCTTCAACAGATTCAAAATAAATGTCAAATGAGCTTGGTGGCTATCATTCAGTATTAGACACTGTGGTCGCGAAACAGTAGGCAGGGCTACAAGATAACAAAAAAAGAATCTTACAAGCATGGCACCACAATTTATTTTGATTTTGACAAACTAGATATAATATTGAGAAGCTCTTTCCTTTTAGCACTAGGATTAATTTGAATGGACATGTCACAGCTGTTGATGTCTCCGTGACTGTATGCATGCTGTGCCAGCTTCTCTGTGTTGCAAATAACGTGGACACCACAGTCATAACCGTTACTTTGCTGTTGACAATGCTTGTCAGCAAAATTTATATTTCCTGAAACAATAAAATCTGATTATAGTTTTATGTATTTAGTTTTCAACATTTTCTCAAACTAAGTATACAGCTTGTAACAGGAGTACGTACATATAACAAAAACAATGTGTGGGATTTGAACCTACAACCTCTCAGTTTAAGTCCACCCACTACATCATCGAGCAATTTATTGGGTGCATGTCATACTCTTTTGTCCAAAGCAAGCTTCTAAACTTTCTTGCTACCACTTAAATTTAATAATAAAAGTATAGTTTTTTTTAAAGTTTTTTTTTTTCAAAGTCAGACTTAGCATAATATGAAAATCTTACCTTGCTTAGATAAGTACAACATCAAATGACTAGCAAAGTCCCAAGCCACATCATGGTTGCTGCCAGATGATGAATCAAAGTGAAAAAAACTATTTTCATTTCTTGAAAATATTAATAGACTCCAGTGTGAACCTCCAGCTGTGTCGGGTGAACTGTTGTCATTCAGTGCAAAGAATACAAACTTTTTGGTAGTGATTTGCAGTGGTTCTAGGAAAATTCCAATATCATTTGTTTCAACCATTTTAATACACTGGGTTACTTCTGGAGAAACAAACAGGAGGTCTTTGGCTTCAGAAAAGATAAATTTTTCTAAATATTCAAAATAAAACGATATGATGGTATCGTTGAGCCAATGTGGCCCACTTAGAAGCGCAACGTCCGACTGATGGAGCAAAATTTCGTGAAAACTTAGTACAACTGCAGATTTTGCCATATTTTCCCACTTTTTTACATACAATCTTCACTTCACTTGTTTCTTTTAATTACGTATTTACACGTGTTAATAGCACGTAAACTTCACGTTAATATATCGTCAATGTCAACTTGAGCAAGTAAGGGCTTAATTAAATATTCTTCACAGGTCAGGCCAGGTCATCTGGTAACCAAGAAAATAACAAAACAATACTTAACGGAAACTAAAAATAATTTATTCATGGTAAATAAGAATGCAACTTACCAATTCACGCCAATTTGGAGATGAAATTATTTTAAGCAGCTATGATGCACCAAACAGTACAAGAAAATAAATATTTGCATGGGCACTGTGCTTGAGATTCTTCACTTTTACAGAGAATTGTTTTTTTAAGTCTGGGCAGTTAGAATACACTATTTTACTAAAATCATATCACATAACATTTATTGAAATCTTGAAAATACATTTATTTAGATTTATAAAAAACACTAAACAAGCAGAAAGCAGAGAAAAGCGGAAAAGCGGGACACGAATGATAAGATAATTATGTCAGTTTGACTTTTACACTTGACACTTTTGCTTTTGACAGTTTTACTTTTGAAATTTGATTCAGTGTTTCCACTAATTTCCATTAAAAATTGTTGAAATATTCTGATTTAAGACGCGCCACGGACGCGCATATCAAAAATCATTCTGCCCGTTTCAAGCCTTATTCCCTTTGATAAATCTAAAAAATACAAAAATTTCTTGGGTAGGTATAAATAATAACTCATAAAACATAGGAACTCTTTGATTTTCTGGGATAAAAAGAAGCCTATGTCATTCTCCCAGAACTATACTCATGCAAAAAATCACGTCGATCCATTGCACTGTTGCGACATGATTGAAGGAAAAACCAATAAACCAACAAACAAATACACTTTCGCATTTATGATGATTATGGGTAATGATTACCCTAAATGCCTATCAATATAAAAAAATACCGTACTTACCTCATATTAGTCATTTCATCCAATAATACGGCGAAATGTCTAAATGTGGAAACACTTTTTTTTTATTTTTTTACGGCCCTGGTCGAAATGTGGAAACACTGATTTGATACGTCTTACCTCATATTCCTCATATTAGTCATTTCACCCAAAAATACGGCGAAATCTGAAAATGTGGAAATACTTTTTTTTTATTTTTTTTTACGGCCCTGGACGGAATATTTAAAAAAATAGTCTAAATACAGTGCGACAAGGTTATCTTGGCGCGTGGCGAAAATCGAAACTAATGTTGCCGTCAAGTGTCCCCTTTGTTCCTTTGAATATTCAGCCTTTGTTCTCCAGTCACAGAATCCAAAGTCCAACAGCGCACCCTGTCATTCAAGTGCCAAGAGAGCCTTGTCAGTTGTCGCACTGTACCTATATAGCCTGACCACCTCACCATATTGCGAAAAACCAGTGTAAAATCCAGTGGAGACTGGAAAATACACAGAGCCCATTATAATTATTTATACTTATTATACCAGAATAGTATTCCTTTTTTGCGAAATTAATTAAAATTAACATACTACTTTTATTTATTATTTACACTAAAGAGGGAAGGATAAAATAAAATAATTGGAAATAGAAAAAATAAATTTAATTAAAATAATCTAATTTTAAACACAATTAACTAAAAATTGGTAACATTTGATAACTATTTAAATTTGTATGGGTTTACCTACAAATAAAAAGCTAATTACGATGTCTATTTATAATTTAATAACATCATAAAACCATTCATAACATTTTTATGCTCAGCAAAGAATTTTAGTCATACATATTATGTACATCACAATTCATACAATCTTAACAATGAAGGTGATAAAAGATAGAAGTCACAACTATCACTTTGTGAAATGTTAACTCTAAATAAATAGGTACATTAAATAATGATTATGATACTGATTGGGCTAAAAACGAGAAGATTTTTTTCCATATAATGGAATATTCCTCCCATTCATATTATTTTCCTAATGTCATTAAAATTACTTGGTTGCCTGCTTGAGGTATGCGATAAGATCCGCACGCTCGTTAGGTTTCTTGAGACCGGCAAACACCATTTTAGTACCAGGGATGTACTTTTTTGGGTTCTCTAAGTACTCAAATAGGGTGTCATCTCCCCAGGTGATACCTGAAAATTCATTAATGAAATTCATTATTATGATGAGTTTCTTATGCTTGTATAATTGGTCATTCTTTAAAAGAATGTATTATATTATTATTAAGAGTAATATTAGTATTAACTATTAAGTACAATTATTAAAGTACTAGCTGATCATATTATGGAATGCCTTATCTTATCAGTTAAATTGATTAGAATGACTTGTGGAATTTCATTTTCCGATGGTGTAACAATTTTATAGCCATTCTAACACATTGCCTTTTGAAAAGAGTAACTGCTGTGTTTTTAACAGCTTTTCTCAGTAAATCTGCATTTCTTAACCAGTATAAAAAAAAACGAAAAAATTAATTTACTAAATTACATAGATGACGCTGTTGTCATTAACTTGCAGTGCTGCACATAAAAATGGTAAAATATCTTCTACGATGGTACGGAATTCTTCCTGTGCGAGTCCGACTCGCACTCGGTTTTTATATCCATAGTATAACAAACTAAACTCTTTCTTTCGATATTTGATAGACTTGTAGTATTTACCTTTAGCTTTGTTTGCTTCTGAATAGGAGAAGCCAGGGGCTTGACCAGTTTTGCGTCCATAGAAGCCATGTAGATTAGGTCCTACTTTGTGTTTACCACCTGCTTCAACCTATTAAAATATAGAATATAACAATTATCAGTGAAAATTACACACTTTAATTTGAACCTAATAATATTATGTAAGAATTGTTTAGGAAGATAGGAGGAGGCTCAGAAATGAGGAGATCCATAGGAGAACTAGAGTAACCGACAAAGCTCAACAGGTTGCAAAGTTGAAGTGGCAATGGGCAGGGCACATAGTTCGGAAAACCGATAGAGGTTGGGGTTCCAAGGTGCTGGAATGGCGACCTAGCACCGGAAGGCGCAGCATTGGAAGACCCGCCACTAGATGGGCGGACAACATCACACGAGTCCCAGGGAGCTGCTAGATTCTAGCAGCGCAAGACGGTGGCGTGTGGAAGTCCCTACAAGAGACCTATGTCCAGCAGTGGACGTCTATCGGTTGATGATGATGATGATGAATGCACCGAGCAGGGCATAGTGTGGCAAAATTAAAATTGAACTAAAAGTAGCTTTAAAAAAATTGTAGTAACTAGTTCATTGGCCCTAGTTTCAGACGGCTTAAATGAATAGCCCTAAAAATTGAAAATTAATTAAAATATTAATAACAACCGTACTAACTATATTGGTGAAACTAGAATAAAATCATTCAGATTAGTAACTTTAAAAAGCCTAAGGAAGTTGTAACCTCACTTTATTATTACTATAAACATGATGTAACAGAAAAAATTATGGGTCAAAGGTCATTCATATAACATTATAAGTATAATGTGAGTAATTAAATTTAGTTCTTACAGTATGGCACTGGGCGCATCTTTGCACAAAGATTTTCTTTCCATTTTCAGCATTACCAGCAGGCACACCCATTGTGTTTCTGTAATTGTAATTTGTAAGTATATAATAAAATTTGACAACTTGTATGTAATTCACTTACAAAGGAAAATTTACCTTAACTTTTATAACTAACTAAATATGTAACTTAAAGTTATAATGAATTGCTTAGTTTCACTAAAAAAATAGTATTATTCGTCTAAAATATAGTAATCTCGTTGTCTAATCCACTTTTAAGATCTAACAATAGGTAGTTAACATATTATTATGTAATGTTATCAAAGGTTATGCAAAAAAGCGCGAATTATCGATTAACATGGCGATGTAGATACGAATGATCATTAAAATATTGTAGATATCAGCACTTAGATGAGATTAAAATAACTGATAGAAGGTTTGAACAAGGCCATCCAATTAGGTCACTACAAATGGATCAATGTCATCAGGGACCATAAGCTCAGAGTGTGATAGTGACACAATTATTACGTAAGCGTGGAAAATGTAGGCAAATGCTACAAGGAAAATGATTTTAAATAGAAACAGTATAATAGTAGACCACTTTTGAATTATCTGACGAAATTTTGAAAGAATCGCACCAAAAAAACGACTGACATTGCACTTTATTTTAGGTTATCAATTTGAAGGGCGTTTAAAAATTACGTAAAAGTTTGAATATGACCAAAACATATTTTCTTTATAGCACTAATTACAAAGAATGTACTCACGTTTTTCAGCCAAAAAATTTTTGAAATCTTATTTATAACGAAATTTACGGCACTCGAAGTTATCAGGACGTTCGAACAGCTCAAAAGTCAAATTCAATGAGAAAAGTCAAAGAATTATGAATGAAAATCGTAATTAATGTTGCCAGCTCCATGTCAGATTTTCGGACTAAATTGAATTTATAAAAATTAGCTATCGTGCAAGTCGGACTTGCACACCGAGTTGGTTAAATTAATCTCCCGTCTCAAAAACTATCCTTTTGGTAAAGTGTTTAATTCCAATAATAATATCGTTATAGCTACTAAATTTGTCTAGGTAAGTAGAATCTTAATGTTGTAAACCACATCACTGTTGTAAACAGTGGCGCCGAAGAGTATCTGCATCTTTTTCTTTGTAATACTGCTAAAATGGGACAGAACATGAATTTTACATTTAAAGACTCCAAATTTTAGTCCACACTACAAATTTAAACAATAGGCTCGCGACTGGCAGCTAAAGTCACGAGGTTTGACAGCTCTAAATTAAATTTGAAACTGTCAAACTGTGTTTGTCCTTTTCACATCACGTTAGTAAGAAGAGGATGCAAATACTCTAAAATTTAGTTGTGCTCAGAATTTAGTACCAGTTGTTCTTTTTGAAAATAGTTAAATTCTCTTTTATCCGCAACCAATAATTTAGTTTCAGTCATTTGTTCTGCAATAATCTGTACATAATACTCACAAATCGAGAGAAAATTACCTTTCGCAAATCTTTCTACCACAAAATGGTCACATTGTAATGAATCCAGTGCTGCCAGGTCTTAATTAATTTAACCCGATTGAATTTATTGGAAAAAAAAGCCTAATTTTTATCGATTCTAAATTATTAGGTGTAAGTCACGCAAATTGCTAATGTGCGTTGCCGCCATTTTAGTGACGTCAGTACTAGACTGAAGTCTCGGGGTGATGGTATATTTTTATTCTGGCTGACGTCAAAATGACGTCATTTTGATGTTAATGATACATGGTTCCAGCGCAATATCAATTTGCGGGACTTATAACTTTTAAACTTTCAGAAAATAATAATAAATTATTATTATTGTACCTACTATAAAACTAGGTAAAATACAAATCCAGCTTTTTATTTGCAATTAATTTTATTTAAATTAAAAATAATTATTAGGTCAAATATTTATAAATCTAGTTTTTTAATTTACCCTAGAGTACCAAAAAATTACTCTCCTAGTTCAGATACAGAGTAAGGACATCTACTCATGTGGCTCAGTTTTGCCTTAAATCTAGGGTAAAATTCACTACGATGGCAGCACTGTGATACCATCTGCATTACCTAGATATTCTGCCGCACACTAGATGGCGCAACCTGTTCTGAACCTCTTCTGAACAGTAGAGTAGAGCCAATAAGCATACGTAGATAGAATAATAGGTAGATGTAAGTACTGTGTAATCGCGTATCTATGAGATAGCGATAGCACGACGTAACGATGAATAACACGACAATTATTACCATTGTTTAGTAGTCAGTATTAACCGATCAACAATATTTGTATTAAACGTTTTTTATGTGAAAACAAGTAAATAACTCATGAGAAATACAATTACGCCACGAATTCTCAAAGATTGTTTTGTAACTTCTTGTATGTATTCTTGAAACAAACCAGTTACACGATAAGGGACAAAAAATAGGTTAGCTGCGTCTCTGTTTATCACATTAGTAACTTTATCTGTGCTCTCTTTTTAGTGCGAATGAGAAAGCAAACGTTCCTGCATCTACCTTTATTACTCTATCTACGTACCTAAGCATACGAGCAAAGATCCCACGGGGGATTTTTACCACAGAGTACATTGAATAGATTTTTACCTTAGACGCCTTAGAGTATATCTCTATGATTTTTAATCATGAGTCTGTGCTAGAGAGAACTCTGTCTTTGAGAGAACAATCTTTGATGTCACGTCGATGATCGACGTCACATCGCAACCGCGTGACTACGTAGTACGTGTGTAGTACGTCGTAGGTACGTCCTAGACTCTGACAGAGCTCGTCTTCTCATATTGAGAGGAAACCCAAGTTCTGTGTTGAGCCGTCGACCGATGGGTTGATCATGATGATGATGATGATGATGATACTGATAAGTACTAATTATTATTAAGTATACTAATTATTATTTGACATGGTGCCTAGTACTGAGTAGTTGACAAGGTCTAGCTAGGAATTAAGCAGTCTAGTTCACTCTGTCAGAAATTAATGCCAGGACCCCTGAGACGGTCATAAGCAGTTTGATTCAATAAAATTTAACCACATAGGTATACCTAATATAGGTAGTACCACTCAAACTAAAATATTATTTTGATGCATCTAGCACTGCAACCAGTAAGAAACTCGGCGGTTGCTCTTAAAAAACTCGGTGATTAGGTACTCATGATTGATGGACATACCTAATTTATGATCTAAGTTAGGTACCTATATTTTTTGATCTAAGCAGGTAATTGTAGGCAGGTATAATAATTTTGTAGTGTTTGATGCGTTGTATTTTAATGGTGCCACACAGCGGCCGATTGTGGTCAAACCTGGTTTTCGTGTTTCTCTGCGTAGATTTTACCCAGAATAGTAAACTACTACCTGCCTACTAAGGAAAGCTTTGTCTTTATTGTATTTTAATCACGTGACGCGATTAGTAAACCTTGCGGCGACGAGGGTGACGCTAAGCAAATTCCGTTTGATAAGTCTTACCTCCATCAAACTCGTGAGGTTTAGGTAGGTACATTACATTAGGTACCTACCTACCTAAACCGTTTGATTTGTCTTCAAACCAGCATCAAACAGTTTCATCAAATACGTAAGGTTTACCTAAATCAAACAGTCTTTTAAGTTTTAGTGATCGATTTTTTTATGGGCTAAATGCTAAAAATCAAAACTTTAAATTAAATATGTCCTGAAACAGTCTGGTCGAAAGTGAAAAAGCTGCATCTTGCACTCATTTAAAAAAAAAAAAGAATATTAGCCATGTTAAATGACTAATATTCCCCTTTCCTCTCCAACTAAGCGTGAAGCTTGTGCTAGGAGTAGGTACGACAATAGTGCAACTGGCGGGGTTTGAACCGTCGACCTTTCGGTTTTCAGTCCACTCCTTTACCAGTTGAGCTATTGAGGCTCTCATTGGCACATCATACGTGCAGACGCAAAGCGCGTTGTACCTACCTACTTGTAGCTTGTTACCGATTTTTCAGACAAAATAAATAAGACAGATAATGCTTTTAGTATACGGGTTACTTCTATTATTCTAGACATTACTTTTTGAACCTAGGGACCCACCAATTAATTTATTATTAAGTAAGTAGGTATACTTACTTATTTTATCCTTTTGTACCTATGAGCTTTGTACTACCCACTCACTTGACAAGAAAATTGTGTTCTTTCCATAAAAAACTTGACAGAAAAATAGAAAATATTATGTAAATAGAGACTTCCTGACTCTTTGTCAGCATAAATAAGCAAAATTTTACGTTGACGCTGTTTCCTCGAGGCGTCACACGGAATGAATATTTTAGGGAAAGTTTTGTTTAGAATTGTTTGTTAGGTATTTTCGAAACGTAGACCACACAAACAGATAGGTACAGGCACTAGGTAAGTATATTTTGTTTTACGAAATATAAGTACTTTGTCTTCACAAACCGATGTTCACAGCTTGACAAAGGTCTCTTGTAGGGACTTCCGAAGTAGTACTTAAAAATTCTTTGCTTCCATGACTATCCACACGATAGTCATTAGAGTAGCAAGCCAATGTCAATAGCCCATAAGTAGCTGTAGATACGTAGATTTGATGACTATTCATAAGCACTTTTAAAAAGTTTACATGAATAAAAAAACATTCTATTCTTTTCTATTCTATTCTATAGATAACAATTACTTTTTTTAGGAGTGTTCAAATTACACGTCAAATAATTTGATTAGCCAGTGAAAACATTAATTAGTGCAAAAAGTGCCTGCTATGCAATAATACCATGTCTTCAGAAAAAAATGTATTTTCCTGAAACATTGCCTTGAAGCAAGACAGGAAGCTTAACAAAGGGGCTTGGATAATCTATTGTTATCATAACTCAAGATAGCGGATCTTGCTGCCAGCTCAGTGGTCTCTAATGTGCAGGTCTAATGGTTACGTGTACCCATTGATGTTGGAATTCCCCTCGTGTACCCACTCAAGTATTAAATCTACCATCTTCAGGAAGGTTTCCCTAAAAATGAATTCGGGAATTTTCTCAAGTCTTACGGCCGAATACTGAATGGATTTTATTTAACGCATAAGGCCTCGTTCACAAAGACGCGGGGCGTTGTGCGGTCCGTTGTACCAGTTTTTTAATCATATTTCAAGGTCAAGTGCGAGTTGGACTGGCATACGAAAGATTCCGTACCATCGTAAAAGAAATAAGTAATAACACTAAATTTTTATTACTGTAGTGGCAAAAGAAATAAAAACATAGAAAAAAATAAGAAAATCTGTGAAAATTTCAACTCTGCCTATTACGGTTCACGAAATACAGCCCGCTGACAGAAAGGCGGATGGACGGATGGACGGACATACGCACGGACGGACGGACAGCGGAGGCTTAGTAATAGGGTCCCGTTGGCATTCTTCGGGTACGGATCCCTGAAAAACAATTAGATCCCTACCGTAAGTAAATACCCTTTAAGTATAAAATGACATAAAGAGGAACGGAATAATAAAATGGTAAATGCTATAGTAATAGCACAGCTCGAAATAGGAAATAGGATAGATAGAAATCAAACTACGTCGAGAAGCTCCGATTGAATCTGCTGTATTCCGGAAATGGAAGGCAAACGCGAATAAAAGCGGCACCTCTTGTCACTCGCCATGAATGCGGTGAATAGGTATTACTTAAAAGTTTATTTCTATTTAAGTGAGGAAAATGAAAAAGATTTTTTTGCAATAGATTTTATTTCGTCACAAATATTTTCTGGTACCAAATCAGTAGAGTCACCTGTTATTTATCTACTTGATTTAAATTACTAAGTGCCGATTTCACCAATGTCGAGTGACGTTTAACCGAGGAATAAATTGGGCGTGATTACAGTTTTTGTATTGAAAACTTACCAAAATTTCAAATTTACTCTCGGATAAGACTTATTTACGTTAGTGAAATCGGCCCTTAGTTAGCAAAAATAATTTTCGTAAAAAAGTTAAATAAAAACTCACAATTATACATGCGACATAATATTATGTAACGTATGACATCAATTATCAACGTAGGCGTTGATAATATTAAGTCAAAAACTTTCCCGCAAATCTTAACAACAACTGTACAAAGCTTCAACTCAATCAAATAAATAATCGTGAATGCATAGGTAGCACACAGACAGACAAACTTTAATTATTATATATTATGGATGTGATTGAAGGACAAACCAACAAACCAAAACCAAGCATACCTACTTTCGCATTTATAATAATATGGGTGGGTACTTAGTGATGGAAAAGTTTGTTTAAGTTGTGCTTATATTTTAAACTAGACGATGCCCGCGACTTCTTCCGCGTGGAATTAGGTTTTTAAAAATTTAGGGAACTCTTTAATTTTCCGGGATCAAAAGTAGCCTATATGTCCTGCCCGGGATGCAAGCTATCTCTATACCAAATTTCATCAAAATCGGTTAAACTTTAATGGGCCGTGAGAAGCTAGCAGACCGACAGACAGACGGACAGACAGACAGACACACTTTCGCATTTATAATATTAGTATGGAGTATGGATATGGATGGATTAAAATTGGCGCCATTGCAAATGTTAACTACATAAATATACTAGGTAGGTAGGTACTACATAATTATAGTATGGGCAATTATAAATAATAGATAATAATATCTATCCCGGCTGTACTCACGTGTCTCGTCGACGTTAGCCCGACTAGTTAGTTTCGACGAGACTACGTGAGTACAGCCGGGATAGATATTATTTATAATGGTAATCACTCACGGTAGTTTAAATGCTAAAATATTTACATTGACCAAACATTCAATTAACAAAAACGTTCAATAGTATGAGAAAATGGAATATCAATAACATTAAAATAGTAATGTTTTGCATTTTGAAATGGTGTGCACTGTTGCAGAGGTCATGGTGGCAGATGGTGCACGTAGTGTATTTTGTGGAGGCTAAACCTAAAGAGTCTTGTTCGCAAGTTTTGCCACAGTCCCGTATAATGTAAGACAAACCTGTAAATCAAAAGAAAATTATGTTATTTTTCTTATCAAGGTAGGTAGATAAGTGTACCTATTTATTGAGTACAAAAGTCTTGAAAAGTTACATCAGTTGAACATTTTACTGTAATAATATGTAAGTCTAGCTGTTCTGCGTTGGCACAGGCACTAAAACAAAAGCACCAAATAGGTATCATGCGATATATTAATTATTGACTAGATGATGCCCGCAACTCCTCTTGGATTTAGGCTTTTGATGATCCCGTGTTAAAGAGTTCACTCTTTGCATTTCTGGGATAAGAAGTAGCCTATATCCGTGTTCAGGATGCAAGCTTTGTTAAATAAGATTAAGCGGATGAAAAGGTAATAGACAGAAAGACACAATTTCGAATTTATAAAATTAGTATGGATATGAATATAAGGATTTTTTACCTTTATATTTATAAAGTTTTGTCAAGCAGGTTGGGTGATCTGCACGACAATACTTTACAGCAGTAGTTCTACCAGGTGACCAACAAGAAGGGTCACTAATGCTGCTACAAGCATAGCACACTCGCGGATGATCCATCAGCATCACACGGGATTTCCCCACATTCGAAATACCGAGTCCTTTTGTTGGGTCATTTACTAATTGTATATCGTTGCCGCTTCTTTCCAATATTTCATCACTTTCTCTATCGTCACAAGTACTTTTATCCATAACATTATAATTATTTTGTCTTAATGGTACTGGTGTGTCTGGATTTCTATTATTCAGGACGTTATTACCATAATTTGTGGGCTCAAACTTAGGAGTGATTGGCATTATATTACTCTCATCAATTACGGGAAGTTTAAAAGGATCGTGTGATATGGGTCCGTAATTTGGGTTGATCTCGAATCTTCTACCAGGTTTATCCAGTCGCATCATGATTGATGGATTGTGAACCATATCTGTTTCAGGATTAATTTCTTGATTCATGTACGAATTCATTATATCATTTGTAGGAGACATACTATAATTATTATTGAAATCGTTTTTAATTAACAGGGAATCAAATGCTAACTCTTTTTTTATTGTTTCGGTGCTGTTGTTTTTGTCATAGTTTGATACTAAATTTTCGGCTTGAAAAATCATTGTTGAATCCAAGTTATTTACTTGTTTACTCTGTAGTTTCTTTGGAACATCGAATTCAGAAGGGTTCTCTCTTGTATTACTACTTTTGTTTCTACGAAAAAGGACCTTTTCATCTTGTCTTGGTGGTTCGGTATTTGAAATGTTTTTTAAAACATTATGTAATAGAGAACCAATGTTTGCCACAGGGTCTAAATTAGTTACATTTGCATTATAAGTCTTATGTTTTGCATCAATTTCTCGTTGTTTTTCTTCATAAAACTTACCCGTGATAGAGTGAATTGTAGATGGTCCCACGTTCATGAATTTTTCTTCAATAGTTGATCCTGGTTGGTATGAAGCTTCTTGAGCTTTACCTGAAATTAGTTACTGTTAATAATTTACTGTCACCGAGAACCAACTTACGTGATATTAAGTACACTTACAGAGAAAAAAGACTAAACATAATAAAATTATCATTTTTAGCGTCATTTTTTGTAATTTTAAATCAAATAAGTAGGTATTAATCGGAATTATAATATGCCTCGTTCGATATTATAAAAACTAAACCATTAAGTAAGTATTTTTACAGTGGTCTGTAAATCGATATGAACCTATTGTAAATGCGCATGATGGAAAGATATCGAGGAAACAATAGACGGTTCCACAAAAGTGGTTTTCATTGTTCCGAAGTGCTTTCTTTCAACCATAGCTTGGGGTCTTATTTCGGATACAATGGCACTCTCCATTGATACATTTATTGATTTTAATGTTATATTTCCATCAAATAGGTAGGTACCAAAATACCTGTAAGTATTAATAATTGTAAAATGAAAAAAAAAATCATATCCATAAAAAGATTACGATTTTCGGATTTTTCCCCTTTGCCAAATTTCATGATTGTAGTCTACGGGAAGTACCCTATAGGTTTCTTGACAGACAAACAGGTAATGAAATTATTCTATAAGGGTTCCTTTTTTCCTTTTGAGGTACGGAACCCTAAAAATGAATAGTTAAAAATAAACTTATTATTGAGCGGTGAGACGCTCGTCGACATAATATTATCGTTGTTCCTAACCAATTAACTTAAATCACTTTTTGCCGGAGAAAATGTTGGCAAAGATAGGCGTAGGCAAATTATTTTAACAAAGGCCGGGACGAAGTGTCACTCAACGTAATTGGACGTGCGTTCACAATCCAGGCGGAACAAATCGTTACGCTGACATCGCTTTTGGAAAATATCTTGTTGTGTTACAATTTTGATTACTTTTAAGCAAAGGTCTACTTACCACCCCACCGATAAAGACGTGTCGCCAAGCGATTAAACATTATGTACTATACTACTACGATGTCGGTAGAAACCTATTAAATATAAGGCCGGATTTCTCGAGATTCCCACGGGATTAACAAAAGTATTCTGGCGATTTCTACGTTCAATAAAATCATATTATTTTTAGGGTTCTGTACCTCAAAAGGAAAGAAGGAACCCTTACAGGATCACTTCGTTGTCTGTCTGTCTATCCGTCTGTTCGTCTGTCCGTCTGTCTGTCTGTCCATCTGTCTGTCTGTCTGTCGTGTCTGTCAAGAAAACCTATAGGTTACTTCCCATTGACCTAGAATCATGAAATTTGTCAGGTAGGTAGGTCTTATAGCACAAGGAAAAATCCGAAAACCGTGAATTTGTGGTTACATCACAAGAAAAAAGCTAAAAGGTATTCATGAACAAATACTTAATCAGTTCAAATATTGGTATTTTTAACTTTCAAAGTAAGATTACTATAAGTCGAAAAAATACGACTGTAGTACGGAACCCTCGTTGCGCGAGCCTGACTCGCACTTGGCCGGTTTTTTATATTATGATATAGTTCTTATCCTCAGTCTAATTTTTATTTAAAACGATTAAAACTGTCAGCATTTTAATTAAGAAATGGGAGTTCTCGGTAAGTAATTTTTAAATGAGTGATAAATTGTTTTGCAGGTGTTTCGAGCATTGAAAAACTTTATAAGTGCTGAAAGTTACAAAATTACTTTTTCACTTCGGTCGTAAACGTCGAGTAGTTAAGTTGTGGATAACAAAGTTTTATTGAAACCGGAGAGAGATGAACATTAGTTATTTGTAATTGTTAGGAATAAAAAATCTGCGTCTAGATAATTTGTAATTTTAGGGTTCCGTACGAACCATTATAGGATCACTCCATTGTCTGTCTATCTGTCAAGACCGTGAAGAGAAACAAAATCTATAGAGTACTTCCCATTGATCTAGAATTATTAAATTTGGCAGCACTGTTTTATAACACAATTAGGTAAAGCGAAAAATCCGAAAACCGTGAATTTGTAGTTACATTACAAAGAAAATTAAAAATCGTTATTTTTGTACGATAGTACGGAACCCAACGTGTGCGAGTCCAACTCGCACTTCACCGGTTTTTTATATATTTTTTCTGTCATTTCATAAGAATTAGTCTGAAAACAAACATTTTCATTTAATTTCATATTGTCTCTTACCTGTTAACCGTCACACCTCATCAGATCTTTCACTTGAAGACTTAAGAATGGGTAACCACCAGTGGCGTGCAGGTCATAGAGGCATAAATGCACTGCTTACCCCAGTTGAATTGCTCAATGCATATTTTTCATAATGACCTGCCAGTAAACAGGCTCTTACGTAACTAGTGCCTACCCTGGCTTCAAACCCTGTGCACGCCACTGGTAACCACTAAGTCTACAAGTGAATTAATGTTTGGCGACTGAAAATGTGAAATGTCGTTCTAAGTTAGTATATATACGTATAGGTCACAGTTGTGTGAATGTTGTTTCATTTTATAAAATGGCTTTACAAAAATATGCTTTGGTTAGCGAAGTTTAAAGCGCGAGCGCTTTCAATTTTGTTAAGGAATCGTAACAAAGAACAATCTGTTTTTGGCAACTCAGCCCCTGGAAAACTCGTCCGAAATAACGAAAGTAATTTACGCTTCAGTTTCGCTTAAATTTTTATGTTAAAAGCTGAGAAACTTGTTGTTGTAAATAGAACGACCTACGACTTCAGTCCCCGCGGTGTCCTTTGAAGCTTTCTGTCGTAATAAATATAATAAAAAAAATCTTAAGTGCCTCAAAATTTTTGTTTGACAACTTTAGTGCTCCAATCAGGATAGTGTTGCCAACGAAAGAAGAGACTGGAAAACCGCGGCAAATTCAAAAGATATCAGTATGGCAGCCCCAAAGTTAGTATGGACATGTAATAAATAGCCTAATTTGATATCTACTTTAGAATTCCTTATTTTTATTTCTATTATATCAAATTAGGTTAAGTACCCCAGGTCTTTATACTAATTTTAGGGCAGCCATACTGATATTTTTTAAGTTTGCCGCGCTTTTCTAGTCTTTTCTTTCGTTGGTCATGACTTTACCTAGTACACACTGTCACTTTTGAAGCCAGTCAGATTTTTTATTAACTTAATTTTTATAGGACTCTTGTCCAACACAGATACGCCAGCCCCAAGGTAGCCTAAATTAAAATCAAAATAGGTAACTCAAGACAATTTTACTGTCTATGCAGAAATACTTCGATAATCAATTCAAAACCTTCTGTTGACGGTAGAGTAGGTATAGATTGAGAGGCTCGTAAAGCCATCTACTCGTATATGTCATGTCATATTTTGTGTAGTATCATGATATATTTTATACAAAATTCTAAGTCCTGACTGACTAACTGAGATATATCAACGCACAGCCTAAACCGCTGGTTCTAGACTCTAGACTCTTAAGACTTGTAGACTCTAAGAACACACTCTCCAAATTTCATGTCTCTAGACTCTAGAGACATGAAATTTGGAGAGTGTGTTCTTTGTAAAGAGTAGGTATTTCTTTATATTCAGATACAAGTTAGCCCTTGACTGCAATCTCACCTGGTTGTAAGTGATGATGCAATCTAAGATGGATGCGGGCTAACGGAAGGGGTATGACAGGTATATTAAGAGAGGATATTTCAAAATTCCACCCCTAAGGGGGGGTTTGAAATTTATGTAGTCCACGTGGACGAAGTCGAAAGCATAAGCTAGTTAGTGTTTTATTTTGTCGCTATAATTATTTCGTAGTTAGGTACATTTGTCGCCTCAAATTTAGTTAACGACAGAAATGAAGTTGTGAACGTACTACGTAGGTACCTGTACATAGCAAAAGTTTAGCACGTTACCTTGTTACGAGTTAGAATAGAGTTAACGTGTTGGTTTTGTTGTACCCGCTTCTATTAGACTAGAATCTAGATGTCGCCCGCGACTACGTCCGCGTGGATTTCAATCAATCAATCAGCCTATTTGCGTCCACTGCTGGACATAGGCCTTCCCAAGAGCGCGCCACCACACACTTTGCTCCACCTTCCTCATCCACCCACTTCCCGCTACCTTCTTAATCTCGTCAGTCCAGCGGGTTGGAGGTCGTCCCACACTGCGTTTGCAGATACCTACTACGCGGTCTCCACTCCAGAACACGTCTGCTCCAGCGACCATCGGTTCTGCGGCAGACGTGGTCTGCCCTCTGCCACTTCAGCTGGCTAATTCGTTGAACTATGTCGGTCACTCTGGTTCTCCTACGAATTTCCACGTTACGGATTTTGTCCCTCAGACAGATACCCAACATAGCCCGCTCCATAGCACGCTGAGCGATTTTGAACTTGTGGACAAGGCCAACTGTCAGTGTCCATACGTCATCACAGGTAGGACACACTCATTAAAGACTTTCGTGGATTTAGGTTTTCAAAAATCCAGTGGGAATTATTTGATTTACCGATATAAAAAGTAGCCTATGTCCTTCCCCGGGATGCAAGCTATCGCTGTACCAAATTTCATCAAAATCGGTTGAACAGATGGGCTGTGAAAGGTTAGCAAACAGACAGACAGACAGACAGACAGACAGACAGACACACAGACAGACAGAGAGACAGACACACTTTCGCATTTATAATATTAGTATGGAAGTATGCCATATAAGTGAATCTACGCTATAATTAGATTCTGCGAAGATTAATTAAATCCTTAATCATTTAAAATTTAAAGCCAAAGTTTGTGAAATGCGACCCCTAAAGCGCTGAATAAAGTGACGGAAACTTAATTAGCGCTTTAGAGAATTAGGAAGGATGAGATACTTTTTTTAGTGCCTCATAATTATTCATATCCATTATTTAAATTGATGCTGATAAAATCGTTTTATTTTCGTCCTGAATCTTCATCCGCCTTGAGTGTGAATGTGATAATGTTAATTTTATTATACCCTTTAGCCGATGACTTCGTTTGCTGGATTTAGGGTTTTACATTAAATCTTGCGGGAACTTTGATTTGCCAGGATAGCCTATGTCAATGTCCAGGACTTTAACTAGGTAGATATATCAAAAACATCGATCCGTCGACCCCTGGACCTCCTCCATAGGAGGCTGAAGATTTTAATAACTTCTAGGCTATCACCTCTTCAGGGGTCTTCTCTTTGATGTGCTTTATAAGCGAATAGGTACACAGAAAGACGGATTGACGACACGATTCTTTTATGATTGTTCACATCCGTACTCAGAGTCGCTTAATTGTTACTTAACTTTAGTTAAAACGAGACAGAGAATTTATCTCTCACATAAATCTGTGTCGTTTTAACTCAATCTAAGTAACGATTAGCGACTCTGAGTACGGCTGTTAGAGATTTATAATAATAAGGAAGGATGTTTTTATTCATTAAGAACAAAGCTTAAGAGAAGACACAGCCGTACTTATAGTCGCTAATCGTTACTTAAGATTGAGTTAAAACGAGACAGATTTATGTGAGAGATATAGCCGTCTCTTTTAACTAAACTTAAGTAACGATTAAGCGACTCTGAGTACGGCCGTTATTAGGCCTCTAGGTAAGTAATTTTTTAATAGATGAGATAGAATTTTTTTAGCGCTTTATGCATACGAGAAAAAAAGCATTTCTTATTGTTGTTGAAGAAAAACAAAAGCTTGTTTGTTGAAGAAAAGTCTGTGGGTAAGAGAATTGGTGCTAATTTAGACGCATTAAGTACGGGCTACGGCACGGCACGGTACGGCATTCCGAACCAGTGGTAAATTAAAACTACCTGACTATTCATAAGCACTTTTAAAAAGTTTACATGAATAAAAAAAACATTCCATTCTATTCTATACGCTACTCGGCCGGCCATACACGGACTGCTCGAGCGGTTAGCCAGTGATCAACATACACAGTGTCAACAGCTTGAAGCTGCCATCGAGCAGTTAGCTTAACTGCTCGATGGCAGCTTAAACGATGCGTGCGGGCAGGAAGCGTGCGCGACGTGGAATGAGGAGCACGGGCGGAGGTAACTGCGCGAGAGCGGTCGACAGCTCGAGCAGTCAGTGTATGCCAGGTGACTGCTTGACCGCCCAACCGCCCGAAGCAGTTGCAACTGCTTGAGCGGTTCGTGTATGTACGTACGTAGAAGTCTGTAGTTCAATATGTAGTCGCAGCTTGAAGCAGTCCATCCTGACTGCTTCAAGCTGTCCGTGTATGGCTGGTCTTAGAAACAAATAATTTTCGCAGTTGAATTTTTCGCCAAGCAATTTGATTCGTGTGTATACTTATTTACATTTCAATGGATTTACCATTGCGAGGGAAGGCTTCAACTAAATAAAGCCAGCTTCCCAATCTGAAACATTATACGCCTTCTGCCAAGTAATCATTGAGTTAAATAGACTTAGATGAGCAATTCTTATACGTTCTAATTGTATAAGTTATGTAAACAACGGAACACCGGAGTATCACTACGAAAAGTAGTATAATATGTGAAAGTATGTTAATTGTTGGTTAGTCCTTCAATCACGCTGCATCGGAGCAACGCATTAACGTGATTTTTTGCTGGAAAGTGGCATAGGCTACTTTTATCGCGGAAAATCAAAGAGAAGCCCTAAAAGCTTTTAAAACCCCTATTTTATATGCCTCTACTATAATTTGAAGCTCGGGATACACTTTATTCGTTTATTCTTGTTACGAAACGCCCAGGATTATAGGCAACGTTGGTGCTACTTAAAAAAGGCAGCAACAGTGGACGCATATTAGTTGCCGATGATGATGATGATAACCCTTGTTACTTAATCGTACGAGATGAGATGCGTCATTTGATTAAGATAGCGATATTACTGACAAATAGAGTAAAATCTGTTCTTGCGCCTCGTTTTTGAACAACGCTGATCCCCGTTATGTACCAGTTCTGTTAGGTTGACTTATTATTTGTGCGGCAAAACTGACTCTAGTAATGCGACAACTCTATGTAAATAATAAGCATTACTTGCTATCTTAAGAAAAATATTCTTATATACAAAGTTAGTATGTTTTTGATGAAATGTTGTCTCCACAGAATACAAAAAAGGTAAAGAAGTGGTAAAGGAGCGTGGGCATGTCTCCATAGATGAAGCCTGAAACATCAGCACGTGTAATTATAAAAACAGACGTATTTGCATAGGTTTACCACAGTTTTACGATATTTTAAAGTTTGAGTGCTTGAGATGAGATACTTTCTTATGTATGTTTAAAAAGCTTAAGCTGGTAACACGCTATACCGGGGGTGAATTGCCATTGTTTCATAACCACAGTGTGAAATCTCAGTCACCTCTGATTGGCTAATACTCTTTCGCTGTTTTCTAAAATTCACTACAGCAGCAAGAATACCATAAATTCAGACAATTCCAATGACTGAGAGTGTAGAAATCGGATTACACAACTTTGTGCTAAGAGGGGTATTAAACAAGAGGTGACACCTAGTTACCGAGAAGCGTTGTTAGGCTAATGGTTAAGACTCCGGTGTGGAACAGTCCAGGGTTCGATCCCGGCTCTAATTTTTCAGAGTTATATTTGTTTTCAGCAATTAAATATCACTCGCTTTAACGTTGAATTAAAGCATCATGAGGAAACTTGCAGGCGTAAGAATTCTCTCAAAGGTTTTTCAAATCTGCTATTTTACTAAGCCAGCGTGGTCCCTAAACTCTTCTCATTCTGAGAGGAGACCCGCATCCAGTAGCGGGCCGTAGATGGGCTGAGATGTTAAAGATAATGTTGTCCTATCATTTCTTTTAATTTATTCAGAACTCTGTGGTTGCCACGATTTTCACAAAGTGGATATAGCCGTATGATAAAGAAGCAGACAGACTGATGGGCGAAGTTCCGGCCTCCTACCCAAAGGGACGATACAAGTCTTGTCGATATTCGGTATTTCCTGTGGAGTCGGGTTGGATACAGTCTGACTTGTGTGTATCTATTTATTGTATTTTATAACGAAATCCAATGTCAACATAAAAATGTATTAAATAGGTTTGCGCAATGTTCGCCAGACACTGTATAACGCGTCCAAACTAATAAAGGGAAATCGTTTCCGCCATGTTGTGACGTCTTAGCTAGAAAAATATTTTTATTCAATATCCCAAGAAAACAGTCACTAATTAATGTAAGGGACAGAGAGAGAGAGAGAGAGAGAGAGAGAGAGAGAGAGAGAGAGAGAGAGAGATAAAAATAATAGAAATAGAATAAAACACAATAATAATACTTATAACATCTCGTGATTTGTTTTTCATATATATGGTATATATATATGGTGGTATATCCACGCTTGATAGAGTTATCGTCAACAATAGCATACACAAACCGCAGTTTGCATTTTAATGGAATAACAGAACTTTGGGAAGCCGCGCTGTAAATTGCGAATTAACTGGAAGCTCGTTAGCGTAGGCGAACAGAGAGTTGTCTTAAAGTATCTACTAGAGCACAAACCTCCTCCAGAGTGAACTAGAGTGAGGGAACTCTCGGTTTGATCCTGAATCGACGATATTTCAAACATTTACACGTGACGTGAAATCAAAGAAAAATAGGCGATTCATAGGCTACCTAGCGTCAAATGTAGGAACATTTGACACCTGCCAGTGACGTCGAAGCCTCGACGTTAATTACAAGTTAGAACTGTGTCGTTAGTGTAGTGTACCTACAGAGAGTGTTAGTATAGGCGTACAGAGAGTTGTCACAAAGTAAGAGCACAATACGTCTCCTCTCAGAATGAGAAGGGCTTAGGCCATAGTCTGCCACGCTCACCTCATGCCGGCTCACTACAGAGCACGGGTCTCCACTCAGAGTGAGAAGGGGTTTGGTCCCATAGTCTTCCACGCTGGCCTAGTGAGGGTTGACAGAATTCACACGCCTTTGAGAAGATTAAGAGAACTCTCGTTTTCTTCACAATGTTTTCCTTCATCGTGGAAGCAAGTGATATTTAATAGCTTAAAACGGCCCGAGATCGAACCCCGAATAGAAAGCGGATGTCTTAACCACTAGGCTATCACGGCTTTATTGTAATCATGTGGCGCATGATATATATGAGGACTGCTGCTCATGTCACAAAATTTCAACCTATTTTTAGTAAATCTTTCATTAATATATAGATAGATCTACCTAAGTAGGCACCAACTTTTAACACGTCCTGACGCGTTCCAAAAATGTATGTCGATTTTCAAAACGATATTATACCATTCTTTGTTATTCTGCCGTACAGCCCAACTACCGTAGGCCGTAGCCCTAACGTTGTTTCATAATTATTGTACAAACTACAAAGACTTCGTAGATCGATGTGAAAAATTTGAAAAAACGAGTTATCCAGTTTCAAAACAAAAATACGCCGAAATTCAATTTTTTTGTAGTTAGTTTATCCTTCATACGTAGGTATAGCTATAGGCTCACATATCTAGATTTATTGTATGAGCAATGCCAAAAACATCCACACAGAAGTTAGGAAAACCGCGTTGAAAACTGCGAACTAACGAACATTGGGTTAATATCTAGTCTATGTGAAAATCTAACTCCCAAAACTGCCTCGTTGGTCTAGTAGTTAGCGTGTTTGACTGCGGACTTGGTCCTGGGGTCCATTTCCATGTCGGGCTAAAAATAATTAAGTACAGGTTTTCTGTTAAGGAATTTGCAGTAGTACCTATTTACTAGCCCGGAGATAGAAAGTTGGCAGTGATTCACCCCCATGCCAATCCGCATTTAGTCAGTGGGGGTGGATTACTTATGGCTTAAACCCTTCTCATTCTGAGAGGAGACCCGTTCTCAGTAGTGAGCCAGCGATGGATTGATGAAAATACATATTTATAGTATCATATTATTCTTCTTCTCAATCGTTCACTCTTGGCAGAGTAATTCTTCACTGCTGCTCGCGCAATCTCCCTCCTGCGACTTCTGCTGGTGGCATACACACGTATCATATTTCATTATATTATTATATTCAAAATTCAAATTTAATTAACGAGCAAACATTATAAATTGCTTACAATTTCTCATTAGCTTTTTGGACTTACAACTCGCAATTTGTATGCTAATGAATCCGTACTTTATAGAGATTAATGTGATATACTAATATAATAAAACGTTGCGAGTATCATTTTACATGTATTTATTTTTTATGTTCCCTTTGTGTGTCTTTAGAATATATTGAAATAGGTATATCTTTACCAAATTTTTTTGAGAGATTTGCCAAATTTAAATAAAAATTCGCCAAACACAAACGAAACAGATGCAGATTCTTTAAATTTAATTTTAGTGAAAGGCATTAGAATTGACACCATTGCTTGACTATTGTTTTAACATAAAACCGGCCAAGTGCGAGTCAGACTCGCGCAAGGGCTGAGGTACTACAGTCGTATTTTTTGACATTTTGCACGATAAATCAAAAAATATTATGGATAAAAATAAATGAAAAATTGTTTTAGAAAGTACAAGTAAGTACAGCCCTTTCATATTATACCCCATTTGCTAGAAAGAAGATAAATTTCTAAGTACATAGGTAAGTATAAAGAGGAATTCAGTTCCAAATAGATACTATACATACTATAGTAAACTGTATGCTTACCTATTGTTTTAACAGAAAAAGAAGTAAACTCCTGTATTCTATTCCCTAAGCACGTACTCACAGTAAATAGTGCACACTGCACTGTGCCAACGACAACGCATCCGTGCACCTGAGATCGCTGGAAACGAGGACACACTAGGTGATTTTCCGCTGGCAAATTGCGAAAATGAGAACGGACTGGCGTATTTCAAAGTTTTATCGGGGTTACGACATATTTGCATAAACACCGCAACAGCACGGTCTCCTATACGGTAACGATCACGTAGAAAATTGCTTTGCAGGCGGCAATATTATGTATACCTAGGTAGTACCTACTTTACTCACCATAAAATTACCTACCTACTCGTAAAAAGACAGTTATTTAAAAGTCAGTTTGTAATAAAAGTGCAAATAACTGCGATTATAATAGTAAAGCTTATCGTAGCTTTAGTTTTAAGTTCACGTATCTAATTAATTATCACCATTAAAATTAATTATCTTACAAATCCAACATTTTGACAATCAAAAAGTGTGCAATAGTACCTACTATGCAAAAATTATTTGACTTTGACTTTGAAAAAAACGGCGCTAGCTGATCAAGGGAAAATTGGATTGCTCGAAATATTTTGCAAGAGACTAATTGTTGCGGGATTCGAAGCTGCTCAGAGACGAGAGAATTAAGTAGATTGTACCTACGTATCTACTTTGTTACGAGCGCTTAGTAAAATTGAAAACAACCGCTCGATTTTAAGACCTAAGGAGAAAATCGTCTGCTTTGTGACCGAGACAATACTCTTTGTGATTAAAACAAGTTGATGTTAATTTGGGGGGTTTGTCATATTATTACATTCAAACTCTAAATACTATCTTAATTAAGTAGACCACTATATAATAATAAGTTTTTAGGTTACGGGCAAAAAGTATGCCTAAGTATATACTTATGTCCTTCTCGGGGATGCAAGCTATCTCTAAACCAAATTTCATCAAAACAGATTAAACGGATGACCCGTAAAAATATGTCTGTATTCGTTTATGCAGTCTGCATTATTACGCACCATCAAGTGTGATTGCTGTGCATGCATGTGCAATGTTAGGCAAGCCTCTATATATTTAGTTTTAATGTAGATTTAATGTACCTAATTTAAATCGATGGTTTAGTTCCTATTATTTAAACAAAAATATCAAACATAATAGCGAAATCCAATTTCCATGGTGATAGAACGGGTAAAATTGTTTACAGCAAATTCCAATATAGCCTTTCTGAAAACAAAAGGCGCGCGTCTTACATTCATGCTGAATGGAAGCTGGCTTTTTATCATCTCCTACTTCATTATTTGACTTGCAAAATACAGCATAATATTTTCCTGTGAAATCTTGGGTATATTCAGTGAAAGGCGCGGTCTATTTTATGCGAAGATTTTATCTCGAGCTGTCGATGGTTACAGCATCGAAGTTTTGGTTATTGGAGAGTCCTAACTTACCTACAGTGTGCTTAATAAACAATATAACATTACAAAATATAAGGTAAGTATGTAGTAATATTTAGTAGGTACCAAAATAGTTAGTGCTAGACAGACAGACATACAGTACAGATAGACAGACAACGAAGTGATCCTACAAGGGTTCCTTTTTCCTTTTGAGGTACGGAACCCTAAAAATAATTACAAAAACTGTCCCAAATATCTAGATTTTTTAATTTCAATCCGAAAGTATTAAGTATATTTAATTTTCGTCTAGATCACATATACAATTTCCAAAATTCTCATGCACCTAATTGCTTTTATGCTATACTTAAATAACTAAGTTGAATCAAGTACCTAGCAAGATTGTAACTTATATGCAGTTAGTTGAAGTTAAATTAATGCTTACTTTCCTAGTTCTTCTTTTAGAAAGGGATAAGTTAAGAAGACCCTATATTTAATTTGTCTTGTGATCACATTCTACGGACAGATTAAATCCCTCGACATTTCAACTGAAAGTTAGTTGGAGGATAGTAGGTAATATCCCAGTAGGGCGGCCATTTATTTGAACTATCACTATTATACAAGATGATGCGAATATTATTTTTATAGGTACAAGATGATGCGGTGGCCTCGATGAGGTTTTACATTTAATTTAATTTATTTTAGTTTTAATTTAGATTTAAGTTTATTTTATACAACTGACAATAGGTAGGTAGGTACCTATTTATCTCTACAATAATAATGAATTGAAACACACTTAGGTATTTAAACTTTTTTATCAAGTTATATAAATCCAAAACTAGATAGGTATATAATATACTTACTGCCGTACTCAGAGTCGCTAATCGTTACTTAAGATTTAGTTTTAACTAAACTTAAGTAACGATTAAGCGACTCTGAATGCGGCAGTTAGAGATTATAATTATTGTCCCAGAGTTACGGAATGTTTGGCATCTCTAACACGCAGGTGCGGAATATAGCGATGAAAAACTTCGTTAACGCTGGCAGCTTAAGAATTATTTACGAACGTTTTTTCATCTCCCCAAGCCAATGAAGAACCAGCATTGTACTTCAGATAAGTAGTACTGTCACAAAAGTTTTATTAAAAGTGTGAACTCCGAACTAAAGTGCAGATACTGATAAAGCAAAAGATTTAAGACCTTTTTCAGTCTTCAATGTTTTATTTTATAACTTCGTGTGGCTGTTATGTACTTATTTCAAATAATTTTTCTTCAAGCAAAATTATAATATTTTATAGAACCTATTGATAAGACCTATTGATAGATACTTTATAGACCTTTTGTACATAATTGACGTTTCATAAGTCCACTAGAAGTCAAGCTACGATATCTATTTGATTGCTTGACATGAAAGCTATGAAAGATAGAGTAGGTACCTTATACCTTACTAGCAGGGCCAGCGTTTCCATAAAAGCGAACCAGGCTACGGCCTAGGGCGCTGGGATTTGAGGGCAGGCATGGCTAGCATACGTGTGTAGCAGCTCAATAAAAATGCCATTAAAATTGACACAAACTTACTGCTCTCCTTTTCTGGACAATAGAAAATGTAATGTCACTGAAACAAAACGAATGTCAATAGCTCTCAAAACTACTAATTATTAATTATTATTCGATAACATTAATTAAAATAAATTATTCGAATGATGATTTATGTTATATTTTGGTGCGAAATTTTTGTCTCAAGGGTCGCGAATCCAGTAATTCGCCTTGGGCGCCGAGTTTGCTCGTTCCCAGCGTGTGTTGGCGGGTAACTAAGCTGTAAGTTGATATTATACAAAACAATATGGACTTTCCTATTACTATGACACAAATAACGTGTATTCTGTAGATATAGGAAACACGAAACAGAATACAGATCTTACTCAACGAAGTTTTTTGGATGTAATCCAAAACCTCAAGTTTCCGATGTTCTGTTTTCGAGCTCTAGTTTTCAGAATTTCAAAGGTATTTCCGTTTCTGGTGTTTGAAATGAACTTAATTTGACTTTTTAGATCAATCTGTCTCAGAAAGCTCCGTTTAAAGTTAAATGAGACTGAGTTACTCCATACTTCGTTAATTAGGTTTTTATAATTACAAATCAAGCCGTCAAGCACTTACGAGTACCTTCCAAGAAACCAATTTGATTAAAATAAATGAAATGAAATATCGTAGGTACTTATAAAGCGTCCAAACTAACAAAAGGAAATCATGTCCGCCATCTTCTCGGTAGGAACGGCATTCCTAACCAGTGGTAAATTAAACTAAGTTTAAACTTAGTTGACGATTCAAAAGCACTTGTAAAAGATTACTTGAACAAAAATATATTCTATTCTATTATTGTAACGTCCTAATAAATATATTTAGATACAATACATGTTTAATATTATTTATATTTTATTATTACAATGATTTACTCTACTTCATTTATATTTTCAATGGATTTTGAATATTAAGCGAACACCTTTATAGGTAGGTATAATTAAATATCATACTTATCATAATACCTATTCGCTTACTTAAATTTGTACGCTTAGATAAAAAAATTATTATTGTGCATTGCGCATTGACATATAATTATACCTATACGATAATACTTACTAATTACTATTGATAATGGGGGTGTTCAGCAACTTTGACTTTTGAATTATTACTATCAATATTGGTACAAGTAATTATGCACCTACCTTGGGGATATGAAGTAAATTACGTACTCTGTATGTTATAATTAGCCTACATTATGCTTACGCGAACGCTATTTATCCACCCTAATTAAACAAATTTACTGAAGAGAAGTGGGGAAGTTATAACTCAAGCAAGCGGTATAATTGCTTATTGCCTAACAAGGTGTAATAATGTTAAAACAGCATTTTCTTATTAAAAGCTTCGATGCGTGCAATGTGCAGAGAGGTGCGGCGTAGAGGTTGTCTGACTGACTGGTAGTCAAGGGACACAGTTGTGCATTTGGCATCAGTAAATTATTGGTGCTGGCATATATAATTATGACGGAAATTTTATTAATGCAACAAGCATAATAGTAATATCCGTGGAGATTGGCCAACTGCGCGGGAGATATTATTGTATACGATAGTGCACGATTGTGTGCGCAGGAAATCCGCCACGACTGGAGAGATCAGGCGCAGGACCGACGACGGTTTTAAGTGCTCTCCGAGGCACGGGGGTGAAACACCGCCAACTTTCTAACTCTGGACTAGTAAATATTGAGAGTTTCTTAACAGAAAAATTCAATACCTAACAAATTTATTGGACCGACTCGAGAATCGAACCCAAGGCCTCGTCATCTTCACTCAAACATGCTAATCAACTAGACCAACGAGGATAATGGATACCTAAAATGTGGCAGAGGCATCGGCTGACGAAAGCTTGGATTTGGTGTGAGATGGCTTCCAAGTCTCGCACCCGTATGTCAAAACGGATTTGACGTAATGTTATATACATGAATGTTCCTAACGATCACAATAATACCTGGACATAAACCCGAAAGGTAATCCCGGAACAAGATTTCGTTATGTCCAAAGGTAACATTGTTTTACATTTAAATGTAAAACAACGTCGTAAAGGCAAAAATGTTATCCCCATCGGTCCCATAAACGGAAAGGCTTTACCATAAATTTTTAAGTTTATGGATATCGCTTTAGTTGCACGACTGTTGTTGAATGTCTCTGAATCTGAAACAATATGAAATTCAGGAATGGAACGTGACGTACCAAGACTTATCACATTATAGCATTTCAGGTAAGTATATGAATACCCCTACATACAGGTACCTACTTACGATTAAGCCTGAAAACACACAAATGTCAGTTCAGTGTATCGTCATGAAACAATAGCAGAGTTAACTGTGACACTTCCGGCTTAACTTGGTTTTATTTAATAACTAGCTGCCCCGGCGAACTTCGTACCGCCTAAAAGTCGATTCAAACTTTTTAAATTTTTCTCTCCGTAAGAACCATCCTCGTACTTCAAGGAATGATATAAGAAAAAAAAATTAGCGAAATCGGTTCAGCTGTCCTCGAGAATTGTGATCAGCAACACATTTAGCGATTCATTTTTATGCATAGAGATTCCTAAATAACCTACTAAGTACCTTATTGAGTAATAGTTTATGCACAGACAACTATTCATTTAATAAATAAAAAATAGCCACACGAAAGAAGTAAAGGCATAATGTGTTACGTTTGTGGGCGACGTCTCACCTACAAAAGTATCATCATCATCATCATCATAATCAACTCACCGTTGGCCCACTACTGAGCACGGGTCTCTTCTCATAGTTCACCACGCTGGCCATTTGCGGATTGGTAGATTTCACACACCTTTGAGAACATTATGGAGAACTCTCAGGCGTGCAGATTAGTTTCCTTCCTCACGATGTTTTCCTTTATCGTTAAAGCGAGTCATATTCAATTGCATAAAGTGTAGGTACATAACTCTAAAAAGTTAGAGGTGCGTGCCCGGGATCCGATCTCGAGAATTCGATACAAAAGCATATTATTAGGTACTTACTATGAAATTATACCGATTGTGCGTGCAGTTGCAACTTACGTTGAATTTAGAATAGAATCTTTTTTAGTAGAGAAATGTTTTTGAATTATTTTCTCAACTGAAAATAGCTTTACTATTTATTGTAAACGTTGTAGGTGCATTTAGATGTGCATGTGAAGTCAGGCAATTAGCTAAGTAGAGTGCGGATCGTTTGAATGCCGATAAGCTCTCGTAGAATCCAGTAGGTACCGTCTGCCATAGCCACAGTAAATTGCAATGCACGTTGAAGTCTTTTAAATGTTATAGGCAATTTATGCCACATTGCTTTTGCATGTCACGGTTTTTTTAGGATTCCGTATCAAACGTTAAAAAAGAAATCCTTATGTTATCATCTATTTATGATGAGGCTTTGTCCGTCCGACTGATACAGCTGCTTATTTCAGTACGTAACTATAGGAACCTACTACCCCTACTAATGACATTGATTTAAAGTTTGAAGTAATATCCGAAGGTTTTAGGTAAGTACTAGATGATGCCCGCGACTTCGTCCGCATGGACTTAGGTTTTTGAAAATACCGTTGTAACTCTTTGATTTCCCGGGATAAAAGTAGCATGTGCCACTCTCCAGTCCAGGTCTTTTACTACTTATATCCATACAAAATAATAACGTCAATCTGTTGCACCTTCGAGCCTCTCCAAGACTCTACCCGCCTTCTCCACTCTAGCAAGTAACATACCGATTTCAAAGCCCAATGCAAATAGGAATGTTAGTAGGATTTGGAAGCAAGCGGCATCGCATCGGTTTAGTTGTTCCTTTTTCTAACCGACTTATTAGGCCAGTTTTTAAAGCACCACGATTTAGGAATGCAATTTCTTACAGCATCAGGGTTGAGGAGTTGGGTCCTCGAGTTCAAGGATAGTGTTTACTAGGTAGGTACCTCCAATATCTATTTATAACTAACAGTTTCTAAATCCTTGTAGTCTTGCAGCATTAGGATTCAGGAGTTAGAATCCAATTTTTTTTATGGAACAATGTCGCAAAGTTTTTCTATCAATTAAAAAAGGAAACTACGTGAATCGGTTCAGTAATGTCGGGATTCCGATGTATATAGGAAAAAAAACACAACTCCTCCTTTTTTGAATGACGATATTATCAAAATTGGATAATAAATTTATTGTTTCATACATCTGCCGTTTCTGGCTGTAGTCCAAATACCTACAGTTGTTTCTCCAGAACAACTAACTGATACAGTTCTCTCTAAACAGTAAACAAAGTGTTACAACTTCATGTTAACTTTATCTTTCCACAGATTTGGTTCAAAGATCAACTTGTACAAACAAATGTACTCTTAAGATTTATTTCTCTCTCTCAACAGTGTTATGTTAAAGTGAACTGTTAACTCCATATCAAACGTTAACTTATACTTACCATGGGATTTTTAAAAACCTAAATCCACGCGGATGAAGTCGCGGGCATCAGCTAGTAAAAAGTAAAAATAAAATAAATATCCAGTGGCTCCCTGCGTTATCCTAGTGTCTGACAACACTACGGGATCCCAGTTAGGGCTTGAGTGGCGGACTATGGCCTACTTAATCCTTTTTCATTCTAAGAGGAAACCTGTGCTCAGAAGTGGGCCGGCGATGGGTTGATTATGATGATGATGAGGTGTTGCTTTGGGTGAACGGAGATTTTGTTTACCGAGTTATTTTAATATTTTGCGTAATTACAGGGGAAAGCAAAAATGCTTGCAAAGCAGCACTTGAAAATTGCGGTCGCCAAGACCCATTGCAAGCTTATGATAATTTCAGCGAACAAAACCGCGTCTAATGAATGGGGTCACTTCGTCACCCCCAAGATACAAATGGCCCACTTCGCACATTTTCCACTTTTCACTGCTGCCTAACAAATGTTTTTCCGCTTGAGTTAACGGCAAAGTGCTTCTTTCGAATTTTTTATCATAACTTTCTCTCCAGCATAAATATATTATTTTACTTTTTTATACTTCATACTTACTCGTAAATAGCGAGCAAACGAGCAGGCGGATCACATGATGTTAAGTGATTGCCTCCGCCCATATACCTACTCGTACAATATTTGCTGCATCAGATGGACCACAATGCTTTGCCGGCTTTTAAGGATTTTTTTAGTACAATACTAGATTTGGGTTATGAAAATTGTAGCGTTCTAATATTAAACAGAATGATATTATAAATATAGCTTAGCTTCAGAGTTGTTTCAAATACTGTGATGGATTTTTCAAGACTATAGGTAGATACTTCGTAGTACCTGATACGCGAGCAGACAGACAAAAACCCTTTAGGTATAGAAACCTGCAACCTATTTTTTTTAATAGAGATAGCGAGCAAACGAGCAGGCGAGACGGGTCGCCTGATGTTAAGTGATTACCGCCGCCCATGAACATTTACAGCACCAGAGGAACTGCTGGTGCGTTGCCGGCCTTTCAGGAATTTGTTGGTCCGCCTCTTGAATAACCCCATGTTGTAATCCACACGTCCGACGAAGTCGCGGGCATCATAATATTTTCTTTGGTACAGAGCTGTAGAGATACTTTTTAAAATCACCGGAAAATCAAAAAATTCCCATGGGATTTTAAAGAACCAAAACTAAAGCCAATAAAGTTGTGGGCATCATCTAGTAACAAAGCACAATCAAAGTATAGTACACGGCAGAAAATAATGTACCTTTAGAAAGAGATAGCTGTTATGTAGAGCATTGTCTCTGTCGTTGAGACCGACAAAACGTCACATAGGTATAAGTGACTGTGACATCGCTCTACAAAGCCGAACTCATTCTAAAGATCAATGCAGGTACATTATTTTCTGCCGCGTACTGTACTCAAATTAATTTCCTAAATAGTGACTTAATTATTATAGTGTTTATAAGTACCTAATTAATTTTACGAAATGTTGTTAGCAGTTTCGTTTGTAAGTTTACCACAATTTGCCTGAAAATGATAAACGGGTGAATAAATTAAATATTAAAGTTTATGAGCTCACGCCGGCAGCTTTAATGCCCATAAAGAGCTTTCTCCGCACAAGCTTTTTTAAGCTAAATAATAATATTAAAAGTTATCTTTTATAGTTGAACATAATATAGAAAGAAGTACTAGTTGTGGTTGAATTAATCTGAATAATTGTGAAAAAGTAGATTACTTAGGTACTCGAATTGCTACTTACTATTTTTTGAAATCGATTAAAAATATCTAAATATGTACAATTTATTTATTCATACTGATAATAAACATGTGAAAACGTGTATTTTTTTCGTTGTCTATCTATTCCCACTGACGTTTTGTGTCTATTCCCGTCCATCCATTTAACCAATTTTGATGAAATTTGGTAGATAGGTACAGAGATAGCATTTATCTCGGAGATGAACATGGGGTAGATACCTACTAACTTCTCATCCCGGAAAATCAAAGAATTCCCTTAAGATTAAAAAAAAAACTAATTTCACGCCGATGAAGTTACGGCTGATGCCTGCAACAAACTAGATACTTTAAAACGAACTACTGAGATGATTCTAGTTTGTTATAAAGTCCAGAACAGCGAGTCGTGACAATGATGAGCTTATATGAATTGTCAACGTAGCTTCGTGGAGTCACGAGCTAAGTATAGCGACCATATAGCGACTCAATAGCGACGTATGCAGGACATGTCTTTTGTTGTGAAACAAAAGAAAATTGCAAAAAAGGACGTTACCCGCCAAAGATGTCTGCCGTTTATTGAACGCGCACGACTCCATTACAGCATCACGCGTGAATCCTTTGTCACAATAAAGCTATAGTATATACCTAAGCAGAACAGAACCTTGGAACAAATTACCTATGCAAATCTAAATATAGAAAAGGAGAGATGATTGACTGACTGATCTATTAACGCACAACTCAAACACTGGACGGATCGGGCTGAAACAGATAGCTGATACATACGTAGGCATCCGCTACGAAAGGATTTTTGAAAATTCAACCCTTAAGGGGGTAAGTAGGGGTTTTTATAAAAAACTTGACTTTTGTATGTCTTTTGCAAACAGGCCGAGCGACGTGGAAATAGAAGAATTTCTATTACTATACCTATCAAGCAATTAGCGTAACAACAAGTACAGTGCCTAAAGCACGATTTAAATACAGGAAGTGCGTAAGGCAAAGGCGCGGCGCAGGCGCGGCTCAGACGTGGAACGGATAAAGGCAAGAATGCGATTAAAATCATACAAAAAAGGCGAAGATATTATGGTAAAGCGTGCCAGTATACAGAATGATTTTGTTGCGATAGCATGTCTTCCTTTACAGAAGACGAAGATGCGCTTTCTTTATTAATGTGCACAGAAACAGAAGATATTGGGTGCAACCTGTATGGAAATTGGAACATAAGCATAAAGCAAAGAGATTCTTATTTATTTTTATGCATAATGGTTTTTGATTTATCGTGCAAAATGTTAAAAAATATGACTGTAGTACGGAACTATATCGCGCGTGCGCGAGTCTGACTCGCACTTGGCCGGTTTTTAGTATCTAAATTGGCTTATAAACATTGACCACAAGTAAAAGTACTTATAATGAAAGCTCTGTTATGTAGATTCAGAAACACCGTACATCATCGAAAATGGGAACACACGAGTGCACGTGATTTGCCACCACACACTCAACGTAGGTACACGAAAATAACGACGAAATGCACTAGGTATGCAAACTTCAATGAAGTGAGGAAAATAAATGATTGACTTTGAAATAAAATCTTTGAGGTCTTTGAGATCATGTTCTGGAAAATATTGTGGAAAAATACGTAGAATTTCTTTACCTATTTCGTGCTCGGTATTTATTTATTCTGGCGTTCGCATTTTGAATATTTTCTCTTTTCCATTTATGATTTTAAGATACCTTCATGCAAGGAGATATCATATTGCTGGAGGTAGCAATGTTCGGCAAAATAACTTTAATCTGATTGCTGTACAAGGGCATCATTTATATGTTTGTCGATAAGTTACTTAGCAACGTTGTTATTTGTTAAAAACCGGCCAAGTGCGAGTCAGACATGGCGGTCATTTTGAATTTTCTAGTATTTTTTATTATAGCGGCAATAGAAATAAAAGTGAAAATTTGAACTCTCTACCTAATACGGTTCTTGAGATGCAGCCTGGACACATAGACAGACAGACATGCATACAGACAGATTTGCTAACGGACAGACTAACGGACAGGGGAGGCTTAGTAATAGGGTTCATTGTCAACCTTCGGGTATAGATCCCGAAGAATTTGAACATCGTTTATTATTATTCTGTATTATTTTTTAAATAATGTTATACTAACATTATTATTGAACACTAATTATGTAAGTAGGTAATTATTTTTTCAATTATTTAAAAATAAAGGGTTTCATATAATTTTGCAGATCATGTCAAGTGGTAGGGTAAGCAGAGCCTTTAATCCTCTATTGGCGGACCGCCACTGCCTATTACTACCTAAGCCTCCTATGTCCATCCATCCGTTCGTCTGTCTGACTAGCTACATCTCGTGAACCGTAATAGTTAGAGAGTTGAAATTTTCACAGAATGTGTGTTTCTATTACCGCTATCACAAAAAATAATAAAAAATTCAAAACGGCTGCCATGAAAATTAAAAAAATTAAAAAGTTATATTTCTAGTGCGATGGTACGTAACCCTTCGCGTGCCAGTCCGATTGGCCGGCTTTTTCTATTTTTTGATATACCAACCATGACTACCTAAGCGAGAGAAATTCAAAATGCTATAAAGAACATAGTACGAACTTTATTAATATTTGTGTGCTGAACCTTGAACATCTTCATTAGAATCAACACGATTTTTCACTTCATTTTGCCGCTGACGGTAAACCCTGTAAAAATATATAAAAAAGGTAAAAATATAAGGACCTAAACTAATTTAATTTTTAAATTTGACACCCGAAGTATATGAAAAACAATTTAGGGTCTGGCAAACAAAACGGTGTAACACTTCTGAATAAAATACTTTTCTTAATCCGGATGTTTTTAGCCCACGGAATACAATTCTAAATTTATTTTCAAGCAAAATGGCCTAAAACAGCACTAAAATTGTGTCCAAAATTCATAATTTTGACTACTAAATACAATAAGTTCTGTCACATACTTGCAAATTGTTCGTTTAAACTTTAGACGGTTGCAGTAATTTATTACTATGTGATAGAAATTATATGGCGTAACCAGTTACCAGAGGTGGAAGAGTAACAGTAGGTAATAGGTACTCGTATGTTCTATTATAAGAATTTTGTTTTCCTACCTCAGAATACAAAAGTATAAAGTTTCGAAGATATTGATCACAGAAAATCCCATGAAGAGTCCAAGAAGTCCACCACAACTAGCAAGGATGTCAGAAGTGCTATACAGTTCAGATCGTTTCGAAATATTGAATTGTGCTCTTTTGAAAAATATTACTACAATGGAGACTTTAGACCTGTAAAAGTAAAACAAATACAAATTAAGGTAAATGCAGGTATTACCGACCCGTTTAAGGTTGAATTAGATTTAAATAATTATGAGTACCGATTGCTTTCACATTTACCTTTTCATTTTTATAAGTACTTACACTTTCGGTTTATTTTGTATGTCAAAATTAGATGGAAATAATAGGCTAATGTACTGTAATGTAAAAGATTGTACGATGATTTGTTACATTGATTTAACTACACGTTTTGACCTCCCTGGCGCAGTGGTAAGCGCTGTGGTCTTGTTATTGGGAGGTCCCGGGTTCAAAACTACAAGCGTAGCTTTCTCCATTGCCCGCTAAGAGACTCTGAGCTTTCTGTGGTTATTGTAATATAATATTACTTAGATATTTTATTAACAAAATAATTGATTTAAATCAATTGCATGATTTAATTACCTTTTAAATTGAAGAAGATGGTAATTGTGTATGTGACGCATGTGCTTGTGTTCTGTGTCTAGTTCTAGCTGCGATATTTCAGACTCGTACGACATAGAAGTACAAGTGGATAGACACATGCAGTCGTTGGCAACTTGCACTGCTTCTTCAACTGTCACATTGCTACTTCCTTGTTCTAACTTACCGTTAACTCTCAACATAGACAATTCGACTGAAAAAGAAAATTTGACTTCATAGTATTCTAGTTTAGAGTCCTAATTTGTACGACTTACAATGTGACTAAGTCAAGAATCAAAAAATTAATAGCTCAACGGTTAAAGAGTAAACTGAAATCCGAAAAGTCGATGGTTCAAACCCCACCCGTTGCTTGTCGTATCTTCTCCTAGCACAAGATTTACGCTTAGTTGGGGGGAAAGGGGATTATTAGTCGTGATAAACATTGGCTAATATTTAAAAAAATCTGTTGAAAGCTATTTCTAAACTGGCGATCTGTTAACTGATAGGATTTTAAGTCTAGTGTCATTATTTTCCTCATTTAGATACCTATATTTAGACCTAATATTTAATGTTTAGTTTGGGATTACGTAGGTACAGCAAAATTAGTCACAATGCTTATTTACTGTTGCAGTCAATTATTACTTTTATGGGTAGAGATCACCGAGGAGAAACTGGTAGAGATTCACGCTATCCCATAGATAAGTAATTAATGCAAAATTACTCACTTTCTGCGTCGTTTGTGCAATTTCGACTTCCAATATTGCATATTTTCATATCAGGACCATCTACGAGAAAATAAGAGAAAATTAATTACTTAAGAGAGAGAGAGTAAATTTTCTGATTTTTTAATTTACAGTTGTATGAAAAGTGTACATCAATTATTATCTCTATTAATAAAAAGAAAAACTATTTGACTCAGTTTTTCTTTACTTTACCTCACTATAAGCCATTTAGCATGTACCTAGGTATTTTTATAACGTAGACTCTCATTTCCACAGAACCAAAATTCCACCTGAGTGAAGCCAGTGCAAGCAATGCACTTGGTAAGTACAAGAAAACATTCAGCCAATAGGGATGATGGCTAAGACTTAAATCAGCGACTACTTATCAAACTTGAAAGCGCTCGCTTAAGTATCGACTATAGGAACTTGTATGAAATATACAGATGTGACGTCATACACATGTGACGTACTTTAGTTAAACCAATAGTTTAGAATGGTTAGCAAACTTAAAACTAGCAGCGAATGTAGATTTTACGAATTTTGGAAGATCCTCTATTTAATCATTACTAAGAAATAATTTATTTTTGACCTAGGCATCATCCCCATTCGAACTTTACCAGCGTGCTAGAATATGTATTAAATACATCTTATAATCAAAATCAACTTACGTGGCATACTAAACTCAACACAACCACACCTCGCATAAGTAAAATTGGTCAAGCATTCAAATTCACAATTGGATTGCGTGTACAGTTTAAAATATTTCAGATCGCGTTCTCCTGTAAAATAGCACTGGCGGCTGTAAATTTTGATATATTAATTTCAAATAATATAATATTTTACAAGGATTACATTATGAATAAATAAAATATTAAGTAGTTCATATTTTAGGTCATTTTCTGGCAGTACAGACGTATTTTTTTAAATTACGACTGGTCACAAATGTTGCAAAATAAAATAAAAAGTTACCAAGCTGAAAAATAATTCCAAATAAACTTCAAAACATAACATTAGTTGCACTACTGTGTGTCATGTGCAATCCACAGCAAAGTGGTGCGCAACAGGTCTTAAGAAGGACAGGCGTATCCGCACACCGCCCAAGAGCACGTTCGCCCGCGACATGCAGCGACCTCAGAATGTGCAGCGGAAGTAATTTTAGTTAATAAAATTATTATGTAAAAAAAATTAATCAGGCAGGAATCCTGATTAAATGTTATGTTTTGAAGTTTATTTGGAATTATTTTTCAGCTTGGTAACTTTTTATTTTATTTTGCAACATTTGTGACCAGTCGTAAAGCAATGATAACTTGAAGGTGGTCGAAGATAATATATTTAAATTATTTTCTAAAGCTGTATAGTTCTGCTGCAGGTATAGTACATCTAACAGACAACAACGTGGCGTTTTACAGGTGTGTTTTCGACATAATAGTTTGTTGGGCAAAATAATAAATAAGTAGATACCTGTCGGGAGTAAAAGCTCTTAATCCGTTGGATGTAACTATTTTCTTTGGTGTGAAAGCTATTGTAACTTCTTCATAAATTGGAATTCGTATGTATTGTTGTGAAAGACGCGGAAGCTCGGTCGGATGGTGAAGTAATATCTGTAAATAGTAAATTGAATCACAAAAATTTGCAAATTTAAAGATGTAAAAATTAATTATACTTATTTTCGGAACACACGCACAACCACACACAATATGTAAAAAATAATACCTAATTATTACGTATTACTACGGTCTGAATCACTGAATACAGTCTATAAGAGCCTCAATATGTCAATGGTTAAGGAGTGGACCAGAAGAGTGGACTGTATTCCGAAAGGTCGGCCGTTCAATATTGTCGTACTACTCCTAACACAAGCTTTACGTTTAGTTGGAGGAGAAAGAATGGCAACATGGCTGATATTCTTTAAAAAAAAATTAGTAAAAGTTAAACTCTTTCTACTTATTTCTATTTCAATAGTCACTTCAGTCAACTTGTTTCGATTTTGGAACATTTTCAAAAAATAATAATACTTAGTATTTAATTACCTTAAACCCTGATACCATTCCCATGCAGGCCGAGTCTAAGCCTTCTACATCCTCGCCCAAGACTAGTTTTAAACCGGCTTTCGCACCAGCACCCTGTAATCATATTTTATAAAACTTATCTAAAGTAGTAATTTACGTACATAAAATTGTTTTTTCACAACAAGGTAAAACTGAAACAGTTTTTTTAAAGTGTTTATTTCAGGTGTTTAAATACGCGCTAAGATACCCTTTACGCTTATCAAATAACCTTTAAGTTATTGAGTCTATATTTTTAGGAAAGAGCGCAACTAAATTTTAGAGTATTCGCATCTTTTTCTTGCCAATGTAATAAGAAACGGACAGGCAAACTTAATTTAATTTAGAACTGTCAAACCTCGTGACTTTAGGCGTCAGTCGTGAGCCTATTGCTTTGTAGAGTGCACTAAAATTAAGAGTCTTTGAATTCAAAATTAATTTTCCGTTCTATTTTAGCACTATTAAAAGGATATAAACTAATCTAAATTTAGAATAGATATACATATACTTGCTCTAAATTTATTTTAGAGAAAAACACCAGAATCGACGAAACTGGCTGAAATATCGAGTCAACCACTGGGCAGTGGCGTGCAGCTCATAGAAGCATAAACGCACTGCTTACCCCCATTGTAAGAAATCAATGCTTACTTTTTCATTGTAACCTGCCGTAAAACAAGTTCATACCTAAATGCATACCCTGGCTTGAACTCCTGTGCACGCCACTGCCACTGGGTCTAGAAACTTTTGCATGAACCTTATTAATTATTATGCGTGTATTCTTAGATGAATTAATTAATCTAAGCGTGTAACTCTTCTTTTTAATGTAGCTGCAGAAATTCACTTTTAGATTTTAAGATATTTCAACAAGGCCTTTAAAACACTTAAATCTGCGTGGACGAGTTGAAGAAAAAACTAGTATAGTGATTCCTTAATATAACACTTACAATGCTTCGCTCAGGGTATGTCGTCTCTTCAGCATCGCGGGCATAGCCTTCCTTTGGTGTCCACCCCTTCAATCGTGTTCTACTCAAATTTTTCATGTACTCGTAATCCGTATTCAAGCTTGAAAATAGGAATAAGTTCAGGATAGTAATATTATTATGAAAGAATAAATTTACTAAAGTAAGATTTTTAGATAAAGCTCTTTTTAACCGACTTCAAAAAAAGGAGGAGGTTCTCAATTCGTCGGAATCTTTTTTTTAATTAGACGAACCCTCGGATATTTTAAATATTTGTATTTAAGTATATAGAAGATTTACTCACTTATCAATTTGGAATAAATCTTCGGGTCCAATCATGTTAAAAGTATAGCAGACTCCTTCTTCAGTGAGAATGGGTGTAAACAATCTCCCACTCCATATTCGCTTGCCCTTCCAATCACATTTCAGTATGACACTATATATTTCTGGTGAAGCCTAAAGAAGTATTGTAGTTCATTTATGTATGTTTTGGTATTTGTATGGTATTGACTCTTGACCGGCGGTTACGCACTCATCCGATCCAAGTCCGTGAAAATACGTTTCTTTTTGTTTTATATGGCAGCATATAACATATATGTAGTAGATAATCGCTGGTATTCTCACGGATGATGGATAGAACTCGGATGACGAAAGTGCAGTGCGTAATCGCCGTAACTCTAATTTATTACGATGCAGATGCCGTTAAACCCACGTTAAACCTATAAGCAGGCATGGGACGCATATTTTATCAGTATTGAAAATGCGTTTTCAGCGTAGCAGCATCGAGCGCACCGTAAAAATGCGTGAGCAGAGGGCACAACAGCGCAATCTCAGCACACGTCATCATGAGCTTTGGAGATATCTTATGGATGCAGGTTTTCTCACGATGATTCCCTTCATCGTTAAAGTAAATAAACTCACATAACTAACTCTGAAAATCTGGATCGAACCTCGGCACCCCCGAATAGGAAGCTAAAGCCATCGCTTCAGTCCGTAAAAAAATAGTCTGGTAGAAATGACTCCTCGCGCGCTATTTTAACTCTATGGGTTAACTGTCATGTCAAAAGTACGTTCGCCTTGAAAATAAGGTAATAAAAAATCGTACTTTTGACATGTCCGATACAAAAAGTTAAAATGGCGCGGTCATTTTTACGCATTATACCTATGTATGACCTCCACCATGACCCATGACATCTTCGACATAAAGAAATACAACAAGCAAAGAAGTTGGAAGTACTACTACAAGAGCGATTACGCACTCATCCGATCCCAATCAGTAAAAAACGGATATAAAAATATCTACGTGGTGTCATAAGCTACCATACAAATAGTTCTCTACTTTGGAACGTATTTTCACGGACCCGGATCGGATGAGAGCGTAGCCGCCATTAGGGACGGTTGCAACTCTAACACCCACATTCACAATCATTACTATGAAATCGCAGTGTGCTGGAACGCATAGTGTGGATTCCACCAATTAGATTATCGAAAATTGACGAGACAAAATAATCTGATTGGTGAAACCACACACTGTGCGCTCAAGCGCACTGTGAGACCTCATAATAATGATTGTGAATACGGGGGTAAGACTTGTTCAAGGTTATTATAATACCTTACCTTTCTTATATTGCCAACTGTTTCATTGCCGAGTGAGAATTTTCGGGCTCCTTTTATTTTACTATCAAAATCGCAAATTAGGTCCACATCTTGGTACATGTGCTCCCTGTAATAAAATATAAAATATAGGTAAATAGTGAGTCAGAACCTAACCCCCCTAACCTCCAAGACACTGACCAGAGTGAAGTAGATGCGAGGCACAGCCTTTGATTCCTAATCTACAGGCACAGCCCGTGCCAGTCTTTTTACGCGACTTCCATAAAGCAGGTTTTTAAACTACTAATTACCTACCCTCGTGTTCGAATTAGCGGGAATCATTTATTTGCTATAGAGCTTGGCATCCTAAAAACGGATATAGGCTACTTTTTATCCTGAAAAATCCAAGAGTTCCCAGGGGTTTAAAAAAAACTCTCATCATCATCATCATCATCATCATCATCATCATCATCATCATCATCATCATCATCATCATCATCATCATCATCATCATCATCATCATCATCATCATCATCATCATCATCATCATCATCATCATCATCAAGACCAAAAGGCGTGCACTGCTGGACATAGGTCTCTTGTAGAGACTTCCACACGCCACGGTCTTGCGCCGCCTGGATCCAGCGGCTCCCTGCGACTCGTCTGATGTCCGTCCACCTAGTGGAGGGTCTTCCAACGCTGCGTCTTCCGGTGCTACTCTAAATATAGCAAAAACTCTAAATATAGCAAATTATTATTATATACTCACTCTTTTTCTGTAAAGTTTCCGTAAGTTTTGTTGTTCTCGTAAAGTTCATTGTACTGTGTAAAATTAAATACACTCGATTTTATTTTCCTTTCTGGACACACCGTTACAGCTGGGAATGGAATCTAAACAAAGTAGTTAAACTAAATAAGTCCCTCTGAAAAAAGATCTGCATTCTTCAAGTTTAAAATTTAGCTTGAAAACTGAGAAAGCTATTAGAAACCTCAAACCTCTAGTAGTTGAGGCAGCCTCATACACACCCGATCGTAACGATCTCCCCGATAAAAAACTTCCTTAACTACCCCGACGATCATCATGACCGACAATGCACCATACCAACACACACAAATTCAATCTCTTTACATCGTCTTCGCCAGCGAATACGAGGTCCCCGGTTTCTAACGTCACCCGGACGTGAACTCACGCCATGGTCACGGCGGCGTAGGACGAAATAGGTTGGTTGGTCCCACGCTATGGTTGGTCATCCTAAGCCGTAATGAGAGCCTCAAAAGAGGAGACCTTAGAAGTTAGAAGGACGTTGCCTCCAGACTCTGCAATTATTTCTTACATTCTGGGGCGAAGCCTCACGCTCGCCACCCCACCCGTTGACACTGTAGCGGCCAGTACGCAGCATACACAATCCCAAAAACAAAATTGTTAAATAGTATTAAATTTACCTTATATATGGAATCGGCGTTTTCAGTTAAAAGAACGATGGCGGGGCTTTTCATCCATTTCCAATAAGACTTCCAAATTAGGCAACCGCAATACGAAAAACATAGTAAAAACATAATAAACCAGACAATTCTGCAATTTCATTCATTATTAAAACCTAAAAAGCTTCCGTATCTCAACGAGATTCAGGGAACTCAGGTAGATTGAGTAACAAAATGTTTGTAGTACCTAGGTACTTTCAACTTTTATCAATTGTACCTATACCTACTCTATAGTTAAATAGAATTCTATCTTAAGGGGTCCCTTTTCTCAGTTAAATAAATATTAAAGCATCATCAGCAAGCATGATTATAACATATTCCCATATCTATTTAACATGCCCAGTATTCTTCTATATTATTGATAATATTATAGACAGATAAAGTTTGAATTTGTTTGTTTGTATGTAACCGATAAAATATGAAACTACTGAACCGATTTTAATAATACTTTTACCTTTAGAAAGCTATATTATGCAGAAGTAACATTAATTATAAATTATGTGTATTTGTACTAAATTCCAACCGGGCGAAGCCGAGCGGATCAGCTGTTCATTTTTTATTTTTTGTTTTCTTCTAAAAATAAATCTAAACTAGCTATACGAACATGCAGAAGTTGGTAAAATTCAATATTTACATGAACTTCCTTTAAACATGCTTACTTTTCGATAGGAGTTCTTTCTCTCTCTTTGACCTCCTTCGAGCTCAGATTGAAGTTGTCAAAGTACTTCAACAAGTGTTGTTTGATCGACTTCTTATTCCCTTTAACTTTTGTTGTTTCTACCGCATCCGGCTGATCTTTATCTTGCTCGAAACTTGCCACTTCAATAATATTCATATCATACTGATTTCTAAAAAAAAAATAACTAAGTAAGTAGATGCCTACTTAAATAGAGACAGAAATGGAATTTTCTGCGAAAAACTTTTAGGAGTAAAACCCTATGGTAAAACCATGGTTAAAAATTAATTGAATGTTTGGTAAAATAAAACTCAATTAAAAAAGTAACTAACAATTATTTTTTTGAAAAAAAAAAACCATCAATAAAATACAAATTACTTAAGTAAGAATTTGAGGAAAAACTGAGCTTAAGTCATACAAATATTTATAAACGACATTTACCTTAATTGTACTTCCATATTGCTAATAAGTAGGTAATGGATGTCCTACTATTAAAATGTGACTGTGTATTTTTTGGCCATAAGTACTTTTATATAGTTAAATAATAATGAGTCCCCAGGGGTAAAAGGCACGTACCTACCTGCTTATTCAGTAATCGATTTAGGTCATATATAAATATAACTCACACACCCCTCTCTGCCTAGTTGTAAGTATGCAATGTTTTTCATAATATATAAAATTATCATGAGGTCGGCCGTTTTGCGAAAAATGTTCATCCAAAAACCTTTTCCAATTATTCGAAAAGGTTAGTCATAGAGGTGTCAATGTAACACGTGATAATATTGTGATACACACATGAACCTGTATTTGACACCTCTCTTCCGTAACCGTACCCATCTTGCAAGAACTAACACTTTTTTTAATTTTTATGGTTTCCATTTCAAATTTTTTAAGTTTTATTTGTTGTTATAGTGGCAATAAAAATACACATTCTGTACTAATTTCCCATCTCTACCTATTACGGTTCGCGAGATAGGTAAAGCGCAGCGTGCTGACAGACAGATGGACGGATGGAGAGCGGAGGCTTAGTAATACGGTCCTGTTGGCACCCTAGCTAAATGTGACTTGAATCCCTTTTTCACATGTTTTTCAGATTTAATATTTTAGTAAAGGGCAATTTAGGTGCCCCATCTAAAACTATTAGGAAAGCTTTTTCTATTAAAGCTAATAGAAAATTACGGAGTTTAGGTAACGACAATAGTGAATTTAGCGACTTTTACAGCAAATAAATATTATATCCAGCATGTACTTTAAAATAAAATTAAATACAAACTTGATATTGCATAGTGATAATAATTATGATGCCTATATTTTTTTCAAGATCATTTAAAATAACACAAAATAATCCAAGAAGGTTAACTCGTAAATATTAAAAAAATAAAACTCATTATTAGGTAGTTGGTAAGTAGGTACTACTCCTGTAACAAATATACCACCACCGGCAAAGTTCTACATTCATACACACGTATGGTACCTCCTACTAGGTAACTAGTAAAAGCAAAAGTCAGAAAAGCAGGTTAAATTTAACTAATTTTATAAGTCATTAAAATGTTCCCTCATATAAAGCTTGCACGTGGATATAGATCGCAACGCGTAGAGGCTTATTGAGAGATTTAATCTTTATAATAACCTAACTGCAATATTAACTTGATTAGGGCACAATTGCTATTGTAACCACTTAATCAAAATATCGACCTAAACACAAAAGTATTTAATAGACGTTGAGTCTCGAGTCGGAACGAGACTGGCTTAAAAACCTTCAAACACTGGTATTTATACAAATCGATTCAAGGTGGCTTCCCCGCCACAGATCGCGTGACATCAGATGAGTCAAATATTGTCTAATTCATTAAACTAACTTCAATAAGCTAACACTAGGTACGTAGTTCTATGGGTGTGAATCAATAAACGAAGCCACGGGCAAAGTCTACTTGTTTTATATTGACTTCTTGTATGTCCATTAGGTACTTACAATACTACTGGGAATTAATAATAAGTAAACATATATATATATATACAGTCTACCAATCCGCACATGGCCAGCGTGGTAGACTATGGCCAAAACCCTTCTCACTCTGAGAGGAGACCTGTGCTCTGTAGTGAGCCGGTGATGGGTTGATCATGAAATATAAAAACAACAACAGGGAAGTCCCTGAGCTCTTTTGCTTCGCCGGAAATGTGCTAAGTGGATCATTATCTAGGGAATGAAGGATAGGCCGCTATCCATTTGCGCTGGTTTGGATTGCTGTAATTTCGGCCGACTTTCAGCCACACTGCCTTTTTATTTGCGACTTTGCGTGACAATTACAAGATTACGATAGAACAATTTAAAAACTTTAGTAACTTCGTACTACGTACAGTAAAATATAATATTCTTTAGGTGTAAAATATAAAAAAACTAGATGATGCCTGCTAATTCGTCCGCGTGGATTTAGATTTTTAAAAATCCCGTGGGAACTCTTTAATTTTCCGGGATAAATAGTAGCCTATGTGAAGGACATAGGCTACTTTATTAACATCAAGTATCCCACCTGTTTGTTTGCTCGTTATTTTTATTTTAAGAAATGGACAATCTTTTTAACTGACTTCAAAAAAGGAGATGATTCTCAATTCATCGGAATCTATTTTATTTTTAATCAATAAATTCAAATGAGCTGCGCCCATGTAGAACTGGCTACTTACCAGTTAATCTAAGTATTGGTTTCTACTAATAAAAATACGCTGGATCTGCGATTGCCGACCTGTTTTTGAAGCAACTTGATTAAATCGCCATTTTGGCGCTGATAGCAGCAATGAGCGTCATACGTCGTACTCGGATATAAATGTTAGGGATAATTAGTGTCTTTGATCTGAGGTCTTATCTTGGTAATGAGACATCTCGTCGTACCCTACGAATAACGACTCTGTTAGAGCGATCACGCACTCATCCAATCCGAGTCCGTGAAAATACGTTCCGAAGTAGTCGTAGAACTATTTGTATGGTAGCTTACGCAGTACATCCGACTTCCGTCATCCGAAATCTCTCCGAGATCCGAGATCTCGGATGTGCCTCGGATTCAAATCGGACAAACACTTTCGGACGTGCAAACTTTGGAACCAACTCCCATCGGCGGTGTTCCCACTAGATTATAACATGGGGTTATTCAAGGGGCGGACCAACAAATTCCTAAAAGGCCGGCAACGCATCGGCGGCTCCTCTGGTGCTGCAAATGTTCATGGGCGGCGGTAATCACTTAACATCAGGTGACCCGCCTGCTCGCTTGATCGCTATATCTATTAAAAAAAAAAAAAAAAAATGACACAGGTATGCCAAAGATGTCCACTGAATTCGCTGCGACGTACCTACTGACTGAAGCACGTAACACTCAAAGGATTCGCTAAAAAACCGACAGCGGAGTGCTCCACTCCCAGCGAGCAACGAGCCGCTCGTTGCTCGCTGCGATTGCCTTGTTTTCCCGTACTGACTGCATGAACGCTCGCTGTGTAACACGTTACATTACGCCCTGTAACGGCGGTCAGTAGTCAGTACCTTTATATTATGCTCCACACGTGACAAGAAAATTCTTCGGTATTAATGTATCGAACGGATCGGATTAACTAGCGATTATCCCATTCGACCATGATCCCGAGGGAATCGGCTCAATATTGCAGAAACGTTTCATTCGATTGACCTAATTATACTTTTATTTCCGATATCCTGAATCTATATGTATCAGTATGAGCTCGACAGTTAAAATAATATAATCATATTGCCGGTCCGCCATTTTTGATATGTATTTAAAATTATTTAGAAATCCTACTAATAAGTAATTAAGTAATCACACTAATATTATAAAGGGCAAAGTTTGTATGTGTGTGTGTGTATGTTTTTTACTCCTTCACGCAAAAACTACTGGACGGATTTGGCTGAAATTTGGAATGAAAATAGATTATACCCTCGATTAACACATAGGCTACTTTTATCCCGGAAAATCAAAGAGATCCTGCGGGATGTTGGATAATGTAAATCCACGCGGAGGAAGATGCGGGCATCAGCTAGTATAATCATAATTCAATAAAAACGGAAAACGATATAATGGAGAACACCAGTGGCGAAATCGACCGTAGACTGAAAAGACCTAACCCAGAAGGCGCACGTTCAATCCTGCCGGTTCCGCAATTTTTTTGATATGTATTTAAAATTATTTAGACTGAAAAGGCTCGTAAAACCATCATCATTGTTACATTTCTGCAAAAGAATCTCATTCTGCATGTTATATCTGCTACATTCCACTAGCACGTGCTCGATATCGTCTATCGTACCAGAAATAATGCAATTGATAGAATCACATAACTTTTTTCGTTAAAAATGTGAGTATAATGCCCAACGCAATCTAAAAGTGCTATGACTATTTTCTATAACTACCTAAATATTAGCACATCAAAGGAAACGAAGAGGCTGACATTGTATGGTTTTATACCAAATTCCTTTTCTCTACTTTTTTCCGATTGATTCTTAATTGCATGCAATAAAGCTCCCTTCAAATTGGAGCGCGTTGTACGCGCATCGAACGCGCGTAAAATGAGTTTCAATTTGAACTTTGAAAGCACTTTGAAGGCAACCTTACAAATTACAAACCACACCTTAGATGCGAAATGAAATTGCCACTTATTTTAATTAATATGTGTATGACTTTGGTGACTGGGTTTACTTGACTGACGTGTGAGAGTTTAGGGTTCTGTACTTCAAAAGGAAAAAGGGAACCCTTATAAGATCTCTTTGTTGTCTGTCCGTCTGTCTTATTGTCGTGTCTGTCAAGAAAACTGGGTAATTCCCGCTGACCTAGAATCGTAAAATTTTGCAGGTAGTTAGGTCTTACAGCACAAGTAAAGGAAAAAAATCCGGAAACAGTGAATTTATGGTTACATCACAAAAAGAAAATGTGTTCATGAACTAATAATTAATTACTATTTTCAATTATCAAAGTAAGATTACTATATCAAGTGGAATATCATATGGAAGGGCTTTACCTGTACATGCTGAAACAGATTTTTATTTATTTGTTTGCATAATAGTTTTTGATTTATCGTGCAAAATGACGAAAAAATACCGTTTTCCCCCCTTATCTCCGAAGTTTACCAGTCGAAAAATCTGAAATAATTATGATCAATAGAAATTTAGGTATATTTTTCAGAAAAAATAAAACTAACGCTCTAAGTATCACAGTTATAATAAACCTCTAGAAACAAAGTTAGTTTTGCGGCTCGTCAACAAAAGTGATTCTGTTTTACTTCTTCTCTAGTACGGAACCCTCGGTGCGCGAGTCCGACTCGCACTTGACTGGTATTTTTATTTTTACTACGAACAGTACCTACACGAAGCTTATTTTGCTGAATAAACACTAATTATTATATCAAATTCCATCGATTATCGAATCATTCATTCAGACGTCGCTTGCAAACAGCGTTAAACGACTTCATATCACTTTAGTGAAAAACTAAACCCTCTTTTTGATTGATCTATATGCAATGTCGGCCTTGGCCTAGTAAAATATATTAGTAACCATAATATAGGTAATTAAAGTTTAATTATATAGCACTGTCTGCGGCTTTGACCTCATGGGAAATAACTAAATACAATGTTTCGTGTCCGTTATTTCTATACAAACTTAACACGGTAGTGGTACTACCAGTCTTTTCAAAACATTCCTGGAAAATAGGTATCTATCTACATTTTTGAGAATATTATGGAAGAAAGTTTGAGGTAAGTAGGTTTCTATGTATAAAATTATTAATGTGATAAAGTGTGCCCCTGAATGTTTTTAATAATGAATATACTCGTATGTAATCGTGTCCGTAAAGTGCACATAATACTTTTTTTTATTGAGATACAAGTTAGCCCTTGATTGTAATCTTACCTATACCTTACTCATGTAAGTGATGATGCAGTCTAAAATGGAAGCGGGCTTACCTGGAAGGGATAGTTATAGCAGTTTTTATTAAACCCATGCCCTTTTGGTTTTTCCACGGCATCGTACTAGAACGCCAAATCGCTTGGCGGCACGGCTTTGCCGGTAGGGTGGTAACTACATATATAAGTAGTTAGTAACTACTAGCCACGGCCGAAGCCTCCCACTAGACATACTTATAATATTGACAGCTTTATTCATTTTTATTTTTTTCATTGCTGAGATAAAATAACAGTTAGCGGGGTTATTGCAGAAACAATTACCTAAAGCTCAAGACAGCGTTACGGCAGAATCGAAGCGTGGTGGGTAACATTTTAGAAAGTCACTTGAATTTTCTAAAATGTTCCCAAGAAAATTGAATTTTATGCTCAATAAGTCATGTTTAAAATAACGACGTCTTAGGTACGACGACGAGGTACATAGCTTGCTTGATATAGGTACATATATACGGCGCTTAGACCTTCCACCAAGAACTATGTTTCAAAATTAAATACCTACCTATAAATAACGTTTTTCAGACCACGGAACGCTTTAAATACCGGTATTGAAATGGTGGAAGAACAGCAAGATGAAGACCAGTCAGCCGAGTTAGGGACAACAAGGAAGCGAAATAAAAGCTCGATCACGCAAAACTTGTTAAAAAGTTTGAACAATCTTAGCTTGAAAGAAGCTAGGGAAAGGAAAACGACCCCAATCGAAAAGTAAGCTAATTTTATTAATTCGTGAATAATATTTTATATAAAAAAAATTTGTTACTAGCTGATATCCACGACTTCATCTGCGTGGATTTAGGTTTTAAAAATCCCGTGGGAACTCTCTAATTTTCTGGGATGCAAATAGCCTATGTCACTCTCCAGATCTTGAATTATAACCATGCAAAAAATTACGTTGATTCGTTGCTCCGTTGCGACGTGATTGAAGGAAAAACCATCAAACAACCACACTTTCGCATTTATAATAAGGGCGGTGATATTAAAGGAAGCTTATAACGTTTTATTCTATTGTTAGCGAGTATTTATGGTTCTAGAAATGTGAAATGAAGTTAGTTAATTTGAAATAATATATTGTAAATATTTTGTGTATTATAAGTAGTATTAATACAAAACTATAATAAAACCCAACTTATTCAAATCGAACGCGCACAAAAAGCTGTACCTACTGAAAGTGTGCTGCTTCTTACCTCGTTTGCATCCTACGAGTATCGTCAGATGTTAACAGTTCGACAATTGTTTATTCTCGCGACTGCTCACAAACAACACGCGGGTATGAATTTCACCCAAGAATGCACCCGTCGTAGGCCTCAACTAACAACATTTATAGTAAACTAAATAATGCCTTTAGTCGTAGGTTCTTTGTCTTCCTCGGACCTTACCGGTGCGGGCGAGTGCGGATGACTTGCGGGCGTGTATTAATAGACATTTTATTACAGGATTGTTTGGCTTATCATGTTTACATCGTGCTTCATTTATTGCGGCTTTCTAATTTGGAAATCTTATACCAAGTGGATGAAAAGCCCTTCCATCGTTATGTTGACTGAAAACGATCAACCTATACGACAGGTGAATACAATTCGTAATTGATTATTCTTGAAGTGGAAACTTATTTAGGCGCGTTGGGCGATTTGAGTTTATCTCAAATAACTTCAAGTCACCATCATGCTAAGCTGATAGATGTTAAAACTAAACTAATGCTGTCCGTGACTTTATCTGCTTGATTAAGGGATCCCTCGGCATTTTTAGAAATCCCGAGAGATCCCTGATTTTCCGGGATAAAATGTAGTCTTTGTCACTGTTGTGTTCACTTCTTTATTAAAACTATTTTATTACCTACCCCACTCACTGCCGATTTCTTTTTCTTTGTTTTAGTGAGTTCCTAGGCATTAGCGATCTTAATTAACTGACTTTCGCCCAAAATCATTACAATTTTTCAGTTCTAGTCAATATGTTTTTAAGATCAATAAATTTTTTTTAGATTCCATTTCCAGCTGTAACTGTTTGCCCTGAAATGAAAATTTTGTCCACGGTGTTCAGTTACGATGATTATATATTCAACAAAACTAACGGCAACTTAACAGAAAAAGAGTGAGTATTTATTGTACCTATTAGAATCATAACCAACCAACATCCAAAACTAGTTGTAATGAAAGCGTAGAACCACTAGCTAACTGTCATATATTTATCTATATATATAAAATTCAAAGTCCTGACTGACTGACTGACTGACTGAAATCGGATCGGGCTGAAATTTGGCATGCAGATAACTATTATGACGTAGGCATCCGCTAAGAAAGGATTTTTGAAAATTCAACCCTTAAGGGGTGAAATAGGGGTTTGAAATTTATGTAGTCCACGTGGAAGAAGTCGCGAGCATAAGCTAGTAGGTATACTATAAATATCATAGGTTTGACTACACTAGTGCGTTTTCAACTTGCGTTAGACCCATGCACTTGGTATCCACTCCAGACATATTAATTGCCTGTATACATGCTTCTTCATCTTCATCATCATCATCATCAACCGATAGACGTCTTGTAGGGCTTCCACACGCCACAGTCTTGCGCCGCCTGGATCCAGCGGCTCCCTGCGAGTCGTCTGATGTCGTCCGTCCGCTTAGTGAGGGGTCTTACAACGCTGCGTTCTCCGGTGCGAGGTCGCCATTCCAGCACCTTGGGACCCCAACGTCTATCGGTTGTACGAACTATGTGCCCTGCCCATTGCCACTTCAGCTTCGCAACCCGTTGAGCTATGTCGGTTACTCTAGTTCTCCTACGGATCTCCTTGCTTCTTAATAATTATTTTTAAGTAAAAACATCGTGAGGAAACCTGCATACCTGAGAGTTTTCCATAATGTTCTCAAAGGTGTGTGAAGTCTACCAATCCGCACATGGCCAGCGTGGTAGACTATGGCCAAAAGCCTTCTCACTCTGAGAGGAGACCCGTGTTCTGTAGTGAGCCGGCGATGGATTGTAGCTTTTCAAATTCTCACTTGACACAAGTGAAATGTTCAATTCTAAAAAAAATTATACTACCGCTACCCCAGAAATAATTACTGGTGTTAAAATTAAAATATAATTATTAATATGTGCTATAAATAAAGTCTTTTGTTAAAATAGTAATTTTAAAATCTTACTTTGTAAATGCAATCAAAAATCAAGACCAAAATAAATATCATGTTTGGTTGAAATTGAAATTGCACTGAACGGACCAACGTTTTATATTGCTGGCAATCAAGTAGCTTCATCTTCCCTTAATGAACGTTTTAATTCATAAATGTCTAGCAAACTTTCGGTAGTATAATTTAACAATTGTTGCATTGTTTTATTCCAGACAAAATATGTTCGAAGACCTGTCTCTAATTTGCAATAATTATTATAATCGTGGTGGAAAAGGAAGAGATTATTCATTCAGTAATGAGACAGTTAGAAATATAAGAAAGGTGAATACAATATCAGTTATAAAACTTATTACTTACTTCTATTTCTTACACTCATTACTTCGAACTGCGATAATAAGTATAAGTGAAATAATCTACAAAATGGGTCGCAAAATTCGCGTTTTAGGGTTCCGTACTAATCGTATTGCTCCGTCTGGTACTTACTTTAGTAAAAACTTGCAATTCTAAATAGTTTTAAAAAAATGCTCGCCCAACTTTATGGCAAAAGAAAGAATTCCAAAAATATTTTTACTATCATTGCAAAAGAGGTCCAAAATATAATTAGTAGAGGTCCAAAGTATAGGTTGATGTGTTTCAGATCACTAGGTAGAGTCGGGAATAATTTTAAAAGACTTATTTTGCAAAATCTAAAAAAAATGTGTTTATAAAGCTGCGTTGGTTTTGTATTATCCTAAAAAACTACTGAAAAATTTCATTCCTTTTTTAACTCCGAGGTTAGGAAAGCGAACATTGTGATATAATCAGTGTTGATAGTACCTAATCTAACTACTAAATATAGTGTTTCAAAATCAGAAATAAGGCTTTACATACAAATTTAGTTATGTGGACTTAAACAAAAGCGATTTGTCCTTGAGTCGGTAAATTATTTTAATCAAATAAAATCTAATATTTATACGATAAAGTACGGAACCCTGGATGCGCGAGTCTGATTCGCACTTCACCGGTTTTTCTTTTTATGTTGCTTTTTGCCTGTTTTTTAAATTCTTTAGGGACTATGGCTATCGATAAAGTAAGAAGAAGAGATGATAATCCCCCATGCGAAGTCGAGATGAATTATTTAGAAGATTGAAAAATAATATGAGGCTTATTTCTTTCAGGCTTCAGCAGAACTATCTCAAGTCATGTCTATGTGTAGATGGAAGGGAAAACTGACATCTTGTAATAGTATGTTTACACCCATTCTAACAGAAGAAGGAATGTGCTTTACGTTTAACACGATTGGACCAGAAGATCTATTTCGATATGAAAAGTAGGTCACCTAAAACTTTTGTCTGTCTTGTGAGAGTGCGTGATGCGTGTGTGGTCCGTGTGTGGTGCGTGCATGGTGCGCGAAAGAGCGTGCACGGGCGTGCGTGGCGAGTGAAAGAGCGTACGTGGTGCGTGCTTGGTGAGTGCGTGAAGAGTGCGTGGTGCGTGTGTGGAGCATGCGTGTAGTGGGTGTGAAGCGTCTGTGGTGCGTGTTAACAGCTTGCGTGGTGAGTGTGTGGTATACAACGGACAGAAAAGGTAGCAGACAAATACACAGACAGACAGAAAGACACACTTTCGCATTTATAATATTATTATGGATTTTTGGTAAGCCTTTTATTATGAAACTTAGATGGGTCGTAGGCCCAGCCGTGTTTTTTTTTTCATAACAGCGAAAATTAAAAGGCACGTGACATACCACTCACCGCCATCTATATACGAATGTAAAGTACCTAATAGTTGTTTAGTTGTCATTCAGTTATTACTAAAGATGATGTGCCTCGGATCCACTCTATCTTTGGACCTACTTGCGCCTGAAAGTTCTAATTTGTATTATTTTACAAGCTTGAACGCTGATTATGAATACATGGAGAATCTAAACAGAACAAAAAATCAAGGTTGGACGCTGGAATACGGGTACCTCCCTGATGCTCCGAGAAAAACTTATCCTATTAGAGGTTCTGTAAGTATGAAATAATTGCCTTTCCTTTTCTCTAATTGCATCTTACGCGGCGTAATAACAGAAATAAAAGTCATCTTTAGCTCCTATAGAGGTTGCGTGGCGACCTTCACTTCGCGTTATTCCCCGTCTTTTCTGCCATGAACTTCCAAATATATAGGACCAGCTTCCATTTGTCAAAATTGCAATATGGTAATCCCATAGGAGCAGATAAACTCATGAAGTGTTAGTATTGGCGGTTCCTCCGGTGCTCATGTTTCAGCATCAGGTGATGCCACAAACGCGACCCGTCTGCTCGTTTGCTGAATATTAATATTAAAAAGAAACTTTCTTGAATCAGAACACTGTGGACAGGAAATGGGTGAAATACAAAGTCTTATTATCGCTTGCATTATTCTAGTGATTTTAGGACGGTATTGGACTGCATGAACTGCACTTGGTATACTAGAAAACCACACATAATAAATCTGTTAGCTAGTTCGATTCACTTTAATGCGTTGTGATTTTTGAAAACGTTGACTTGTATATACCTACTTAGTTCCGTTAAGAAATAGTTTTATTTATTCAGTTACAATCTCACCTGGTGGTAAGTGATGATGCAGTCTAAGATGGAATCCGGCTAACCTGAAAGGGGTATGGCAGTTTTTATTAAAACCCAGGCCCCTTTGGTTTCTACACGGCATCGTACAGGAACGCTAGGTCGCTTGGCGGCACGGGTTTGCCGGTAGGGTCCCCCACCAAACAAAATATAGACGTAGGTATAGGTACTAAAAATACTTTTATAACTTTTAAAGGGTGCTGGTCCTAAAGCTGGTATGGAGCTGATGTTGACAGAGATGAAAGCTCTGGATGTGAATTGCAAGCGATGGCTTTCAGGTTTTAAGGTAAAGCACCTCAAAAAGGGAATACAAGTGGACTTGTTATTGCTGACCTGTTTTTCAAGCAAATATATTTTCGCCATTTTGTGCGCCATTAGCAGCAGTGAGCTGGGAACTCAGTGATGAGACATCTGTCAACATGAAGACCATATTTTTACACATCATCATCATGATTAACCCATCACCGGCTCACTACAAAGGGTCTTCTCTCAGAGTGAGAAGGGTTTTGACCATAGTTTACCACGCAGACCAAGTGCGGATTGGCAGACTTCACACACCTTTGAGAACATTATGGAGAACTCTCAGGCATGCAGGTTTCCTCACGATGTTTTCTTTCACCGTTAAAGCAAGTGATATTAAACTATAAAAAGCCCATAACTCCGAAAAGTTTGAGGTGCCTGCCCGGGAGCGCACCTCCGACCTCCGATTAGGAGGCGGACGTCCAAACCACTAGGATTTCACAGCTTACACACATTGTCAATAGGCTACTTGACAATTTTTTTAAGTTGGTCTTAAATGGTTAATATGGTAAATATGGTTAATGCTCTGACGTCATGCATTTGTAAACAACAGTATAACCCTGTGGTTATACTGTTGTTTACAAATGCATGACGTCAGAGCACAGATAATCTATCGGCCAAACATGGCCGACAGTGTTTTCACCTGTCTAAGAAAAATATTTTTTTAAATTAAAGTTTTACGGTTTTTAGGGCGCAAAAAAATATAGTGTTAATTTTTTTGATATAATAGGACAAATATTAACCATTTAAGACCAACTTAAAAAAATTGTCAAGTAGCCTATTCATTGGGCGCTTTGAATCAGTACAAAAAATTACTGTCATTTTGTTTGGCACTCCTTATCTAGCGTACTCGTATAATAATATGTCCATAACTGTGGTACCTACGAAATACGAATACATTAAAAAATTTAATAATTTGCCGTTTTATAGATACTGCTACATACGCCGAGTGATTTGCCGCGACCTTCTCAACAGTACATTAGAGTTCCAATCTATCAAGGTGTAACGATAGCTTTTACAGCAACGTTGGAATTCACTTCTGACGGACTCGAAGTATTTACTCCATTTGGGTAAGTTCTTTGTTTATTTACTAGCTGACGCCCGCGACTTCGTCCGCGTGGAATTAGGTTTTTTAAAAATCCCATGGGAACTCTTTGATTTTCCGGGATTAAAAGTAGCCTATGTCACTCTCCAGGTCTTTATTTATAGCCATGCAAAAAATCACGTCAATCAGTTGCTCCGTTGCGACGTGATTGAAGGACAGACCAACAAACAAATACACTTTCGCATTTATAGTAAGGGTACTGATTGTACCTATCTGTTCATGAAATATTAAGATATCTGAATCACAAGTTATCGATAGTGCAGCACCGCCAAGCTCTGCTTTGTCTGCTAGTTACATGAAACGTTAATTTTCTCAATGTAAATAATCACAATTATTAACATTTTGATCTAATAGAGCTTATCTTGCCTGCTGCACAGATTTACTTAAATAACTTAAAAATACTCCACTCATTGTGATCGAGTTTCCCTTGTTGTTAAACATATGAATGTAGGAGAACCAGAGTGACCGAAATAGCGCAACGAATTAGCCAGCTGAAGTGGCAGTGGACAATCCACGTCTGCCGTATAGAACCGATGGCCGCTGGGGCAGACGTGTTCTGGAGTGAAGACCGCGTATCAGCAAGTGCAGTTTGGGACGACCTCCGACCCGCTGGACTGACGACCTTATAAAAGAGGTAGCGGGAAGTGGGTGGATGAGGTAGGCGGAGCATCGTGTGTGGTGGCGCACTCTTGGGAAGGCCTAGGTCCAGCAGTGGACGCAAACAGGCTGATTGATTGATTGAAAAATATTAATAATTTTTTTACAGGCGCCAATGTTATTTCGAGGATGAGCGGAGCCTTGCATATTTTAAACTGTACACACAATCCAACTGTGAATATGAATGCTTAACCAACTTTACCTATGCGCGATGCGGATGTGTTCATTTTAGTATGCCACGTAAGTCAAGATAATAATTTCATGTAAATGGCATTATAAATATTAGACATACAATTCGATATTGTGTGCTAATATTTCCTTTATTCAGTAAAAAATTGTAAGTTGCCTGAGTTACGATGAAAATTCGCTTAATACGAATAAATAGTTGCCGAGAACAAGACGGTATCTTACATTACAATTTTGATTACGTAAATTATTGATATCTGCCTGTACGCTCTTTCGGTTGGGTGAGGCGAGGGTCGTACACACAGAAACAATGACCGGTAGACTTGTATTTTTATTGCACACACACAGTTTTGTCTTATTATAAGTAATTACTGTAGATCGTAACATAAGTGATCTTTCTTATTATTATTGCATCTTGATAGATCGTGACATAGAGTCCCTTTTCGCTGGGTACCCCAGAGCACAACCGCTCTACCGACCACAGCGACAAGAGACGGCATTATTATGCCGCCACACCACCCCCCCAGGAAGAAAGGAAGATTACACGTCGAACGGACGAGCAAACCGGACCTTCCGGCCTGCTCGAGTGGTGTATTCCTTAAATGATTGCGCGGGTTGAGGTGTGTTTTTATTGTGGTCAGTGCGAGTGTGAGAAGTGTAGTGAATGTCTTCATTGGGATGAGTTTGTGATTCTAAATAAGCTGGCTTGACCCGATCTATGCTTACGACTACCTCTTTGTTCCCAACTATGATAGTTAGGGTCTTATCATTTCGTGTAATGATTGGAAATGGTCCTGAATATGGAGATTGTAGAGGGGGTTTCACGTGATCCGCACGAAGAAAAACGTGAGAAGCCGTGGTCAAATCTTTGAAAACGAATGTGTCTTTAGGACCATGACGAGCAGCTGGAACGGGTCTAAGGTCAGACATTATCACCTTAAGTCGAGCAACAAAATCTGACGGATCGATTGAGGTGTTTGTGGTTGATGGAGGAGCGATCATGTCTCCTGGTAATCTTAGTGCTTCGCCATAGACAAGCTCAGCCGATGAGGTTTTTATATCCTCCTTTAAAGCTGACCTCAGGCCCAAAAGCACCAACGGCAAGGCTTTGATCCATGATTCTTCATGGCACATCAAAGAAGCCTTTAGCTGCCTGTGTAAGCGCTCGACCATGCCATTTGCACAGGGATGGTAACTCGTTGTTCGCAGTTTCTTTGTGCCGAGCATAGCCATAAGCTTACGAAACAAATCAGATTCAAACTGCCGACCCTGATCCGTTGTTATATATATCGGAACCCCAAAACGGGAAACCCAGTTTTGCATAAGGGTATCCGCTGTTTCTTCTGCAGTGATGTTACGCATGGGCCATGCTTCTGGCCAACGGGTAAATCTATCCACCGCCGTAAGAAGGTACCGGAAACCATCACAAACGGGCAGAGGGCCAACGATATCCACATGGATGTGACTGAACCGTCCTGAAGGCGTACCAAAATCCCCTAAGGGAGAGACGTTATGCCTTGTGACTTTATTCCGTTGACAAGCCAGACAGGATCGGGCCCAACCACGAGTGTCTTTTTGAATGGATGGCCATACAAACTTGTCCGCCATTAGTCGAGATGTAGCACGAATACCTGGATGGCTCAGGTTATGGAGTCTATCAAAGTACTTGCGCCTGAAAGGCAAAGTTAGGTATGGCCGTGGCTTTCCTGTGGACGTGTCACACATAATCGTGATGTCGGTGCCGGGTATAGGTATTTTTTTTAATTTTAATGCCGTGCCATTACGTTGCAAGTCACGAAGTTCGTGATCGTTGCATTGAGATTCGGCGAGCTCGGAAAAATCTTCTTGTAAGGCAATCGCCTCAATACGAGACATGGTGTCAGCCGCGATGTTGTCTACCCCTTTTATGTGCCGGATGTCGGTGGTAAATTGAGATATAAATGAAAGTTGATTTAATTGCGTTGGAGGCAATTTTTCTCTCCGTTGTTTGAACGCATAGAGAAGTGGTTTGTGGTCAGTGAATATAACGCAGTGTTGACCTTCCAAGATGTGGCGAAAGTGCTGCACGGCCTCGTAAACAGCTAACAATTCTCTGTAATACGCTGGCCAAGAAGACTCACGGGAAGGTAATTTTTTACTGAAAAATGCTAAAGGTTGCCAATCTTGTTGTATGCGTTGTTGCAAAACGGCTCCGACTTGTGCATTTGAGGCATCCGTAAATAGGGCCAAAGGGGCGTTTGGTAATGGATGTGCAAGGCGCGTAGCTTGAGCCAGATGTTGTTTGCATGCATGAAAAGCACTCTCGAGATCGGGGGTCCAGGGAACTGGTTTGGTGCCTTTAAGTTTTGAATCCGACAATATGGTAACCAACGGCGCCTGCATTTCAGCCGCACGTGGAAGAAAACGGCGATAATAGTTTATCATTCCCAGAAACCTACGAAGGCCCTGAACAGTTTGTGGAAGCGGATACTCCTGCAGAGCGGAGATACGTTCAGGTGGGGGGTAAGTTCCATTTGCCGAAACCCGGTGACCTAGAAAATTAACCTCACTGGCACCCAGGCAACATTTGGTTGGATTAATGACCACGCCATAGTCAGCTAGTCGCTGAAAAATGATGCGAAGGTGATGTGCATGTTCTACTGAGTTACGTGAGAAAACGAGGATGTCATCTATATATGAAAAACAAAAATCCAAATCACCGACGACTTCATCCATAAAGCGTTGGAATGTCTGCCCCGCGTTTCGTAGCCCGAACGTCATATAGGGAAATTCAAATAACCCAAAGGGCGTAGTAATGGCCGTTTTGCAAATATCCTCCGTGTGAATGGGTATTTGTTGGTATGCTTTTACCAAATCCAGCGTGCTGAAAATTGTAGAACCTGCGATGTTATGGCTGAAATCTCCTATATGACGAACGGGATAGCAATCCGGGACAGTCCGTGCATTAAGAGCGCGGTAGTCACCACACGGTCGCCATGTGGCGTCCTTTTTAGGAGCCAGATGCAGCGGCGAGGACCAAGGACTCTTGGAAGGTCTTGCTGTGCCACATTTGACCATATCCCCAAACTCTTTCTTAGCAGCCAAGAGCTTCTGGGGTCCAAGGCGACGGGGGCGACAAGATACGGGAGGCCCTTCAGTTGTTTTTATAAAATGCACCGTACTGTGCTTAATTTTCCTATGAATTCCAGGGGGTCGAGTAATGGTGGGAAATTCAGTAAGCAGCTGGCTGAAGGGATGATCAGCTGCGGCGTTCATAATTACTTTAACACAATCCTGCTCCACGCATGCAATAGATGTAGGAACTGCAAGTCCAGTTACACCATCAAGCAAACGCCTATTTCGGCAATCGGGAAGAAGATTGTAGTGGGCCATAAAGTCTGAGCCGATAATAGGGATGCTCACATCGGCAACAACAAATTGCCAGCAAAAATCCCGTCGCAACCCAAAATCAAGACTCAGGCTATGAGTACCATAGGTCTTAATGGCACTACCATTGGCTGCGCTTAGTTGATACTCACTGGGGGCAATCTTCCCTTGAAAAAATTTTCGAGGATAGCAGCATATGTCTGACCCGGTATCCAGTAGGTAACGGACCTTGCTGGTTTTGTCGGTTATAAATAGACGGCGGCCCGAAGATGGACAGTCAGCAGCCGTCATTACTGCCTGTCGTTCCCGTTTTCCTGCTTCCAAGAGCACGGGCTGGTACACTTCGTGGCGTTGTGCTGAAACTTCCGGTGGTACCAGCAATATTCGTCGCTACCAGATTGAGAACGAGAGCGTCTGTTAGAACTGCTGCGGCTCCTGTTACGTCCGGAGCGTGAATTATTAGTAAGGGCGGCAATGTTAACTGTTAACTCTTTCATCTGGGCTGCAAAAGCATGGAGGCCTAAAGGATCGTTTGATTCGCCTGATGCAGCAGCAGCGTACACACTTGCCTGTGTGGGTGTTGCTGTGATATTGGGAGCAACCTCCAATATTTTATCTGCCCGCATTGCAATATCATCCAGTGGGTCGGCACTTGCAGCTAATATGGTTTGCAAGTGGAGAGGCAGTCGGCGCATGAACAGCTGTCGGAGAATGCCTTCATCAGTCAACGTGTTTCCTGCTAAAGAGCGCAGGTGCCTTAGGAACTGGGATGGTTTTCTGTCTCCCAGTTCTTCTTCAGTTAATAGTTGACGGACACGTTGTCCCTCAGACACCGAAAGACGCCTTATTAACTCTGCTTTTAAATGTTCATACTTGTTCTCTTGTGGCGGACTGGTGATTATGTCCTCAACTTCTAACATGACTTTTAAATCAAGGTTAGACACTACATGGTCATATTTGGTTTGATCCGCAGTAATGCCTCGTACTCTAAATTGGGTCTCTATATGGGCAAACCACATGGCTGGTTTTGACAGCCAAAAGGGTGGTACTTTGACAGAAACTTTACAGACACACTCATTTTTCTCTTCCATGGTGATAATTATAGTACAGTATATGGTAATCTAACCCACCAGTTTCAATTAAAAACAAAGGAAACGATACAACAATGGAGTTCTAGTAAAAATATGAAAAACTAGTGGAGGCCTTTACTTAGAGGCGGACAAAAAAAACAGCAATTGACATATTATTTAAAAAAAATATATACTTAAGTTTCTATAGTTAAGTTCTAAATTAATATAGTACCTAATCAAGAAGTTGCCAAAAAAAAAACATGTAGGTATCCTTTAACTTAATAAGTTGTAAATCACAGGTTAAAAATAAGCAAATAAGCATGGAACCTTAATAATTGTGTATGAACTAAGTAAGTACCTATCAAAGTGTGAGTACCTAGCTAATAGAAAAATAGGATCTGTATGTATGTTATTATTTTTTTTAGTCAATAAGACGCTTATTTATATAGTAGTATAGTAATTTGTGTGTGATGTGATGAGTGTAACAGTGAAAAACTATTTTAATTTAAATTTTATATGTAAATAATCATTTTGGTCCGGTGGGTGGTGTGCCGTTCACAAACTCCAACCATACAAAAACAAAACCATATGAAGACAACTAATCACAGGGATGTCCAATGATAATTATTTAAACACTTAAAGGCTATATGAGTAGGTAATTATGATATTGTCTGATTTATGTGGAGTAGCTATTAGTCTCTTACACAACAAAAACTTGGGTTTCTACATACGTTTGATCACAGGTCATTTAACACTTTTGGAGCCGTGGAGATGGGAGGCTGTAGGAGTACATGAGCTGGAGCCCAGATGCATGCAAGACGAACGTTCTTCACGGGTTGAGTTGATGGAATTGTTTTCGAAAACGGGTTTCCGGAGAGTCTATTCGGTCTCGGTCCGAGGTGTTTGGGCGTACTTGACTTATTTCATTGCGTATTGCCTTCAAATTTCAATCATTGTTATGAACCAGAGCGTTTTGCTCGTTTGTGTTACGGGGTCACCATTGTACGCTCTTTCGGTTGGGTGAGGCGAGGGTCGTACACACAGAAACAATGACCGGTAGACTTGTATTTTTATTGCACACACACAGTTTTGTCTTATTATAAGTAATTACTGTAGATCGTAACATAAGTGATCTTTCTTATTATTATTGCATCTTGATAGATCGTGACATAGAGTCCCTTTTCGCTGGGTACCCCAGAGCACAACCGCTCTACCGACCACAGCGACAAGAGACGGCATTATTATGCCGCCACATGCCTTAGGCAAGTATGTGTAACTAAATATACCACTTTATCATCTTCGATGGATGCTGACTTACAATCTTTTTCCACTGGCTAAAATCGCAATGAGACTTAATTTAAATAAGGGACGCGGTCAAAAAAATACTATTTTTTGTTCACTATGAATATGATTGTAACTCAAAATCGTTAAAAAGTTAGTTACGATGTTTTTCTTTGTAGGTGTCGAAATTATAACTACCTCATCTGTCATCATCATCAACCCTCGCCGCCTGGCTCACTATTGGACACGGGTCTCCTCTCAAAATGAGAGCGGTTTAGCCATTTGTCAGCACTTGGCCACGCTGCGGATTGGCAGACTTCACACACCTTTGAGAACATTATGGAGAACTGTAAGGCATGCAGGTTTCCTCACGATGTTTTTCTTTAACCTTAAAGCAAGTATTTAATATTTAATTGCTTAGAACGTACATAGAGGTGTGTGCCCGGGATCAAACTCCAGGCCCACTGAGTAGGCCGATATCATCACTGCACAACTCGAATTCTCTAACTTGTCTAATATTTTTTAAATTATTTATAGATGGTCCCGATATGGCGGTATGTAATGTTGGAAGCCTCAAATGCATGAACAAAGCAGAAAGTAAGTACAATATTATGCCTATCTCTGTCCATTTAGAAAAATCCATTTGGAAGCCGTTCGTTTGAGTCGTGAGTTACGTACGCGACAGGTCGAGATGGCAATCGGGGTGGGGACGCCCCGCACACGCTCACAGCTCCCACGCTAACTCGGTGCGGGATAGCGCGGGTGACGTGCGGGTGTGCGGAGCATTCCCCCGCCACATACCCCAATTGCCATCTCAACCCTCGACCTGTCGCGTATCATACTTATCGTGAGTGCAGGACTTTATAGGACTGTTTATAAAATGAGATTCGCATTGAATTCGCATAGGTTTTTGTTTGTGGTATTTTTTATGGTGAGGTTAATTTTGATGTACCGTACTACTTATCTTAACAGTTAACAGTTATGTTAACTGTTAAGATAAGTAGTACGGTACATCAAAATATAAGATGTGTTAAGATAAGTAGTCTTCTAAATGTAGTCGCGGATCTACATTTTTAATGATCCGGCACATCACTACTAAATATATAAAAGGAAAAGGTGGCTGACTGACACCTGACCTTTAGAATGACATTTCGGCTTTGTAGAGCGCTGTCTCTGTTACTCAAACCTATGTGACGTTTGTCTGTCTCAACGACAGAGACAACGCTCTACAAATCTGCTATCTCCTTCTAAAGGTCGATGTACATTACTTTCGGCCTTGTACTGTACCTATTAACATTAAGTATAAAGTGAAAATGCGTCTGTCTGTTTGTTAACCTTTCACAACCTACCCATTTGACTTATTTGACTTTTGGCTACATGCAGAAATGGATACCTACTTGTGTCCCTGAGACAGACCTAGGCTACTGTTTATCCCAGAAAGGCAAAGAGTTCCCAAAGCATTAAAAAAAACCCTAAACCCATGGGGAACAAGTCGCAGGCATCATGTAGTGTTTAATAAAACGTTTTCCTAGTGGAATTATCTACCATGGACATTGAAGATGAAGGAAGTGGCAATGTCACTATACAAGAAGCCATTCAAATAGCAGACGCCTGCAACTGCCTTCCTGCTTGCACTTCTATAACATACGACACTGAAGTGGTTCAGACCGAACTTCACGAGGTAGAAAGGCATTCATATGAATTCAAAAATAATTCACGTGGTGGCTACATTACAGAGTAAGTTATCAAACGAAATAAATGACTATATATAATATCTGTCCCGGCTTTACTCACGTGTTTAGTCGACGTTAGCCCGACTAGTTTCGAACTACTCGGGGTCCTTTTTCAAGGGACGCGTGCGCGAACTGACTCCCTTGAAAAAGGACCGGAGGAGAGGCGTCAAGTGTCCCCTTTGTTCTAGTTTGAATACTCTTAGCCTTTGTTCTCCAACAGCGCCCCCCTGTCAATGTCATTCAAGTGCCAAGAGAGCCTTGTCACGCTGTAGTTTAGACTTTAATTTTTTTTCTTTATTTCAGGTCTAAAGTATCTCAAGTAGTGTTATATTTCAAAAGGCCATTATTTGATATAGCGAAACGATCTGAGTTGTATGGCACATCAGATATCCTGGCCAGCTGCGGTGGACTTCTTGGACTGTTCATGGGATTTTCTGTGATCAACATTGTCGAAATTTTATATTTTTGTAGTCTAAGGTAGGAAAACAAAAATCCATACTTAACCGAGCACGGGTCTCCTCTCAGAATGAGAAGAGGTTTGGCCCCATAGTTGGTAATTTAAATACAGGGGTGAGCTCAAAAAACGAGCATTTTTCGTTCAGTATGAAAATGATTGTAACTCAAAATTGCTAAAAAGTGAGTTACGATGTTTTTCCTTGCAGGTGTCGAAATTATACACATCATCACATCATCATCATCGCCGGCTCACTATTGGACACGAGGCTCCTCTCAGAATGAGAGGGGTTTAGCCATTTACTTAGTCTACCACGCTGGCCAAGTGCAGATAGGCAGACTCCACACACCTTTGAGAACATTACGGAGAACTCTCAGGCATTTAGGCTTCCTAACAATGTTTTCCTTCACCGTTGAAGCAAGTGATATTTAATTTCTTAAAACGCACGTAACTCCGAATAGTTTGAGGTGCGTGCCCGGGATCGAACCGCCGACAGTCGATTAGGAGGCGGACCACTAGGCTATCACATCTTCCTTGAAGAATATAATATTACTACTTATTACTAGAATATATTACGTACTTTAAAGGAATCTTTCGTTCTTTTAGGTTCTGTCGACGACATCAAGCTGATAAAAGTGAACATTCCAATAATCAAACCGTTCAACAATCTAAGGAGAAATATTGAAAATATGACTACGAGATATTTCAAAGAAATCCAATATTTCAAATACACATTGATGTTTACAATAGGGTATTTTACCTTTTTTTGAAAAGTGTCTTAATGTGATCGTAAAGTGATAATAAACTAGGTTTAATCCGCAAATTGCTATTGCGCTGGAACCATGTCTCATTAACATCGAAACAACGTCATTTGACGTATATTAAAGTAAAATATACCATCAGCTCGCAATTTCAGTCACTAAAATGGCAGCCACGCGCATTAGCAATTTGCGGGATTTATGCCAAAATAAATTATTCCCTCGATACGTGCAATAAAAATGCATTTAAATTTGCACTTCAAATTTCGCCGCAAACACGCTACCCGCCATCTTTTAGGTTCATAAGCTGTGATAACGTCACACGGATTGGTAAGCAACGGTGTTTTCTTATTTAAATACATTACAACTTCAATCCATGTGACGTCACAGCCGGAATTAACATGGCGGCTACGGTATCATGCGTAGAACAGATAAAAAAAATGAAATCTTTAACATGAATTATAAAAATCATTATATAATTTTATGAACTGAAATTAACATTTTCCGATTGCTTATTGCTAATACTATCTTGTTTATACATTTTTAGATTTTTTCTCGCTTGATGCAAAATACTTTATTAAATGTTTCGTTAAACATAAGTAGATCAAATAGATTAAATGAGTATACTGGTATAATAGTTCTATCTTTGTAGTAGATATTTTATTCAGTAAGCTTTAAACTTTGATGTCGCTGTAATGATTCATAAAAATAAACTGTGCATAATTAAATATCGGATTTCAGTTCAAATTAATATGATGTCGGCGTTTAACCTAGTTTTTCTACAGACCAAATGGTTAGTTTTATTTTTAGATGCCTATTATCTCAGTATAAAAAGCAGAGTTTTACCGCATAAAAGTATGATGCGGGTTTAGCGAAGTGGGACAAGAAATGCCCCAGGAAAGTTTAGGTTTCAAAAGTGGCGCTGGGTTAATGCGGAGACACGTTTCAAAGACGTCAGAGATCGTCATTTTGTAGGTATCGTCATTTTGTATGCTATATTTAGCTGAACATTTTGTAGTAGGTATTTATTTCATACCTAGTATTTTTACATAGTACCTAGGTAGCATAACTAATTTTAAGGAATGTTTAGCTATGTTGGTTATTCTAATCCGGATTATACGGACTGTCATCTCACCACCGCAACTACCAGACAGTAGGTATATGTTTGAAAATGCCTATGCCTTCAGAACAAAACCAGGATTATAATAATATTTACACTATGCATGAGTTCAAATGTGTGGGAGCTTTTTATTATAAACTAGCTGCCCCGGCGATTCTTCTTCAGGAGTTTTTTTAAATTTTTCTGTCCCTAAGAACCATCCCCGTACTTCAAGGAATATTATGAAAAAATAATTAACGAAATCGGTTCAGCTGTTCTCGAGATTTGCGATCAGCAACACATTCAGCGATTCATTTTTATATGTATATAGAGATAAAAATACATAAACGAGCAATTAAATCTAAAATCATTTTGTAAATTTCAAGTCCATTAATTAGGACAGTCAAGGGATTATTAATTCTCCTCCTATTTCTTCATAATATCTCAATAACAATTTATTGAGTAAGTAGGTTCTTATAATATGAAAAAATAAGACGAAAAAATTGTTTTTTTTTTAAAAGTTTTTCTTTACATTTTGTTAAATAAAAAGTTATACCCACAATTTAGAACTCACGCATAGTGCAATTATTATCAATCTGGCGAATACTCCCAACCTAAAACAGATAGGTACCTACTGTTACGAATATGACCGAGTTTTTCGTTAGTGACATCAAGACCACCGTATGAAACTATCTCATAACTTCCGTTGTGTAGTTAACTAGGTAGGTACCTGAATACTTATTCTCTAAAATGCATTTCCATTTTCAACCGCAAAATTATTTAACTTTAGTCCGGTATCCGACAAGTAGTGACGTGTTTAGAGATTACGTTGAAAACGTTTAAATCTGGCAACTTGAGGCTTGGAAAACATCCAAAACTTGAACAAACGACTAAGCATTGAATATTTTTGTTTCATTGTATGCATATTTTCTTGGCAACAATTTTTAGGTAACATGCCGTTCTAGTTTTGATAAGGTGTCTGAAACAACAACATTCACTCATGGATAACTGGGCAGCTACTATGGTCAGATTCTATGATTCTGATGAAGATTAATTCAAATCATCACTACCAACCAGCCAACCCACTATTTAGCACGGGTCTTCTCTCAGAATGAAAAGGTTTATATTATTCTGTCATGCTGGCCCAGTGACTTATACAGGGTTACAGGAAAAGAGGACGCGATCCCGTTAGGGGGTTATAGTACAGGACATTAGCTATCAATCGACCTCTAAAGTGCTTATGCGAAAGTATATCGTTTTCGAGTTATTCATTTTTTTATTTTTTTTTAGGTAAAGGGGTGTTTGCCACTTTAAAAATTAGTAAAAAAAGAAACAATGTATTTCATCAGATTTTTTTTTATTTCTTGCTAGTGCATATCCTTGTTAATAATAAACAGTTATAAAACAAGAAAAATTTTCAAGCATTTTAAAAGTACAGCCCTAAAACTGTAAAAGTTTTCGATTTTTAAATTTAATACTTTGAATAACTTGCAAATTTTCTGTGAAAACTACTATGGCACTTATCCTGCGGATTATTTTTAAAACATCTACGTTTCGTTGGCTATCTATTGGTATAAAAAGATTACAAAAAAAATCATAAAATCAAGAAAAAATTACACAACAAAGAGACCAGGTAGAAAATTCTAACAAATGCTATTGCCAAAGAATTAAATCAGAATCAATGTAAAAACGAGTTTAATGCAAAAATAGTTAAAGATTATTTTTCAATGAGGTCAACAGGTAATATAAAATCAGTCAAGTGCGAGTCGGGCTCGCACACGAAGGGTCCCGTACCATCGTACAAGAAATAACACTTTTTAATTTTTTTTAATTTTTATGGCGGCCATTTTGTAATTTTTAGTATTTGTTGTTATAGCGGCAATAAAAATACACATTCTGTACAAACTTCAAGTCTCTACCTATTAGGGTTCACGAGATACAGTCCACTGACAGACAAACGGACGGCCGGACAGACGGACGGACGGTCGGACGAACATGACATTTTCACGGAATGTGTATTTCTTTTGCCGCTATAATAATTTTGAAAGAACACGTGAACAAAGTGTCATATCTCAAATCAAGAAAGACTAAGATGCGTCAGTGGACAATTTCTTAGTATATAAGATAATTTATAAGTTTAGGTTAAAATAAAATTACTTATTAGTCATACATTAGGCTAGATCGTAATATAATTGAGTAGCTAATTGGCACTCAACAATAAGGAAAAAAAAAAAAAATGTTGAATCAATGACCCTTAGGTACTACTATACTTAGATACCTAATTATGTGTAATATAATTGAATTACCTCTTAGATGAATTCACAATATTAGAACTAACTCAATTAGTGATTTACAATGTACCTAACGAGAAATGAACATGGTATTAAGGCTTAAGTGCTAATGACCAGATGTTAATTCTGAAATCATTAATTATCACAATACATTTATCTTTGTAAGTACGTATGCTTGCATAGCTTAGATACTAACCTATAAATTATTATTATTGTTCCATACTATTAGGATAGACGTTTGATCAGCTTTTAGCACGTCTTCTCGTTCCAATTTCGGTCTTTGATACTGAATAACCATTGAAAATTAATTGATTAGATATAGGTATATCTACGTTGTTAAATAATTTAGGATGTTTTGTTGCCTTATTGGTTATTGGCACTATAAATGAAACAATAATTTGTTGATATTTAAGTATATTTGTATGTGAAAAACGAGTATAAATATCAACAAATTACACACACACACATCAAATGTATACACACATCTTGTTTTTAGGGATCTATACCTCAAAAGGAAAAACGGAACCCTAATAGGATCACTTTGTTGTCTGTCTGTCAAGAAACCTTCAGAGTAGGTACTTCCCGTTGACCTAGAATCATGAAATTAGATTATATCTTATAGCATTAGATCTTATAGCTGACATTTGAGGAAAAATCTGAAAACCGTGAACTGGTGGTTACATCACACAAAAAAAATTAAATTGTGGTCATGAACTAATAATTAGTATGTTCAATTTTCTAAGTAAGATAACTATATCAAGTGGGGTATCATATGAAAGGGCTTTACCTGTGCATTCTAAAACAGATTTCTATTTATTTTTATGCATCATAGTTTTTCAATTATCGTGCAAAATGACGAAAAAATACAACTGTGGTACGGAACTCTCGGTGCGCGAGCCTGACTCGCACTTGGCCGGTTTTTTTTAGCAGTAGGTTTAATATTTAACTTTATGTAACTGTGTTAATTTCAATTCTATTACATGTTATGGAAGAGCGGGGCCGCCTGCCACAAGTACTAGTAGTAAAACTAGTCACTTACTGGGATGGTCCTAATTTCTACGTAAGTACCTACCTACTATGTAAAATTGTTCAACCGATTTTTTTTTGAAATGTTAAATATAGTATGTTAAATATTTAAGCGCTATATAATGTTAATATAGCGCTTAAATATTTAAAATATACCAGATTGGAATGCGGCATTTAAATTAAATATTATATCGGCCGCAGGCACAATCTCCAAAGTGGGTAACGGCAGGTAACCGTATGCATGTCATCCCATTACCTACTGGTGCGGCTCGAATTAAATTAATGAAGCACAATCAAACCTACGATATTCAATATTTATTATTGCTGCGGTGTTCCTACTGAACAAGATTCGATTTATATTTTATTTTATTGAAAAAGTGGAAAATAATATAATTTAACCCTACACTGCGCGTGGCCCGCCACGCACTTGGCCGGTTTTTAAATAACGTATTGTTGTCGTTGTACCTAATGAGAATCTTTCGCCAATATATTTACTAAGTAGGTAAGTACGCGAGTCTGGGGGAAAGGAAAATAAAAAATAGCCATAGCTAATCCAACTTAAATTGGATACCTATGTTATTTGGCAAAAAATAGCGACCGATGAAACAGTAAACTGCTTTCTAAAAGTGGGCTTAAACGTGGCTTAACTGAGCACAGATTATAAATTGGGAGCTCAGAATTTGATCGAAAACTCTAATAGAGCTGAGATCAGTTGTACGTATTTTATGCTAGGTTTTCGCGTTAAAATAATAATTGAAAAGAGATTGTTTCTGTGGTTTTTTTTTTCAAAACCACAGGCTTTTTTGCATTAGATAGCTGTCGCTTAAGACCATGACTGCTTTGAGTCTATCTATAGCGATGACAGACAGCCGTTAGGAGGCGGTACCTGTAGTCGTGAGTTTACAAAAATATTTTCACGTGTTGGTTGGCATGCATAGTAACAGTTTTTTAACGTATAATATTACCTACTTTATTTAGGTCTGAATAAATGCTTATGTTGAAAGAATTAGGCGATAGGGGTTGCGTTTTGGAGATGTAATTAAAAAGTTTGACTTGAGCGGAAATTATTGCACCAAAGCGAACGGATGCGGTTGGATTAGAATAGAAGTTAGAGTTGATACTTGATTATTATGAAATTAAACTTTTTTACGCAAACCTTTGGAACATGTAAAAGATAGGTATTGTTCGTAGTTTTAGTTTTAAGTTTACGTAATTAATTATCACCGTTAATTACATTATTATCTTAATAGTCATAAAATAAAAGCATTTCGCACAGAATAAAAATTTAATGCCACAAATATATATCGATGCACAAAACTAATATATTATGTATTTAGTTAGTTAAATTTTTTATTTCCAAAGAATAAGTATCCAGATGAGATTGCAGTCAAGTGCTTTGTCATTAAAAATGTCAATGCACACCGCCGCCGCCGGAGCCGCTAAGTTAAAGTCAAATAATTAATTCAAAATAGGTAATAAATTACACTTTTTGATGGACGATGGCTATTTTCAGGAAAAGCACCTGAAAACGAAGTTTTAACATTTCACATGGAATAAAAATTTAAGACCACCAAACCAATTTCTTGCGTACCTAAATAGTTAGAATTTCCGAGAATACCAAGAGTTCAGACTTCAGAATATTGTGATCACAGTCAAGCGCTAACTTGTCATCGATAAAAAAAGAAAATCGCGCTAGTTTCAGGAAAAAGCATCTGAAAACGTGTGGTTTTAATTCGCACAGTACAGGGTTAAGTTAGATCTCTTGACAAGGACGTGGAAAGCGGGGCGCTCGCCCGGGGCGGCCGGGCATCGGTCTAGTACCGCGGCAGCCACCATTGCGTGAACACTGGAGTTAGGAACCACGTGACACATGAAAATTTCCCGCTCAGTTGAACGTTGCATTCGAACGATTGATCCATGATATTGGAAATTTATTGTTCTTAGTGCCTAGTGCTTGTGTGAATAAACTTTGAGAGAATTTTTGAACGGGTTATAAAGTAAGTTTTTTTTAATATTTTACTGACTATAATATTACCTATTAGTAGGTAAGTGATGACGTTTTTTATAAATTAAATTCTAGTATACTAACCGGGTTTGTAAGTAAATAATTGTTTACTTACATTTATATAAAACTATAAAATATGTACTTTTACATTTAATTTTGATTCAGTATTACTTTAGATCTATATTTAGATTGCTAGTTTTATAAGCAACAGGTGCTAGATTTGTACCTGGATGAGTTAGAAGATCGTGGAATGTGCTGTTTTCTAAGAAGCCTCAATGGCTTAGTTGTGGAATTAAATAGAAGGAGGTCTAGGTCCTTTCCTAGATAATTTGCTACTCTAGATAATGCTCTTACTAGATAATGCTCACGAATCTCCGTGGATTTAGGTTTTTTTGAAAATCCCATGGAAACTCATTGGTTTTCCGAGATAAAAAGTAGCTTATGTCGGTCGCCGGAATATAAGCTAACTCTGTATCAATTTCATTAAAATCGGTTTAATGGATGGGCTGTGAAAAGCTAGCAAAAGCCTCAAATGTACAATATTATTTTTATTAGAGTAGGTATGTTAGAGGAGAGAGTATATTACATATTCTGTGGTATCAGTATGTACCTATGTATTGGTATGGATAGTACCTAGCTATACCTAGCACAAACTTTACCTACTCTTAATTAGAGGAGAATAGTTCTTATGTATTTGAAGGAAGTTTTCGAGCTTTTAGAGTTATTTAAATAAGTTCGTTTTATTTATATGCCTGTCCTTACTAAATGATTAAACGAATTTCAGTAAGGGATTCAGGAGCACTTTAAAGCTAATTGAAGCCCGGCTCAAGAGTGAATAAATACCTACTTTAATTGCTTAGCACTTAATAGCTCGAACACATTAAAAGCAACTTTATTACCCGAAGTGAATTGAATTTTTCACCCGATGAATAGTAGTAACCTGGGAATGATACAATCTTAGATAGATAGGATCTAGAAGCGGTGGTTCGGCCTTCTAGTACGTTAGTACTATTATATCTTCTGTGCTTCTAGTTTGGGACGACGACGATGACGACACGACAGACAGACGTCGACGAATTGATCCTATAAGGGATCCTTTTTTCCTTTTGAGGTACGGAACCCTAAAAAAGGACTGTTGCCGTGCGGACAAACGCGAACGCCGTGGAGTTCAATTGGTTCAATATTTACGAAAGCATCATCATTTTTGTCCATACTAATCCACGTAGATAATGTAAACAAGACCTACGCAAATTCCGCCGTGTTACTAGCCATTTTAAAAATAGCTCCTAAACTTTTCCAATTGGGAATCGTATTAGGGACATCGCATAAAAATGCTAAATTAATAGGTATAGTACGCGACAGGTTGAGATGACGATAGAGAAGGGAACGGAACAGCCCCCGCGCGCGCTAACCCGGTGAGGCCAAGCGCAGGTGACGTGCGAGTGTGCGGGGCGTCTCCTGACTTATACCCCGATTGTCGTCTTGACCAGTCGCGAACTATAGATATAGACTTTTCGCAGCTTTCGTAAGTTTAGTTTCGCAGTTCATAAGTTTGGCTTTGCATGACAACGCATGTTAAACGATTGCAATTTTTAAGCAATGTTGACACCAGTCGGTAACTGGATGGGTGACGGACATTAGAGGTCCGAATTTGGCCTTTACGTTTCCTCTGCGCCTAAACTAAACCTGTTATGTATTAATTGATAGATTGTAAATAGTAAAAACCTAAGAGTCGAAATCTTGTCGAGTTGTATGCGGAAGGATCTGAGAACCCAAAGTATTATTATTATCCCAAGAGAACGAACTATCAACTCCTACCTACCTACTTATGAGGTTAACGGGAATATAATGAGCAAACCCGAGGATAAACGCAAGTATGTAACATTCGTATTAGTTTGTGCTACTTATTTGCACATTATTATTTTATAAATATCGCTCACGCATGCCCTACTTTAGATAGCCATAGGCAACGTCCGCCGATAGCAATAATCTCATTATTTTATTGCGCCTACGGCATTCTGTGTCCTCATAGTCATTTTCACATTTAGGTCAATTCTAGGTGTGAACGCGAATAATTTGCGAAGCCCGAAACGCCGAAACAATCTGTGCGACTCATCTCTCTTTGTGGCTTTTGGACCACTTTGTTAATGAAAAATTGGTTCATTGGTTTTTGATAAAATCGCGAACAAACATATATCTAATACATACGAATCGAATACAGAACCTTATTTTTGAAGTAGGTCAAAAAGCCGCGAGAAAGCATTGGCGTACTGATTGTGCTTGGATTGCAACAAAGCGATAAGATTATGTGATAAAACTAGCTTATGCTCGCGACTTCGTCCGCGTGGACTACACAAATTTCAAACCACTATTTCTCCCCCTTAGGGGTTGAATTTTCAAAAACCCTTTCTTAGCGGATACCTACGTCATAATAGCTATCTGCATGCCAAATTTCAGCTCGATCCGTCCAGTAGTTTGAGCTGTGCGTTGATAGATCAGTCAGTCAGTCAGTCAGTCAGTCAGTCACCTTTTCCTTTTATATATTTAGATGAAATAAAGTTAAGCTCCGACAATAAAACCCCGTGTTAGTGTTAAATCACGCGACAGGTCGAGATGGCAATCGGGGAGGGAACACCCCGCACACCCGCACAGCCCCCGCGTGCCCACCCAGTGTGCGGGTGTGCGGGACGTCCCCCCTGCCTCATAACCCGATAGCCGTCTCAACCTGTCGCGGACACGTACCTATAGCTAATGGAATTAATTAAACGAAGCCCCGTGCTTTTGTGATTTTTCTTTTCAATATTTTTCGTGCATTAGCGCGGAATTAAATATGATAACAATCATTCATTAGAATTATTGTTATCATTGGAAGAATGTACATTATTTTCTGCCGCGTACTGTACTATATTTTGTCTTATTTTGAATAATTTGTGTTGTATTGTGTGTTATCAGAGCGTACGTTTATTGCTTGCTTTTCTAGCATGACGTGAAATAATGGGAGGCGGGCGGTGGTTAATGAAAACTGTACGTTTCACTTACGTACATTAAGATATTTGGTTGCGGCGGATTATAGAAAACAAGCTTGATTTTCTTAATTATCTTCATAACTAATAATATGTAAGACAATTAGATTTGTTGCCTTTTCCCGGTAGTTGCAATTGTATCGCTGGACTGGATTGTTTATTAAGAAGTTAAAATGCCCGCAACTTAGTTTCCGTGGATTTAGATTTTTTGAAACCCCATAAGACGTCTCTGTCCCCGGGGCAATGATTAGCTATTTTTATCTCCGTGATGCTAGCTATTTTGGAACCAAATTTTGTCAAAATTGGTTAAACTGATGGGCGTTTAAAAATCTCTAACTGTATGACTTTCCGGGATGAAAAGCCGATGTCTGTCTCCGAAATGGAAGCTATCATTATACCAAGTTGCGTCATAATCAGTTTAACGAGTGAACCGTTAAAAGGTAATAGAGAGACAGAAAGACAGAAATACTTTCGCATTTACCTATACTATTAGTACACTATTTTACTAACTCCCTGGCGCAATGGTAAGTGCTGTAATATTATAAATGGGAGGTTCCGGGTTCCATTCCAGACAGTCTGGTCTGCTGGAAGCCTTCAGCCGTGGCTAGTTACTATCCTACCGGCAAAGCCGTGCCGCCAAGCGATTGAGCGTTCAGAGGTACGATGACGTGTAGAAACTTATTAGGAATATCAGTAAGGGTTTAATGAAACTGCCCCTTTCAAGTTAGCCCCCTTCTATCTTAGAACTGCATCATCACTTACCATCAGATGAGTTCGCAGTCAAGTGTTAAATTTTATCAGAATAAAAAAAAACGGATGATCGAAATCTGTATCATATTACTATCTCATCTACTGTTAAAAAGTTCAGCGACTGGAATAATGTAAACCAGCCATCCATTTCTATTAAATCCAAAAATCAAGAGCAGCTGTCTGATTGCAAATACAAATCAAGTAATAAGTATACCTAATTAGTATGTTATGAAACTACTAACCGATTAAAATACCCGATGTAAAGCATTTTTCAAGCATTTTTGCAAACATGTATTACATTACCCCACCCTCGAACTATATTACGTTTTATTAAAAAAGTCCAAACAAGTGAAAAGTCCACAACGAAAAATGCCGCACGCGCCTGTACCTTTTCCCCGAGAGAAATAATAAATTACATTTGCCCCACAACCTATGTATATAATTTCACGTTTACGCGTCACATTTATATCCCACAGTGTGCACAGCTGTTAGGTATATACTTTTATCTGGAAACTACAACTATATTTTATGCATTAAAACACTTCCTTTTCCATCTTACATTTGACAATGTAACGTTTCTTCTTATTCGGTTGCATAGCGATGTAAGAAAATTTCAAGTTCACTAATTTATCTAAGGACGGTTGGCATACTGTAGTATCCGACTGAACCTTTGGCTTCAGTTTGCCAAAAATCCACTGGCTACATCTTCGGCTTCGGCCAAAATGAGCCGAAGTATTGGCAGAAGCCGAAGGTTTCCAGCAAGCGCCGAAATCTAACGAACTGCTTTTAAAATTTACAACAAGGTCAACAAGATAGACAACATAAACTTTTAAAAAAGCATTATTTTATTCATCTAGAACGGAATTTTTTAGAGTTGTTAAACCTTTGGCTTCGGCTCGGCCAATAGTTGTGGTCATAACCAATTAACCAGCATCGGCTTCGGCTTCGGCCAGAAAAAAGAAAGGAAAACTGTTTTTTATTCGCTTTCGGTAGGAATTTCGTTGTTTTCCGATTAGGTAAGTTACCGATTAGATTACTTAGGTACCTAATCGGAATCCTCCATAATATTCTCAGCGGTGTGTTTTTCTCCTTTTATTTCGATAGATGTTTAAGTTTAAAATAACCTATTTTAAGCTTCAAAGCCAAGTTCCTTTTTCTTTAATAAAGTTCTGTTCTATTAGAAGCATGCCTTTTAAAATAAAAGTCTGTACATTCCGCTCTTGGTTTCAAGCCACGAGTACAATTAGGGTTGCTAACAATTTTATTGCTCATTGTATAAAATTAGTATCTCGGGCTCCATATTTTGTTTCCCTATTTTCTAGTGGCTTATTTAATTCATGTTTTCACCATATGCTTCTTGTCAAACTTTAATTTTGTTCAACTTGTGGAAAGTTTAATGTACTTTAGCGTCTCTGCTTCGTTCAAGTCGAGTAAATGGTTTTAGTTGCTTGAAAGTATTACATAAATAGTAAACGTTTTAATCCGTAACGTACTTGCCTATGCAAGTATTTTTGAACAGCTGGGCTATCTGTATGCTCTGCCCTATCACCAATTTTAAATCTTATGTCAGTCTGTGTGCCTGCCTGAATTTCCAGGATAGTAATCGGAACGGCTAAATCGCTTATTATGAGATTTTCAAAAGCAGGTAAAGGACTATGCAAGGAGTAGATAATCAAGGTTTTTTTTTAAATAAGAAAAAATAATGGTTTCGACGGATTTTTGATTAAGTACCCTCTATCCACGCCCACAAAAGCTATAGTAAAAAAAATATTAGAGAGTTGCAACCCTTAAATATAGTAAGAGTACTTATAAATGTAGTTCTCATTTTACCCATTTTAAGCCGTCAGTTCATTATGTTCATACTACCAGTGGTTTATTTAATGAATAAGTTGGTGCTTGGGGTGGTGCCTTTTAGCTTTTAACAATTACACACATACGTAATATGTTCTACTAGAGCATATTAAATACCATTCAGTGGATTCTATTGTCTATGTTAAACAATGACAAGCTCAGTATCATCATCATCACCATCGGTTGCCATTCTAGTAACTTAGGACACTAGCGTCTATCGGGTATACGAACTATGCGCCCTACTCATTGCCACTTCAGCTTCGCAACCCGCAAATAGCTAATATAGCTTGATGTAATTTGCCTAATGGCGTTGCTTATAGATAGAGGCATTACCTCCACTTCGCACGTCTTTCGATATACGATATGAACGAAGTTTAACACAGCTTAAGATACTCATACGTACGAATATGGTTTGGGTAACTTGAAAAGATACCAAAAGTATACCGAACGTTACAATATCCGACTTTCAGATGACGGTATAGCTTACAGCTATAAAATCGGAGAATATAAAATGGGAGAATTTCATGTGGGATATTATAGCTATGTGGAACCTTAACTGCTTATGATATTAATTTATGAACGACGATTGTTATTGCTTCCATAGATTGCTCCGACATTAATGATTGCGACAGGGGTACGTTGCTCCGACATCAATGATTGCCACAATCGTGTTCCTGTAAAATAACAACGTGAATACTATATTCATATGAAATGACAGATATGCGTGAACACCTTCTACGTTCAATGGAAAACTTATACTACGGGCTCAGATTCGCTTAGGTCCCGTGTACGAATATAGCTACATTATCCATAATCTCTAACCTATATACTACAGGACAGGTCTAAAAGTGAAATGAAATGAAATTATCTACGAGATAGGTATTATAGTACGCGCGACCAACATACGAGTATGTACGCGATCGTCATCAAATCGAAGCGACAACCCGTTGGCGGGTGGAGCCCAAAGAGTATAATATAATGTACGTGTAGCCTAAGTTAGTGCTGTTTCCATAGGTGACGGAAAAAACATCCGTGCGTGTCACCCTTTCCATCCAACCGCAACTAAGAGAGGCCGGTTGAAGGAATTTAGCTTGGATACAAGATTTTTTTAGACAAAAACGGAAAGTGAAAATTTCAAATCGACTTTTGAATTTACGCCCATTTTTGACAAAAGAAAACATTTACGATATATGACTTATAGACCTAGAACAACAAATAATAGAATAATAGGTGGAATACGTTTGTACAAAGAAGCGCGTAAGAAGGGCCACCTTATAGAAGAATATAAGTGAATGAAAAAGAATGAGCGGTCAATGTTTTGCTAACGTTACTGCTTTTAAAATTATTTTGGTCAAAGACCCTTGTGAGGTGACCTCAAACGCTAGGAAGCCTTTCGACCTATATTGGGAAACTTGGCATATAAAGTTACTTGACCCGTAAATCTGTTACATGGTTAAAGTTCATTATGCGAGTTAACGTTGCTACTTGCTACGCAGCGGACAATTTTTAGTCATCAGTACCCTTATCACAGTACCCTTGTTATCTGTACCCTTATTATAAATGAGAAAGTGTCTTCAATCACGTCGCAACGGTGCAACGGATTGACGTGATTTTTTGCATGGGTACAGATAAAGACCTGGAGAGTGACATAATAAAATTGAGTAGCTTCAGACCAAGCAGTCTTGATTTGAGGCCAATGCTTTTTAAATGCATGCGTGTGCTTGACCGTCTTCACTAGACGTACAGTTCGGACTGAGGCGACAAATACAAAAAGGTATAAAAATACCTACCTTTAGTCATAAATTCAATAGATTCAACCATTTTGTTGGTGCGGCGGCTGAATTCGATTTACGTAGTCAAGTGTAAACGTGAGATAAGGGTAAACCTCGGTTAAACCTTGTTGCATTCTTTAGTGGCCCTATAGTACCTGTAGTTTATAGGATGTAAGTAGTAGAAGAGGTACTTAATTTATAGAAAAGAACTAACTAGTAGGAGTCACAGAATAATTAAAAATAAATAGCGACTCTTGTTACGTCGTAATACACATCGCGTAAACTCTTATCTCTCTCATAAGAGACTGATAAAGAGACTTGGTCACGTGACCTGACGTAGACGTCAGTGTGGTAGATTGTGGGTTGGTAACACGCACGAACTGGTGACGATTTATTGGAACCGTAGAAGCCGTATTCTGCTGAAATTGACGAGTATGTACTATATCGTAGATGTATAAGTTCACCTGCACAGGCAACATACATGCTCAGTTTTACATGCCTGTGAGACGTAGATACCTACCATAGACGAATAGGTACTTGTTTATAGCGTTTGGGTACCTAGATATAAATGAAAGCTCCGACGCATCAGAAACTACAGATTTGGCAGACCCTGCGTTAGGTGGAAAGACGGAATCAAATGAATCGCAAGGGTCCACAAGATCCAGGCGGCGCAAGATGGTAGTGTATAGGAGACCCTACAAGAGACCCATGTCTATCAGTAGACATCTATCAGTAGGTGATGATGGTAATGAGAGCTTTGGCAGACTCTCCACTAAGTTGAAAGACGAATTCAAGCGAGTCGCATGGAACCGCCAGATTCAGGCGGCGCAAGATCTTGTGGGAACCCCTACAAGAGACCCATGTCTAGTAGTACACATCGATCGGTGGGCGATGATGATAATGATAAAATTAAAGCTATCTTATTCTTTGCTGTATTCCTTTGGTAGATGCTTGAGCTAGATGTACTTACCTACGTAAATCGATTTTGTCGATATTTGTTCAGGTTTGTAGCAATCATATAAAGGAAGAATAACTAAGGAGACAGGAGCCAATTTACGACCTAAATCAATAAGGTATAAAAATGGAAATAAATCACAAGGAGACTCGGCGATAAACATTACCCTTTTATTATCCTTCATTTTATATTCACTTCTTACGACCCCTGTGAAATCAAACACGCACAGTGAACCGAATAGTGCTATGTAATAAATATTAGGTATCCGGTATCCCTTTGATGTTACAACATTTCATATGCAGAAGGATTCGCATAGATTTGTGTACGGTCGATATGAAAGTTTTTTTATAGTTTGTTCGTTGTGTATTTAGATTGTTTCATTTCAGTATCTTTGTTAAGTCCTGGTATTTATTTAGATCGTTTCAGTATCTATCTAGTTAAATACCTGGAGAGTGACATAGCATACTTTTATCCCGGGAAATTCAAGAGTTACCACAGGATTTTTAAAAACCTAAATCCACGCGTACGAAGTCGCGGGCATCAGCTAGTTATGTATAAAAATTGTTTATATCTACCTAGTGTTTAGAACTTTGGTCGCGAACTGTCGGTCGTCTCGTGACAAGGGTTTGCTTCTTAGAATAAGAACTAAAAACTAAAGCAGTTTTTTTGCCTTGATTCTCTATTCTTTAGTTTGCCGGTGTGAAATAGAAAGATTTGCATGAGACTGACTAGCCGCAACATTTGCACGAGAATCACTAAATGTAGAAACAATTAAAAATAACGAAAACATCATTTTTTATCACTAGAGGCTTTAGTGAAACTTTTCTAGTTAACGATAGCGGTTTGTAAATCTGACGTGAACACTCCTCATACTACTATGTATTTGAAAAATTTCACACCACGATCAGGCTATATATAGCCTGTAATTAATAGGCTACTTGACAATTTTTTTAAGTTGGTCTTAAATGGTTAATATTTGTCCTATTATATCAAAAAAATTAACACTATATTTTTTTGCGCCCTAAAAACCGTAAAACTTTAATTTAAAAAAATATTTTTCTTAGACAGGTGAAAACACTGTCGGCCATGTTTGGCCGATAGATTATCTGTGCTCTGACGTCATGCATTTGTAAACAACAGTATAACCCTGTGGTTATGCTGACGTCATGCATTTGTAAACAACAGTATAACCCTGTGGTTATGCTGTTGTTTACAAATGCATGACGTCAGAGCACAGATAATCTATCGGCCAAACATGGCCGACAGTGTTTTCACCTGTCTAAGAAAAATATTTTTTTAAATTAAAGTTTTACGGTTTTTAGGGCGCAAAAAAATATAGTGTTAATTTTTTTGATATAATAGGACAAATATTAACCATTTAAGACCAACTTAAAAAAATTGTCAAGTAGCCTATTGAATTGATTTATTTCAAAAGCAGAAGATCACGTTACTAGAAGAAAAATTCTTATCAATATCAAGTTACTTGATTAAGTTTGTAAAATATAGCCATTCTGCATCTGACACCATAAAGCTTAGAGTTAAAACAGCTTTTGTATTGGGACCAGAACCGTTTGTAGATTACAATATTTGGGTAGGTATAGGTTGCTATTAATACTCATGTATCAAATGGATTATTCAATGGTTAGTGGCGTAGCTCTGAGTATTAGAATATCCAATCGATGCTAAGGTAGAGTACTTAATCGAAGTCATATTGTAGCCAATTATATCGAGCTTACAATGAACGGCTATTTGCTTGTTTCCAAAATTACCTCTGATTTTATTATTAAGTCAATAATTTACCTACTATAATAATATTTTTATTGGTTTAGGTTTTGATTCTAGTGAATCGAATATTAAGTATTTGTACTCCTATCTATAGGTATGTATAGAATCAAAATGAATTCCAGTTACAGGATAATTATTCTTGAATTGGGTTAGTAGCCAATTTGCGTCGTAATTCTAATTGTTGAGCGTCGTATTCACTTGTATTAATACTGCAATGGTAGTGTTTGGTGATGATAATTAACTGCAACCGACGGCTTAGCGTAGAATCGGTAAAGACCAAAATCTGACCTGCAAAAGAGGTCAAAAATTAGAAAAGGGGTTTTAAATTGACAGATTTCCCTTTCTGATTGATTTAGATGAGATGTAAGCAACATACGGAACTATCAACCATTAAATAAAATAGTAACAGGAGGCATAAAGAATTTAATATTTAATTTAATGCATGGCAGATGGTTTAAGTTAAGTTACGTTACGGTTAAATTTTAGCCGTCAGTAAAAGCAATTTTATGCACCTCTAGTGCCTTATTACTTCTTACTTATTACACTTTCGCATCCATACTAATATTATAAATGCGAAAGTGTGTCTGTCTGTCTGTCTGCTAGCTTTTCACGGCTCAACCGTTCAACCGATTTTGACGAAATTTGGTACAGAGGTAGCTTGCAACCCGGGGAAGGACATAGACTACTTTTTATCCCGGAAATTTTAAGAGTTCCCACAGAATTTTTTAAACCCTTAATCCACGCGTACGAAGTCGCGGGCATCAGCTACTTTATAATATTAGTATGGATAAAAGGAAAAGCTGACTTCTGACTGACTGTCCTACTGGGTCGATCAGGCTTAACTTTGACATGCAGATAGCTATTATGATGTAGACATCCGCTAATAAAGAATTTTTGAAATTCAACCCCTACGGGGTTAAAATAGGGGTTTATTAAAATTTGTGTAGTCCACGCGGACGATGTCGCAAGAAAAAGCTAGTATAGATATATGGGTTGCAAAAGTCATGACTAAGGTTGGACCAAATCATGTCCAACTCATGTTCCTGTTTATTGGTGGTCAAAATTTAAGGCTAACCGCGTAACGCAGTCAAACATTTTGTCTTCATCATAGTGGTATGAATACTGGCCTGTGTTACCTACTTTGCTTCCTATTAATGGGTAAAGCTTTAACAGTAACTGTAACGTAACTCTAACCACCTGCTATGCAACTGGACCCAAGTCGTTTACAGTTAAAACCTATTATCTGTAGGTCAGCATAATTTATCACTATCTCACTCCCAGACTGTCAGTGACTAGAAGCGTTTTCAAGAGAGTTCTTCAGCATTTTAAATTAAAATTGCTTGCTTAGGCTCGTTAGCGTTTACTCATAGCTAATGAAGTATATTTATAATGAAAAGCTGACTGACTGACTGATCTATCAACACACAGCTCAAACTACTGGACTCAAGCTATTATGACGTAGACTTCCACTAAGAAAGGATTTTTGAAAATTCAACCCCTAAGGGAGTAAAATAAGGGTTTGAATTTTTTGTATTCTACGCAGATGAAGTCGCGAAAATAAGCTAGTTTTAGGAATAAAGCCATGATGCCTAGTGATTGAGACGTCCGCCTCCTATAATCGGTCCAGGGTACCGACACGACACGACGCGACGTCACATTTTTTAGAATAGAATAGAATGTTTTTTTATTCATGTAAACTTTTTACAAGTATTTATGAATAGTCAGGTAGTTTTAATTTACCACTGGTTCGGAATGCCGTTCCTACCGAGAAGAACCAGCAAGAAACTCGGCGGTTGCTCTTTTTAATTTTTTAATTTCTAATGTTATTATACTGTACTATATATTTCCAGTAGGTACTTAAAATGCACCTATCTCGTATCCCCTTTGGGTCTTATCTTCGGTCCCATTGTGTATTCTAGACTTCTAGGAGGTCTATTATGATAAAATATTATAGATATAATGCCAATTATTTTACTAATAATACTTACACGGCGCTGATTCTATTCTCTAAACTAAATTTAGAGTATCTGCATCTTTTTCTCATTAATATTGCTAAAAAAGGAATTTACATTTGAAACATTTTAGTGCACGCTACAAATTTAACAATAGGCTCGCGACAGGCAGCTAATGTCACGAGGTTTGACAGCTCTAAATTAAATTTAAAACTGTCAAACTGTGTCTGTCGTTTTCATATTGCGTTAGTAAAAAGAGGATGTGAATACTCTAAAATTTAGTTTTGCTCAGATTCAGTACCACTGCTTACTTAGCTTACGCACGTTAAAGTCACATTAAACGTGCGTCTATCTAAGCTATATGTAAGCAGTCTATATTTTTTATTAGCAAGGCAGGGGCCTCGGCTTTAATGTTCTTTGCACAAGCTGTACGTTTAAATGATGTCGAAACCTCTACAAACAAAATAATAACCTCATAAAAAGCTCAGTTACATTACGGCACTAAAATTTTATGACATCTTGAAATTGGAAAATAAAGACAAATTGAATGGCAAGACCGCTCTAGGGTAAGTAGTTAGCCAGTTTTCGATACTGTTGTAAAGTACCCAGCAAGAAATATTGTACTTCGGCCTTTGGAAAGAGATATTACGTAAAACGTTGCAGTAGCGACAGCAACGCGACAGCAGTAGCAATGCGACAGTTCATTTGCTATCTCTCTTCTTCTTCTTATTTTGCTTTTTGGCTATTGCATTCTCTCTCTAGCCGCTGTTACGTGTGACGTTTGCGTGATGATCGCGAGATTTACACCTGTCGCAAGTCTGTCGCGAGATACGTAATCACGCCGCGCGCCGCCGCGCCCTTTCGTACAGCGTTCTCTCTGTCGTTGAGGCCGAGAAAACGTCACATAGGTATCAGTGACAGAGAAAACGCTCTACGAGGTAGAACTGCCATTCTAAAGGTCGATGTACTATATTTTCTGCCAGCTACTGTAGGTACTTAAATCGTTATTTTATTTCTTCTACTAAAAGTATTAAACTTGTATTGCTTTTTAATCTCCTAAAGCAATATCGTTACCGGTTCCTACAGATTTTGGTCTGATCTTTATTGACTTGTTTGATCTGCTAAGAAGATAATAGACAAGCTAATTTGTACCCTAAGAGCCAGCGCGTGCCAGACCTTCGTTATTTAGTTAGAGCACAATATAAAAGCTGTATGATATATCTACGCAACTTTTCAGATTGTTTTATTAGGTACTCGTGGACCATTCCCGTTTTATTACGTCAGATCACTCATAAGGTTTTTACGCACTGCGGGCGTCCCTCAAGTTAAGCGTTAACATTATCACAATTTCATCCGGTGAATCTCGACACTGCGACTATAAAAAAACCCGTCCTTCCGCGCTTTGGGACACCTTTTTCTATTTATTCAGTACGCTATACATCTCATTCCTTCGTATTTTCGCTAGGGTTGCTACTTTTTTTTCAGTAAATAATATATAACCAATAATAATCCGGGTATCTTTAAAACAAGAGTGAATAGGCACCTTCTAGGCAAACGTGTCCCATCTTAGGCCACATCATCACTTCCCATCAGGTGTGATCGTGGTCAAGCGTGCGCCTATAATGAATAAAAAAACAGTAAACTTCTTATTTCAGTAATATTCAATATACTCGAACATTGCTTCTTTTACGCCTTCTGCTGCTTCAACGTGCCACTTGCGAGTGTAACCAAGTTCAAATGTAACCGGCTCTTTTAATTTTGACAACTGACCAGTGGCACAGCTGGCGGTTAAAGTTAAGTTTTGATCACCAAAAAACGCGCAAGGTGGGTTGAACATGTCAGTATTCGTATCTGCATGGTAAAAGTTTAAGGCAATTTTTTTTTAAAGTTAATATAAACCATGACTTCTGCAACCTTTTGAAAACTTTTTGGTGATTATGTAACCTTACATTAACCGTTTGAAGTGCAACTGACCTGACTTATAGAGCGCACTTTGACTTTGCTCAGACGTAAGAATGAATTAAAACAAGACAGGTTTATGTGAGAGATATACATCTGTCTCGTTTTAACTCTGTCTTAAGTCTAAGCTAAGTCAGAGTGCGCTCTATAGATTTCACCCTTATTCCCTAGTCCTCATCCACGTGTACCTAACTAGGTCGATAATCTCATCTTTTGCAAAAATAAAAGTTATCTACCAAACGATCGGATAATACTCCCAAGTTACGGAGATACTTATAATATATTTTTATATTATGAGCTTATAGCCTTGAGCCAGAATGACGAACAGTTAGGAAGTATTTTATTTAATGGCTACGACTGTTGTTTGAGTAAGCCCATAAAAATATCTCAGCGGATAAAATGGATCAATTTGGATCTTGCTCTCCACTTAATATCGCTAATCTGTTTAAGGTTCCTTCCTCCTCTTCCTTAACTGGTGGTAAATATTGAAGGCGCTAGAGCCAGAAGAAGTGCAATAATATAAAATGTATGTGACGTCAACAACGAGATACCGTATCAGCGCATCGAAGAACCTGACCTCAGAAGATGACCTCAGCACAACTCGGCTTGCACGGATGTTTAATATTTTTACACAGCACGTCCGATACTGTCGTCGTCACTCGCATTTTCAGTACCGTAAAATCCGCTGTTATCTAGGTCCTGCGACCGACCCAAAATTTTCAAGTTATGTCTCGTTAACTGCGGGTTAATCTGTCAGTAGAGATGTCAGATAGGTATGAGTTATTACTTCGTAAAGCCCTGATAATGCATAAATTAAAAGAACTCACTCGCCATTTTTGCTCTATGTGTCCACTACCATGTCAAGAGTACGTTTCACCCTTAAATTAAGGACTAAAATCGTAGTTTTGACATGACAATTACGCAGGGCAAATATGGCGAGTGAGTTCCCTAAATGTATGCATTATAAGTAGATACTATATTTACCTAATAATTCTAGTGTCAAATCATGATTTTCTTTCCATTTTCCATCCATACTAAATGATAGATTTACGTACAGATACCTAATACCTATCACCCTATAGGCTCCGCCTATATATAAGTGCGTAATATTGATGGAAAAGAACTAAGCTTTGTAAAAGCTGGTGACCACAAAAGCCTAGGAAGTAATAAAATCGCTGAGAGCTTTGTACTTGGGTATTGCCACGATACAGGCTATTTCTGTGGCTTCTTTTATTCACAGCATAATATGATACACCCCGACTTGAGCACATGTATCAAAACTAGTAATAAAAGTATAGTCCGCGATAGGCCGAGATGGCAATCGCGCGGGTGACTGCGGGTGTGCGGGGCGTTCCCCCGGATTCAAACCCAGATTACCATCGCGACCTGTCGCGTACAGAATGGTTTTTTTCTTCAATAGTGAATCGTTATTAAATAAGACAACTTTATAACAGCTGGCAATAAGAGAAAAGTACTACCTTATAATTTCTATGAAACGAAAATAAAAAGTGAAATCCTTTAAAAACTCAGCGCTTATTTCAAAGTGTGGTAATTTAAAAAAAAAATACTGTGCTTTAGCCCAGACATAATGAAACCTAGTTAAAAGGCTCATAAAAAGTAAAAAGCTGCCTCTCTTAAAACTCCTCACGAGCTGAAAGCAGAATATTGCACTTACCAAGTTTTTGTTTGTTTGTTACACAATTATGCTCTTAACACCTGAATAAGTCTTGAATTAAATATGAGGACTGTTGTATGGAAATAAAGAAGAAAATAAGTTCTTCGATACTTCGGTACAAAGCTTATCTAAAGGTGCAAACACATTAGGTACCTACTGTGTTTTGGTGTGTCTTACGCGACAGATGGCACATACCGCTACATTGCTGCCGCGACATTGCTGCCTAGCTCGGAATGTAATGTCATATAAGCTTATAGAGATTGTATGGGGACCAGTAGTTCCACGACAGGACTGTGACAGCTGGTAACAGCACTGATGCGGCAGCACTGCTGCGTGCAGCGTAGTTCGGAATCATACATTAATGTTCAATGTGAGGACGGGCACACTAAGGGCGCGTTTGCACTGAAGCGGATCGGAGACGCGTACAATAGATCAATCAGTAGCACGATTTCGTAAAACCGGCATTAATCATTAGAATAGAATAGGTTTTTATTCAATTTTATTAGATTATTATTACAATCTCAATTTGTGCGATTCTTGTTGTAACAATGCATTGTAGCCAATAGTGAGCAAGCGTCAACCAATCAGGAGGTGATTGCGATCGTGACATTGTAGCTGTCATTGTCCTGCAATCGCGCAGCAGGTTATTATTAGACATTGCATGACGTGATAATTTGAGCACATTATCTCTCAATAGTCTGCATTTTGAATCGTGCGCTGAGAGCACGACGCGAACCCTTTGTGTTCGGCAAAAAACTAGTAATAATAAAATTAATAATTGGGGGAGCACGAGGCATACTCTCTCTAGGATCTAGCGTGCTCTTTCGAGGCCCCCTTAGGCCTTTTGCACATTATAAGAAAATTTCTTGTGTTTTAATGAGAAATATCTTATAATAAATTCAGTCGTATTGGAGTCAGTATATTCTGGAGTGGAGACCGCGTATCAGCAAGCGCAGTGTGGGACAACCTCCAACCCGCTGGATTGACGACCTTAAGAATGTAGTGGGAAGTGGGTGGACGAGAAAGGCGGAGGACCGTGTGTGGTGGCGCGCTCTTGGGAAGGCCTATGTCCAACAGTGGATGCAAAAAGTGATTGATTGAAACGAGGTCGTATCATCCTCCGTTATATGCGAGCAGCATTCCTAAAGCCGATAGGGTTGGAGCAAACAACGCGTAAAATATATTGTTGAGCAAGCAATCACCCTTAGCTACGTAAACTACAACATTTAGCTCCCAAACTCGACGATCCCGAGAATAGCGACCTTATGCTTCATTTATCATCTCTCCGTGTTGTTTCCTTTTTAGAGACAGCGATGTGTGAAATTAGAAAATAAGAGCACAAAGAATATGAAAATAAACAGTCTGTTGTAAGTAACAAAAAATGAGGAGGATTTCCACCGAATATAGGTACTTAGTTTTAGAAAAATAGCTAAACATGTACAGATTGTACACCTATATCTACCTATAGGTTAATAAAAATCGATAATATTTGTAAAATATTGCAATTCCCTTTAATATTATTTTATTTCATAAGGTTATATTATGAGGCTTTTTCATCTAATCCCAGTTTATACAATTCCTTTTATTTTCTGCGCCAAGTGGGTATAAATTTTTTCGCAAACGGCTAAAATAGTAGACAACATACGACTGTACTACGGAACCCTCGGTGCGCGAGCCTGACTCGAACTTGACCGTTTTTTTATTGTTTTTTTTAAAGAATATTAGCCATGTTAAATGACTAATATTCCCCTTTCCTCTCCAACTAAGCGTTAAGCTCTTGCTAGGAGTAGGTACGACAATAGTGCAACGGGCGGGATTTGAACCGTCGACCTTTCGGTTTTCAGTCCACTCCTTTACCAGTTCAGCTATTGAGGCTCTAAAGAGGTACTTTGTATTATTATTTTAGTCGAAAGCTAATAATAATACTTACTTGGAATTGGTATAATCTAGTTGTAATATCAGCGAGGTAATAGCGCCAGTGTTTTGGGCACAATGCCCATAAATGACCATTTGGACGGCGTATATTTTTTGTAAATATAATTTTTTTTTTAGTGATAAATTTTTCTGTATGTTTTATAGACTAGAGATAGATTTTATTCTTAATTATATAATTAAAGAAAAAGTTAAAAAAAAAAAGTTGTAATATTAAAATTAGAGTATTATGGATATTTAGCATATGTCATCACGACTTTCGCATATAAATGCGAGTATGTTTGTTTGTTGGCTCATCCATCGACCACGTCGCAACCGCGGCGACGGATCAAAGTAATTTTTTGCATGGGTACCTCTAGTTAAAGACCCTGGAGAGAGGCATAGGTTACTTTTTATCTTGAAACATCAAAGAGTTCGCGGTCTTCAGCTAGTATTCTACTCCATAAAATTAAATTTTACTTTGTTCCCGTTTGATAATAGCATAGATCTTTAGGTCAGCGGTACAGATGCCCGCGGCTGGCACTAATCCAAACTCAGTCACGATATGATCGCAATTTTATAGTATCTTGTTGACAACCGTATCTAAGGGTGTGTTTTCACTGACGCGGAACTGGGCGGAGTGGAGTGGAGTGAACTGTGAATTGGCCAATCACAGTGCTCGAAATTTCACTCCGCATCAGTAGTAACCGTGTAAGTGGAGCGGAGCGGACTTTCAAATAAAATGCATGAACACGTGGCCCAGACAACGGATTCGAGCAGGCTGTGCTGCCGAGCGGAGGGTAGCGGGATCGCGGCGGTAGACAAAGACTGATCGGAACACGGCTCCATACTACTCTACTCAGCTCAGCTCCACTCCGCCCCGCTCCGCTTCAATGGAAACACTTGCCACTTTTCACTGCTCTTCTCCGCTTCACTCCACGTCCGTGGAAACGCACCCTAAGTGTAAGTAACCTTATTCTATTTAGTATCTGAGCAGGACACATTATTATCATCACGTAGCCTTTTCTCTGTCCATTACCCCCGTTTGTACTATCTAGGCCAGCAATCCAATTTTCCGTAAAGATTTATAGCAGTTAATCTATACTAATCCATACTAATATTATAAATTCGAAAGTATGTATGTCTGTTTGTTGCCTTTTCACGGTCCATCCGCTTAACCGGTCTTGATCTGGTAAGTACCTAGGCTACTTTTTATCATTGGAAATCAAAAAGCTCCTACGGGATTTTTGAAAAAGGTAAATCCACGCGGGTGAAATCTCCGCTGGCATCAACTAGTCTATGTATTATTAACAAAGTTTCGCCAAAGGATATTATTTATTGTAGAGCTCTCAGCCACAAAGACAAACACTTATCAAGTATAAGATGGTGATTTACGATAAGAGTTCACCACATAGAATAACAAAGAGGCTTGCCGGCTTTTTCCGCGACTTTATCTAAATAAGACTTTATATTATTAGACTTATTTCTACTTTATCGTCTTCTTATAATAGAGTTACAAACATAATACACTGTGATCTACTATTGTAGTTTGAGGGAATCAACACGATATAAGCTATTTTATTCGATACTAAAATTATGTTACATAAATACCTATATCCTTTGTTATCAGTTTTTTTAACTATGAGATAGGCTTGCGCTTGACGAAAATCATGCCCAAAAAAAAGAAATGATGAGGTCTTTTAGGTTGGAACGCACTTGCCTAGAAGATGCCTATTTAATCTTGCCTGAAAGGTATTTTGATTATTCTTGGCAAGAAACACGGACGCCACCGGAAGGATTTTTCACACCTTAGCGGTTCATATCGTGACCTAGGTATATTGATCAATACTTTTGCTTAACATAGTAACATAGCCTTGTCAAATCAAATCTTATCTTTGCTGTATATATGCAGGTTAACAAAGATGTTTCATTTTCCCATGCAATGACATGCAAATATGTCTAAGCCATATGTCTTATCTAAGCAAGTATTGCTAAGTACATTGCGATAAACAAATCTTGCAGGTAGATACCTAGATTTATTCTCGTAGAGCCTGTGTGAGAAGAAATAAACGGAAGCTTTTCCCAGTTTTACGTAGGTACCTATATCAGATATTTGGTACGCGCCCGGGATTTCACTCAAGTTTGGCAAATGTGTTTCCGTGTCATGTACGGATAAAATACATATTTTATTACGTAAAACCGTTGGCCTAAAATTCACACTTCAGTCGACAAACAGGTGATGCTTCAATATACTGTTTAATGAGACATTTTTAATTTTGGTTTTATCGAATGTTTTTGCAATTTTATATGCAATTTTTTTTTCTTCATCTACGAGTAGGTACAAATAGGGTGACATCAGTTCACACAACTCGTATGTCTCAGACTATAGTCGTACTCCCAACTCTAGAATCGATAGAACATACAAAGAAAACCGAAGTCTGGCTCTACATATTATATTATAGCGACTCCAACACCTACCTACTTAGGTCATGTTGGGATTGACTACAAGTCGAGCTGCCTGCTTTTGTATTCGGTTTCGGTCAAATCGTCATCGTCAACCGATAGACGTCCACAGCTGGATATATAGGACTCTTGTAGGGACTTTTACACGCCACGGTTATGCACCGCTTGAATCCAGCGGCTCTCTGCGACTCATTTGATGTCGTCTATCAGTTGAATAAAAAGGATAGCCCATGGGTGTGATCTATATTTTAGGTATAAGTGTGGGGTCGGAGCATCTCTTCAAAATATCCCATGAACTCACGAACCCTGTATTGTTGTATTGTAAAAGTATTATATTATACATAGAAGTACTGTATTTTCTGTAAACAGTAGGTAACAAAGTATCTACCTAGTAGGTACATGCGAGTATTCAATAACGTGAATGCTTACTTACTTGTAACTTTCATGTAATAAAATTTTCTGAATTGTTTGGGAAAATTTGCGGATAAAGTCTTTATTTTCTTGTAATAATAATAAAGTACTTACATAATATTACATATTCAATAACTTGAATACTTACTTGTAACTTACTCATATGAAAGAAAGTAGTTTAAAATTTTCTGAGTTGTTTGAGAAAACTTGCGGACAAAGTCTTTATTGTGTTCGCCCGGAATTTCATTTCCCACCATCTTTGTTTGATGCCGTTGTTTTCAGAAATTGCTCTCTAAAACCGTTGAACAACTTCGTCGCCGGTTAAAATGAGATTACAGATGAAATTGATACTTACAACTTTAATATTATGCTTAAAATGTAACTTATACTTACTTTAAACGTTATAAATGTAATTAGGTACAATTCATGTCTACAACCACAGAATACTAAATCATATACCGCTCTCTATTTCAACTTTCGTGTCGTGTATTCTTATAAAAAATCGCAGCGGTCTAAAGGTACTGAAATAGAGGTTCCTTCTAAATAAAAAAAATTTGATGATTAGAGAATAACTTACAAAAATTATTTATTTATTACATTTATCGCATAACATAAACTTTTTCTTAACTAGGTACTACTAGCTTTAGCAGTCTACGCCTTATAGTTTCTATCTCTATTCTCTATGAGACCAACGAAAATATAGGAACTATTCTTTTAATAATCCATAAAAACCGGTCGGGCAATTGGCTAATAACATTTTATACCTCAGCTAGCTACTAGCCTTTTCATTTAGGAACAGAAAAATAAAAGAGAATGCGCTTCATTACTTTCAGATTCCGTAAGTAGTTATTCGCTAGTTTATTTATATTAAGTAGATATTATTCGCTACGTTTATCGGTTGTAAGTACGTTGCCTCCAGTCTAGAAAGCTTTTGGGCATTTTTTTTCATTTTATCGTTGGGAAATGCATTTACGCATCCCTCCCGTGAACGGGCAGGGTATGTGGGACTCGTCAGCCGAGAGGCGACCGGAATACCCACTAAAACCCAACGGCGCTCCTGCGCTGCGCTGGCGACTGGGTCACGGGAACACCGAAGCATTTCTACCGCGCCCAGCCAGCGACGTCCACCGCGGCGGACCCTCCACCGGGGACCTTTACTTCAGGTCACTGCACGTCCGAGGCGCGCCAGTGCCACCCGACCCGACCCAGGGTCTTAGGATAGGTCGGGACATAGGGACATTACCTTAACCGCTGAACCGATCTTGAAGAAAGACACGGATAGCTTTCATCCTGTAGACAGGATAGGACATAGGATACTTTTATCCCAGAAAATCAAGGGGTTCCCAGAAGGTTATAAAAAATTTAATCCACGCGGACGAAGTCAGCTATTATCAGAATATTTCCGTCACAATACTTTCTACTAATATCGGTTTAATCAAACAACAGTATGTTCAAAGTATCTGCAATGCGTACGCTACGGCCCGCGGGTGTACGAGACATTTCAATTTAACCATTGACTCCTTTATCAGGATTTCATTTTGTACCTACATCTTGATTGCGAGACTGTGAAGAAGCATTTCTGATGTCTAAAATTACAAAATTGTAAATCCAGTGGTTTTTAACCCCAAGGAAACTGAGGAAGATTCCTTAAGTTATTATTATAAAGCGGTAAAATTTGTAGGAAGTGTTCTCTAGAGCTACTGAACCGATTTTGAAAATTCTTTCACCAGTAGAAAGCTACATTATTCCTGAGTAACATAATTAGATTACATTTAATTTTCAAAAAATTAGAGATACCTACGAAAATTGTAATAAGCTACCCGTGCGAAGCCAGGGCGAGTCGCTAGAGTTATGAAAGTTAAATTACGTCATTTTATTGAGATGAAGCTTTATTATCTTACCTAATATTATAAGGAGAAAAGATTTGTTTGTTTGTTTTGATTTTATTTCACCATTAGAAGGCTACTTTATCCAAAAGTAGCATACCTAAGCTATATACATACCTATACTACATACCTACCGAGGACAAAGTTGCGGGTACTTCAATACTTTGATAAAAATCGGGAAAATCCTATGTACCTGCTAAAAGCCGATAAAAAGCTTTTTACCGTTCTTCTTCTTCTTCTTCGCTCTGGGCTGGTTTCCGCACTTAAACGTTTCCGTCTGTTGTGCGTGCATTGCCCCGCTTTTTACCGTTGTATCAGAAAGAAAAGTGTGACTAGAATACTGCTCTAACTTTGATAAATCTAAGGGTTCCTAGTTTTACTACGAACCCCTAAAAATACCCTCTAACATGATAACAAGAGCAAAAGTAAATACAATTCATTGGCTTGAGTGTAGGGGTGTCTAAAAGCGTGCCTCTATCATAAACGTGAATGATTCCTAATAGACCGAATTTCGAATAGGAGTCTGGCCTGCTACTGTTTAACTTAGGTATTTATTGGCTTTAAGGTATCCCTTTGGGAACCCTGAAATTAGGGTGAGTTTATACTACGAGTGCTCCCTAAAATTAGGGTAAGTTTATACTACGAGTGCTCTCAAGAAAACCGATTTCCAACATTTTAGGATGTCCTCGTTCAGCTGAAGTATATTTCAAAATGGATGTATTCTCACGGATTACGGGTGGAACGAGCCAATAACTTGCAGACCTCGGCCTCCAGTGCGTCCATAGTACCTACAATCTACATAGTAGTAATACATCACATTTCATTGTTTTCTCTCCGCCAACAATATCTAGGGCGATAAAACCACACTCTGTGGTTAACACTTTGTAATACTACTGAAATATTAGGTAGCTATGCATATTTATTACTTAATACAGTATGTACCTAGTCAAAAAGATTTACATGATTATATTGTAAACTTAGATAATACTAAATGCGTTAAATGTTTGCTATGAATCTTCTTGCGCTGAAAATAGTTTTCGTACTTACCAGGACATGACTTATGGAAAGAGTATAATATCGGTTTTCATTACGAGCAGCTAGGTAATAATTAGTTTGTTACATTATTAAAAACAACGTAGGTATACGATACCTATCAGTTAGATATTGAATTAGTACCTAGCTATGTGCTAAAATGCAAAATCACTCTACCATTTCATTATTTTTCATTTGCCTCATTGAAATTTAAAGCATAATATCAATCACAGATAATGATGAAGATGATGATGATATGAAGATGATGGGATTTTTATCGGATACTTAGTACCTAAATGAGAAGGTTTCTGAATGAATGAGAAGCCACAGCTTCATCTTAATACCACTCGAGCTGGAAGTCGTGGCAAACTTAGATTATCGGCATCAACTCATCGTCGGCCAATTACTGAACATGGGTCTCCTGTCAGAATGAGAAGGGTTAAGGTCATAGTCCACCACTGCCCAAATGCGGATGGGCAGACTTCACACACGGAGAACATTATGGACAACTCTCAGACATTCAAGTTTACCTAATTGTTGATCACGATGTTTTCCTTCACCGCTAAAAAAGTGATACTGACATAACTTTAAAGGTACGTGGCCGGAATCGAACCTGGACCCCGAATAGGAGGCCGAAATCACTAGGCTACTGTTACTGTTAGTTACTGTTACACTTAGTTAATTGTAAACCACTGTTTACAATTACTTGTCTTATATTTTACTAGCTTATGCTCGCGACTTCGTCTGCGTGGACTACATAAATTTCAAACCCACACTTAACCCACTTAGACGTGGCATTTCGAAAAATCCTTTCTTAGTAGATAGTTAGGTAAATACCTACTATTTACAAAGAAAACATACTCCAGATTTCATGTCTCTAAAACCAGCGGCTTAGGCTGTGCATTGATATATAAGTCAGTCAGTCAGTCAGTCAGGACTTGTAATTTTACATAATATACAGATTAGCCCTGTAATGGTACTAATTCTGATACATCGATGTTCTGAGCACACTTAAATGTTAGAGTATTCGCATTCCCTTCTTACTAATGTAATATGAAAAGGAAAGACATAGTTTGACAGTTTTAAATTTAATTTAGAACTGTCAAACCTCGTGACTTTAACTGCCAGTCTATTGTTTTTTATAGCGTGCACTAAATAATTTGTAGAAAGTTAACACTCAGTAGGTACCTATATTATAGTTCTTGCCAATAAGCTACGCCACCCGTGTCTCCCAGTGTTTACCTTCATGCTTGGACTACGAATCCCGCAAATCGATATTTCATAACTGGTGATCCCACGCGTTATAGATCAGAGAGTCTGCTTACACGTACTTATAGTCTGTAGCTATAATCTATTTATGAAAGGAAAAGCTGACTGACTGACTGGTCTATTAACGCACAGCTCAAACTACTGGACGGATCGGGCATTCAGATAGCTATTATAACGTAAACATCCTCTAAGAAAGGATTTTTGAAAATACAAGCCCAAGGGGGTAAAATAGGGCTTTGAAATTTGTGTATTCCACTCGGACGAAGTCGCGGGAAGAAGCTAGTTTGTGATAAGACTTCGTCGTTGTTGGCCATTTAAATAGTGACTGCCGCTACTACAGTTGCGCGGTCAACTACTTACTCGTGTGTTTTTAATAACTTTACTGCGTAAAAATAAGAAAGTTTACGCAGAGGCTTAAGTTATCGCAATAGGTAGGTATATTAGGTAAGGAAATACCTAGAATTCTAAACTTGGGTTTGCCGCCTAATCACAGAATACTTAAGTAGGTAAATACAGTAAGAAAGTAAATACAATACGTATCTGCACGAAACTATATGAGTCACGGTAAGCTTGTGAAATGGGTTGATACATTTAGATTGCAGTCACTGAATTTTAGTTGCAATACTCCGCTTGATACGGAAACTTATGCATAATAAAATGGTTGGTCAGAGTTTGCGTCTAAAACGGATGCTGTTGGATCAGTGTAGTACCTACAATCTACATGCTTTATGCAAACGTCCTTTTAGTACTTACAGTAGGTACCCGGCAGGAACTATTGTACATCGACCTTTAGAAAGAGATAGTAGCGGTTTCGTAGAGAGTTGTCTCCGTCGTTGAGACCGACTAAACGTCACATAGGTGTGAGTGACAGAGACAACGCTCTACAAAGCCGAAATCTCATTGTAAAGGTCAATGTACAATATGTCTTGCCGGCTACTGTACCACATTTTGGATGACCTTCCTGGTGTAGTGGTGAGCACTATATTTCATATAATAAGTCCAACATTCGGTTTCCAGCAGGGTCAATAAAAAAGCTATGATATCTAATTGCATATGACTTCGACTGTGTCTAGTTACTACTGGTAAAGGTGCCAAGCGAGTTGCGATTCCGGTAGGTACAATCCCGCATAGCAATTAGATGGTAGAACGTACCCAGGTAGATGGCACTGGCCAATTCAAAAGCACTTGTTTAGCCTCGATAACTTAACGGTTAAAGGAGCGGACTGAAAACCGAAAGGTCGCCGGTTCTAACCCTATCATATGCACTATTGTCGTACCTACTCCTAGCACAAGCTTAACGCTTAATTGGAGAGGAAATGCACGATAAACTTTCCTAATATTCTTTAAAAAAAACTTGTATAGGTACTTAGGTTTGATAAAAAAAAATATTTCCAAGTGAACCCCTATTCTAAGTTAGCTCGCTTCCGTCTTAGACTGCATCGTCATTTGCTGCTAGTTTATTAGAGTTTAAAAAACGCACCTACATAAATTATATTGAAAAAATTTAGGTTACAAACATTTTTAGAACAATAGGACATGTTATTCATATTTGATCGATGTCTCTGTTCAAATTGATTAACGAGGATCTACAAAACCGTACATTTCGCTCCAAAGGAAGTTTGTTTCATTATTTTTTGCTACCGAATTTGTGCTTAATACGTCCTAAATATTGCATTTACAAGTGGTGACGGTATATGTAAATATAGTACAATATGGCGGTTCCTCTGGTACTGCAAATGTTCATGGGCGGCGGCGGTAATCACTTAACATTAGGTGGCCCCCCGCCTGTTCGTTTACTCTGTATTTTTATTTTAAAAAAACAGTCTGAAACATAGTGTACTGTGTATATGATTAACTTTATCTCTAATCATGATAATTAATTATGGACTGCTAAATCCGTAAAACGTAGTATGTTATTTACTTTCATAGTCGGCGTTTTATCATTGGTTACATGGTGTTATCTTCTACAAATAAAAACATTTCACTGTACAAAATCCGGCAACTGCCGAGTTGTTTTTCTCGGTAAGAAATGTTTAGGGCATTCCGAACCAGTGCATGGTGCATTTGACAAAGTAGGTATTTGTAAAGTTTATTTCATACATTAATTATTGGTTTCGCTAATGGTTTATTTAATTAAAAAAAATTTTTAATCCTATTCTATTCATTTGTTTTCATAATATGTTATCCAATGGTCAAGGGTTTTTAAAAATTTACTTTTAGATGGACAACAAAAAAACTGTCGGGGAAAATGCTATCAATAAATAAAGGCTTGAAATACACACGTATTTCACGTCAGGGCATAAAAATTCATGAATCTTTATCGCTCTTTTTACATCTGACATCACTATTCACAAACGAATCACAATATTTCATTCAGAACCATTCAGGTGTTGCGTACAGCTTAATAGGCTACTTGACTCATATCTAATTTCGTCCAATAAATGATTATTTATTATAGTATTTTGCTTAAGACAACGAAATATATCAATAACAATTATTAAAAACGCAGGATGGATATATAAATCCAATTAAAAAAAATACAGTTTTTATTTTTATTTGAAACTCAGAAAACGCTGTCAGCCATGATGTGACGTCATTAAATATGTAAACAAACAAATGTCATCCCTATTGACTAACGTAGTATCCATATATATAAAATTTCAAGTCCTCCTGACTAACTTATATATCAATGCACAGCCTAAACATCTAAACAGCTGGTTCTAGATACATGAAATTTGGTGGGTGTGTTCTTTGTAGGTAAAGAGAAGGTATCCACTAGGAAAGGATTTTTTGAAATTCAACCCCTGAGTGGGTTAAATGGGGGTTTGAAATTTATGAAGTTCACGCGGGCGAAGTCACGAGCATAAGCTAGTTTTTATATATTTCTAAAAACTCATAGTAAACGTAAAAAATTATCGTTCGTCAAATCGTTTTCTCTTTATAAATTGAATAAGTTATTAAGTAAGACTTACAACAAAGTGATCTTTGCAAAAATAAATTTGGGTTGCAGTCGTTAGTTAGTAGTAGTTAGTAGTCGTTCCTTTAAGCAAGTCTTCGCGTGTTACGTATATTTATTTCGCTGGGCATTCTAATCCACAACTTTCCTGTGGTCTTTATCGATGCGTTTTTACATTCTCGGATGATACAATAACGATAATTACTATATTTTTCATGTAAACTAGTATAGAAGTCATGTTTATTAAACTTTGGTAGGTTATGCTGTTGTTTACAAATGCATGATGTCAGAGCACAGATAATCTATCGGCCAAATATGGCCGACAGTGTTTTCACCTGTCTAAGAAAAATATATTTTTAAATTAAAGTTTTACGGTTTTTAGGGCGCAAAAAAATATAGTGTTAATTTTTTTGATCTATTAGGACAAATATTAACCATTTAAGAGCTACTTAAAAAAAGTGTCAACTAGCCTATTGAGTCGAAAATAAATAAATGAAAGCTTATATACCCGCGCCGATGCTTGTTTTATGGTAATGTATCATCAAGTTAACGAATAACAGCATTGTATGCCGTCAAAATTTCTTGACTCACGACATTTACAATCAAGAATTTGATTACTCCTAAAATGGAAATTGAACAATGGTCTAATAGAAAAACTGAACAAAAAAGTACAGGCCCAAAACTTTCGAATAGTCTAGGATCATACTAACGTAGATTTTTAGAGCTCGTTATGGATTCGTACCGTTCCAAGAGGGCATATTATGATACCTGAGTTGTCATATTATATTATGTTTGAGCTAGTAAGTAACGCCGCATCGTATGCAACGATCCCCCCACAATACTCTACCACCCCTGTGAATTCCACCAACCACAAAGCACTCTTCTTGTGAATCCAACGATGAGAACCACAGATGATAACGGACAATTAGTTTAGGTCTTAGTTAGAATTAGTTCTTGTTCAAATAGTAAACATCTTTTTTTAGCTTTGCTGGTGATCATTATCATCACTGTGCGCCATCTACGAAAAGTTTCTCTAAGCCCAGTTCAAACCATTAATATATTGTCATCTAACCGGTAGCGTCTTCGGCGAACTGGAAGGTCTCATCTTATTATAATTGGAATATTTACCAATGATACTTTAATTTTTATCACTATATTAATTGTTTAACTATCATTAACAATTTCTCCCAAATTTTAACTGTGCGCATGTACTTCCTAGATAAATAAGCGTCGATTTAAGTAAATAATATCATATTACACAGGTTGAGGCCCTCAAGGCATAATTAATTACTTCTCTGGGGGAAAAGTCGCGGACATGTGTGCCATTAATTCCAAAACTGGACCATTGGGTCCTTGTTTAACATTTCGCTTTAAGGAAAAAGGTTCCATTGCGGCAGTAAATTATTTTAAATTTAAACCTACTGTGAAACCTCGCTTCGTAATGTGGCTTAATAATTTGCAGTCTTAAAATTTGTTTTGCAAGTAGGGTCCGAACGACAGGATGATGGGCAAAGCTGGGCGTAATGCTAACTATTACGCACATTAGAACTCAATACTACTAGTTTATTAATATCATATTATTTAACTAGCAATATCCACCGTATTTCTTGAAAATACTTTGTGAAGAATGAAATAAAACAAAAACTTGAACATTTTACGTGTTGCTTTAATTTTTACCGACACAGTCAAAACAAAAAGGATACCGAAAAACAAACGCTGGCAAACAACAAGTAAACAATGACTGAACTGTTTGCTCGTGCCACTCGCTCGCGCTTTACATACTTTCAGGAAGCTTTTAGTATAATACACCTAGGTATCATTCTTCTGTGTACCAATGGTCACTTATGTGACTATTATTTTTGATATGTACACCGATTTCTCCGAGATTTCTGAACTTGATTTTTTTTTAAAGTTAATAAAGGAAGTTTAAACCGAAGAAATGTAATCTTGTTTTCTTAGTTACTTGTATGCGGAAGGATCTGGGCACCCACCGCATTATTATCGCGAGAGTGGGTACTTTACCATTATGTGATTAATGGAAAGGAGTCACAAGCCTTTACTTCTCTAATCTGTGGTCATAACCCTCTTTAATGAGGAATACGACTGTAAAGAAAGAGGAAGTTTGCAAGATAGTCCCAAAAATCCACATCCAACTCCTTAATAATCCTGATACTCCTGTTACGAGGATTCAGGAACTGGTGTTGAATTGGAGATACGAAGCAACGACTTCATGATTGAACTCCTAATCCCAACTGCTCAATCCTAATGTCATGATACCTTAACCTTAGGGGTTCAGGAACTGTTGATGGTAAAATAATATAGCCATGATAGAGTTATTGTGCGTTTTAAGCTATGAAAAATCACTTGTTTTCGTTAAAACTTCACCGTTGGAAGGAAAACATCGTGAGGAGCCTGAGAGTTCGGGATTGAAGTTGTACACGGGTGCTCTCTGACGCGTTGCGGGCGACCGGGCGTGGTAGTCTAGGCCGACCGAGCGCAAATTTGTTGAAACCTGCATACGTGAGAGTTCTCCATGTTCTCAAATGTATGTGAAGTCTGCCAATCTGCATTGGGCCAGCGTGTCAGACTAAGGCCTAAACCCTTCTCACTCTGAGAGGAGCCCCGGCTCAGTAGTGGGCCGTTAATGGGTCGATCATGATGATTAAAGTTTTAATGAGAGCTTCTCAGAACTTTGTACCTACTCAAATATTTTAATTAACTGTTTATAACAAAAAAAAATAGAATTATCCGTACTAATGACATTGTTTTTCTGACTATCACACAGCTTAACTACCTGACGGCGCCTAATGGCTCGTAAAGCTACCTTTTTTCGGGGCGAGAGGAAATTCGGAGCTCGTTGGGAAAGATCGCGATAAGAGTTTATTGTGAGTGCTCCATCCCCACTTACGGATCGAGGAAATAGATAGAACCGAATTAGGTACCTACTAAAATTCTGAAATCACAAACGTTTGAAATAGAGGAACTGCTTTTCAGAAAACTCAGAAACAGAATCGATAAGAGGAAGTACAGGGAAACTGCAACACCATCATCATCATCATCATCAACTGATAGACGTCGCTGCTAGACATAGATCTCTTGTAGGGACTTCCACACGCCACGGTCTTGCGCCGCCTGAATCCAACGGCTCCCTGCGACTCGTCCGATATCGTCCGTCCACTTAGTGGGCGGTCTTCCAACGCTGCGCCTACCGCATGGAGTGTGTATCTCTTCGCAACTATCCTCCAAATCCTCGCGCTTATCGCACTAGAACAAGGGACAATTTACCACACCTAGTATGCAATTTACTGAGTTTCAAATCACGAGGTTAACTTTCGCGCGTTTGATGCAAGTCTGAAATGGCTCCGAAATTGCTGTGATACAACGACAAACTATGTTAATCTAACTCAAGTATCGCAAAGAACCTCAAAAATCCTTTTTTTGGTTTGATCTTTGGCCATCCTTAGTAATAAAGCCATATGATTATACTTACCCGTTTTTATTTCATAAGCCACTCTAGGAGTATTTTTATACTTCAAAGAGAGGCTTGTAAAAAATTTCGTCTCCAAATATGAATTGAAATAATTTGAAGAGTCGTTGTAGGTACTTCTCATCGCTTTCCAATGAAAGAGAGTTTGTTTGTCGCCAGTTATTGCGATGAATATAAAATTGTATTCATGAATTTATTAATTTCAAATTTGCCCAAGACAAAAGCATCCGAAATAGACTGTATTTTATTTTTAGGATGCTAAAAATAAAATACTGATTTAGATATAAAAGGTGGTAAAGATGTGAAATAATTATTATTTATCTAGAATATCTACTACACTCGCGACAGGTTGAAATGGTAATCGGGAAGTGAACGCCCGGCACACCCGCACAGCCCTGGTGCGGGCGGGCGCGGATGACGTGCGGGTGTATGGGGGGCGTCCGTTCCCCCGCCACATACCCCGATCTCCATCTCAACCTATCGCGGACTATAGGTACGTATAGAAAAGTTGTTGTATCACAAATTAATGTAATAATTATTAAATAGAGCTTATCGCCAACGAATAAAATGATTTCGGTTTAATTAACTTGATTTCATTTTATTGAATTACAATGGATTTACTATTTAATGAAGTGATTAAAACAATTTTAATATATCTCTATGAGTAAATACAGACAGACAACCTTTCTACTATCGTATCGCAAGGCATTGCCAAGGCACATACGGTATGGTATCATTTCCTGTATTTACATGGTTAAAACATCGTCGGCCCCCCTGTCGGGAGGTCCGGGTTCGATTCCGGGCATGCACCGCTAGTCTTTCGGAGCTACCTATGTGAATTTTAAACAATTCAATGTCACTAGCTTTAACGGTGAACGAAAACATCGCGGGGAAACCTACATGCCGGAGAGTTCTCCATTATTATATTTTCAAAAAGGTGTGTGAAGTCTGCCAATCCGTACTTGGCCAGTGTGGTAGACTATGTAATTCTGCGGAGAAACCCGTGGTGAATAGTGGGTCGGTGGTGGGTTGATGATGATGATGATCCTTAAGAAATGTAAACCTTGTTTTATGATGTTCACTGAAATAAATTTTAACCGGAGCTTCTCGGAAGCGTCGCCATGCTTTATATTAGAGAAACTAATTACCCACGTTACAAGAGACATATCTCTTGGCTTTAGTACAATCACAAGCGGTTCAAGCACAATCTAGTGTGACAACGCTTTTCATCGATAAAACGTTGCTAAAATCGCAAAAGAGATATATGTCACAATATTTTTTTGCTCGGGCTGTTGAGATTACAGAATCCTTACTACATAATATTATAAACGCAAAAGTGTGTATGTCTGTCAGTTTTCTTTTTACGGATTTTGACGAAAAGTGCAAAGATCCCATCCCAGGGATGGACATAGACTACCTTTGTACCGGAAAATCAAAGCGTTTCTACAGGATTTAAAAAAAACTTAAATCCACGCGTACGAAAATACGAGCATCATTTTAGTATTCGTATTATAGGTATATGGCGGAGACGTCAGCGTAAAACATTTAGCGAATGTGATGGCGAAAATGTCTCAAGAGACAGGACAGCCCCAGTTATTACGAGTACAGATTTACTAACATTAATAAATAATACATCCAGTCCGCGGGTCATACTTAATCCAGCTGGCTGCTGGATGCGAGTTAATTTATTGTGAACATTATTTACACGGCGACAATATTAACGCCCTGGCCGTCGGGGTATTCAAAAACATTTTGGTTTAATAATAATGTATGGGTGCCTAACTGCCTACCCATGTTTTATAACTATACTAGATAATGCCTGCGACTTCATCTACGTGGATATATGTTTTTTTTAATTCCGTGGAAACACTCGGATTTTCTGGAATATAAAGTAGCCTACCTAGTATATTATAAGCACATCCTCGGGATGCAGCTATCTCTGTTACAAATTATGTCAAAGAGGTTAAGCGGATGGGCTGTGAAAAAGTAACGGACAGACACATTTTCACATTTATAATATTAGTGTGCATCATAGTGTGTACAATTTTTAACACAAAGCAAAACCTTATTATAGAAGTTGGATTTAAAAAACCGCCAGGAACAAAGTTTTACTTAGTATCTTTTAAAAATACCCCTTAGTCATTTAAAAAATAGGTTCTGAGGTCAGAATCGAACGCTAATTTGGAAAGTTAGTATATGTACCTACGCATTTTGAGTCCGTATTTCACTTTCCAAAATAGTTCTCTAGAAGTTCTCAGGATTTAGAGGAATAGCAGCCATCTTGAAAATTATTTTTGAAACCAAAAATATTATAGCGAGACCAATAATAATTAATCTATGCTATGAACTTTAGAGAAATGAAAGTTATTATCACAATTAAAGTTTATCAAATTCTAGAGTCTAAACAATAAGTTTTATGAAGATTAAGTTTTCTTCTTCGAATGTACTATCAAGAAATATCGAAGAAAACTCTATTATCTGGTCGGTATCTTAACCAGATACAGCATCGATTATCTGTCGATACGCCCTCGAACAATATTGAAGTTCATGCTGCAGCCCATTGGATAATACAATTGAATGTGCAGTTGAGATGCAATTGATGTGTTCCTTCACCAAGACTTGAAATCGTTTTACAGTTGGTTCCAGTTTTATATGACAAAAAAACAGTTTCTCAACTTTGAAAACTTTTGACAACCTCCCTGACGCAGTGCCAGTGCTGAGGGCTGCAGTTATACAAGAAGGAGGATTCGATTTGGACAATTTGAAAATTAGCTCAGGGTTCACCTGGAGGATGGCTTCGGCCGTGGTTATGCGCATCATTAGGTACTTACCTAACCACTATTAATTTAAAAGTGAATAGCCACCTTCCAGGCAAGCGTGTTCCAATCTAGACCTCATCATTGCTTTTTATTATGCATGATTGTGGTTAAATGCAAGCCTATGCCTTCATACAAAAAATCTTTTACGGCTTACGGCTTTCCTTGCGGCTTTTGCGCCTACTCCGAGTTTACACATATTGCGACTGTATGCAATGTCCTAATGGAACAAAGGAATGGATATTGTGAATGCACAAAATCATTTTACAAAAAGGAAATTGAGCAGAAAAGTGGAACCCGTCCCCGACATAATCTAAATCGAGATAGCGCTGGGAAAAAGAAGCTGCTAGACATTTCAGTGTATACGACTGTACCTAGGTATTCGTATCTAAACAAAGTGGTGTAGGTGAAGCCTATCGCAGACGACCGATAATACTAGTACTTAGTAACCTATAGCTTGTGTATGAATTTTTAGTGATTCTTTAAAATTATTATTATATTTCTTACGCTTTATTCGAAGATACTATTATAAACAGGTAGTACTTTAACTTACCAGGTAGCTTCGCACGTCTTAAGAGATTTTTGGAAATCGATATTATCTCGATTTTCTACCAACTACGTTGGCTCGCCCGCATCTGGGCACACCACTATCTACTTGCCATTCTTTTTTCGTGCGAGGTAGCAAGCGCACGCGCACTCATTGTAAATAAAAGTGAATATTAAAATACCGAAACGGAAACGTGAAAAATCAACGGAATATTGCAATAATCGACGGAAATTAAAGAAACTCGAACAGAAACGTAATCGTCGAAGGCTTATAATAGAATCCTCATCAAAATCCGGTATGTATTCAACCTACCTACCTACCCTTACATAAATTATAATTGTTCACTATCGAAATTATGCAGGGAAATAAAGCAAAATTACATCGCTTTCAAGCAGAAACCCTGCTTATTTAAATATTTAGGTATGTAGGTACACATCATATCATTATCAATCGCCTAGCGGTTGATCGCAGTTAACACGATGGCTGTACATACCTACCCTACCTTACTTTTTATTATTTTATCATACCTATATGAAAAAATCAAAAAATCATATCTACGATTACATTTTCATAAATTCATTTGACATAAATCACATATTGTAACCTGTCATTTGTGTTTTGTGGTGCAAATAAAGCATACACACATTATTGAGTATGTAACCGAATAACTGAGAATTAACACGAAGGTACCTACCCTACCTACGTTTACCTACGTTTCATACGACTATGTTGTGTAACCGCAACCTGGCTGTTAACCTGGAGTTAACACGAAGGTTTAATAGATGCTAAAAGAACAAGGAACCGTATATCTTACCGTACAGAACAACCTGGCGGTTAACCGAGAGTTAACACGAAGGTTTAATAGATGCTAAAATAACAACTGTACGTCCTACCGTACCGAACAACCTGGCGGTTAACCGAGAGTTAACACGAGGGTTTAGAAGAAGCTAAAAGAACAACCTGGCGGTTAACCGAGAGTTAACACGAAGGTTTAATAGATGCTAAAATAACAACTGTACGTCCTACCGTACCGAACAACCTGGCGGTTAACCGAGAGTTAACACGAGGGTTCAGAAGAAGCTAAAAGAACAACTGTACGTCTTACCGTACAGAACAACCTGGCGGTTAACCGAGAGTTAACACGAAGGTTTAATAGATGCTGAAATAACAACAGTACGTCCTACCGTACCACACAACCTGGCGGTTAACCGAGAGTTAACACGAAGGTTCAGAAGATGCTAAAAGAGCAACTGTACGTCTTACCGTACCGAACAACCTGGCGGTTAACCGTGAGCTAACACGAAGGTTTAATAAATGCTAAAATAACAACTGTACGTCCTACCGTACTGAACAACCTGGCGGTTAACCGAGAGTTAACACGAGGGTTCAGAAGAAGCTGAAAGAACAACTGTACGTCTTACCGTACAGAACAACCTGGCGGTTAACCGAGAGTTAACACGAAGGTTTAATAGATGATAAAATAACAACAGTACGTCCTACCGTACCGCACAACCTGGCGGTTAACCGAGAGTTAACACGAAGGTTCAGAAGATGCTAAAAGAATAACAACAACCTGGCGGTTAACCGGGAGTTAACACGAAGGTCTAATAGATGCTAAAAGAACAACTGTACGACTTACCGTACCGAATGACCTGGCGGTTAACCGAGAGTTAACACGAAGGTTCAATATAGACTAAAAGAACAATTGTACGTCTTACCGTACCGAACAACCTAGCGGTTAAACAAGAGTTAACACAAAGGTTTAATAGATGCTAAAAGACCAACTGTACGTGTTACCGTGCCGAATGACCTGGCGGTTAACACGAAGGTTTAATGAAAGCAAGAAGTTTTGTTTTGCACGTTTCAGACGATAATGACTGCTGACAGCTCGGGACAGCTAACGATACGTCACATGTTGACACCAATGCTGCAGGCGCCCCACACGGGACTGCTCTTGGGCATGAAATTCGTGCAGAGCTCGACCCAGAACTCTTTGGGGCACTTGGGGATGGGGAAGAGACAGGCATTGATCCAAAATTCAGAAAAAAAAAAAAAAAAAAAAATCGAAAGCAGAGATAAATTAAACGAAACTTGGCAGCAAAAGAAAAAGTATAATAAATTACTCAGTGACTAAACCTTTCCTTACCATAGATAGCGAAAGGTATGATACATTAAATGGAATGAAATGGGGGAAAAAGCTTCCAAAAAACAATCGAGTAACAAAGTTTATCGAATACCCCAAAAACACGACTGAACAATTAGTGGTCTTTAGTCATATTCGCTCTAAGTACCAATATAGACGACAAGGTACGTACAAGAGAAGCTGGCTCGGGTCCTTATGCCTTCAGCAGAACAGTCGCACGTGGTATGTGCCCCTGTAACGAGCCGCCGCGCCGCCGCCGCCCGGCCGGGCGCCCGCGCCGTCAGAGCTGAACCATGAACAAGGCCGAACAAGCAGAAGCAGTCTGCGACGCGCCAATAGCGCAGGTACAACATGCTAGTAGAATCTAAGATTTCTACGATTCCTGGCTTTATATCACGTCCAACTCCGATGTTTTAGATTGGATAGCGAAACGGTTTATTTTAAATTTATTACTTTGTACCTAAGCTGAACGTTAAGATGGAAGACGACCGGACAGCTTCTAGACAAGGACCTGCAAACGGGTTCATAGAAGCCTATTTTCTGGTGCCGATTCGAAAATCGATCCTAATCTTTTTTTTTGAGATTAGTAGATTAGCTTCCAGAGTCTTCACTAAGACAATGAAAGAAGTCGTTTCCCATCTACGGTACCAAGGCGTTAAAGTGTATATAGGAGATAATTACGATTAACGCTATGAAAATGTCAAAGCTAAGTACATCGAAACTGCTTGAATGTATTGGGTTCGTGATAAATTATGATAAAAAGTGTCTCATACCAAGTCATGCAAGTATCGGGGATTCATGTTTAATTCAATTAATTAAACAATTTCCTTACTGCCCGAAAAATGTTTAAAAACCGTTAACCTTGTGGAGAAATTCTCACAAATGCGAAAGTGCACAGCAAGAGAATTTGCTCTGTTAATTATTGGAGTCCTGGTTACAGGGTGTCCCGCAGTCTATACGGTGGGGTGTATACTAAAATTCTGAAAAGACTATCTTGCAATCCAAAAATGCCCTAATTACGAAGCACAGTTCAAATGTCAGCCTGTAATTTTAGAAGACTTAAACTGGTGGAAACTAAATGTGTTGACTATACCAGTAGATAACTCTGAAAACAGCTAACTACGATTTTGAGATTTATCTGGTTGAGGAACAGGTGCAACAGTAAACGAGCCCATGGAGCTTGAAAAAATAGTGAATTAGAATCACAGATTAACTATTTAGAATTGTTAGCTGTAGCTTAGCTCTAAAATGTTTTGCAAGTGAGAAATCTAACTGTTCCATTTTACTGCGCATAGACAACACAACAGCTATTAGCTATGTGTTTAAAGGAAGGTATATATTATAATACCCTCATCTAAATGATCTCAGGTAAATTTAGCAGTGGTCCGAAGAAAGAACACGGTTTGAAAAACCAAAAATGGGCCTATTCGCTTCTCGGACCAACGGTAATCTCAGAACTATAAAATAACATGCAAAAAAGATCTTGATGTGTGGGGCCATAGACGCCTTTACAGTAAACTGAAACACAAGGTTCTTTTATGATTTTCCTCCGTTTTCACATATACCTACTTAAGTGCTTTCAAAAAATTATAGAGGAAAATGCTACTGAGATCTTAATCTTTCCCTTCTCTCCATCCATCGAGGCCATCTCAGGCCTGGTATCCACAATTAATAAAAATAATTGGTTCTGATATTAATTTGTTCGATTGTAACGAACAAGGTTTGAAATCATGGTACAGAAATCCTCTTATCCTGGGTGCCACAGTACTCTCAGACAGGAGTTCGCGTCGCGTGGCATCCCAGAATCAGCCATAGACCTGCTCTTAGCATCTCTATCCAACTGGATGCAGCAGTCTAGCGTCCCATTCAAACTGTGATGGTTTCTATTTGGATAACTTTCTGGTTGGTTATTCTGTCCCAACGGTTTTGCATTTTTTGAGTAAGCAGTATACGGATCTCTAAATAGCAATTGATCTGCGTTATCGCTCTTGTTGGGGAATATGATTGGATCCGATAACCGGGTTAAAAGACTCTTAAAAAGAGCTTTTAAATTAAGACCCAGCTTTCCAAAGTACTGCAATACATGGGACCCCATATAGAGTTTGCAATATGGGCCTTGCAATATGTATGTATGTGTAACACATGGGACTTGCAACATACAGTCCAACCCGTACAAACCATTTCATTGATAAAACTTAAAAATATAAGCGAAATCAACATAACAATCATAGAGAGAACCTCCGTGGCAGGTCGTGATCAACCGACCTTATTCCAACCGTTTTTCCAAGAAAAACCTCGAATCTGTACCGCGCCCACTCTCGAGGATTACCTCTACGTCACAAGTGAAGACCGACCTGCTAATGTGTCCAATCTCTTAATAACTGTGAAGCGCCCTCAGAAGAGCGCGACGGCACAGTCAATAAGCAGATGGATAAAGCAGGCTCTGGCGGAGAGCGCCGCCGTGCAAGTGACGGCGTCAAGCGCGCACAGCACGCGGCACGCCTCCGTGTCCGCGGCCGCCGCGCGCCGCCGCAATAAGGGTGTCCGGTGACACTATAAGGAAGGCCGCGGGATGGACTGACACATCGAAGGTCTTTGCCAAATTTTATCATCTGCATCGTCCGCTCGTTGACGATAATAATTTTGACAAATCAATTTTACAAAAGGTAATCTGTTACCTTGTGGTTGGTGATTAGATGATTCTTATAATATTTAACAGCTTATCTAAAATTAGAATTTTGATTAAGTTAGAAGTTGCTTAGTTTAATTTGGTATAACTATTTAAGTTACTTTAACTAAGCATACAAATATGTACGTCCCTATAGTTGGTTAGACATCCACGTTAATTAAAACCCTGTTTTATACTAAAATTGTGGTCTTATCTTAAACAAATGCAAAAATCTCTAAACATCTACCTGTTTATAATAGTATCTTCGAATAAAGCGTAAGAAATATAATTGATGATTAAACGAACTCACCTGTGTGAAGTTCTATCACAATTATATGAGTAGCTTTATTCGAAGATATAAGGACCCCCCCCAACCCAAACCCGTAGATAAGGTTTTGCATTTGACTCACTGATCTCTAAAAAGAATGACAAGTAGATAGTGGTGTGCCCAGATGCGGGCGAGCCAACGTAGTTGGTAGAAAATCGAGACAATATCGATTTCCAAAAATCTCTTAAGACGTGCGAAGCTACCTGGTAAGTTAAAGTACTACCTGTTTATAATAGTATCTTCGAATAAAGCTACTCATATAATTGTGATAGAACTTCACACAGGTGAGTTCGTTTAATCATCAATAATGATAGTTTTATTTAATTTAGTTTGTAACTATGGGGCTAGCATAGATCGCCTATAAAACCAAACCAGTGGTAGATGCATTTGACGATTCAAAAGTACTTGTGAAAATTTACTTAAAAAAAATCATTCTACCTATTTGTATTTCTAAATAACCCCTTAAAATATCAGATAAAAAATAAACAATAAAAAACCTATAATCTGATACAATAAATAGCAAAGTCCTAACTTATTTACTGACTGACTCGTCAACGCCCAGCTCAAACCCTTGGACCTAGAAAGCTGAAATTGTGCATAGAAGATCCCTTTGTAATATAGACAAGAATTAAGGCCAGTATTTCCACGAGTGGTCTCCGCTGCTACTTAAGTTATATTATGTATTCTGAGTTAATGCAGACTTTCCGCAAAAAAGAACTTCATACGAAAATCACAACAGGTAGATAGAGCAGGTAGGTAGATCAACAACCGTTTCGATTTCGACTGCGATTTTTAACGTAGAGAAGGATAGAACATACAAATGAACAGTGTTACATTCAGCAGTGGGGTCGAAATAAAGTCGTCGGACATCGCCTCTAACCATCTAAAGATAGTTTGTACTCGGATAAAAATGGGTATCGGACAAAAAACGGCCATCTGCGCTACGGCCTACGACTGATACTCGTAAAACGTTATGTAGGTAATTCAATTAAATAGACAATGAATAGATATAAGTACTCCTAGGTAACAAAAAACTCTGTCGAAATAAACCAACCAAATTGAAAGTGGGTAGGTGAATAATTGGTAAAATAGTTTTCTGAATGCTTGCATCCACATTAATCCGCGGTGTACGTATTTCGGGTAAAATATTCGGGGTTATTGTAGGCACGAAACGGAATATTAGTAATGCCACTAATTAAGTGCGTGGAGACTAGAGACTATCATTAACTCGTTCAGGAATTTTCATTTTTTGTAGAAAATAAGATTTTTGTGTAACCTTTCAAGTAAATGTGGAATTGAATTCCGTGTTTCCTGCCAAGTATAACTTGAATACCTCAGGGCAAGTGTGATTAGGCATCTTTTAGTAACTTAAGTAGGTACCAGTTTTTGGCGTTTGGTTTCAGAGCTAGTAACATTTATAGCAGAACGAAAGTGTTATTTATTACGTTATATTGTTTTTACTATTATATTACACGTCCATTGAATTGAAAACTTCTTTAGGCGCGTAGTATGATTTATTGGGAAGGGTAAAAACTTCAAGGTTGCGTCACCGACATGCTAATGTTAATGGTAATTGGTGTGCTTATACATGTAAAAACGAAACGAATGTTTTAATTCGCAAATTATGGAGTTTTAATTTTGGATATTCCAATTAATTTGAAAATCCGAAAAACTCAGTGGATTTTTTATTAGTTTCATAGTTTAAAATTATCATTCTGTTGGCACTGACTGCCAATTTTTTTTTAATCCGACTCTATACCATTAATTTAAACATTGCATTGTTGGATTGAATTTATGTAAAAAGTACGAATATGCTAAAACTGATGTACGGGACTCGGGAGTAAAATAACTGCGGACATACCTACTATGTTTATTTACATTAAATAATAAAGCTGAGTTTACAGCCAATTGTGTTATTGTGTATTGTTTCTGCAGTTTTAAACTAAGTTTTAGGGAGCATTTCGATCCAGGCCTTGGATCTTAGGGGGCCTCCAAATCTTGAGATGTGATGATGAAACATGTGTGCGCGGGAGCATTTCGGTCCAGGCCTTGGATCTTGGGGGGCCTCCAAATCTTGAGATGTGATGATGAAACATGTGTGCGCGGGAGCATTTCGGTCCAGGCCTTGGATCTTGGGGGGCCTCCAAATCTTGAGATGTGATGATGAAACATGTGTGCGCGGGAGCATTTCGGTCCAGGCCTTGGATCTTGGGGGGCCTCCAAATCTTGAGATGTGATGATGAAACATGTGTGCGCGGGAGCATTTCGGTCCAGGCCTTGGATCTTGGGGGGCCTCCAAATCTTGAGATGTGATGGTGAAACATGTGTGCGCTTTAAGATGCTACTTTGTAACCCAGTTTTTATAACATAGCCTGTAAGTTCCATTTAAGTAGAAATTTCTTTATGAAACAATACATATTATCTTAAACCAGAAACAAGAAGCAGTTTGGTGTTGCAAGCCCTGTATACCTAATATTTAAGAGAGAAAAAGCTATGAATCTATAGAATGTGTTCTGTAGAAGTAAAGCTCATCTTGTCATGATCTTTGTTTTCGTATGCAGTTATAAATTTTGCTCCTTTTAAGCTTATCAAAAATTGCGCTCGATTCGTTTACGATTTTATTCAATAAGTTGTCTGGTGGGAGCCGGCAAAGCCTTGCCGCCAAGCGATTTAGCGTTCCGGTACGATGCCGTATAGAAACCAAAGGGTTTAATAAAAAACTGCCATATCCCTTCAAGTCAGCACGCTTCCATCTTAGACTGCATCATCACTGGTGAGATGGCAGTCAAGGGCTAACTGTATCTGAATAATAAAATTCATTGCTGATTTTGGTTTGCAAAACATGTTTATAAGTATTTTCCCGGTAAATAAATAATAATAGCTATTTATAATATTACAGTATAGACTACCTTATGCTCGCGACTTAGTCCGCGTGGACTTCACAAATTTCGGGGTTGAATTTTCAAAAATCCTTTCTTAGCGGATGCCTACGTCATAATAGCTATCTGCATGCCAAATTTCAGCCCGATCCGTCCAGTAGTTTGAGCTTTGCGTTGATAGATCAGTCAGTCAGTTAGTCAGTCAGTCACCTTTTCCTTTTATATATTTAGATTTAGATTAAAACATGATTTTCTTTATGAACTCTTTTGAGAGTAAAATCCACGTAAAACAGTCAACGAGGCCCTATTTAATGATGCGGCCCAGGGCCTCCGGTGGACCTATAGATACAGCTACCGCTGCTGAATCCTATACTGGCAACTCTTTTATATTGCCGGATTCATATTTCCCGCAGAAAAGTGATGTCGAGTGACATGAAAATTTTTATATCTGAATGTAAGCCGTATATTTAGCTGAAATGTATAAAATTGAATATAGCTACCAATGTTAGTACGGTTACCGAAGGGTAATTTCAAGCATAGTTTTATGATCTTAAATAGGTTCACGTGGAATTTGTCTATAGAACTTATCTACTCTTTGACTCTACGGAATACGAAATATTAATATGTCTAGGTATTCATTTCTTTGATTACCATCATTATCATTAATCCACTACTGAGCACCGGTATTCTTTAAGAATGAGAAAGGTTTAAGTCATATTCGATCACGCTGGCCAAGTGCGGAATAATTGCCAATCCGCACTTCACACAGCTTTGACAATATTATTATGGAGAACTCTTTGGTATGCAGGTTTCCTCACGATGGGTTCCTTCATCGTTAAAGTGTTATTTAATTTTAAGTGATTTTAAGTGCTTAAATGCATATAACTCCGATAAGTCAGAGGTCCCGGGATCGAACCCGTACCCCTCGACTATACCCTCCAGTAGTCAAGACTCGGTCGACGACTACTGGGTTTGATGTGTATCAAGCGTTGATAATGATGATATAAAATATTATATCGAGGTATTCATTTTTTTTAAGTTTCCTAAAACAAAACTCTTCCTTTTTCACACAATAGGAGACCTTAATACTACTATGATTATTAAGACCAAGTAATTTGCTCAAACAATGAATATTAAAATTTCTTTTCATTGAATATTTTCCGGAACAAAAGCATGAAGTGTCGTAAGAAAACAAATAGGCCAGAGCATATTATCTGCTTTCATTAGCAAGAAAAATAAGTGTATTTTAATTTAAAGTATATTTTGTATAACTAGAGTGGAAATTTTTATATACTAATATAGTTTTTTTTCCATCGAAACAAGATGCGCGCCGTGCAGGGTATAATTTAAAGTCTATGAATACGAACGAAGCATTTCGCATCCTCCCTCTCTCTCCCATTCTCTGCGACAGACACCCTTGAACTTTTAAACTTTAAGGGCTTCTAGCAGGGAGTTGCCGTAAAGCGTCAGTGTAAGTGTCTGGCAATGCACGACGTGATTTCTAATACTATTCTTTTTTTTTTTTTTTTTTTTTTTTTCGTAAAGCACTGTCACCAGTACTTTACTACCATTACAATCTAGCCTATGAAAGAGGCTAATAAGCAATATTATATTAACCTAAACTTATAAACGTACTTATACCTAAGAATCTGTCCATTGACTTAGCTTAGTTTATAGTTAAGATACCTTATTGGAAGACACTTTGTTCTTGTGTTCTTTAAATTGCACTAGCACTATGCTTTCACTTTGTTCGTGTGATCTTTGATTTGCACTAGCACTACACTTTCACTATAACTACACTAGCTCAAAAGGCTTAGTCCTCTTAAGTCTACGTATTAGGTCTGTGTTGTCGAGGAGCTGGATAGCCTCGACGTTAACATGTTCATGGAGCCTGCGTTCGTGGGATTTAGCGTGTTTGCTAATAGCTGTGTCCACGAAGCCCATTTGGAGATCGCGATGAATGTCTACATTCCTGACGTACCAGGGTGCATTGACGATACCCCTAAGCACTTTATTTTGGAATCGCTGAATTATTAGTAAATTGGTCTTTCTGGTACAGCCCCACAACTGGATACCATAAGTCCACACTGGCATTAGGACTTGTTTGTATAATAGTATCTTATTTTTAGTTGACAGTGATGAGTTTCTGCCTATGAGCCAGTACAATTTTTTGTACCGTAACTCTAGCTCTTCTTTTTTCTTCTTGACATGTGCTTTCCAGCGTAGCTTACTGTCAAGAGTCATTCCAAGATATTTTGCCGTGTTAGCATAGGGTATCTTTTGTTGGTCAATATAAATGGGATAATATTTTGGTATTTTATTAGTAAAATCAATATGGGCAGACTTGGAATCGTTAAGTCTTATTCTCCATTTTTTCGTCCATTTATGTAGTTCATTTAGAGCTATTTGAACTTTTCCCGATGCCTCCTGGTGAGTATTACCCACAGCTATGATAGCAGTATCATCGGCAAAAGTAGCGATGGTATTGTGATCGGGTTGTGGAAGATCACACGTGTACAGGAGATAAAGGACAGGTCCCAGAACGCTTCCTTGAGGTACTCCAGCTTTGATCACCTTGAGTTTGGAGTAAGCTTCCTCTTGCCTCACTCGAAATACTCTATCAGATATATATGATTCTAATATGTTTGCAAATGGTTGAGGAAGTAATACTTTAAGTTTCTGAACAAGACCTTCATGCCAGACTTTATCAAAGGCTTGTGCTACATCAAGAAATACGGTTGAACAGACTTTCTTTTCTTCTAGTGTTCTTTCAATTATATTTGTTATTCTGTGTACTTGATCGATTGTCGAGTGCTTTTCCCTGAATCCAAACTGATGGTCAGGAATCAGATTTTTCTCATCTAATATAGGTTTCAATCTGCTGAGCAGTAGCTTCTCAAAAAGTTTTGAGATAATTGGTAGCAGAGAAATTGGTCTGTATGATGTAACCTCATTTGGTGGTTTGCCTGGTTTGGCAATCATAATTACTTCTGCAACTTTCCACAAATCAGGGACGTGCTTAATTCTAAATGCTGCATTAATCAGCGTCGTTAATTTTACGATTCCTTTTTTTGGAAGGTTTCGCAGGATTTCTGTAGTAATAAGATCATATCCTGGAGTTTTTTTTAAGTTCAGTTTATTAATCATACTGAGTATTTCCTTTGGCGTTACTAGTTTAATGGGAGAGTTTTCTTGATTTGTTTCCATCGTAGAAAAATCAATGTGCTCTCCTTCGTTTGGTTGAAATATTTTTTCGAGATGTTCTGCAAATCTTTTAGCTTTTTGCTCACTATTTCTTGCCCACATTCCATTTTCTTCTTTAATTGGAGGAATATGCATACATGGTCTTTTTAAATTCCTAGTTGCTTTCCAAAGTGAATATTCGGTACTCCTTTCACTCGTGAGGCTTTGGAGATAACTGTAGGTTGACGAATCATTAAAGTTTTTGATTTGTTTCTTTAGTGCCTTAGTCAAGTAATTCAGCAACCTTTTATCAAGTGGAGATCTTGAATGATGCCACTTTTTTCTTTGCCTTCTCTTTTCAATGATGAGTTCAAGGATATTTTTGGGATAAGCAACCACTCCTTGGGGCTTTTTCCTAAGCTTTGGTGTATTATTCCAAGCAGCCAGCTGAATATCTAATACAAATTTTCTTACTTCTTCGTTCAGTTGTTCCGAGTTTTTAAGCGGCACATTTAAGTTAATATTGTTAGTCAAATCCATTTTGAAGCTGTCCCAGTCTGTATTTTTGTTTACAAGACCAGGATAGGTTTCTTTATATATGATTGTGTCACTTAGCGTTAAGAGAATAGGAGAATGATCTGAATTCATGTCGAACATTTCATCAATGTCTAGATATTTTGTTGATATGTTTTTATAAATAAAAAAGTCAATTAGGTCTGGTATTTTCATCGTATCTGTAGGCCAGTAGGTAGGCTTACCTGTACTTATTACATCGCATTTTAAATCTCTAATACTATTCTGACCAAAATATTATAAAAAAGTCACTTTATACTTTGACGTAAGAATTCTAACACTTTTATTACCTGTTATCTCCCTAAGCCACCATGATCTAAACTTCAAAGTTGCTGATCGTACCTCCCCGTGTTGGGAACAATACGCAGATAAATTTTCAGCTTTTATAAAATAACGAAGGTCTGGCACGCGCTGGCTCTTAGTCGAAATAAAATAAATGAAATAATTACTGACAAAGTTTTTAATTAGCTTGGCAAGTGTTATGACTACGGAATTATAATTTTTATGTTTCGCATACGCTAATTTTATTCATCATATTAATTTGAATAAAGCTTTAGTTTAATTAACATTTTAGAATTCATCAGGGCGCCTTTGCTTCAGTCACAGAAGGTGACAAATATTTGAAATAGTGCCCACGAGAATGCCATTAATTAAATAATTTCAGTTATCGATAAGTTCCACTTTATACTAAGTGTTTATTATAAGAGTGTTTTATTTATCTAAATAATATTTTATTATCAATGGTTAAGTTCCACTTACTTTAAAGACCGTGCCTTTCATTTAACGAGCAAATTTAATCCTTAGAATGTCTTAATTGGATTAAGTAATTTGACTCATTAATTTTCCACGAACGGCACTACTGTACGTGACGGGTCATTCCGCTCTTTGATATGTATTTTAATTTTAAATTAATTGCGCTTTCCGGATAAAATATGGGTAAACACAAGTTTTGCGTATTTAATTTTATGCGGAAGAGAATTTAAAAAAAAATTAAGAAAAATATGAATTGGTGTAGCAAATCCATGCTAATTTTAAACATGCGAAAATGGGTCCATCAGTCTGTCTGCTAGCTTTTTACGGCCCATTCCTGTAACCGATTTTGAAAGGTACAAGGATAGCTTGCATCCCAGAATCGAATCGAAATGGAAAATCGAAGAGTTCCAACGGGATACTCAAAAAAACCTAAAAACACGTGGACGGCATCGCGGACATCATCTAGTAGAGACTAAAGTGACCTATCATCACACGAGTAGATATTTATCATGCCCTCGCTTGAATATGTTAAGTGCTACTTTTCTAGGATAGTAAAACTTCAAATGGAATAATGTAGAGAGTATAGGTAGAGCCAGTGCTTTATATATTGGATATTTGACGTATAGACACTCAGGATTAAACACCCTACTCCAAAAATAGGAAGTAATAAGATTGCCTCTATTATACTTCAATTCAATAAGGAAATGACACAGCATATTATATTCTATTCAGTGTTACAAATAGTTTTCTATGTGGCACATATCCTTGGGTCATGATGACTATACGTTACACTGCGGGCACAATTCCAATCTAAATGGCAGCGATATAACTAGAACCGCAATTTTTATCGTCCCACTCGGTAAAGCAACAGAAATGTCTTTGCGTGCAGGTAATTTTAGCTGTTAGATTTATTTCGTATAAATTGTAGCCATACGGAAAATAAGAGTTCCCACGAGATTTTTAAAACCTAAATACACTGATGAAGTCGTGGAAATCAGATAGATTGCTACATTTCTTTTAATTAAACCCTACACTACAAACAGCGGCATTAAAAATCGAGTTTTAAAATATTAGATTGAGGAAATTTTTCTTGTTATTTTGGAGTTTAGTTCAAGATTTTTTTAAAGTTAATATGAAAAGACTTTTTTCCTGACCTATTACAGTTATATTTTGTAATTAAATGCAAACTAAACTTCTTTCAGAATATTGTTCAAGTGAAAAGAAATGTCTTTTTGTACCTACAACGGCTTTCAATCTCCGGTATTAAGCTCAAAGAATAGATGACTAGAAAGAAATGTGGCACTGCGACCTCATTTTAGAGGAGTTCTTAGTAGATGCTTATGCAAGCGGTACGTAATATCCGACAGTCTTGAGACCTTCGATGGCTCTTGACGCCTCAAGTGTTTCCATGTCTATCACGTTACCGTCCGAAATTGCCAATAGGTATCATTGATTGAACTTTGATGGGATTTTATACGAAATGTGTATGAAACGCGAGGTACTTTGTTGTTTGGCACGTCATTTTCTGAACTGTGATAATATTAAGTACAGTACCTGTAGTATAAGATTTTACGTCTCAACAAACGTTGCTAGAATTCGAGAGTCGAAACACAATAACATCAAAGTAAAATGGACCTAAAGAGCCTTGAATTGAAGTCAAATATTCAATGCCACTGATTTTAATTTCGCAATGTTTCCGCTTGGAGCGCTGGCTATAGAAGTGTAGACAAACTTGAGCTTTAAAACAAGGCATTTAAGATCCAGTTTACTGTAACGCGGAAGTATTTCGACTCTAGAATTTGGTTTGGTTTGGTGAGACGTAAAATCTTATACTACGGGTACAGTACGCGACAGGTTAGCCCGATTGCTATTTCGACCTGTCGCGCCCCAGCCCTCGCGCTAACCCGGTGCAGGCGAGCGCGGGTGACGCGTGGGTCTGCGGGGCGTCCCCCCGCCTCATATCCTGATTGTCATCTCGACCTGTCGCGGACAGTTTTTTTTTAATAGGTACTTAATGATGTCCGTCACTTCGTCCGCCTGGATTTAAAATCTCGTCAGAACTCTTTGATTTTTGAAAAAAATACTCATGCAAAAAAACACGATTCATTATTCAATTGAGACGTGATTGAAGGACAAACCAAACAAACAAACACACTTTCTCATAATAGGTATGGGCAGTGATACTATTTTACACTTTATAGTCGACATAATATTCTCTAAATATTTTTCTGTTAAATTCTGCTCGATTGCTTTTGTAAAAGCTGTCCGTAATCCGTATTAAATAAACTCAGCAATTAATCCTATGTCAATGACAGAAAATAACCTAAGTAGTAGGTACCTTATTTAGAATTGTATGAAAAATGAACGTTTTAGGATTCTGTGAAAAAACTAGCACTGACCGGCTCATTTGAATAAATTATCCCATTTTTAATGCAAAGGGACTGGTGCTGGACAAGGTTGGACCCGTGTTACAAGTCACCGGGACCCTTTTCATCTTGTAATCGTTTGATATACGCTGCCCTAACTAGAACACCTTGTTTTAGTGAGATTTAGGTATCTTTCTGTCTTTTTAATTTTGGTTTAAAAATGTGGTCAAAAGATTTCTCTTAATAAAAGTGACTAGATGATGTCCTGGTGTTTAAAAATCCCGTTGGAAACTCTTTAATTTTCTGCAAACAAAAGTAGCATAATATGTCCGTTTCTGGAAGTTGTTTGCTAGTTATTTCTATACCAAATTTCTTTAAATTGTTTTAACGGATGGGGCGAGATTTCGCGTTTATGATATTAGTATGCATTAATCCACACAATGTCATCGTTTGTACAAAAAAAATCTATGTAAATCTAAATAGGACGGAGTATATTTTGTACTTCTAAATAACGAAAATATTAAACCAGTTTAAAAATAAAAATAAAAGTAAAAATAAAAAAAACTACTAAATAAATTCACGTCACTATATGAATGATCAGTTCAGTGTTTATCAAAATAGAGTCTGGAAATAAATTTACCTCTGAAGCCTCCAGAAATTCAGCATGAATTTTCCGCTATGCAAATAACAAAATACACGTATTTCAGAATTTTCCAAAATTCAACACCTGTCTGTAAATATGATTAAAAAATTCATAACTTTTACGCAGGCGAGACCGCAAGCAATAGAATTGGCTATTAAGAACCGTTATAGTAATTACCTAATCAACATACAGATTGGATAACTACGACAGCAACGAAAAGGAAATGCGTATAAAATACATTGAATTAACCTTTTCCTTCAGTTTTTCAGTTTGGAATTCAGGATGGATTGTGGGTATGGCTGTATCTTGAGTTCTTATTGACAGGTTTTGATTAAAGTTGGTGAACAACTGAAGACTGACTTTATCATTTCAGACCAAGCAATGTTTTAAACTATGAATAAAATACCTCCTCGTCCAAAAATAGGAGCAAATCTTAGGTCCAAATTATTACTTTCCGTCACATGTGATTGTAGTCAAACAAAGTATAATATAAAAGTAATAATTATTATTATTAATATTGCGGACTCACATATTTGTTCAATATCGTAAACACGTTCAAGCAGGGGAATATTACGGATCGGATAAACGATGCGTATAAATTGTTGAACCAGCAAACCTTTCTAGTTGCCTACTTGTAGCTATAATATTGGCCCCAATATTGGTCCCATGTTCAACGATCCCCGAAACAGCTACTTGATGGCCAGTTCCACGTAACCTTTTATGAGATTTTCTTTTGCAACAAAATATATGAAAATAACTTGACACAAGATTTTAGTTTTTCCATAGGTAGATATATAAATGTACAAAGAAGCTCAAGAATATTTCTACATTACCAGTATAATAGTAATTCTATTTTCAAATTATTATTAACGCACAATAACCAAAAGTCCCCAACCCTTTCCATTCTGAGTGGAGACCCGTTCACAGTAGTGCGCCGTGAGTTATTGACGATTATGAACCAAAAATATTACAAAAAAAAACCGGCCAAGTGCGAGTCAGGCTCGCGCAATGAGAGTTCCGTACTACAGTCGTATTTTTGGGACATTTTGCACGATAATTCAAAAACTATTCAAATGTGAAATTTCAATTGTGAGAATGGTTTTAAACTAGCAAGTATGTGGAATCCAGTGGTAGAATTATGCAAACCAGGACAGCATCGTACGACATCGAAAGTTAATAGTGACGTTGTGAGTGTATTTTGCCGGACAAGTTGTGAAGTTCCAGCGAAAAGAACAAGAAAGAGGGTAGTTCGCTACTGCCCTTGACAGCTCGAACTTCATCTCTCGCAGCACCGCAGTCCCGTCGTGACCACGACCCGTGCAATTGGGTTGAAATATCGACAAATAAAAACAAAAATTAATCGTGGTATGTACCCGTTTCATACATTAAAATAGTGCTTTCCCCATCTATCCACCAGAAGGCTTTTGACTATAGATGATCAGTTAGTATAGTATACTCAGACTAAGTCGGGGCGCATCGCTAATTATGAGAATAATATAATAATATAAAATAAATTCGCAATTGTTGAAATAAATTGGTGTTCATTCAAAAACTGAATATTTTTAAATGAATAATTCAGAACACTAATCCAAAGCCGCTACCGAATTAGAACTCCACGGAGAAATCTTTATGTTAACTGAATAAAACAGACTACCCTCATCAGCGAGACGGGTTCCTACATTTTATTTTCCTTCATAATAAATGAGTTTACTTTATTTATTATTCAAATATTGAAACTCGGTTGAAATAAGACAAGAAGTTGAAATGGCGGTTAGGTATGTAAAATGATATTTTAAATCGAAATGATAACGAAGTAGTTTGAATCCCTTGCCTATACCTAATTATTATCTTTTAAATAAGGTTTAGTAAAGGTATACCAGTTTACAAACAAACAACGCTCTTCTATAAAGAAAAAATCTGTAGCAAAATTTTGATTAAACGTTGTTTTTTGCATGGCTAAATATACAATGCCCTTGCCCCTAAGTTTGAAGCTTGTGAAAATAGATAAGACAATAGCCGAGTGTATGAAATTAGAACTTACGGCCTTGGGCGGACCGCGGATTAGATTGGCGGCCTAGCATGTTGAACTATAAATATTACTATATTGTCACGTTACTTTACTATCCATAGGTACTTAACATTACATGCAACATATTCGCCTTATAAATCCGAATTGTGTCTGACTATCTGTTACCTTTTCACAGCCATCCACTAAACCGAGACTGACGAAGAGTACACAGATAGCTTGCATCCCGGGAACTACTTTTTCTCCTGGAAATCAATGAGTTCGCAAGGGATTTAAAAAAATCTAAAATACACGGATTAAGTCGCACCTGCGACTATTATCAGGTTGCGATAATCAATGAGTTCCCCACAGGGTATTTAAAAAAATCTAGCGCAAGAAATCGGGCATCATCTAGTTACATAATGATTTTGTAACTCTTGAAACTAGCCTTTTAACATATCTTCCTTCCTTTTAACAAACAGTTAACCTGTAGGTAATGTGAGTTCTCTTGTTAAGTGAGGTCCAGCAGGTATTTACATCATCATCATGATCAACCCATTACCGGCCCACTACTGAGCACGGGTCTCTTCTCAGGGTTTAGGAGAAGGGCTTAGGTCACAGTCCGCCACGCTAACACGCGGATTGGCAGACTTCACATAGAGTATACTCTCAGGTATACTGGTTTCCTTGCGATGTTTTCTTTCAAAATGTATAAATATAATATAACTCTTCACCAGAAAAAAAGTTAGAGGTCCGTGCCCTGGATCAAACCTCTGACCTTCCGATTTGGAGGCGGACGTCTTAACCACTAGGCTATCACGGCTTTTACATAACTACATGCACATACATCATCACATGCCACCAGGTCTGATTGCAACCAAGCGCTAGTCTATAAATTTAAAAAAAACATGTGACACAAACGATTTTCATTTAATAAAAGACGTGAACGGCCGGCCCACCAAAAGCACAGAATAGATAATTCAGGCACACATAACACCGACTTTTACCCTCAGAAATAATTAATTTTATCATCCCTCGACCCGTATTACACGATTCCCATTTACGCATTACATCTCTACGCCGATTTATAATGCAGAGTGAGCCATTACAGAAATTAATTTGGCTGTACGGAATTTAAATTAAATAGGTTGAATAGGCCCCAAGCCAAGGGTTTCGTAAATAATATAATGTGACATTTATTTTATCTGATTTTAAAGTTACAATAGAACCGACAGCACGAATAAAATTTTGAGGTGTTAAATAACAACTTGCATTTAAGTAGAAATAGGGTAGATTTGTTTTGTGCTTCTTCTGCCTGGCTTGAGTATGACAAGACCTGCCAAGGTTCGCGTGTTATTCGATTTTTACGATGTATAAAACCTATTATTAATCTAAATATATAAAAAGAAAAGGTGACTGACTGACTGGCTGATCTATCAACTCACAACTCAAACTACTGGACGGATCGGGCTTAAATTTGGCATGCAGATAGCTATTATGACGTAGGCATCCGCTAAGATAGGATTTTTGAAAATCCAACCCCTAAGGGGGTGAAATAGGGGTTTGAAATTTGTGTAGTCCACGTGGACGAAGTCGCGAGCTTGTCTATATAAATTATTTACTCGTGCGAGGATACCGATTTTAAGTTTGAAATTAAACAGTCCAGCCCAACTTAAGAGTTCAAATTTCTCAGCGCGTTATTTTCTCTTGAAAAAAATAATCCCTACCTTCTATCACCATCAAAAGGAATTTCACAACACAAACAGAATAAAAGTTCATCCCAAAAGAAAATCAAACTTACAATTATTTTCCTTATCCAAGAAAGGAATCTCGTCATTACGCCCAGGAACGATATTATCGCGCGGCGTTATTTATCAGGGCAAAATATTCTGAAAGTAGGTAAATACTTAAGAAATAAATTTTAAAATGCTTTTCTGTCATTTCGAAATAAATCCCTTCTGAGTTTGAGCCTTGAACATACAGGGTGCGCGTCTGACTCACACTTGACCGGTGCTGTCTGTTTGTAAAGCTTCGAAACGTGTAAACTAATTTTTAGGATTTTTTAAAAGTAGGTAAGTATATGTATTGCTTCATGGCTAATTTTTACCCTGGGAAATATAAATTTTAAAAGAGACCAAATATGCGGATGAAATTACGGGCAAAAGCTTGTGTTTCAGTATATATTACCTTGCTAAGCTTGTGTTTAGTATGGGCTGACCTCATGGGTCAGATCTTGCACTTTTGTGAAAATTTATAATTTTGCTTTTTAACATGACTTAATTATTAATTGTAATTTTAACATTGTAAATTTTTTTTGTTAGTATATTTATGTTAGTTAGTACTCGTAATTTAATTAGTGTAATTGGGATTTACGGCCGTTCTAATTAAATAATAAATAAAGAAGATTCAAGAAGTAATCCTATTATTTATGCACGCCCAGTGTTTTTTTCTTTTCAGATTTATCAAGAGGCTCAAAATGGCAGAATAAATAAATAAATAATAATAATAATAAATATTTTCATTTCCTTTATAAAGATAACTGTAGATCATAATATTTTAGTTGTACGTACCTACCTAATATTATTAAAGTTTTCGATTTGCATAAAATATTCCTAATAGAAAATCACCATTCACGATAAGAAAAAAGAATATGTACATAATAATTATGTACTTACGGCGAGACTGACACTTCTATGAGCTTTAGATCTTATAGCTTAATTCATGAAAAGTTAAATCATAAACAAAGCAATTTACAGAGAAAGTCATTGTTGTGGAGTCTTATTTATGCCCGCAATTCCTGATATGAGTATATACGGAAATCTAGCATTTATTACTAATGTAAAAGGATAGACGTTGAGTATGCTCATTTACAAAGATCTCATGTTATTTTCAAGCGGCCGCATCCGTCCAACGTTCATACTTCATATTGCGAGTGAGTTTCCGCTTCACGGGAAACATCGCGCATGCAAACCCGCCGCATTTCAGCTGGATTGCGATTCTAAATGTAACAAGCCATTTCATCAATTCACATCATTGAGTTTATGGACCCATTTGATCCAGACCTCATACATCATCATCATCAACCCATCGCCGGCCCAGTACTGAGCACAGGTCTCCTTTCAGAATGAGAAGGGTCTAGCTAGGCTGTCACGGCTCAACATTACGTTAATAAATACTAGGTATGCCACAAATCTTCACACAAGTAGAGTGAACTAAACACAAGTTTCAACAAAACCACTGCACAAAGTTTCAAATAAATCTGATCTAGATTCTATAGACGCGATGTACTACGTACGTATGTGTAACGAACAAACAAACATTTTTTTTCGTTAGATTAAATAATGAACTTAAGTAAATATTTTCCGTAAGTATTTAAGTTTAATCTTGTAGAAATACTTACTCAAAAGACCTAATGAAAAGTTCTTTTATTCGAATTTGCAACATTAGCTATTAAACCCCTGCGTCATTATGATGCTATAAAATAAACGTATCTTTTGAGGCCTAATGAAGTGGAAAAGCTTTTATCATTAAACTAAAATGCCGATTTGAATATTTTAAACCCCTCATATTTCATTCAAGATCCGCGCTCCGCAGCTGTGATCTGTCATTGTGCATGACGTTTTCTTCCAGTGCTCATTATCATATTTTAATTTTTCACTGATGTCCTCGTATGTATGCTAAGCAATCTGATAATCTCATACAGCATTTATTAAAAATCCAACATTTGGAAATTGGATAAAACGAAAAAAAAAACTTGAAGTTAATGGATACCTATATTAATGATTTTAAGCTTATTTCGTGGTTTAACGACATATTTTAATGTATATAACGGGTACATACCACGGGTACAATTGCACGGGTCGTGGTTAGTTGACCACGACCTGACCACGACCCGTGCAATTGGGTTGAAATATCGACAAATAAAAACAAAAATTAATCGTGGTATGTACCCGTTATATACATTAAAATAAGATATATATTTCTAAAATGTTTGTCGTTTTATATACGGTCACCCAAATCAAAAATTGATTGACTTATATAAAACCTAATATGTAAAACAGTAAACTTTTTCCAAATCAAATAAATTTATTTCAGTAGGTAGTTTAGAATACGAAGTACCTATGTTTTACTGAAAATAAAAGCGCTAAAAAGTTAGCGGTACGTAACATTTACTATCTATCTGGATTTTGCTAAGAAGTCATATCAAAAGCTTCACTGAATCGGCACAAAATCTGTTCTTGTTACTTCACCATTAAAAGGGGTGCGATTCAGCGCCGAATAAGAAAGAGGCTTAAACGATTTTCTCGGCTGACTTATGCTTTTTTGTTTGAATTTCACACTACACTGCTAACTTAAGCCACTTGTCCCACTGGTGACAAGTAAGCGACTAGCTATCGACTCACTCATGAAACGTACAATCGATGTATGATTGTTTCCGTGTCAATAAAATAAATAAACATATTAATAGTTGATCGCTAAACACTGCATGCCGGCGAGAACTCTCTCTCCAATAGTTTGTAGACAAGAGCATCTTGGCGGCATCGATATAGAGTAGGTACTAATTTATTGTTCATCAAAGCGTGGTAGACAAAACACTCGCACAGTTTCCGCAAGGATTAAAAACGTTGCCTATAGTAGGTAGTAGGTACGCTACAGGTCAAGGTGGCAATCGGAATGGGGACTACGCCCCGCACATACGCACATCTCCCGGGCTATCCCGGTACGCTATCCGTGTGTGGGGACAGCGCGGGTAACGTGCTAGTTTGCGGCGCGTCCCCCCGCCTCATACCCCGATTGCCTTCTCGGTCTATCGCTATAACGCCCGTCAGACTCACATACTCGCTCATAGCCCGGCGATAAAACTATCCCAACTACACACTCGCTTTTCGTTTCGTTTTTAGCTCAACTCGCTTATCACTAATCTTCGGCGGCGGCGGTCGGACAACTGTCTTATACTGTTGTACTTAATCACATAAAGTTAACCTATTTTTTTATCTTTACAGGTACTAAATCAAAATGTGGCTACTTTCCATGTTCACGGGATAAAGAGAAGTGAAATGATGTGTTCATTCTGAGATGCGTTGAGGACTGAGGTGGAAGGAAAATGCGGAAGAGGCGAGTGTGACGAAGTCGACTCGGATGCGTCGAGGCAGTGTGTACAGTGTGTGCGAAGGCGTGGAGCGGTGTACCTGCACTAGGTATGCTATATTAAATCTTCTATTTCCATATAAATAGTTCATGATAAAATTTCTGCTTTGGAAGACGGAAAAGGCGTGTGTGGCGAAGTTGACTTTATCACACACGCCTCTTGTTAATTCGTCACAGACGTATCCAGTGGAGATAGTTTATATGCGTGTGCGTATAAGCGTAGAGGTGTACGTGCATAAACGTAGCACCAAATTAATGTTCTATGTTCATGTTTATAGTTTAGTCTAATGAGGCCACAAGACTTGGAGCGATGTTTAGGGACTATGTAAAGTATATATTCTGAATTTCTGAGATAATAATATGCGAAAGCTGTGTGGATATGGAACGCGTCTCGAATAGGACGAGGCAATGTGAATATTCTCTTCAGAGTTCACTATCTTCGCTGAAACTAAGAAAAAGTGTCCGTTGCGAGATAGGTCCAAAGTAGAACGCAAAGAAAGGAGCATGCAGGATTCAGACTTGGATGCATCGACATAATGTGAAACATAGTGTGTGTCGCCGTTGAATTTCTCAAAGGAGCATATTGTAGGTACAAGGCTTTTATTCATTAAAAATACTCGTTTTTTCCTTAGGAACTTTCCTGTGACGTTATTATTGTTAACCTAGTTGCTTTTGCTTGCGACTTCATTCCGTAGTTGCTTTGTTTTCTGTGATAAATAGATATTATGCTATGTGATGACAATGGAACGGTTCACTTTCATATCCGTTAAGATGTTTTTCGTAATTGAGTGACAACCATGATATTTTCACCAACTCTCTAAATATATGGAAGTTAGATTACGTTTTTAAGCTATTTATAATGAACCTTGTTTTATAGGAAAATCTTTTATTAATGAAAATCAATGGACCTTTAACAAAATAAGTAGGTAGTTACAGTACCCGGCATCAGCTTACAAAAATTCATTAAATAATTCATTCATTCTTCCTATCTCCCGCACCGTGAAACGCCACAAGATTGCTAAAGTACTTACAATAAATACGGCTCTCTCACTTACAAAGAATTGCGAGAACCCTTTAAAAGACATTTCATCTGGCATTTTTACAGATTGCAAAGAGAAAAGTTTCGTTATTGCAGTTTAAAATGTTCAAATGTTATTTGTTAGCAACGTTGTTGAACACTGTTCAGATAATTTTTAAAGTTGGATTTAATTAAAGGCTACAGCACCTATCAGTATACCTACCTACGCACTAAAATACGCTAAGTAAATAAGATCGCTAGCATCTCTAATTTCTAAATAAAGTGACCTCGATTCATCTTCATAAAGGAGATCGTGTTCAAGGAAAACTTTCCAACAATGCGATGAAAAATTGTGAAGAAGGGAAAAAGTGCGCTGGGCACGCAAATAAACTATACTATAACACAGAAGTCACCAGAAAAAGACGCAATGCAACCGCATAAATTACTGATTGCCAATGCTATAATTATTGCTTAAGCTTAATCTGACCACTAATTACTAGACGGCCAATTCTATATTATCCTAAAGTTCGGCTGTTTCAGAACTTTTCTAAAAGGCCTCTTCAACTCCGCAAGTTTTTCCTAAGGTTTTAAAGCGTTATTACGGTTGAAATTATTGGCACCGCATAGGTTCTACTTGTGCGAAAAATCAGCCGATTCTCCCTTATAAAGTTCACCCACTGTGCCACTTGGCCTTACTTTCCGTCACTCGAAGCGTGCTTGGGTGTACTGGTCCTTAAAAGCTCCAATACACGAGTGGACAAAAAGCTCGCGGAAAAAACACAGGACAGGACATCTTTCTTGTCCGATGGTGACCTGTCGCGCAGACGTTTTGTCCCATCCGGCCCTAGTCTGTCGGAGCACTAATTGTACATTGTTTGTGTCCAGGTAGCGCGGGTGCGGGCGCGGGTGCGGGTGCGAGAATGGCCACGGCGGGTTGATGGACGCGGGCTGGTGGTCGCCGTCACCGTCGGCCTCGCCGCCGCCGCCGCCCCGCGCCCCGCCGCCGCGTTGCCGCTGCCGACCACTCTCCAATAGCTACAACTGCTTACCGCACTACGGTAAGAGCGGCCATATAGACAATTTAGAAAACAGAGCATAGACAGATGAGATATGGGCAGCTTGAAGCAAGTCACGACTGACCATTTCAAACTGTGACTTCATCATCATCATCATCATAGTCAACTATTACAGGTCTACTACTGGATATAGGTAGGTCTGTAGGTCTATTGTAAAGACTTCCACACGCCACGGTTTTGCACCGCCTGAATCCTTTCAGTTCTGAGCTTCCTGGAGTGAGGTCGCTGGTCGCCTTTCTAGCAACTTAGGACTGTAATGCTAGCGGTTTTTGTACCTACTATGTACCCTGCCTATTGTAAAAAAAAATATGGAGGAACATACTTAGGACTAAAAGTTTCTGCGCCCAACTAAAAAGGCAGGACAGGATATTTGCTAGATCTATCTTTTTTTCTAGGCGTAAAGAAATAACTTTAGAATCAGTAAAAAAGAGCGTACTTTAGAGGTCTGTGGTTTTGACTACAATCTCAATTTTCAGTAGCAACTACCGCTGTTGAGTAATAGTTACATCAGCATACCGTACTCTGGTACACCGCAAATTATTGCAGATCAATCATGTGGTTTATTATTCACTAGGTATCTGATTACGGCGACTTTCGTCTGCGTAGATTTAGGATAGGGAATATTTCATGCCTTTTGACCCGAAAACGGCCTATAATACCGTTGCGGTGACACTAGAAACATGAAATTACCCATCATGTAAGTTTTCTCTATAACTAAGAAAAGATTTTGAAAAATTGCAACGGGATCTTTTAAAATCCTTTCCACGCAGATGAAATCGCGGGAATTAGCTATCTATATGATACTAACAAGACTAAAAAACGCAATAATGCTAAGTAACACATTATGTTTGCTTTTCAAAAGTAAGTAACTGTTGTTTTGGGCTACCATTTTTGTCTACCGATGTGTATTTATTAAATTAACTTTAGGATTTAGTGGGTTTATTGCAAAAACTGGAAGACCCCCACTAGGTGGACAGACGACAACAAACGAGTCGCAGGGACCCGCTGGATTCAGGCGATATAAGACCGTGGCGCGTGGAGGTCCCCACAAGAGACCTATCGATTGGTTATGATGATTGCTAAAACTTAAGGCGTGGTTAAACTGGCCTTTCAACTCCTGCGTTATATGGGGATAGAGGGTTCTAACGTCTGTTTTAACCGTGTTTATTTTTTTTTAATATGACCTATGATGAATTTTTAATCTACCTTCATAAGTAACTAAGACATTATGTTGTATTAGATGGATGGCCAGAAGTCGAGGACGAGTCAACTGGGGGCGCCTTGCGGGAGAGAGAGCTGCGATCTCTGCACCGCACCGTGCCGGCCCTGCGTCGAAGGGAGCTCGACACAAGAGCAATTAAACACCATTTCTACCCTGAGGGAGGATGGGGGTGAGTGTGAAAAGTATTACGCATTACGTGAAGCTTTGTCTACCCGTAAAGGCCTGTTCACATTTCACACATATCAGTAAAGTCACATTTCCATCACAGTATATCCACTAGTTATTATTGTTTCATACACTCTCCATGAAAGCGTTCACACTTTAGAGTATACAGCATCAGACTTAAAGAAAATTGGGTAATGTTTTTATGTACCTTTAGGGCGGTCACGCACTCATCCAATCCGAGTCCGTGAAAATACCATACAAATAGTTCCGAAGTAGTCACAGACCTATTTTTTTTTATATCCGTCTTTTCACGGATTCGGATCGGATGAGTGCGTGATCGCTCTTAGCAGCTGATGTCTTTAAATTGGCTGTTGGCTCAAGCTAGCAAAATATATGCGAATGTTAAATGTATATACAAACATTTATCCCACACATTTTGTTACTCAAAAAATAAGACACGTCTGGCGCTAGTGGGATCTTGGACCATTATCACACAGTCACAGTAACATCACAGTGCTTGTTGTAACGGCGCGGCGCGGCGGTGCCAGCGCTGGCAAGTACGGACCTGATTCGACGACGATAGGTTTGACACGACTGGCCAAAAATAGGAGTGTAATATTTTCATGGTTCATGTAGATATACACATAACAAAATAATTTGTAGGGAGTCAAGAAGGCGCCCCGGGAAAATGCCAAGAGCAAGTACCGAACGGGCGCCCTCCCGCGATTCGGCACATATAACCGAGAGGTTGGTGGGGCCATGGGAGGTGGAGGGTTCATGTAGATATGTGAGTTTCTTTATTCCACCATAACTTCTAAATGCGTACAGTTAGTACAAGATTGAACAATGCATTTATCGTTTATCGTTTCGTTTACTCCTCACGGTCAATGTTTACGTATTGTCCGGCAGTATGAGTTGGCCATAACAGTCAGTATTGGACTCATCGAGTAAAAGAAATAGTAAACGTGATGGTCCAACTCTCGCCACAATTTGTCTCTCTTACACGTTCGCAAAAAAAGGGGGACAGATATACGCTGCCATTTTGTTGAGTTTGGCATTTATTATTTCGTTTATTGACGTTTTTGACAGATTGACAATGACAGATTGACAGCGTGACAATGACAAACAAGTGACAGTCCACCACTTAGTCTATGGTGTGTGTGTCTATGGTAATTTGTCTAAGATCACTAAAAACCTCAAGAAACTTGTGTCCAGAGCCAAATTTTCATCAGATTAAAAAAAAAGTTACCGCTTTCTAGTCTGTTACTCTGTCATTGTCAGTAAAAAAATAAATCAAAACAAACCAACGAAACCAACATAACCTTTTATCATAACTGAAACTGAGAGTTGAGACTGAAACAAACGGAACAATCGCTTTAGTTTTAACTAGAAAACTGAAGTTTTACTGATTATTAGGTATATATTATTATACGTAATACAACTTTGTAGAAACAACTTCGACAAGGAAGCTGACAGAAAAATAAGCTGGGCTGGGCAGCATTTGGAAAATTGCGTCAAGTCTTCAATTCGTCGATACCCCAAAGCCTAAAGACGAAAGTCTTTAATGAATGTGTCCTACCTGTGATGACGTATGGTGCTGAAACGTGGACACTGACAGTTGGCCTTGTCCACAAGTTCAAAGTCGCTTAGCGGGCTATGTTGGGTAACTCTGAGGGACAAAATCCGTAACAACGAAATCCGTTGGATGACCAGAGTGACTGACATAGCCCAACGAATTAGAAATCTGTACTGGCAGTGGGCAGGCCACGTCTGCCGCAGAACCGATGGGGCAGACGTGTTCTGAAGTGGAGACCGCGTATCAGCAAGCGCAGTGTGGGACGACCTCCAACCCGCTGGACTGACGACCTTAAGTAAGTTTACTCTCTCTCTTCGGATCACGCTCACATAATGTACTAATTACTAGGTAATACAAATCTCTTGATCTGAATTCTGACACATAGACAAGTGGCCAGGTTTGAAGAGTATAGTTAAATCATAACATAACTTCATATGTACCTACCTACTTAAATAATTACTGTCTACTAGGTACCTAGCATTAAATGAGTTCAAAAAGGGCTGAGCCATCATTAATAATTATATTTGTTAGAACAGTTTTGACTACTGACCGCTTGATAAATGACAACACATTTTAGACATAATCTTGTGGTACACTGAAGTTAAAGTTGCAATAAAACATCTAGGTAATCTATTACAGAAAGGCAACTCTTTAATAATCAATTCAGTTTTCTTTGTTTAAGACATGTAATTAAGTTCGGGACCTTGAGTTTGAGCTGTATTTTAGTGTATGTATAAAGGTTATCTGTCTATCTATCTGCTGGCTTTTTACAGCTCATCCGTTCAACCAATTTTGACAAAAGGTACAAAGATCTTTCATCCTGGGGATGGATATAGCCTATTTTTAAATAAACTAGGCTCTGAAAATCGAACAGTTCCCACAAGATAAATGAAGTTGCGAGTATAAATTATTTAGTGTGGAGCTTTGTTACATGCTGGAGAAGGAGATAGGCTACTTTTACCCTTTAAATCAGCGCGGATAAAGTCACGGGCATCATCTACTTATTAATTAATATTATAAATAAAACTTAGACCTCATTAAGATAGATAGTAAAATAAGAAGAATAGTTCTTGTCTAATTAGCAATTTAAAAAATTAAAGATCAATAATTTCTATTTTTTCAGTGATAACTGTGGACCCGTTAGTTACGTTATGTTAACAGCCTGTGAATGACCACACCACCTGCCTAATCCACTTTGTTAGAAGAATGCAAGTTGATTTTGCTGCATCAAGACTACACTCTACAGAATCCTCATAAGTCATCTAAGTGCAGTAACACTGCGCAACAAACTACAGTTTTATAACAATATAAAAATTTAATAGTAAATAAAATGTTTTTTGTCTCTGCTTTTCTATTATGAACATAGTGTTTTTATAGCTAGTCATGCCATAAGATTCTTTTATAGGCATTTTAATTCATACCTACATACAACGGGCTAGCTTTTGAGACTTGCCGCCTTGATGGAGAAAAGAAGAGGAGATAGGGACGTTCCGGAGTCTCTGGATTCATCCATACAAAACGTGAGTGAGTCTCTGGCTGAAGGAGTGAAGGGGTTGACTTACCCCGCCGCCCCCTACCGAGGCTGTTTTAAGTCAATGACAATTTTATCAAAATTAAAAATCATTTAAAAAAGTATACATCCCCGGCGGAAAATCACTCCTTCCAAGGGAATGATTTCCCTCCCCTCCCTTTTACCTCAGCTACCCCCATCAAGGCTGCACGTTTCAAAATTTTCATACAAATAAACAAAATTGAAAATTGCCTGTTACGTTCTCAATAAGCTCATAATTAAAAAAATTGTGAGCTAATCTTTGAAGTGTTGAACCGATTTTGATGAGACTTGGTGCACAAACAGTTGGGGACAGTGTGGCTAATTCTGTTAGACGAGGTCTAAATGTATTGCTATCCTTTTCTGCAGTGCAGGGAGCTTATGAAAGGAACAGCAATACACATAAACCTGTCATTTTAATTTAGTTTTGATCATAGATTCCCGGAAATATCCAGGCAGGCAAATTCCAGGATACTTTTTAACTATTATTAGTATCATCTGAAAACTTACTTTTTTTAGGATGAAATAAAACAAATTAAATTCTTTTGTTTAAATTTAAATTAGATACTATAAGTAGGTAGGTATGTGTATAAGTATTTTACATCAGCTGTAAAATTCATAAGGTGTATTTAAGTAGGTACATCATAAACAGTTCAAATTATATAGGTATTCTACAAGTCTGATGACCCCCAGGTTAGTTGCAGTCTTGACTCTTGAATTAAGTTAGGTTCTAGTGGCCCTAGCTTAGGTAGCTGGAAGATAGGCAACATAATCTGGTAAGTATAGGTTAGGTACCATAGATGATCTGCAACCTGAAAATAATAATTTATTTTAGAAAAATACTTAATATAATAAGCTAGCTAAATTTGGTAGGTAGGTCCATTTCATACAAAATTTTACTAACTTATACCCTTCTATACTAGATTGTGCCCGCGATTTTGTCCGCGAGGACTACACAAATTTCAATTAGATAGATCAGTCAGTCAGCTTTTCCTTTTTTATATATAGATAAATTAAGTACCTACTTTCTTGTTTGTGAATGGATGCAAGTAATGGTAGGTAGTAGGTAGGTATTTTCTGTTATTGTATGTATGTTTCTTAATATACCTGGTAGGTAGGTACCTACCTAGGTTTCTATTCTGGTGAAAAAATGGGTTGATTTTATCAGATGTAGGTACCAACTTATATGTATAATTGAATCATAAATTAATGTAAGTAGGCACCTACTTAGTAGGAAATTTGAGCCACACGTTTGATGTACCTACCCATAAGGCTTAGAATAATATTATGTAGGTATTAGGTACCTAGGTATAGGTAGGTAATAAATTGTGCATATCTTACCTTTGCCTCAATGATCAAGGTGTGACATACTCTTTGTGATCGATCTTACAACGCTACAAGTAAATGCATTCTGCGAGCTATATGTATGGATGGCTATCGCTGCACAAAATGATTCATCCGAGATGCACTATTATCATTATCTATCATTTTAGCCTGTGGATGTCTGTCTTCTACATCCAATCATCGCTGCACAAAATGATTCATCCGAGATGCACTATTATCATTATCTATCATTTTAGCCTGTGGATGTCTGTCTTCTACATCCAATCATCGCTGCACAAAATGATTCATCCGAGATGCACTATTATCATTATCTATCATTTTAGCCTGTGGATGTCTGTCTTCTACATCCAGTCATCGCTGCACAAAATGATTCATCCGAGATGCACTATTATCATTATCTATCATTTTAGCCTGTGGATGTCTGTCTTCTACATCCAGTCATCGCTGCACAAAATGATTCATCCGAGATGCACTATTATCATTATCTATCATTTTAGCCTGTGGATGTCTGTCTTCTACATCCAGTCATCGCTGCACAAAATGATTCATCCGAGATGCACTATTATCATTATCTATCATTTTAGCCTGTGGATGTCTGTCTTCTACATCCAGTCTTGAGGCATCCTCATTCAGCCACTTCATGTTAGGTACCTACTCTATAATATGAACGGTCCATCGGTCGGTACCCCACTAGGTACTTGTAGGTATGCTGTGGTACCAAATCTCAACTCAGTAGGAACGCAGGCATGGATTGTTCACTGCCACTTCAACTTGCTGGGTGGTTTCGACTATGTGAGAACCTGTTTCTTTGACGGATGCTCAACCAAGTACGACAGGCATGGATTGTTCACTGCCACTTCAACTTGCTGGGGGGTTTCGACTATGTGAGAACCTGTTTCTTTGACGGATGCTCAACCCAGTACGACAGGCATGGATTGTTCACTGCCACTTCAACTTGTTGGGGGGTTTCGACTATTTGAGAACCTGTTTCTTTGACGGATGCTCAACCCAGTACGACAGGCATGGATTGTTCACTGCCACTTCAACTTGTTGGGGGGTTTCGACTATGTGAGAACCTGTTTCTTTGACGGATGCTCAACCCAGTACGACAGGCATGGATTGTTCACTGCCACTTCAACTTGCTGGGGGGTTTCGACTATGTGAGAACCTGTTTCTTTGACGGATGCTCAACCCAGTACGACAGGCAAGGATTGTTCACTGCCACTTCAACTTACGGGGGGGTTTGGGCTATGTGAGAACCTGTTTCTTTGACGGATGCTCAACCCAGTACGACATGCATGGATTGTTCACTGTCACTTCAACTTGCTGGAGGGTTTGGGCTATGTGAGAACCTGTTTCTTTGACCGATACACTGCGCACATCACAAATTACGCCGCTGAACCAAATTTAAGTTACACAATCACGACGGTTAGCTTTGACTACCTTCCCAAACATTCTCCTTGCCTCCGTGGGCAAATTAAGGCACTTCACTTATTAAATTTCATCATTTTGTTTAATTATCAATAAGCTTTCACGCTTCTCTCACCGAGTATTTTTTGGTGAGTTACAATTCGACTATCGACTCGTATCCATAAGCGAAAATGACGTCATTTACTAGTTTTAGGACGTCAAACTTAGGACTCGTACTGCCAAATTACTCGATATTGGTATTGGTGTAGGTAAACGCAAACCATTCTCGATGGTGACGTAGTTATGTGGTAATTGGTATCGTAAAGTTGAAAGCTATACTCGCAAACACTCGATCATCTTTAGTTCGCAATATTTCCGCTGTGTCGCTGCCTGTAGATGTATGGAAACAGTCGATTTCGACTTTGGTATTTTTAAAACTATGAAATCTTATACTAACTGTCTGAGCAGATTTTAATGTACGAAGTATCGTAAGAATCATTTTATCATTCCGAATGACACTGGCTATACAAATGTTTTTGAAAAATGCAAAAAAAAAACAAATGTGAATTAAGTACGTGTAGAAAAAGAATGACATAACCAATAGGCATAATACTACAGTGAAGTGAAGAGAGTATAAAAAATCTTTCAGGTACGAAATGAATGGAAAGTTATTCACGAAAGTACGGCAAATACTTTACATAATACGTACCACATATTCAAATAAATTTAATCAGAGACGTTAGGCATAATTTAATAAAATTGCATAAATTGCAAGAGTAGAGTAGGACCTAGTAGTAGTTTTAATCAAAAGCATAATTTAATGAGGTCGGATTTGGTGACCAATGCAATGTAATAAACAAATTCGAGAAACTACTAAGAAGTGCTCGAGATTAACATAATAATATTCTGAAAAGTATTTTTAAAACTCAACAGGAAAACTTAGCATGATCCGAAGTCTCAAATATGTAGATAGCTTTTCATCAACATAAAATCTGAGACTTTGATGTAGGACTGAATTTACACTTCTTACATTTTAGAATATATCAGCAAGTAACTTAAGTTTTGTACATTTTGATTGCGCTACACTAATAGATTTTTGCTACGCGAGATTAACTCCAGACCTTTTTGGCTTAAATAAATAAATTAATTAATAATGTTTTATTTTAGACTAGACATCGCATGTTACATGTTACAATCGCAAAGTTTTAATTTGTTTTATTGACCTCAGTTAGTGTGTTAGTGACAATATTTGCTTATATTACTATTGTTGGTAATAAATAAATTAAGCCGCCGACCATGGCCACCTTAGGCACCCGGAGGTCACAGTCACCCAATGTTTAAACTACTGAGCAGCTTATTTTATCATTAATGATTGCACTCAGAATTCTATCGTTGTTGCTACGAAGGCACTATAGGAGTGACAGCAATCACGCACTCATCCGATCCGAATCCGTGAAAATACGGATATAAAAAATATCTACGACATAAGTCATAAGCTACCATACAAATCAAAAAGGAAGGACGGACTCGGATCGGATGAGTGCGTAACCGCCGTGAAGCCATCTTTTCACGGGTGAGGCCAATCAGGCAAAAAATAAAATATTGGCGATGGGTTTTCATTTAGTATCTGTTTCCAGTTGGATTGTCTGTGGAGCAGCTTTCCTCGCGCACCTGTTATCAACGGGGCTACAGCTAGCCTACGGCGCGTTGCACGTCTACGCGCTACGCCATCTGGGACCAGCTGCTGATCATGCCGGTCAGTTACAGTGACGTTATACCATAGACATATTGTGACAATCATCTTACATTGCGTATAAGTGCTCGCTGATGAGTAAGACAGGATATACAACACGCACGAGAATAGAAGAGCTTAGCTATCAACGTGGAAGGTATTTTTGATGTTGATAATATAAAAAGAAAAAGAAAACTGTACTTACTATTTGAAGGCGAATTTTAACCATTCAAACTATGCAATGAAGTAAAGAACGTAAACTGTATTTATAGAAAACATCAATCAAATACAAAAATTATTACGAGCTATCAGACTCATAAATGACTCCTAATAATTTATGAAGTTGACTGATGCTTCAACGGATATGAAATCGTTTAGTTAATAGCGGAAGATTTATCATCCGTTATTATTATAGACCGTACACACAAACAAGTGGGAGTTGCGAAAGTTTATCTTGATTCTTTTTACAAAGTTCGTAAATTTATTAGGTTATTTATTCAGTACACGTTTTACACGAGTAGAAAAACCATAACCTTTGATCATTCTTCAGGTATCAGGGAGTTCTCGTTTTACTAGAGTAGCAATGTCCTGCAAAAATATGGACTCAATCTTTCAAAAATTCTTTATGGAATCAATTTGCACACCCAGTAGGGTGTGCAGATTCAATAATCATGCTTTTTATCTATCAGCAAATTAGCACTACACCTACTCTAACTTTGTCTGAAACTAATGTAATGTATGTATGTAATGGAATTCGGAAAAAAGATATATGTGTAAAAAAGATACTTCTTAGTTCTAAGGTTATGAGTAGCTAGGTTACATGTTTTTAACCCTACTAGATGATGCGCGTGACTTCGTCCTTCATCTACGAGGAATAGGTTTTTTAAAAGTCCTACGAACTAAGTCTGTGTTGAAAGTGGGTAGGAATATAAGCTTTTTCCTATATCTAGCAAACAATGGAAGAACACACCTGATATGATTATGATGTTTGCTACTCTATGGTCTTACTCAATGGTAGACCTTGTTCATTGAGAAACTGAATTGATTTATTGAATTAATTGAGATTCACGGTCTGCTTCGACTGTTTAAGGGCCAATATTAATTATAAGTTAGCCATTATTGCCAGAGACAGCTGAAGATAATAATTGTCTCAGATTTGCTATCTCCGAAATAGAAATGGCGTTAAATTCGAAGTTCTAACTAAATATCATAACCATGTCGATGTAAATTCAGCTAAGCAATCAATGACTATCTTACTACTTTACTCACTACTTAATACTTACTTTGTCATAGTATCTAAATAATATATAAAAGAAAAAGTCGACTGACTGACTGACTGACTGATGACTGGTCTATCAACGCACAGCTCATTAATCAGCGCTGTATGTTCTTGTGCAACAAGGCATACAGCATAATCCTGAGCTGGGACCCTTTTTCGGGTTGTGCCACTCATGACAGTTTGTTCCGGCGCTTCTTTTGCTTGAAGTGCGTTGGGCTTATGCTCAGGTGGAAGAGGTGCCGGAATAACCAGCACTAAGTTTTAAGATGTGATGTGTGGCACAGTTTGCTAAATAAATATAACGAAACAAAACACCCGGTGCCTTCAATTTCGTTATATAGAGTATACACTGTATTTATAAATTACAAATTTCAAGTATCTAAGCGAGTGACCAAATTTAATGAATATCGTTAAACCTTAAATCGTATTATCCCTTCCCTAATCCCATTTATATACACTAATCCGAAATTTACGTCTAAGCACATTAGCAAACGTAGAATAATAAACGATTATCCCTCCACAAAGCGTAGTAATGATATTAACTGACCCGTCTTATCATCATTGTATGCTATAATAGAAGTACGACCTAATCCTTTTCTAAACGTAAGGACACATATACATCCTTTATTGAAGTTTCCTTCTCAAGGTTTTTATTTGATTCATTAGCTGAGTATGCGTATAGCTATACCTATAGTATAGTAGCGACAGGTCGAGATGGCAATCGGGGTAAGAGGCAGGGGACGCCCCGCACACTCGCACTGGGTCAGCGCGGTGGCTGTGCGGGTGTGCGGGGCGTTCCCTCCCCGATCATCCCGACCTATACTCAATGTTATGCTTCATGTAAACCTTCTTCGGAAAATGTCTTCAAATGGTAGTGAAAATCAAATTGATATCCACAAAAAGATAAAACGTCATAACTCATAAGCAAATGCGGATTGCGATATACCTACTGGAAAAAAAAATTTTTACAAAAAAAATAAAAACCGACTTCGATACACAAACACTAAAAATTGAAAAATAATTTAATTTATTACCTAATATATTATGTATACAAGAGTTAATATAGTTCCATAATAATACTTTTTGGTGCCGGTGCCAATTAGCTTTAGCTGCGCGAATCGTCTAGACTTCATATTTTTATGAGACTCCACAATGGCACCTCATTGGCACCGACCCCAAAAAATATTATTATGGAACTATATTAACTCTTGTATACATAATATATTAGGTAATAAATTAAATTATTTTTAAATTTTTCGTGTTTGTGTATCGAAGTCGGTTTTTATTTTTTTTGTAAAAAAATTTTTTTTCACAATTTTTAGTGGCCCCATGGAATTATGCTATGACTGGTTAAAAATCTACTGTTTACTAAGCTATTACACTGATCGCGAGCAATTTACTCTTATCCGTTGAGGAGTTCCAGTATCTATCTTCGAAGATGTTCATCAGATCTTCACCAAATTTAAATGGGACCAACTTTGAAGTATACCCTTTAAAACAAAAAAAGAATTTTCAAAATCGGTCCAGGCGTCTTCGAGTAATCGGGGAACATACCTCCTCCTTTTTTTGAAGTCGGTTAAAAAAGTACTTATCGGTCCCACAAGGCCAGACCTAATTAGCTAATAAAAAAATTACCAAATTAACCTAGTCGAAAATCGAACCTAGAACCTCTCAATTACCAAAGGTGCAGACCACTGCACTAGAGAAGTCATCAAAAATCTGGATGATTTCCTTCAACCTATAAAGGAGATCGAAACACTCCCATAGATACCTGGGCCATGGTGATAGCAAGATGAAAGTAGCACCATTTAAAAGCTTACATTTAAATAATCCATAATTGAAAATCTTACTAAAAAGCGGCCAACTGCGAGTCGGACTAGCACACGAAGGGTTCCGTACCATCATCGTACAACAAATAACACATTTTTTTTAATTTTATAAGCGACGATTTGTAAATTTTTATTATTTGTTGTTATAGCGGTAACAGAAATACTCATTCTGTGAATCTTTAACTCTCTACCTAAGTATTACGGTTCATGAGATACAGCCCGCTGACAGACAGACGGACGGACGGACAGCGGAGGCTTAGTAATAGGGTCACGTTGGCATCCTTCGGGTACGGACTACGGAACCCTAAATTACGATGCGAAACTACGGAAGTCGCGCAGGCACTCATATCTTTGGTCTATGGAAGACACGTGTACGCTTTACTTCCCTTCTACTTCCGGAGAAAAGTGTCTACACTCTAGTATGATACCACCACCACCATGATCAACCCACCGCCGGCTCACTACAGAGCACGGGTCTCCTCTCAGAGTGACAAGAGTTTTGCCGTAGTCTACCACGCTAACCAAGTGCGGATTGGCAGACTTCACACATCTTTGAGAACATTATGAAGAACTCTCAGGCGTGCAGGTTTCCTTACGATGTTTTCCTTCACCGTTAAAGCAAGTGATATTTTGGGATCGAACCCCCGATCCCCCATTAGGAGGCGGACGTCCTAACCACTAGTCTATCACCGCATGCATAATATGTAGTATGATGATCATATTACTATCATTATTTGTCAGTATGGGCCGGTGCAATCTGCGTGGGAGTATCCCGGGCTGCAGGAGCGCTGGTAGCCAGTCGACGCAAATCCCCGCGTCTCGCAGCCCTCGTCGGAGGCCTACTTCTACCACTTGCTTGCCTCTTCACATCCTTTGCTACGCAATTACATCAGACTATTTTAAGCTACGGTAAGATCTTTTAGAGTTTAAACTATTTTGAATGATGTATATAAGAACATAGGCACGGGGCCCCAAGACACGGGCTTTCTAGTTTAAGGGGCAGGATTCCAGAGAAATAAACTGTACTGAGTAATTAAATAAAGTAGGTAAATACTTAATAATAAATACTAATAATATAAAATATGTATGACGGCTCAACTCACATGTTTGTTGGAGTATGGCCGACTAGTTTTAAACCCATCCAGCCTCAAATCAAATCAAAGTGAAGATCAAAGACTGATTTGCAATATTCAAAAACAAAATTTTGCAAATCAGTCAAATCTCAGAGAAATCGATGTACGGTACGAATAAAGGCTATACGTAGTACGTAGATACATCAAAGAAGTGCAGATTTGGAAAAAGGCACATTATTTGATTGTCATTGGTTGAATTTATAAGATTACTAGCTGATGCCCGCGACTTCGTCGGCGTGGAATTAGGTTTTTAAAAATCCCGTGGGAACTCTTTTATTTTCCGGGATAAAAAGTAGCTTATGTCACTCTGCGGGTCTTTATCTACACCCATGCAAAAAATCACGTCAATCCGTTGCACCGTTGCGACGTGATTGAAGGACAAACCAACAAACCAATAAACCAACAAACCAACAAACAAACACACTTTCGCATTTATAATAAGGGTACTGATTGATCTAATGATGACAATAGATAATTAAACTAAAACTACGAGGTCCTTATTCAATGGGCCTTGCGGCGCGGCGGCGGCGCCCAGACGACTCATTGGGTATACTCCGACAAACACGTGAGATGTGAGAACACGTGAGAGAAACACGAAACACGCCTTCATACACTTATATTTTCTACGATAAAATCTTTAAAATATTTGCGATGGCTGTACTTTGTAATTTATTTGTAATCATCTCCTGCTGGACGTAGGTTTCTTGGAGAGACTTCCAGAGCATAGCTCTCTATATCATCCTATAGGTGACTGAGTTTTCTTATGCGACCTTGTCAATTCTTTTAATAGCATGTACATTTTACCAGGCGTAGTTCTGGGAGTTGGGTGTGGGTTGGTGCGCGAAGCAGCTGGACTGGTACTGGGTACATACTTCAGACGACGCCGCCAGTTCGTCGAACTAGTGGCGCACGCCGGAGGCGGTGTGGGCATCGCACTTTTTAGTGTAGCTTATAAGGAAGCTGTTGGGTAAGAGCTTTTTAGAATTTATGACTAGCGCTTGGCTGTAATCAGACCTGGTGGCAAGTGATCATGCAGCCTAAGATGGAGAGCGCTTGTCTAGAAGATAGTACTTTATCAGAGAATCACAAATTGTTACAACTAGATAAATCAAAAGTAACTAATGTCTCTATACTCTACATATAAGGGAGCTTATAATACGGACCACCGAACGAAACGATATACGGCAAACCCTGCAGGGTGATTTGCTTACTCAGTTTCTAACACTGAATGATAGGCGCGGAGCTCACTTTTAAATCCGTTGAAGGTTTTCTACGAAAAAATATTTTAATATCATCTAGTGAAGCAGCAATGTAGAACTAACCAACCTCAGTGGCTATCATTTAGTGTTAGACACTGAGTTGGAGAATCACCTAGCTGGTCGTACATAATATTATGTTGTTCTACAAGATCGAGCAGTCGCAGTCTTTACATATTACGACTGCAAAAGTTCGTAGCGACACAGACGACACAGGCACAAATTCAGTTGCAAGTACGTAAGTAAGTAAGTAAGTAAGTTGCGTAGGTATGTCGTGTTGTTTAGTGTTGTGTCGTTACATGAGTAAACAGTTCACCAAGGGCGGATCCAGCTTTGGTGCCAGGGGGGGGGGGGGTCACATAGTCGTGGTCAAGTCACAACATCTCGACCTCTTGCGACAGGTCGAGTTGGTAATCGGGGTATGACGAGCGGGGGTTGGGGGGGGGGGACGCCCCGCACACCCGCACGCAGGGCCGTCTTTAACCTATTGGAGGCCCTGGGCACATTAGAATAACGGGGCCCCTATGATCTTGACAGAGTAGGTACTATTTTCTTGGAATAGGCAAAGAAAGCAGATAAGTCACGTTCAAGACGTATTATAAATGCGAATGTTTCTATCTATCTGTTACCTTTTCAAAGTCCATATTCTAAATCAAAATTTGGTACTATTCAGAGATAGTTTACACTCGGAAACGGCTTTTTATCCCGGAAAATTAAAGGGTTCTCACGGAAATTTTAAAAAACTAAATCTATGTGGACGAAGTTGCGGGCATTAACCAATATAAAGTAAAAGCACGAGCGAAGCGAGCGCGAAATTTTTCATATATTTACGAAAAAATCATAAGGTAGCTACTAATATTATAAATGAGAAAGCGTGTCTATCTACTTATCTGTTACCATTTGACGGTCAATCTTCTTGACCAGGTACTACACAAAGGAAACTTTCGTCCCGGAAACCTGCATACACTTTTTATGCGGAAAATCAAAGAGTTCCTACGGTTTTTTGAAAACCTAAATCAATGCGGACAAGGTTGCGGGCGGGCAACAACTAATACAGAGCAAAAGCGCGAGCGAAGCGAGCGCGAAATTTTCTGTCTGTCTATCATCTTGTTAGGTTCTTTTTCACGGCCAAATGTAGGTAGGTAGGTACTACTCAGTGATAGCTTGCATCTCGGAAGGGATTTTTAATCGTAGTGAACCGTACGTGCGAGCGAAGCGAGCGCAAAATTTATGACATTATTTACAAAAAAGAAAAGATAAATGTCAGAAATATTGTATTACGATATAGATAAATGCCAAAAATTTTGTACTAAAAACTATAAAGTCATCTGTTGTATAAAGAATAGTTCTATTATCTTTAGGGGTCCCCAGATGCAACGAGCGCTTGGATAATAAAAACTTTACTATAAATAATAAACGTAAAGGACCAATCCGACCAATACATTATAGGTATATAATACATATTATTTTTTACTTTTAGAGGTTTTTACTGTCGGGAATTTTTTAAAAAGTGTGAAAAAGAATGAAATATTCTATCATTTGCGTAAAGGCAATAAAGATCGGATATAAGACTATTTAACAATCTCTACGGTCCTTTGTTTGAGATGGCTTTTTTGACCGTTGATTTTATCGAAATAAATATGTTTTTGGGTATTAAAATATCGGTTGGTCTGTTATAGTTTGGTGATCTGGCAGGGACTACTGGGCCCCAATCGATCGTGGGCCCTGGGCAAGTGCCGTGTGATGTTCTTCAATCATTGAAGAACGACACACGAAATGTGACATCTCGATGAAAGGTAGCGGTGACGCGGTAAAATTCAAATTTTGGATGCGTTTGTTCGCAAGAACATAATGTTTTTGCCATCATACAAAATATTATATTAAATTGATTAAGTATTGAAGGAACTTACATAAAATCTAGGTATATAAAAATATAAAAAACATTATGTTTAACAATTTTAATTAGTGGTCCACCTAGGTCCTGGACGCAGCCCAGGGGGGGGTCATGACCCCCGTGACCCCCCCTTGGATCCGCCCTTGCAGTTCACACATGGTCTTTGGAAAGGGCTCTTAGAGTGTAAATAATGGAGAAATTCTTTACAGAAAACTCGGTTGGAGGCTGGGATTGCAGGCAGTTACGGGCGTGTTAGTGTTAGCATTTTTTCTCAGTGCTGTTTACCGAAGCGCTTCCCTCTATCATCCGCAGCGACGCGCCATTTTACATCTCAAGAACCAACGAAAGAAGGTAGGATTACGTTGCTGAAAATAATGGTTGTTTTGATTTTATATTTCAACTAGGTAATGTCCGCGACATTGTACGTGTGGATTTGGGATTTTAAAACCCCCGTGAGGACTTATTGATTTTCCGGAATAAAAAGTAGGTACTCTAAGCATGTCACTCTCCAGGTGACATGCTTAGAGTACCTACTTTCTACATTAGTAGTACTTTAGTTTAGTAGGTGTAACTATACTCATGCAAAAACTCACGTCAGTCTATTACGTGACGTGATTGAAGGTCGAGACAACAAACCAAAAAGCCAATAAATCAACAAACACACTTTCGCATTTATAATATGGTTGATTTAGCTATTCACACAAAAACCTAAACTATAATAGGTAAGAAGGTTTGAATAAAATATTAGCGTTTTTTTCGAAAACGTTTAGATTTGAGCAGAAAAATGAAAGCTCATTCACTCATTTCGACAAAATAGGACGTAAAGTGAGGATATAAGGAGGAGTGAGTAGGGAGATATGTGTGAGGTTAAAGTTCACACACTAAAATATATAATGCGTACAAAATGAGTGCTCACGCGCCATTTTAATTTTATATGTGTCAACTGTCATGTAAAAAGTACGGTTCGCCTTCAAAATAAGAAAATGGCGCGTGAGAACTAATTTGTACGCATTATATATTTTAGTGTCTATTCAGATAGACCACACCACAAAAAGTGTATTTCATGTTTTACGTCTGCATATATTTTGCAGGTAAAAGCTAAGAAAGGCCTAAAATCCTCCTCATTTATTGATTTAACTCCACTAAATTCGCGATCAGCGAAAGTGCTGCTGTTGTCGGCCGGGCTGGCAGCGTTTGGCCTTTATACTCCAGTGTTTTTTCTGGTGAGTAAAATGAGATTTTAGACTCAGAACAACAAATTCGAAACTTGTAAAGAAAATAGTTATTTGACAACATTCGTTCGCACAGTTCGTTTTTGTTACGAGTGCCTAGTTTGAATCCCGAGCGAGAGAAGGATTCAATAATTCAAAGTTAGATTCATCATCATCATGACCGGCTCACTACAGAGCATGGGTCTCCTCTCAGAGTAAGAAGGGTTTTGGTCATAGTGTACCACGCTGGCCAAGTGCGGATTGGCAGAATTCACACACGTTTGAGAACATTATGGAGAACTCTCAGGTATGCAGATTTCCTCACGATATTTTCCTTTTTTTATTAATAAAAATAGGGTGCAAACGAGCAGGCGGGTTAAGTGTTTCCTATAAGTGGTATTTCTATTGAATTAATATTGATTTCTTTACAGGCTTTGCAGGGTTTTCAGGAAGGATTGGAAGAGAGTGCTTTAGTTCTGTTGCAAACATTTCTTGGATTCGCTGCTGTGCTCGGTTGCGCTGGCTTCGGGCTCGTGCTAGTCCGCCCGTCAGCACAGTGCCTTGTATCCAAGCAGTACTTGTGTCAAACAGCCATGCTAGGTATAGGTAAGAAAGCTATACTTATTTATAAGGATTTAATACTGAGCGTATCTAAACGAGTCTGCACTAACATCGTCCAGTAATCTCCAAGAGACGACGATTACTCTGCCATCGTGCATCGTATTGTAGTGGTCACGCAAGCGATAGCCGCGCGTCCGCACACTTGTCCGCGACTCTTTGTACAGTTGTTTTGTTGAAAAGTAAAACGCTGCGAGTAGGTTGCGTCTCGCGGCGAGTGCGCTGCGAGTAGATCATGTCTCGCGGAGGGCTCGCTTCCAGTTACTAACGTTTTGCCCGATGTCACTCGTCGCATCGTCGCTATAGCACATGAGTAGATATCCCTAATATCTACTCGTGTGGCTATAGGTGGCTATAGTATTGCCGTATGGAGACACGTTCATAGTTTTCATATTGCATAACGAATCGTTGCGATACACTCGCTGGAGTCTGGAGGTACAGCGTACAGGAGGTACATGTCTTTTAAAGGTCAATGTACAATATTTCCTGCCGGGTACTGTACAGGTTCAGCTTACAGGTCAGCATATTAGTCGAATTGCGCTAGTTTTACTTACCCACTGACTGTGCGAAATTAGTCTTTACCTTTCTTCCGTACCTACCTCAGCACAGCACGTTCGTTATATCGTCGGTTCTAGTAAATGTAGCGTGGAAAAGCAGTAAAGTAGGAATAAAGAGTAAAGGTATTCTGCCAACTCATTCGCTACGCAGGCAGTCAATCGTAGACCGAAAACGAGTTGAAAATGTTGACCGCAAAAAAATTGTTCTGTAGAACTACTTAATGGCGTAAAAACTCTAAAATAGTGGTAGGTATAGGTTGACCCTAAATAAAATCAGGAACATGCTAAGACAAAAAGAGGAATCTTTTCGCATTGAATTTATATTACAGTCGGAAAAATATTAGAAATTTTTGGCAGTGCCGCTGTCTACATCCATCGAAGTTTTGTAAGTATGAAAAACTTAGTTGGATTCTTGATATTTATGATGATATCTTGCTTATCCTAAATCAAATCACAGAGTCTTGAAAATAAAACATTTTATTTCATATCATCTATCTGAGGGCAAAAATGCCAAAAATGTTCATGTAAAAGTTTGACAAGCTCTGCGTTTTACTTATTATTTTTGTTGTACAAGTTCAGAACAATGTTTGTGTTTACAGGAATTTCCATGCTCGCTCTAAGCAGTGTTGAAGGATACCATGGATACGTGCTGTTTGCGTGGATGTACGGGCTATGCCTGGGTGGGTTCCTGTACTCAATGAAAATGTTGACCATGGAGCGAGTTCGTGGAAGACATTTTACAAAAGTTTGGAGTGAGTGATACTTTAATAGATACTTAAAAAGTTAATATCAAAGAAATTTGGAGAAAGCAACGTAGGTACTTAACGCTGCCGTAGCTCTTTTTTCTTGGAAGTCTTTAACTTTCTCGTTTCACGTTACTACGTACCTAATTTTCGTAATTTAATTCTTTACTAACACATTTCACTCAACGTGCAAGCTCAAGAAAATGGATGATCAACAATAATATTACTTCCCAGGTTTCGTTCAAGGAGCTGAGGCGATTCCAGTGATGGTCGGGGTGCCCATGACTGGTTATATCAATCAGCAAGCGCCGAGAGCGGGATTCTATTTTTCAACGGCTGCCACTTTAGCCGGTGCCTTAATGTTGTTCTTCGTGGGGTTCTCGAAACGCGACCCGGAGCCACCACCGCCCGCTCCAGCGCCAACCATATCAGAGGCTTGCTTGTGTGTGACACCGCCGCCGAGATGCGAACCGGCCTGGTGCGCGTGCAGTGCAGGAGGGGCTACTGCCTATTGCGCTTGGCCTGGCCCCACTTGTACGTCGCGATTGCCCAAGTCTCTCTCGTATGCGGCTCCGCTAGACCGCACTTGTTGCTCAGCTGCACATTACCCCGAGTGTTGTCGCCGGGCGGTACTGCTGCGACCTTCGCGAAGTGTTCCAGAAGGACTAGCACGTCGCAGCAGTACCTTCAGCCGCTCAGCTTCCTGCAAGGCCCCGTGTCATCGCCGCGAACATCACCTCATAGAACAAATTACAACATCTGTCTAATAACATACAAACGACTATTGAGTTATGATATTAACAGAGGACTCTCCGTCACTCGCTCTATAAAAATGTATTTTGGTTCTCATTTGAATATTAAACAATCAAACTCGATGTAATTTTGTAGACACGTTCTAGAAATATCTATGTCTGTGGCTTGCCAGTTTTTCGTAAGAATAACTACGTAATTTTAAAATTACACGGGTTTGAAGATTTGTACTAAAATTATTCTGATTAATATTCAAATGAGAGCCAAACTGCGTTTGTTTGGAGCGCCCTACAAATAAACCCCTCTTAACGGTTGTAAGCTATCAGTGAATTTGGTAATAGGTACAATTGTGTAAAATAAATGTAAATATTTTTTTCCGTAGTACTTAGTTACTTATTTGTAATTAGATAAGTCAATGTGATAGACTAATTGTTAAAGCAATAACTACTGGCAAATGATATTGCATTTTTTCATAGCATCCGACGAGAAAGTGGTATGTTTGTTTTTATGAAAATTATTGGGACGTTTATTTACGTACACTAAAATGAATGATATTTAAAATAGGATTTTATACTATTAGACCATTTTTCCTATTCTTCAAATAAATGTGGGACCTCCGAAAGTGTAGTTAAATTAAAAAATGTAAATTTCTTATTAAAATACTCTTTTGTGTACCTAATATCCTGTTCAACTTTAAAATTATAAGAAAAAATTCTTTGATTAACCATCTTTCTAAATAAGATTAGTTAAGAGGAAATAAATCAAACTTTAAAAAAATATATAACATGGTTACGTGAAATCAATAGAAATAATGTTGAAGTCAATTTTAGTAAGTTATGTAATTACCTACTAAAAATTATGGTTTTGATGTTTTGTTATTGTTAAAAATATATTTTATGTAAGTAACTAGATATCGGGACGTTTTCTCGTTACACATGTTTGTTGTTTTTGTGCTGAATGCCAGTTACTATTTTATTGAAGAAAGAAATTAAATGAGTAAGATCACTTTTGTGTATTATTTCCATTTAAGGACTGACACACACCAACACGGCCACGGTAGCCCGCAGCGTTGAAAATTCAAAATGCAGAGCTATCGAATTACGAAATAGTATCTATCTAGCGGTTTTTCTCGATATTGGTCTTATATCGCAAACCACGCACTAATACCACACGCTGTGCCGTGGTGATGTGTAATCAGCCCTAACTTCCTAAGTCCCAGAAATGAGAAGTCAAACTTCAGTTATAAAGTGCACAAAGATTTTTTCCGTTAAATTTTTTGATAAATTTAAAATACTTATTTAAGATCTTTTTTTAAAAAAGCGACGGCGACCTTATTTTTTTTCGGGAAGGGTGTCTAACTTCTTTCCATCTATTCTTTCATATAAAATTCATGAACACTTCGAGTGGCACCACACTTAGAACAGGAACCCAAATGTCACTGTTTATGTGCTCTACATAGATTTAGTGGGGCGGGACATATGCTCTAGTTCCACGAAGGAACAAGGAAGTGGCGAGGAAATTCCGGCCATAAAACTAAGAGCTAGGATGCGACCAGATATATCATTTCCAACGTCACTGAGTCTTATAACGCCTGGATAAGGTTCAAATTTAACCGTTGTGCACCAAATCTTAAATGGCAAAGTAATTTTGTACATCCGCAGTATTTTGGTCGGAGCCCAACTTTGACAAAGATATCTAATATTATCATAAAGTTAACTGCCACTGCCAGGAAATCCTGCAAGTAAAAGTTCTTTGCGGAATAATCAAGGTAGTTCTGCGAGTGATTTTGCAGAATAAATTGCAATGTTTGATAAATCTTGATTGAACGTCTTTAAACATTATTTACTTACTTTTTAATCTAAAGCATCGTATTTACTAGAGGCAGCGCCTGAACTGATGATTACAGAAGTAGTGCCTCAACAACTTGAGACTTACAGTTAGAGGTATACATATATATGAGGTATCTATGGTTTGAGGCTAATTCCACACTATACTTATTTAGTTTTGTGCTAATACTGAGCCACATTCTGTCAGTTTGTATGCCTCACTCAAAGGTGCCTCAGTCTGTACCATATTATGCCTATTGTGAAACGGAGGAGCATATTATTATTATGTGTCGAATTGAGCAGTTTTTTATCTTATACCGAAGTCATCTTACGGCAGGAAATTATCAATCCTATCTGTACCCTGTCGATAAGTTACATAATAAAGTTGCTATTTGTAAAAAATTGTTAAACTACTGCTCGATTGCGGCAGAATGACAGCTACAATGTCACGATTTCAATCACCTCTGTTTGGGACGCTCGCTCACTATTGGCCACAATGCATCGTTGCAACAAGAATAACACAAATTCAGTCAATCACAACAATTTCCAATACCTCTAAAAATCATCTGTGTAAAAAAAGGTGAGGTAGAATTTCCTGTCCCTTATTTACCATACAAATTGTTTCCATCAAGCACGGCATGTCACTCCGCCGCTACTTTAAGTAAATTTCCATAAATCCTACTCTACTCTGTTCCCAAATTTCTGTTATGTATGCTAAGTCTTCTGCCCAGTTTGTGATGTATGTTTTTATCCCACATTTCGTTGATTGACTCTACTTATACCCGATAGAGTAGGTAACTGGGTATACTAAAATAATTTTTTAGGTGATAGATAAAATATTTAATTTGGTGAAGTAAATAATTTTTTTGTTAGAAAATATATTTTAAATCTACAGAACCAACCATCTCCTTCAATTATCCTTACCGGAAACCGACTTCAACCTGACCTAAGGGTTTAATTGGTATTTTGTTTCGAATAGAAAATAAGTCAATTCAGGTTTTAAACCATTTCATTGGACATTAATAAGTGGCAATCATGTCCCAATCAATAGTTTTGGAACGAATGAACTTTTTCATATCATTTAGTAAATGACAAAAAAATTGCCGAACTATAATACCAAAATCTACCGAGACAGAAATGATCCTCTACAATAAATTAACAATTAACTTGGGAAACAATTTTAATTCAGATTTTTCCTCTCTCATTCAAATTCTTATGACAAAACTTTTGACGAAATGTAGTAATTTATATTCAAAGTAGGTATAAGAAATTAAATATTAAAATTCTCCCAGCATTTCTAATTGCGGACAAAACTAACTTTTTAATTTAAAAAGGTCGCTCGCAAATGGTTCCAACTCCGGAAAGAGTAAACATAAAAAATGCTAACAAGCTTCAGTGACACCGGTTTTTAAAGAGCTTTTGCAAATAGAGAGTGGTTTGAAATATTGTGTTGAATTTCGCTTCAGAAAGAACAATTAGCTCATAAATCAACATAACACTGGTAGAAGAAAAAATTTCTATCATTTATTTAACTGACTATAGTACGCGACAGGTCAAGATGGCAATCGGGGTCGAGGGAACCACCCGCACAGCCCCCGCGCTAACCCGGTGCGGGCGACCGCGGGTGACGTGCAGGTGTGCGGGGCGTCCCCCCGCCTCATACCCCGATTGCCTTCTGAACCTGTTGCGGACTATACCTACTTACCAATATCAGGGGGCATAGGTATATCAAGTCAAATAGTCAAAATAGCATTAAGAATCTTTGAACCTGAATTTCTGAAAAGCTCTGAAGAATAGATTGGAAGTTTCATCTCAATCGATCAAGTGGTTATTGCATAATGTCATACAAACATATTATAACAATTTCATACAATAATTGTTGTAAACATTGCTAGTTTAGGTGGAACTCAAACTAGTCGCACGGAACCGCTAGAGAAAACCGGCGCAAGAGTCAAGACCATGAATTGCACAATTCTGTTAACTTAAGTCTGTGGTTGATTAATGATTTTCTTTTACTTTAATTGACGAATAAGTTTCACGTATGGGCAGATTTCCTGTACGAAAACTGTCAAATATCCCTCAGATAAAAGTTATTTTGATGATTGAAAAAATCAAGCCTAAATGAATAATACTCGCAACCTAACTACTAGATGATGCCCGCGACTTTCCGTTCGCGTGGAATTACGGTTTTTAAAAATCCCAACTTTTCGATCTTCCAGAATAAGAAGTCCAACATGCCAGCTATCTCTGTAGTGTGATGAAGCTCGTGACTTTGTCCATGCATCCCGTGGAAACTCTGATTTTCCGGGATAAAAGTAACCTACGTCGTCGTCTTCGAGATGTAAACTCTATCTCTATACTCTAACTCTATTACTATATGTACCTACCTACCAAACTTCTTCAAAATCGTTAAAACAGATGAAAAGGGATGAAATGTTAACAGACACACTTTCGCGTTTATAATATTACTATCGAGAATGTTTTAGCCCTCCAGGTTAGTAGGAGCAAACTAGATATTGCTTTGCGCCCGTGTCAACCCTCAGGCTATGTCGAACTCCGGTCAGTAGTCTATGCCGTAATACAATCAACTGATTCTGCAGCTAAGATACAAGCTGTGTAATCTTGGACCAAGGTTTCGAACTGTTTTGTTATCGTATTAGAGAAACGTTGGTATTGCAAGCTCTGAAACTTCATCAATAAGCTTCAGATCAGATTATGACTGATAGCAAGTAATACCTACCTACTGTATAGGATTACGTTTAGTATTTTTTTATATGAATAAGTAGTACCAACCTAGATAATGCTCTAGATAGATTTAATTTAAATTAAAAATCCCGTGGGATCTTTTTAATTTTCTGTCATAAAAGCAGCCTCTGCCAATACAAGACTACACTAGCGGCACGCTATGATGGCCGGTTTGACACATTACAATAGTGATGTGGAATGTCAATTTATTCTCGAACAAAAAACAATTAAGTTTTGTTTTTGTACCTGATTAAATAGGTTTAATAAAACAAAAATGTATATGTTTATTTAATTTATTTGAACGAACTGAATATTTGAACGAAAATGAATATACATACTTTATATGCACACAAGAAACATATGAATACAAAAGATACCGAAAAAGGTGCCACAAAAGGCCATAATTAATCAGATTCGTCCATACTACTATTTTCACTGTCGTCACTGCTATCATCACATACATTAATAATTATATGTTCGTTTTCTATAATATTATCTATTTTCACATCTCTTTCATAATCTTCCCTTATTAATTTAACAGTTCTATTCACAACCTTTTCCCAGTCTCCTTTAGTCACATGTTCACAAGCTTCTTCTAATAATTTTAGCATTTTTTTTGTGGTAAATGGGGGTTCTGTATTGTGTCTTGCAGCATATCCCTTAATTTGAGCCCACACCAACTCAATCGCATTATACTCACAATGGTAAGGCGGTAACCGTATAACTCTGTGCCCATGTTCTAATGCTATTTCGTCAATGACGTATCGGATCTTGGTTGGTTTGTTTTCTTTTAAAAGACGTACTAATTCCGCTTTTAACATATTCATGTTTGCATCTACGCCATTTTTACGAAGCCATGCGACGATATCAGCTTTCTTTTGGGATTGGGCAGGTGGCTTGTCAATTTGCATCGAGTGGTATGGGGCGTTGTCCATAATTATAATAGATGGTTCAGGGAGGCTACACAACATTGAGGTAAACCATTCAGTAAACTTTTCTCCATTCATGTCTTCATGATAGTCTCCAGTGGTTTTTGACGCAAAAGCCATGAGAGAACCTTCGACAAACCCGTTGATGGTTCCGGCGTGACAAATTATAAGTCGCGATCCTTTTCCTACAGGAACTTTGGAAGTAGATGCTGCTGTGTCATCGTTCCAAGAACGGCCTACAGTATGGTTAGCATTAAGCCATGTTTCATCCAAGAACACAACATTTTGCCAATTTTTGATTTCTTTCACTTGCCGTAAAAAAGTATACCTTGCCATCGCTATATCAAATCTTTCCATCAATATTTTGCGTTTGTTACATTTTTTGTATCGAAATCCAATGGTCTTCAAAATCTTCGTTAAAGAACTTTCCCCACCGAAGAATAATCCAGCTTCCTTCAGTGAATGCACCAACTTTTTTCTTGTTGGATACTCCTTCTGTAAATAGTAGCCGTAAACATGTCTTCGGATAGCATCGGCATCAAAGCTATCGATGCCTACGACTGGTTTTGCTCGTTTTCTCTTTTTTGGTGTGTGAAGTTTATTTTCTTCTGTGCCAGTCTCGCCATATTTTTTTTTAGTTATCCGTCTAACAGTTCGTTGTCCAATATTAAGCGCATCAGCTACGCGTTCAACCACTGACGTTATAGGTAAAATTGGCCCTCCATTTTGAGCTTCACGATCGAAATAGTTACGAAGGCGTATTAGGAACTCACGTGTCTGACTATTTAGAACAGTTCTCTGCGTACGTTCGGTCATATCGACGAAATCCACAACAAAGGGCTTGAACAGAGTCCAAATTAACGAGCAAGGGTCAACAGTAATGCAGTATCAATATTTGAAATCCAAAGCCAGGTCAAAACTATATCACAATCGCATTGCACTGACAGTTTATACTTTTCGAAGCAACGTCAATTCGAAACTGCTTTGTTTTGCATTGAGCATTGACGCGAGTTTGCCGGAGGTAGTAGTTGTGCTAGCCAGCGATCCTATGTGACGATCGTATTAGATTCCATTTTTAAAAATTTATTGATATTTTTTTGCGATTTCAGAGGTTTGTCCACATAGTGAAAATTGTTCATATTCACAAGTACATTCACCCCTTAAATGGTGCAAACTGATTTTTCTACACTTGTATACATTTAAGAAATCAATTTAATAAATAAATTTTGAGTCCTAAACCTAAAACTACATTCGATAAAATTTATGAATCTCTGCACATCACTATCGTCAATAAAGTAATACAATTATTTCCTTCAAAGTCGTTATCAATTAATACGGAACTTCATGAGCGGACAAACGTCAAACCGGCCATCATAGCGTGCCGCTAGTTTAGGGGTAAATTAGGGGTTTGAATTTCGCGGGCATAAGCTAGTATCATACGCTATCATACGCTAATTTAATATAAGAAAACAATTCATACTCCGTACTAATATTATAAATGCGAAAGTGTGTCTGTCTGCTAGCTTTTCACGGCCCAACAGTTTAACCGATTTTGATGAAATTTGGTACAGAGTTAGCTTACATCCCGGGGAAGGACAAAGGCTACTTTTGATCCCGGAAAACTAAACAGTTCCGGGAGTTTTAGAAACCTAAATCCACCCGGACGAAGTTGCGGGCATCATCTACTTAGTTGAAAATAATTATTATGCAAAGTGTTTAGAGAAGATTGATTCAACAACGCAAAACAGTGAATACAGCGAACATTGAAAGCAAAAACTAATGGCTCTTGGCGAGACCCAACCCAAGCGAGATGGCTTCACTAAAATGGATCACAGTTAAGCCCTGGTTACACACTACGCGTTCCCGTCTACTGCCGTCAAAAAAAACTCTATCTACTACTCTTTGTATGTACCTACTGTGTTTTGTTGCAATACAGATTTATTACTACTACTCTATCCTTGAACCTGATTTATCGATTTACTAGCTTATGCTCGCGACTTCCTCCGTGTGGACTACATACATTTCAAATCCCTTTTTTACCCCTGTAGGCTGTAGGGGTTGAATTTTCAAAAATCCTTTCTTAGCAGATGTCTACGTCATGTCAATAGCTAAATGCATTTCCAGCTCTATCCGTTCAGTGGTTTCAGCTGTGCGTTGATAGATCAGTCAGTCAGTCAGTCACCTTTTCCTTTAATATATTTAGATTTAGTGGTACGGACGGTAGGCGTGTTTGCGTTGCGAGCTGATCTTTTCATCAGTCAATGTCAGTCAAAATTTTGTTATTCGCGCTGTAAGAAAGAAAAGTAAAATCATATACCCATACGCAGACATCCCCTCCACTGCGAGGGAAGTTCTTTTTAGAGTGATGCGTTGTGGTGGCGATGTGTCCCTGAACAGTGCCAACACTTCATCCTACAGATAAATCACAGCACTACGCCACATCATGCGTAGCGATGTCATGCGGCGCTGCACCGCACGCACAACGGACTTGGGACCAGAGAGACGAGGGGAGAGGTGATGCAGAATATCGCCATCGTACTCTCTGCCGAAGTAGTAACGCAGTGCCCATGTGGCAACCTAATGCACCAGAACCGCATCGTGTGCCCTCAGTCTTATCCCACACGATGCATTAAACAACGACGCCATCTTGTACACGCGACGCTAACTTGGAAGTGGTGTGGCAGTTTTATTTTTGTGTTAAGTATATTGTTTTATAAGCTTATGCTAGGAGTGGGTACGACAATAGTGCAACGGGGTTTTAATCGCCGACCTTTCATTCCGCTTCTCAACTGTAGAGTTGTTGAGAAATGAGGTTATTATACCCATATTAGTTTCTACGCGGCAGCGTACGAGAATGCTAAATCGCTTGACGGCACCGCTTTGCCGGTAGGGTGGTAGGCTACAGATCCTCCCACCAGACATTCCGCGTCATCGTGACTTCCTACCGTGTTGCTGCTGATCGCATATCTCTGCCGTTGTGCGTAGTGTCTGACCAGGCCTTAATAGGTTTAATGGAAAGTACAAATAGCAGACAAAAGGGACAATTTGAATAGACAGTAACTATGTCCGAGGATTTAATGTGAATGACAACCACTCTTGTTTCTAAATCTAAGCTTATAGATTAACTATTATGTTACTACTAGATGATACCCGCTGCATTAATTTAGGTTTTAAAAATCCCGAGGGAGCTCTTTGATTTTCCGAGATAAAAGTAGCCCATGTTCGTTTACAGGATGCGAGCTATCTCTGTACCAAGTATATGATGCCCGAAACTTCAGTAGACTTAGGTTTTTAAAAATCCCTTTGAAACTCTGATTTGATTAAAATGGTAGTTCTCTATAAGGTTTTCAAAGGTGCGTGAAGTCTGCCAATCCTCCCATGGTCAGCTTGATAGACTATGGCCAAACCCATAGACTTATATATTACTTTGCAAACCCTTCTCACTCCGAGAAGACACGTGCTCAATAATGAACCGGCGCGCGCGGCGGTGGATTGATGATGAACATTAATATACATACATATATTCATACTTTCCTTTTACTTTTTTGCCTGACTACTTATGTGTGTAACAATGAATGACTTTTGAAAGAAAAGAAAGGAAAGACGTTTATTTTCCAAACTGTGCCACACATCACATCTCATAACTAAGAGCTGGTTAGTCACTTTTCTAGTTTGTGGAAAAAACAAATTGTACGTACTGACAGCATTGAAAATGTTGCTGACACGCAATGTGGAGTCCCCGGTATTTGGGAACACAGGTGCTGTTTACGTATGCGTGGTACTACATGGTGCATGTAGCACTAACAACAGCGAATACTGATTGATTGTATGCTCGCCCTAATTAAAACTGACACTTTTGCATAACAGTAAACATTTCTCTCTGGAATCGGGCTTTACTGAACAGTTTTATATGATTTACTCGATGGTGCCCACGACTTTCTCCGCGTGGAGTTACGGTTTTTGAAAATCATTCGATTTTCCGGGATAAAAAGTAGCATATGCCCGTTTTCAGGATGCAAGCTATTTCTGTACCAAATAGATGATGCTCGCAACGTTGTCCACGTGGATTAAGGTTTTTAAGAATCCTTTGGGAACTTTTTGATTTTCAGGGACAAAAAGCCTTTGCCCTTCCTTCGGATATAAGCTATCTCTGTACCAAATTTCGTCAAAAATGGTTAAAAAGATGGGCCGTGAAAAGCTAGCAGACGGATAGACAGATACACTTTCGCATTTATAATATTAGTAGGTATTTGGATCGTCCGTTGTGCCAGATCCTTCTTTCCACGCACATGCAAACTGTGGAACCAACTCTCATTGGCGGTGTTCCCACTAGATTACAACATGGGGTTATTCAAGGGGCAGAACAACAAATTCCTGAAAGGCATCGTCAGTTCCTCTGGTGCTGCAAATGTTCATGGGCGGCGGTAATGACTTAACATAAGGTGATCCGCCTGCTCGTTTGCTCGCTATTTCTATTTAAAAAAAATGCCAAAGTGTGTCTGACTGTTACGTCCGGTTTCAATATTATTTAGTAATCTGTCGATAAGTTACTTAGCAAGATAGTTGTACCTATTCTATCTTTTGTAACAAATATATACTACGTTGCTAAAGTAACTCACACTGATAATATAAATAATAACACAACACAAATAATTGCGGTGTCATTCAAGCTCTGCCTGGACTGTACCATTCAAATTGTGGAATTTCCCCGTAATACACAGTACACTATCACTTATTGATACAGCGTTATTTGATTCTCGTAATGTATCGGAAATACAGTTGTTCAGTGTGGGTAATGCTGTATGAAATATTGCAAGAGTAAACACTCAAATTGGGTTTCTGTTGCACTTTGTACAAGTACGAGCTAATCAAATAGCATTGCACTTCATCGCAAATACAAATACTGGGACAATGATTGGTTTTCGTACTTATGCCTAAAATAGTTGTTCATAGTTAACCTTATAGTACTATTATATTATATTCTGTGACCTTATTAAGATAACCAAATGTACAACAGCAGTTTTTTAATCAAAGTTAATTTCATAAAGAAAATAATTTATTAATAAGTGTGTAGCTTAGCACGGGACTACGCACGGGAGCACAAAAAATGTTTAATTGAAATTCCTTATTTTTGTAAAGTAAGAAATTTTACGAAAAAATATTCTAGAGCTAAGAATTCCAAAAACATTAATTAAATTCCGCCTAGATTCCATTTTTGAGAATAGGTACAATATGTAGTAAGAATTTATTTATACCTAGTTAGCTAAGTATGGTAGCGATAGGTTTCGTTTAAGTAACAGCGGATCAGATTATCGTTCTTTCGACAATTCGGAATTAAGTCCGCAGGATTTCTAAAATAAGAAATACCTACTTATCATTATTTTCGAGTACGTACGTCGTTCATCTCTACTACTACATAATAAATTACGTGTTCCCACTTCGTATTAGCAGGAGCTAATCAAATAGCATTTTGACTTCATCGCAATATTTAATGAACAGCGTAGCTTCGTGCATTTCGGTTCCCTTTGTACGTCGAAAACACAAATTGTTCATGCTTGGGTTATATTGTGTGAGTTTATGAAGAGAGGAGACGACAATGAATGTCATCACTTAAGCTTTTGCTACTTAGTTGCCTCCCTTTAATGAACGTTTTCATCTTTAATCTTTATAATGGTTCGCTTACATGGGCAATTTTGTAAGCAATTGTTGCTCGGCAACACGTATGGATCAACCTGGAACAATAAGTGGAGCATCTGGAGCAATTATTATTTTGCATAACATTGATGTCGGGTATTGCTCGGTATTGCAGTAAATTGCTTCATGTGGTCGTGACGTCTAATTAACTAAATTGCCTGGAATTGCGGCATTTCAATTGCCCGTGTACAAGTGTAAATCTTTGATGGCATTTCTGTTCATCGTGGCTTGTATCATCAGGCATCTATCTGGCTTGCCGCACATCGTGACAATAACCGATAATTAGTACGAACCTCCTTTTGGGGCAATTTCTAATTTTAATTTAATTTAATTCTTAATTATTTATTTTTTCATTTTATTGTTTTTAAACAATTGTACATTTGACATATTTTGTTCAAATGGGTTCAAATTGCCTGAAATAAATGACTATTACTATTATTATCATTTCGCGTTGTAGGAAACATAAACTTCGGAAAGTATATGTCTGTCATAAATACTATCTGTCCCGGCTTACTCACACACACAGACACCGACAGACGGACAGATAGTATTTATAATGGAAATCACACGGTAGTTTAAACGCTAATATATGTCTGTCTGTCTGCTAACTTTTCACGGCCGCGATTTGAATGTTTTGTACCTACAAAGATAGCATCCTGGGGATGAACATAGGCTTTTTATTCCGGAAAAACGAAGATTTTTGAAAACCTACATCTACGCGGACTAAGTCGCAGGCATCATCTTCTCTCCGAAAAAGACGTTCTAGTAAAGAATACATTTCTTGTTATATTATGACAAGAACTCATTATTGTTTGCGCGTATAAGAACAAAATAAATGCCATATTTTTCTTCTTATTTCGCCCATACTTACAGAACACATTTTTCTTTGTAATAATTATGTGTCACATTGCGTGCGGAAAACTCGGCAACGAGTAGCTACTAGCTGTACATAAATGTAATACGTAACTATATGATATACATAATATTATGTGCAAGCGTTATTTGTTTCTCACGTCTTATTAAATATGTAATTTGGGAGGACATTAAATGCTTCCATGTTTTCTTCGTAATACACTAAGTTTAAGAAATGCTAGAAATTATAATCAGTACCCTTATCATAAATGCGAAAGTGTGTTTGTTTGTTGGTTTATTGGTTTGTTGGTTTGTCCTTCAATCACGTCGCAACGGTGCAACGGATTGACGTGATTTTTTGCATGGGTAAAGATAAAGACCTGCAGAGTGACATAGGCTACTTTTTATCCCGGAAAATAAAAGAGTTCCCAAAGGGATTTTTAAAAAACCTAATTCCACGCAGACGAAGTCGCGGGCATCAGCTAGTTATAAATATTCAGCTAATAGATTCGCAGAATTTTTTTTGTTTCTAAATCCTGCGTTAACGTTTTTAAGTTTAATTTAAGATATTTTATTTTTAGCATCTCCAGAAAAAATAGAAACCCTCATAGGATCACTTCTTTGTCTGTCTGTCAGTCTGTCGTGTCTATCGAGACCGGTCAAGGGAATCAAAACGGAAAGGGAAAAGGTACATAGAACATCCCGTTGACTTAGAATCAATGAAATTTGGCAGGTACCTTGCTAGGTACCTAGGTCCTAGCACTGTTTTATAGCACAAGTAAAGGAAAAAATCCGAAAATCGTGAAACCGTTAGTTACATCACGAAAAAATTAAAAGGGTTTATTTCTTGTCAGTCCGACTGGTTTTGTTTTTTTTAATTCATTAAGAAAATCAAATAATATTATCAGCATTATCAAGTCGTATAATTTTTAAGAGGTTTAAAGTAATGTGAAGTTGTTGAAATTATGTCATTGTAATATTAACATTATTGTGAAGTTATGTTAAAGTCGTATAATTATGTCTAATTGCTAGACAAATGTTATTGTAATCAAATTACATAACGTTCTATTGTTAGTGTTTCAATACAACAATAATAATTATCCGGCATAATTACTACTTAAGCTCATGTTAGTTCAACGATTGGGAACCTCAAAGATAGTACAGTAACCACAAAGGTAGTATATAAAATACAATTTTTTTTATTTATAAACAAATTTTGTTGTGATGTAACCACAAATTCACGGTTTTCAGATATTTCCCTGTACGTGTGCTATAAGACCTACCTAACTTCCACGTGATTCTAGGTCAACGGAAAGTACCCGTAGGTTTCTTGACAAACAGACAGACAGACACAACGAAGGGTTCCCTTTTTCTTCTTGAGGCACGGAACTCTAAAAAGGTCACTAGGTAAGCGCAATTTATAATTTGGAAGTTTATTTGAATGCAAAATATTTCTATTCTCTTCACATCTTGGCATCATCATCATCAGATATAATTTAACTACACTACACTACACTACACTTTATTTTAATCAATAAGCACTAACATTACTAACATAGCTATAAGGAAATATTGTTACTAACACACTTAACTCTAGTAAATATATAGTTGTAAATTTAAATATGGACTAAGACTGGTCTGAAATAAAAGATTATTTATTATTATAATTGTTTGACAGGACAACTTTCTCAATATTTTATTTTATTTGATAGGAAAACTTACAGCTATAAAGAAAACTACCTACCCACTTTTAATGCCTACTATCACAAAAAAATAAAGTAAAAGTAAAACTTTTTGTAGATAGAAATAAACAAAAAGAAAAGCTCACACAGGAAAACTTAAAAAGGAAAATAGGAGCTATGAGAGTAATTTGGAAAATCATGGTTATTGGTTTCTAATTAAAATGTAACTGCACGTAACATGCAAATGTCTAAAATATATAAAAGGAAAAGATGACTGTCTGGCTGATCTATCACCGCACAGCTCAAACTACTGGACGGATCGGGCTGAAATTTGGCATGCAGATAGCTATTATGATGTAGGCGTCCGCTAAGAAAGGATTTTTGAAAATTCAACCCCTAAGGGGGTGAATAGGGGTTTGAAATTTGTGTAGTCCACGCGGACGAAGTCGCGAGCATAAGCTAGTGTCTAATATACGAAAAACCGGTCGAACTTTTTTCATTATTTATTCAGATCTCGAAATACGAACACAATAAAAAAACAATATCCATTATCCACGGAGGTAGGCCACGTAATACTGCTTACAAAAGGAATTTATTTGATTTGATGCATGGATTATGTACAAATAAATTCGTTGTGAGTGACATTTTATTATTGAAACATATTTAATTATTCGGAATATGGATACAGAGACGAAATAATATTGTAGCAATATCCGTTGTAACGGATACCTACCTACATAAATCCATATTAATCCTTATCCAATCTGCTGAAGCTGTGCTAGCCTAGTGGTCAGGACGTCCGCCTTCCAATCGGAGGTCGGGGGCTCGATCCCGGGCTCGGTACCTCTAACTTTTCGGAGTTATGTGCGTTTTAAGTACCTAATTAAAATATTACTTGCTTTAGCGGTGAAGGAAAACATCGTGAGGATACCTGCATGCCTGAGAGTTCTCCATAATGTTCTCAAAGGTGTGTGAAGTCTGCCAATCCGCACTTGGCCAGCGTGGTAGACTATGGCCAACACCCTTCTCACTCTGAGAGGAGACCTGTGCTCTGTAGTGAGCCGGTGATGAGTTGATCATGATGATGATGATGAATCCTTATCCATACCTACTTAATATTATAAATGCGAAAATGTGTCTCTGTCTGTCAATCTGTTTCTCTGCTAGCTTTTCACGGCCCAGCCGTGAAAATTTGGTACATGGATAATATCTTGCACCTCGGGAAGGGACATAGGCTACTTTTTGTCCCGGAAAATCGAAGTTTTTAAAAACCCTGAATTCATGCGGATGAAGTGGCGGGCTTCATCTAGTTAATTTATTAATGTTAATTCGCAAGTGAGTAGGTACCTACTGTCTACCTGCCACTTTGTAATTTTGACCATATCAGAATAATTCATAGATAATATTATAACTTTGTAACATCTAACGAGCTGCAAAACGTAATATCAATCCAGGAAAAAAGAGAAGTTAAGAATGGAAGGAAGGAAGGAGGAATATGTGCACAACTGCACAGGTGGTTAAACTATAACCGGTGGTTAAATAGCCGCTTCGGTACCTACATAATATAAGGCGATTTACATAAGCGACATGGAGCCTAAGCGGCTCCAACGTGCGTTTTGCATTAGGTCTTCGTAAAAAAATCATGCAAACTAAGGTATCAGCTTGTTTTATATACCTTATGTAAAAATATAACGCTATTCACCATCGCTATTCACTGATCCGAATTAATCTTGTACGTTATAAGGCACAAGGTACAAAATAGACAGACCCCGGAAGCCTGGACCCTCTGTTGTAGATCCCTTTTACAAATTACATTATCCTTACCTTTGCCTTTACGCAAGAATCCTTCTGATTTTGAACGTCTTTATAATGTTTATTGAAAGAATCTTTATAGGTTTTCGTAAAATGCTATAGGCACCGCTTAAAGATACATACAGTCTAGTCGGTCGACGGAGACGTAGGAAAGATTATAGGTACCAAATTGTTGCATCGATGTAACAAACTTTAATACTTAATTACTATTTTGCTTTGTAGTGGATCAGTCTTTCGGGTATGAAGATGGTACGACCGTAAAGCTGGCCTATGCTCAAACAGCAGAACATCATATTCTCACTGTATGTATAATTTACGCTGTTATCGAAATGTCATTTATTGGTAATGGGTACCATCCGTACAATCCATTGCTACATAAAAGTCATAAAATGTCTTAATTTAACACAATAATCAATATTATTGAATTGAATTATTTTTGGTAGCGATTTTTTTGGATAATAGATGATGCCCGTGAGTTCATCCACGTGGATTTAGATTTCTTTTAATCCCGTGAGAACTCATTCACTTTCCGTGATAAAAATTAGCCTAGGTATACCTACCTGTCCCCGGGATGCAAGCTGTATGAAATTTTATCGAAATCGATTAAATAAAGCTAGCAGAGAGGCAAACAGACAGAATGACAACCATACTTTCGCATTTTTAATAATAATATGGAAATATGCATTAAGCGAAAATTCCCAGTTCATTCCAACCACATCGATATTAGTTTAAGATCAAAGTGCCGTAACGTAACGGTATCTATCTAATGATCAATATTATCAGTCCATGAACAGTCCTAAATAAACAAAGTTCGGGAAATTGCGGGAATATTTTCCCCGGTAGATGCTAAAATGCCTCTTCGTGTGTAACCAATACAGAAATTAATATAATGTTCTTTACCTAACCCGAGACGTAATACAGTTAATTAATGGGCACCTATACTTCCCCTTATAGGCTCTAGTTAGTTCATACCAGAACTTGGTTGACTATCTTCTAGATAAAACGATTCAGCCGCCGCTGGATTTAGGCAGCGCAAGACCGTGGCGTGTAGAAGTCCCTACAGGAGACCATGTCCAGTAATGGCCGTCTATCGGTTGATTATGACGATGACTACCAGAATACCGGTCTGACCGCATATAATATGTGCGTGTGGGTAAGCCTGAGCGAAACCAACCTAGCCGTATAAGGGTGGTAACGAGATAAGTTCAACGCTATACGCAAGCAACATCAGAACATCTCGTTCGCGTGACAACAAGATGAAAACCGAGTGCAATGCGACATACGCGCCACCTATTCATGTCAGAAACATTCACACAAGTTCGAAAAAATTGTCACAAAGTTTTGGTTTTGACTTAATCAGATGAAAGATGCTTTCAACATACAGGAAAAGGAACAGAACAGACATGACAGCACGTGATAGACATTATTTCTTCTATATTGACACTGACACTTTCATATTTGGGTAGTTTTGTACCTGTTTAAAAATAGGTAGAAATCCCACCCTCGTGAAGCCGAGGCGAGACTGCTAGTTATTGATATGATTAGGTACATAATAAATTTCTTTTGCAAGAAGGATCTACATTTACAGAGTAGGTTCAGTTAGTTTCCCTAGAGAATAGCACCGGAGATTGATCGTTGAATAATTCAAAATAATAACTCAAGCTCAGTTCAAGTGACAACTTCCTCCCGAAAATATTTCCGGCGGCTGGCTTCAACAAAGAGGTTTCATATTTAATTACTAGAGTATGCAATGTTCCGCAAAATGGCGTCAACTGGTGTACAGGTATAGCGTATAACTGAGTAGGTTCCTGCGATAGTGGAGCGGTGCGGGAGGGGTCACAGTTATCATAACTAGGTGAACCACTGAGCTCTCGGGTCACGTCATCACACCCCTTCCGCACCGTTCCACTATCGCAGGGACCTACTCAGTTATGTGTTTGCTAGACAAGCTTTTACACCTTTTATCACCTTTAATCTTCTATCGAAACTTGGAAATGCTCCGCAACTTCACAGCATTATTTCCTCCTTCACCGTTCTTACACGGAACAACGAGAAAACGTGAGCGTTCGTTTTCCTGCCACGTACCTATAATTTGAGTGATATCAACGCAAAAACGCAATCGAGAGTAATAATAGAGTTGGCATGCCTGTCTTAAGATTTTCAAACCTTTATCATTAAAAAAATCTTTATCATATGACGCGTTTTAGTAGTTATATAAGCGATGTGAAAAGCGTGAAATAGAACTGTGAATAGGGGCGGACTAACAAATTCCTGAAAGGCCGGCAATGCATCGGTAGTTTCGATGCTGCAAATGTTTATGGGCGGCGGTAATCACTTAACTTGAGGTGACCCGCTTGCTCTTTTGCTCGCTATTTGTATTTTTTTAATAGTTTAACTAAAACGTTAATGTCTTTTTAATCATTAATATTAAGTGTGGTCACTTTTTGATTACTAATATTATGTTGCTCTATAAGTATTTAACTCAATGGCCTTCAACAAGTGTAACAAAATATATTTGCCTTGCGCGTCTTGGGTTCCAACTATTCAGGACACTACCCAAACAACAATCAATCATCCTCTAGATATATTGTGTCCTCAGGGCTCAGGCCTCAACTTATTTCATATAAGAGAGATGACGTAGTTATTATGTGCCACGTCTATTAGATTTTTTGTTACTGTACTGCAAATACAGCGTGTATCCAGAACGCTGGCAAAAACGAAGACAGGTGATACCAAAAAAATACGTGAAAAATAAAATAAAAAAATCGTATAATTTTATCAAAGTTTACGATTACGTTTTATTCTTTGCAATACATTGCAAAAATAAAACATCTGACTGACGCTAGAGGTCAACGAACGTTGCGTAAGTAAGCTACGTCCGCGTGGATTTAGGTTTTTTAAAAATCCCGTGGGAACTCTTTAATTTCCAGGGATAAGAAGTAGTCTATGTCCTTCCCCGGGATGTAAGCTGACTCTGTACCAAATTTCATCGAAATCGGTTAAACTGCTGGGCCGTGAAAAGCTAGCAGACAGACAGACACACTTTCGCATTTATAATATTAGTATGGATTGTATTCTACTTTATTTTCGTCACTAGCTCAATAGAGTTGTACATATAATACGCGACAGATCGAGATGGGAATCGGGGAGGGAACGCCCCGCACACCCTCACAGCCCCCGATTGCCATCTCGACCTATCGCGGACTATAGGTCTGTATATTTTATGTAATCGCTGTACTCCGCTGTTACGGGGAATCCTTTGTCTTTCTGAAATTAAAATGTTCTAAGTACCTTGATCACTCCTGAGTTCGCCGCAAATTAAAAACAAATCTTTGTTCCAAAAGAACTCAAACTTGCATCTCTTATATTCGAATAGGACCACTAACGAGGTCCTATTCGAATAGCTTCTCAAAGTATTGACTGTAGGAAGTGAATAGATTTTTCTTTTTAGTCATGCCCCCGTCCAGAAGACTAATGTATCTCCAACCCACAGGCGACATAGGAACGGGGCAGGATTAAAGGCGAGCACAAAAGATACAAAGGGAACGAAATGCATCCGGTCGTATAAGGGCCTCTTGAAAAGCTAGAGTAGGATTTTTGTCCCTGATTTTACAAATTTTTGAAAGCTGGGAAAAATTTCGACCATCTAGCCTAACTAAATATACTAAGGAGAAGTTCCACAGAATACTTACTACAAGCTTCCAGGTAGAGAAGGATCTCCGCAAATTCATTTACTTAAATAAATAGCAACTCTTGTTATGACGCAATATCTAACGGCCTAAAATTTAACAAGTGCCTCTTTCTATCGCGTAAACGTTTATCTTTTATCTGTAATAAAAGATAAGAGTTAAGAAATTGGTCGAAAGGGATCACCCCTATGTATATCTATATTTCACAGGTCGCGTAACCAAGTAAGCCTGGCCTGATAATTCTCATGATAGGCTTCAAAATAGCATTAGGAGAAATTTTAAGTAATACAGTTCCCGGCAGAAAATATTGTACATCGACCTTTAGAAAGAGATAGCGGTTTCGTAGAGCGTTCTTTGTCGTTGAGACCGACAAAACGTCACATAGGTGTGAGTAACAGACACAACGCTATATAAAGCCGAAATCTCATTCTAATGGTCGTCACCTACAATATTTATTGCCGGCTACTATATAATTATAGGTATTATTAATTGCTAAAATTTCCGGGATAAAAGTAACCTAAGTTTGTCACCGGCATTCAAACTTCTCCATGCCGTTAAAAGATAACAGACAGAGAGATACACTTTTGCATTTGTAATTAGTATGGACTAGCTACTAGTGCCCATGACTGTCCGCTTATATTAAGGTTTTTAATAAATCTTTGGCAACGACAAATCGTTGCTACGAGAAAATGAAATCAAAATTTTCATAGATATGTCATTCCCTAGGATGCAACCTATCTCTTTGCAAAATCTTAAAAAGATCGGTTCAGCCGTGAACAGGTATACGAACACGGAAAAATACAGCCTAACGTAAGTTTAGACTTTTAAAGAGGCCTTAAAAATATTAAATAACAAACTTCAACAACTTCACAGCTACAGCAGTTAAAGGTTTTACTACTCCAGCTAAGCTTTTACAGAAGTCTGTGGCAATGCAGAAAGAATTTTTGTTTTATATGGTTCTTTTAGAACTCTACACTTTATACGAGAGAAATGTATTACATCAACTGAATCACATAAACCACTAAAAAAAACTAACTAGATAGTTGCCATCATTACTTTAGTAGTAAAGTAATAATGGCAACTATTATTATAATACTCATATAATATACTCAAATTTCTCACACCTCGTGAATGAACATTGATAGATCAGTCAGTCAGTCAGTCAGCTTTTCTTTTCACATATTTAGATTTAGATATAGAAGATACATTCAACTTGGATTTGTTTGCAAGTCAGGATAAATAACCAAAACCGAAAAAGTAACTCGATACCAACGACAAGTAAAGATAAATACGGGAGGCTCAACAGTAAATTTATCGTCAGTGAGGGAATTTGGGACCCAAATACTCAAGTCACGTATTCGACTTCGCGCTTTTGCACGTATTTTATGTTGACCAGTTGCTACCTACCCAGTATTTTGCATTTTTGAAATGAAAACTTCTTTAGGCGCACTTAAAGGCGAATTTGGGGTGGGTAAAAACTTTAAGGTTGCGTCACATGCTAATATACTAGGTGAGCAGCGTTTCACCCCAGCTGCACTAGGTAGAACTTCTGAAAAAAAAAATCAACTGTAAACTGAGTATCTGAAATAGCCAACAAAAAAATTTATGCCTGAAACTAACATCAAAATTTCGGATAAAAGAAAGTCGTAATTTATAAAAGGATCACCTTTGTTCGTTTAGAAACGGAGTTGATTTATTGAATTAATTAGTTAGGTACGCAAGATTTAGGGTCTGCTCCGAATATTAGAAGGTCTATATTGATTATAAGCTGTCTTTGTAGTCAGAGAGAAGCGGAGAGGAGGACAATTTGTCATGTGTGCTTTGCTTTCGGAAGTTATGGTCTTTATGTTCGACGCACACATGGCTGAAAATCCCTCTGCAATAGTTGAAATTTTTTTCGGTACTTAGGGCTTTTCTAATATTATGTTTGGCAACTATTAAAAAGATATGCCCGGCTTTTATGGCAAAATATCCAGTCCTAATATCGCACTAAGTTCGACCAGAGTAAACTAGAGTGAGGGAACTCTTGGTTTGATCCTGAATCGACGATATGTCAAATATTAGGCTATGGTAACGTAAAAGCAAAGAAAAATAGGGCTACTTTAGGGCTACCAGCGTCAAATGGACTACATTAGATGCCTGCCAGTGACGTTGAAGCATCGACGTTTTGTTAGAAGTTCCCACTGTCGTGAACTGTGGTCCGGCTCATTGTATTTTGAGTCTGGCAAACAAGAAATGCTAGAGACGATCTAGCAATATTGAAAATTCATGAGACGTCAGCAGAAAGAGTCAGTCGCATCAGGCACATCAAAGACAATCTGTGTAAGTATTGGGTTATTTTTAATTTGGTTTTTATTTTTCATGTACCAAAATAAATTGTAACTACAAAGTAATAATAAATCAAGTTACATTGGAAATGCTTATCTCTAAACAGAGATTTCATCCAGCTTCCCATTCGGGATTGTGAATAAGGCGTATTGATATAGGAATAGGTATTATGGTGTTAGTCAGTTTCTGCAAACAAACTTGTATAAATTGATTAGCATCGAGTGTCTACACACTGCAAGTGACTTGCCAAAGCTGATTTCTGCAATAAATTGCGGAAATTATTTGCCAAAGGACGCTCCTAATATTATGCTTCACATACCTACGTGTTTATTTTCACATTCCTTTTACACACTTTTTTCGTTCGCTGCACAGACTCCATTATTCACGACGTTAAGTATATTGTTACATATACAAGTTGTGCAAATTGCCTCTCACGTTGAAAATGATCACTTCATGTTACTGCTTATACAGGGTGTAACCAGAACAATTTTTCACATTAAGTATTAGAAATTTCATTCCTTTCGCTTATTTAATTTGATAACATTTACATATGCCTGTAAGTTGTAACCTTGTAAGAATCATGAATGCATTATTAATTCAGGATACACCTTAATATTCTGCGAACATTTCGTCTGGGAATTAGAATTCTCCTCTGTACCCACTACCCACCCCGGATATATCGGTCAAATCAAATGCTCCCTCTGGGAAATGGAAGTGCAGCTTGTGGAAGAGATCATTTATAACGTTGTTCAATTTAAAATATTATTATTTGATGTTTAAAAGCATTAAACTTGTGACTTTATCCCTTTTTATTATCATTATCTCCAACAATCAAAACTAATAAAATTGTAACATCATCATCATCATCATGAACCTATCACCAGCCGATCACGGATCACTCCGCAGAATGAGAAGGGTTTAGGCATAGTCTACCACGCTGACCAAGTGCGGATCCACAGACTTCATACATCATTTTGAGAACATTATAGAACTTCAGGCATGCACGATTTCCTCACGACGTTTTCCTTCACCGGTAAAGATAGTGCTATTTTTTAGTAAATAATTGTTTAAAACGCACATAACTTCGAAAATTTAGAGGTGCACGCACGGGATCGAACCTTGAACCACCCGAATATGACGCTGACGTCTTAGCCACTAGGCTATCACAGCTCTTCCTGATTGCCACGCGCCACCCGTTTGTTGAGACCTGGAGAGTGACATAGGCTACTTTTAATCCCGGAAAATCAAAGAGGTCCCACGCGATTTCTAAAAACTTTCTAAATCCACGCGGACGGAGTCGCGGAAATGAAGTAGTAATAATTATACTTTATATTAGTATACTTACGAATTTATACAAGCATCTTGGGATCCCAGCGTCTACCGGTTCTTCGCACTATCTAGTCTAATTCACGTCTCTATCGTTACGTACAAATCCGGTTTGAATAATGTATGACGCGCAAAAAATTCAAGGGATGCACTAAGATCGCACAAGTAGTAAAGAGAGCTTATGCCATTTGTCACGCCACAGGCATGGGAACAGACAGCTTTGTCTTGATGAATGTTCCTCGAGGTTCCTGTGAAAGAGTGAGCCTTTAACAAAGACCGATTGCCGTCGCGTTACCGTTCCATTACTTCAATTTTATTATTAACTAGCTTATGCTCCCGACTTCGTCCGCATGGACTACACAAATTTCAAACCCCTATTTCACCCCCTTAGGGGTTGAATTTTCAAAAATCCTTTCTTAGCGGATGCCTACATCATAATAGCTATCTGCACGTCAAATTTCAGCCCGATCCGTCCAGTAGTTTGAGCTGTGCGTTGATAGATCAGTCAGTCAGTCAGTCAGTCAGTCACCTTTTCCTTTTATATATATAGACTAGCTTATGCTCGCGACTTCGTCCGCGTGGACTTTACAAATTTCAAACCACTATTTCACCCCCTTAGGGGCTGAATTTTCAAAAATCCTTTCTTAGCGGATGCCTACGTCATAATAGCTATCTGCATGCCAAATTTCAGCCCGATCCGAATCCGAGTAGTTTGAGCTGTGCGTTGATCGATCAGTCAGTCAGTCACCTTTTCCTTTTATATATTTAGATCTACAGAATTCGTCCAGTTACAGTTTTATTGTAAGTAGGTATAGATTTTCATTAAAAAAAGTTACAAATCTTTCTCTTTTTTTCTTAGACTTTATTTACAGATTAGCAATTTAAATATAACAAGTAGCCTTTAATACAATTTTACGTTAACGTAAAAAAGATAACACAGCTTTTGCAACCGTACACGTAGAACGTAATTATTTGGAAATTAAGGCCCAGTTTAGTAATTAATTACCATTCTCATAACGGACGCTGATCCCCTAAATTACTTCCCCTAAACAAAATTTATTACATTTTGTTACTTTGATAGCTTTTCTACCAATTAACTGCCAACTTTTTTAACCACATTTTTAACGACTATATATCAAATTGAACGAAAGATGAATACAGACGTAAAAATTCCTCGATTTAATAAAACACTGTTATTTAGAGGATTGTATGGATGGTAAGTATGGATGGAAAAATTGAGCTTGACAAAAAATAAAAAATCGCGTGTCACGATCGCTTTATATCGTTGAACAAATGTACTAATGCTTCATACTTATTCTTATTTCGAGCAAATTATTTTAAACTCGCTTATGCCCGCCACTTCGTTCGCGTGGATATAGGTTTTTTTTAAATCCCGTGCGAAGTTGTATTTTCCGAGCCTATCTGTTAATCCATATAATCCATCCATCCGGATATAATCTATTTCCATTCCAAATTTCAGCCCAATACGTCCAGTAGTTTTTGCGTGATACCAAACATACCCACACACACGTATACAAACCTTTATATACGATATTATTAGTGTGATATCCAGTTCACATTATTGTCTCTGCTAACAAAATAGATTCTAATTTAATTATAATTCAATCAGCATTAGTACATAAACTATGTACGTACTAATCCAGAATATGACATTTATAATAGGTATTGTATTACTGTGACTATGAATTAATTTCATTCACCAATCGGTCCCTTGTGCATTATATTATAGGAATTTTATATACCAGCCAGCGGCACGGGCATGTAGATAACTACATATAAATGACCTTAGGAAGCCCATTTATTTCTCTTCATTTATTTGTCTATGTCAATGTCATCACTTATCTATGTCTATGATTACATAATTTGAATCTGCCGCGCATTGACACGACAGAGCTGTCAAGTGTCAACTGTCAGGTTGTTATTTTTTTAAAACGTTAGCTGTGCGAGTGAATTTCGAATTATAATATAAAATTAGAATTTAAAGTTTAAACAATACCTAATAACAGTGAAATAATAGCTTCAATTGTTGTTTCTCTTTACAGGTAAGATAATCTTTAACACCTTAGGTGTTTGGTTCTTGTAAAATGTCAGGTCGTTAATAAAACATAATTCTCTTTACAGAGCAACGCAAGATCTTTTATTTCACAAGTGTGTTTATAAACACATTATATACACTCAAATTATTATACTTTAAGCTTTGATGAATAAAAAGATGAATAATAACCAGATGAGCTTGAGCGTCAAAAAGTTTCCGTGAAAATATTTTTTCATCCACGATTAGAAGTTTTTAATATTTTGCTATTTAGGCCGACATAGTACGTCCACCGCTGAACTCGAACTTTTATTACAAAAATTAAAGTCTAGACATAAATTTAAATTTAAAAAATGTAAATATTGAGATACTTGGTGTTAAGAGCGTTTAATGGAGCGTGGACGTGAATTCTCCCCGAGTCCCGACCCGGGTAATGTGACCGGCAGATGGCTCGGATGGACACTGTCAGGTCCACTTTATCACATTACTGTACCCTAATGTTGGGATAATACTCTACTCTGTGATAATACTGCGCCATCGATTTCAAAACTAAGCTCTTCGTAGTATACCTAACTACTAAATACGGAGATAGGTACTCGTAGGTATGTATTGTGCATTATGGGTGCTCAAAGTGTTTGTCAGAACTGAACTTTATAAGAAAATGACCGCAAGCAATGCAACTAAATGAATCCTTTAACATGCTTTAACTGTCCATCCATACTAATATTATAAATGCAAAAGTGTATCTGTCTGTCTGTCTATCTGTCTGTCTGCTGTGTGCTGTGTGCTGCTTTTCACGGCCCAACATTATCCGATTTTGATGAAATTTGGTACAGAATTAGCTTATATCCCGGGCAAGGACATAGGCTACTTTTTATCCCGGAAAATTAAAGAGTTTCCACGGGATTTTAAAAACCTAAATCCACGCAGACGAAGTCGCTTACATCAGCTGTTAGTATAGTAGGTACCTTATATTTCATACTTGCTATTCTCAGTAAAACTGCTTTCCGAACCTGTGGTAGAGTCGTAACATGTCATATAAGAACCACAAATTGAATATCAAATAAGTACTTACCTAGATATTTTTGTAACACTTAATGCAAACATTTTGGAGGCACTTGCATTAATTTAATACTAGGTCCTGAGTAGGTAAGTCTGTTAAGCTTCGTATCCACTAGAGGAAGCTTAAGTGGAGACTATATTACCTGAACCAAGCACACTTTCCTAAATCATATTTTGTAAATTTTATAGTCGCGCTCAAAGGAGCCTCAGTCCGGACGTCCGTTTGTGCGAGTACACAGAGTGCACAGAGGCAGGAATCCATTTTAGCAGCCTTAAATGGACTTTAAGCAACGTGAAACCAGTCCCAGTCAAATTTTTTTTTTTTCAAAAATTTATAGCTAGTGATGATGTAAGGATTCTAACAGTACCTCATAAATCAAAATCTGTTTAGGCATTTAGAAAGTATGGAGGAACGTGTGTGTGTGTGTGTTTACGTGTATGAATGCGTGCGTGAGTGTGTGTTTATATATGCATACATGAACCCTGACAAGATTAGGTACACTCCTATCAAAGCAATAAGGTTGAGCAATCGTGTAAAAATCAAACTCACTAGGAAAAAACCTAAACATTCACGCAAATTATCTTAAAAGCAATCATAACTGTGACTTTCCCGACAATCGTTTCCCGATTCAGCTTCAGAACCGTCTCTTTCTGAGATTCAATCGACTGTACAAATCGCAGAATTTGTAGGTCAGGTTACCACCGACAATCCTTAAAAATCAATTTTAATTTTATAGTAGCGTAACTGTAGATTTTACTATTTCCGCTGTAGTTTTGTGCAAATAATATTTTTGAAGCTAAAGCAATTTGTAAACTTAACTTGTATTAACTTGTCTGTTAACATTTTAATATCTTACGTCTTAATATGATAAATTTGAAATTTTGTATGTTTGAGGTTTGTTACTCCTTAGCTCCACAATGACTGAACCTACTTATTTGTTTGAAATTTTGAGCGGAGATAGCTTACCTATATATACCCTGAATTAGCACATAGGCTTTTGATCTCGAAATTCAAAGAATTTCTGCAGGATTTTTGCAAAACCTATATCCATGCGGATGAAGTCGCCGGCATCATCTAGTAATTTGATACAAGATAGTAACAAATTTCTCTGTATACATGTTAATTTGGAATACATCATCATGATCAACCCATCATCGCCGGCTCACTACAGAGCATGGATCTCCTCTCAGACAGTGGCGTGCAGGTCATAGAGGCATAAATGCACTGCTTACCCCAGTTGTACTAGCTCAATGCATATTTTTCATTATGACCTGCCAGTAAATAGTCTCCTGCCTAACTAATGCCTACCCTGGCTTTAAACTCTGTGCACGCCACTGCTCTCAGAGTGGGGTTTTGGTCACAGTGTCTATACCACGCCCAAGTGCGGATTGGCAGACTTCACGCACTTTTGAGAACATTATGGAGAACTCTCAAGCATAGAGGTTTTCTCACAATGTTTTCCTTCACCGTTAAAACAAGTGATATTTAATTACTTAAAACGCATATATAACTCCGAAAAGTAAGTGCGTGCCCGGAATCAAACCCCCGACCTCCGATTGGGAGGCGGACTTCCTCACCACTAGGCTATCACAGCTTTGGAATACACAAGATGTTAAACCGTAAATCCTTGAGGTTCCCATTTGGATAAGCACAAACATATTTCAGCAAGCGTTCAATGTAAGAGCGATAAAGTAAGGAATGTGAAATTTACACATAGGATAGCACCGGGTTTCCGAGCTATTTCCTTAAATATCTATATTGCCTTCCCTTTACGTGGTTAGAATATTTGACACCGAACGAATAACCAACTAAAAGCTCCAACAACATGAAAATTATGTTTTTGGAGGTCGGTTCGGTGTAAATTACAAATACACAAAGAACTTCTCTTAGTACTAATTATTACATTAATTGTTAGTATTCCACGGTCCCAATGTGCTAGAATGGCAGCGCAGCAACAGTGTCAGCTAAACTATAGATGCTATAATACTATAACTACGTATAGGTAGATAAAAAATTTCCTTTTTTAGCATTTTGTAGAACTCTACAAAACACAAGAAAAAACTTATTTACTACGAAGTCTGGAAACTCGTTATAGTCTTAAAAGAGTTTATAAACTTTTACACTACATTTAGGTACTGAGGTAGGAGGTTTTAGGGGTCTTTCTTAAAACAGGAAATTGTTTAAGCTCGAATGTAAACGGTTAAGCATACATATTATATTTTCTTAAGATTTCTGCCTGTTTTATGGAACTTACCTACATAATCGTGAAAAACTAATTCAATCTAAAAAGTTTGCCATCAAAGAAAACAGTACTCGTATACACGAGCACGGGTCTCCTCTCAGAGTGAGAAGGGTTTATAGTCGTAAGGGCCATAGTCTACCACGCTGGCTATGTGTGGATTGATAGACTTCACACACCTTTGAGAACATTATGGAGAACTCTCAGGCATGCAGGTTTCCTCACGATGTTTTCCTTCAACGTTAAAGCAAGTGATATTTAATTAAATAAAACACGCATAGCTCCGCAAAATTTAGAGGTGCGTGCCCGGAATTGAACCCCCGACCTCCAATTAGAAGGCGGACGTCCTAACCACTAGGCTATCACAGCTTATATTAATAAATTATTAAGTACTTATTATTAATAATTTTAATCAATAAAACTTTGACATTCTATTTATAATTTATTTGACTTTTACTTCATCGTAAATACTGCAGTGAACGTAAAGAATAAATGCAGGAACGATGCGTAGGAAAAGCAAAGTAATCTACACTGTGGCGGTCTAAAAGAGAAGGCGATACAATGTGTATCGCCATCTCTAGATTTGAAATTCTACCTGGAATAGCTTGCAGCCTTAATCTCTAGGTATTTCATAAAGGATATATTTTTAAATATTTAATTAAGGAGTAAGTACTGACTAATGGCATTAGGGAATTTTCAATTTCTCTTTTCATTTAAAAGTAATTTTAAACAGTAGGTAATACTTAACTTGCTCTAGAAAAGAGAAAGACTATTAATTTTCATTCATTTTTAATTTTACTCAGCCGCGACGGTTTTCTTCGTTTTAGATTTTAATTAAATGGTATCCTTGAGTTTTATATTCTTATCTCAATTGGAAATAATGGTCACATCGGCACGAAAATGACTTTTTTTCTAATTTATTGTCTATAGTTTTACCTATGACATCCGTTTTTACCCGACTGCGGTGAAGCCCAAAGGAGGGCTATGTGTTTGACCTGTGTGTATGTATGAGTGTCCGATCCTATGTCCGCATATAGTCGTGGGCATAAGCTAGTAAAGTGCATAAAATCCCTTTTTTTAGGGCTCCGTACCTTAAAAGGAAAAAAGGAACCCTTATAGGATCACTTCGTTGCTTGTCTACCTATAGGTAAGAAACCTATAATGTACTTACTTCCCGTTGGCCTAGAATCATGAAGTTTGGCAAGTAGGTAGGTTTTATAGCACACGTACGGGGAAAAATCCGAAAACCGCGATTTTGTGGTTACATCACAAAAAAAAAATGTGGTCACCAACAAATAATTAGTATTTTGAACTTTCAAAGTAAGATTACTATACTAAGTGGGGTATCTATGAAAGAGCCTACCTAACCTGTCCATTCTAAAACAGCTTTTTTTTAAAAAAACGACTGTAGTACCTACGGAACCCTCGGTGCGCGAATCTTATTCGGACTTGGCCAGTTTTTTACCTATAGCTATAAAATTTAATTCATAAAAAATAGATTTCCAAATATCGTTTGCGGGTAGAACGATGCTTTACATCAGAACCTCGTAAGTCAGCTACACGTCCAAATCGACCGATATCAGCGACAAGCCAGCTGCAGCTGCCTCGTAAACAATAGATCGATGACTACTGAAATAGATTTATGGCAATACAGTGGCCTCACAATATTCCAATAGAATTCCAGTCCAGTAATCCGATCCAGTACTGGGTCGCTACTAGCTCAATGTGTATTCCAATAGTATTTCAGTTTAACTATCCGACCTAGTACTAGGTCGTTACTGGAATAATGTGAATAGAATTTTGATCCCAATAGGTACATCGTAACGTCGTACTTGAGTAGGTAAATCTAGTTCAGTAAAAACCGAGAAATTTCTGGAAATGTAGATAGCGCCGTCCATTAGAGTCCAGCTCAGCAATGTAGCTTGATTACCGAGTTGGAACACTAAATTGTGTATTAGCTACCTACTTACTGGAAATTACGGCCAAAATACTAATAGTCATTGTAATACTGATACAAATTACTACAAATTGAAATCAGAATTTTCCATCACGTCTCGTAAAAAAACTTTTGCACTAAGACTCCATGGCCCCAGGGTCTTCACGACAAACGGAACAAAAATGTAACTCTCAATAAGAGAGGCATACTTGCGCCGCTTGCCGTTTGCAGCTGTTTATGCTGCGGTTCCCGGTCTTGATGCTGTCTCCCTGATATGACACGGGGCCAATGTGTCAATGCAAGTTGCGTCTCACATTAGCGCCCGTCCCCCGTTTTTGAACCAGATGGTATGGTTCAACCAGCGTCAATCCATCAGGTCTCTTGCCATCATCCCGACTAATCCCTGCCGGCTCCATGAGCGAGGGAATATCTATGATGGCAAGAGCCCTTTTGATCATGTCGTTTAGAGAGCCATGCCTAATTTAATTATCATCTTTTCTAATAACCAAAAAAAAAAAACACGGAATCAACTCATATTGTAAGGATAATGCAGCTGTATTATAGTGTTAATTCTATGAAAGCTGCCTAGAACGACTCTCATCAAATCGCTTTGTTACGATAATAAACGGCCGCCCTTTACTTTCCCACATAAGAGAAATAATGTTTTATAATGATCATAAATAATACGGTTCATAAAATCGTATATTAAACAACCGAAATGAAGGTTAAGGGCCAACGTATACCTACGGACGAAATGGAGTAGAAGCGAGTCTTTTTGATAACAACTTACACTTTTTTTGATAAAAACTTAAATATTTATAATATGCTTTAATGTACCTACGTTGAAATTGGTTTTCATACTGAAAACACATCCAAAGGAGACTGGAAAGACGCGCAACGACCCCTGGGCGCGTCGTACGTCGTCGCCGTTATGCCATTTTAAATAAAGCTTAGTTTGAATTGTTATCAAGAAAGATGTCGCGCCTCCGGTTCACATGGTGTGCGTTGTGCCTAATAGATTGCCCAGAGAAACTATTTAGTTTAAATTTGAACCATACTATTTCAATTTCAAACTTAAATTGAAACTTGAAAAAAAAAAGGAATCTCTCAAAAACCTGAAATCTAATAGCCATGAATCATCGTCTCGACAAAGCAAAAATATTGTTTGAATATAGCTAGCATCAATCAATCAAATCGTGTCAAAGTCATACGATCACTAACAGACGCACTAAAAATTGTACATAGGTAATAGGTATACATTATACGCATTTTATTTCCTAGTATTGCGTACTGAAGAATAGCGCTGTACCACAGAACAGCGAGAAACCGTGAACGTTGGCACATTTATGTTGTTAACATCCAATCTACTCGTACGAAACGTTTTTGCTCAACGTTTTTGATACGAACCGCCAAGGTGTGGTGTGGATTGTCCTTCCAGCGCTGCGTCCATGCCTGCCGGCTGCCAAGCATAATTACTTGAATACCTTTAAGGCAAGAGCGAATAGGCATCTTCTAAGCCAAGCTCGTTCCAACCTAGAGCTCATCATTACTCTGTTTCTCAGGCATGATTGTCGTCAAGCGCAAACCTATTTCTCACTATTTTGAAAAAGACAGACCTTTAAAACATCAAGAAGTGAACAATTTCCTTTTCCCACAAAATGTCTATTAACAAAGAGATAATATTTTAGACCGCAGCGCGAGTCGAGATTTTTCAATTCCCCAAATGCGATTACTCTTGAAATTAAAAAAGTCCAATTTAAAAAAAGATTCTTCAATTCAAACAGCAAATTCAAGTTTTACAGAAAAAAGCTTTCTGAAAAACAAATGTAACGAATAATATTATTATGTTCATTTATGAAATAAATTGTGTTCATTTGAGAAATAAATAATTTACGACCCTAGTTTACGACTCGTTACAGCGAGGCGGGCGCGGTGAAGCGTGGCGACACCCGCGACAGACTCCGCGTCTTTGTTCGCGATCACTGACCTCTGCTAATACAAGTACACTGGACCTGCGACTGCCGACCTGCTTTTGAAACAACTTCACTATCGCTATTTTGGTGCTGAGCGTCATGTGAGCGTACCTACTCGGAAATTTTAGTTATGAGACATCTGTCAACATAGTGTTGTCAATTTTGATTCCCAGTAGGTACAGTGGTGGAGCGTTTCGAATCGGCACAGAAATAACTGTCATTTTGTATGGCACACATCTTCCAGCGTAGTATGTATTATGTCCATCTTAGTGTTCGCGATAGAATATAATAAGAAGTTATTTCAAACAGTTTCTTTGGAAAAAGGAAAAGCTTTATTACGACACTTCCGTTTCATTTACTTCCGTTTCATATGCTTTTCTTCCTGTATCATTGTGTATCATTTTTACTTTTTACCCTCTGGCTACTAGTGCTTGCATACATTTTGCTGTCTCCTAACTCCAGTACATTTTGCTAACTCCTAACGACATGGTTAAACGGATTGGGAAGCTGAAGTGTTGTTGGGCAGGTCACATAGTTATTATTTTAAGCTATTAGATTAAGATCCTGTATTGTGTTTTTTCAATGTTTACTTTGTGTTGTGTGCAATAAAGTGTAAAATAAATAAATAAATAAATAGTTCGAAAATCCGATAGACGTTGGGGTTCCAAGGTGCAAGAATGGCGACCTCGCACCGGAAAGCGCAGCGTTGGAAGATCCCCCACTAGGTGAACAGACAACATCAAACGAGTCGCAAGGAGCCACTGGATTCTAGCGGCGCAAGAATGGCATGTGGAAGTCCCTACAAAGACATAGTGTAATGATGATAAAGAAGACTTTATCATCATTCATAATATTTACTTTAAATACCTATAGTTTGCGACAGGTCAAGATAGCAATCGAGGTATGAGGCGGGGGAACGCCCTACAGACCCACACGTCACCCGCGCTATACCGCACCGGGTTAGCGCGGGGGCTGTGCGGGTGTGCGGGGCGTCACCCCCCGATTGAGATCTCGACCTGTCGCGAACTTATAACTAACAATTTCTCTCTATTGACTTTTCTCTGTACTTCGAAGTTACTATAAATAACAAACTGCGGTATTATTTTATTACGTTCCCCAATTTCGTTCATATACGAACAACTGAGTAGGTAAGCAAAGTTGTTGTCTTCATAGCAAATTACAACACTCGCACAATGCTCGTCGTATGTGGTTTCCGTACCGGGATGTAACATTGTTCTCAGTTGTTCTTGCGAATTTGTGGGTATTAAAAGTGGAAATATGATTGTTTTGTTTCAAATAATTATCTAAAAGGAATTCGAATTCGAAAAGGATTATCGAGTCAACTGGGGACCCGAGAGCTGGCAGCTACCTTGGTCAAAGAATTAGTTTCGGCATCCAAAGAGGTAATTCTGCCAGCATCTTGGGTACAATGCCTCGCTGCGGTGGTCGCGATGAGAGATTTAATTTAATGTTAATTTATTTTAGTTTTAATTAAATAAATAATAAATAATAAATAAATCATTTATTGTTCCAAAGCGTTGGTACAAGTATAAGAGTATTTTTCCGACATATTATCACGACAAAAGACTTTCTTAAGTAATAGGTTTATAATATTTAAATTTTAAATACGTATCTAGAATTAATTTCTTAGTAGGTCAGTAGGTACTGTTTATACTAGGTATTTAAACTTTAAATAGTACAAAATCATTATCATACTAACTAACTAATTAGTTACAACTTTACTACTTGGCTTAAAATTACCCTCGACCCCCAAACTAGGTTAACCCGTGTCATGGGGGTCAGTCTCTTCCCAGATATGCAATGACAAAAATTATTATTCTTACTTTAGAGTGTGTATGAGCGCGCGCGTGTTTCGGTGTATGGGTTTGTGTATGAGTGTGTGTTTGTGTGTGTGTTTGATGTTTCATTTTTACTTTTAATTTAGATTTAGGTTTATTTAATAGTCTATCCCTTTTTAAATCCTAAATAAATTGTAATAAATGAATTATAAAAATTAAATTAAATTATAACAAAATTGAGTAGGTAATTTCTGCTGGAAAATATTTTTATGTTAAAAAATTGAAAAATGTTTGTCATTTACCTAACTACTTTAAATGTTTTTTTCTGGATAACTAGGGATTAAAAAAACACGTTCAACATGAAAGCATTTGATTTGTACCAGCAGTAAAGACAATGGTAGTAAAACGACTATCAGTCTTCGTTAAGGACCCTACGTGTTACACGGACCAGGAGAGAATCATTCATTATCCCAAGGCTGCTTCTGCCCATGCCTGTCTTGACAAATAGTGTGCGCTCTCTAACATAATTCAGACTCGATTTACATTAAAAATCGTGCAAAAGTATACAAATAAAATTATTAGAAGACTAGCTTATGCTCGCGACTTCGTCCGCGTGGACTACACAAATTTCAAACCCCTAAATCCTTTCTTAACGGATGCCTACGTCATAATAGCTATCTGCATGCAACCCGATCCGTCCAGTGGTTTGAGCTGTACGTTGATAGATCAGTCCGTCAATCAGTCAGTCAGTCAGTCACCTTTTCCTTTTATATATTTAGATGAAAGCATTTTGTGAATGTTGTATTGACCAGCTGTTGGGTTGTAAGACGACAATCAGTCTTCATTAAGGAGGCTGCGTGTTACACGAACCAGAGAAAATCATTTATTAGCACAAGGCTGCTTCTGCCTATGCTTGTCTGACAAATAGTGTACGCTCTCTAACATAATTCAGGCTCTAAATTTAAGTACTTACATATTAATTTCTATAAACCTACATAATACGTGTGGCGCGATTAAATTAATAATTACCATTCCAGCTAAACGGAAATATCACGTCATTTGATTCACTTATGATAGTAGCTAATCTCTTATGCATCGTATTTTGGGAAAGCTTACCATAGAAACTGTGCAAAGGCTCTTTTTACATACTTGTTTATTGATCAATTTATCTGTTTGTCAGAAAGACCATACAGCAACGTTGCTTTGTAGATTGTGACTTATCGACACAGACTACAGATAGATTGTATATTGAAACCTGGCACATGTCTATTATACTAATAGGTAAGCACACCCGTGCGAATCTAGGCAAATCAGCTAGTGGATACCTTAATAAAATATACCCATAACAAAGCGTAACGTAGGTAAAATGGGTTGTCAATCAGTCAACCGTACAAATTACCTTCGTACCCGCACTATAGAAATCCGTGATTATTCGGGCTTTGAGATTAAAAGTTTGGAGGACCGAGGGACCGCGGTCAGGGCTGATCAGTTTGTTGTAGGTGGGTATACCTACCCATTCCAGAATAATCTTGTTTTGCTGAGCACCAATTATTTATTATACGTACTATTTGTGTTTATCCTCTTCACAAATTTTTCTTCCATTTTTAACTACTTAGATTATACTTATCAGAGAGATTATAATAGATTGTATAATATGTGTAAGTAAAAACAAAAATAAAATTCGATTAGCATAGATTTTCTTTAATGATTCTATACCAGCTTTTGCCTTCATTTGCTTGCATTTTGATTTTTTAAAATTCCATCGCCGAAATCAGGCTGAATATTGATTTTTTCGACTGCATTTTTAGCAAAACTTAGGGCATTTTGGCAATGAAAGTAAGTATATAGTGATTATTTCAAATTGTTATACTTAGTTTTAGATTTAACTATAGTTTGATGTTAATTTAGTGTGTAACGATGGGGCTGGCATAGTATTATTAATTATGTAGGTCATCTATAAAAGCCCATTAAAAATCAGATTATAAAATAAGAAATCTGGGCTAAGCCAACCGTCAAGTCCTTCCGTTCAATGGTTGCTAAAATCGTTCATATATTATCGAGCTCGTTGGTAGAGAAAATATTGTGTTTTCTTTCTCTTTTATACTCATTTTAATTTTTTACTTGACACGAAAGTTGTTTCTCCAACAATTTTCTGCGACTTCGTAAACAGAGCCGTTAATTAAAAAGAAAGGAGAGAAAATATTAATTAACTTGCTTTTACCGATAATTTATGCAAAAGTTATTGAGATTTTTTATAGGTAGAAGACCTGCGTTTGGCTGCGATCTTAACTAAGGAAAGAGCAGTCTTTACATCTGCTACTGTCTTGTTATGACGCGACTACAGCAAAGCCAAAACGAAGGGTTACTTTATGATTTTAGCATCAGTCTAAACTACTGAGCTGATTTTTATAATGTAATAATAAATTGTAATGTGATTGCAGTCCTGCGCATTGCTGGAGCGAGTTCAAACCCTTGAATGGAAAATCATAGCGTTCGAGGAAATTTTTAAAAAGCCTAAATCCATGCGGTCCCTCCGCATGGATTTAGGCTTTTTAAAAATTTCCCGGGCATCATATATTATATCTACTAATATATATTACTTCCATTACGCCTTTATATAATTATAGGTAGGGCCATTCTCCGGATGCCCGACTTTTTAACTCAATGGTAGGTGATGTTACTAAACGAGCCGTTGGTAACAGTGGCGTGCAGGTCATAGAGGCATAAAAGCACTGCTTACCCAAGTTGAAATAGCTCAATGGTCTATTTTCATCATGACAGCCTCTAAATAGGTAACCTAACTGACTAATGCCTACCCTAGCTTCGAACCCATAGCACGCCACTGGTTGGTAAGTATTTTAAGAGCGTCTACGAGAGGAATTCAATTTTCTGAAAAGGAAGAGCTTTGTGAAATCATTACAATATTCCCGCGGATCGGAGCTTCGACCGCATAAAATGTTTCATCTCAAATACTTTCAAAATGGTCTTGATTAAGCAGAGCCGTTAGGCAACAGTTTTACAGCTCAACTTTATATTGCGTACGATAAGACGCGTGTATAGGTATATATTTCAGAATACAGAAAGATTATACATGACGAAGTTGAAAGGAAATGTTATGAAACTTCGTAAATAAAAATTATTTATTTATTAAAACTATCAAAAACTGAACACCTTTTTTAGAGTTTTTTAATGTCTCTCTTTTTGCTCGGGCTAATCGTGACGTGAACGTCAGGATGGCTGGACCACCACAGAATTTGGAAGTTTAAGCCATGCTAGGATTTAGTACCTATTTGGTACTATTTGGTACCTGAGATCAAATAATTAGTACCTCGATAAATAGGGAGAAATTTTATAATCAAAGTGGTCAGCCATTCTGACCGTCAGGATGGCTGGACCAAGTCGGTTTTACTAAGTTGGCGGCGTTAAAGTTAATATGTTTTATCGTAAGGATTTAGTACCTAGTTAGTACTTAAACATAAACACTTTTATTTATTTATTTGATTCATAAAAAAAAAGTTATACCCAAAATCAGTTTTGTATGGGAATAGGACCAAGTCAGTTTTTCTCAGTTAAAGGCGTTATAATGAATTAATTTTTACGCAAAGATTTAGTACCTAATCAGTACCTAAATATGAATACTTTTTTTTGTTTTTTTCGATACACAAAAAAAAAGTTATACCCAAAATCAGTTTTGTATGGGAATAGGACCATGTCAGTTTTTCTCAGTTAAAGGCGTCATAATTAATTAATTTTTTCGCAGAGATTTAGGTCCTAATTAGTACCTAAACATAAATAGTTTTTTTAGATTTTTCCGACAAACCAAAAAAAATACTCCAAAAATTGTAAAGGAGTAGTAGGTCCCTACTCTACTATACATGGGGCCAAGTCAGTAGGATGGGTAACCGACTTAAGAGGTCCAATTTGGTCTTTACATTTAATCCGTGCCTCGGAGAGCACGTTAAGCCGTCGCCATCGGTCCCGGTTATTATCACTAACATTTGACAATATAACTGTAAAACCTAATAATCGAAATTTCATTCCCGTAGTGAGTTGTATGCAGAAGAATAATGTTGTTGGATGCAAAAGAATTGTTGTATAGTGAGGTAACCCACCGCATTAGTATCCCAAGAGAACTTCAGCCATTATATGATTTATGGAAAGGAGTCACGACCCTCAGCAATGAGAATTAACGACTATAAAGAAGAACCTTTATAAAAACAAAGAAACAGCAGAATAAGCCAGTACCAGCCAGAATAAGCAAGGCCAGTAACTCAGTAGTGGGTCGGCGGCGGCGGTGTGTTGATGATGATTATCTACCTACCTGCGTCGCGGAGACCAATCCCTAATCTAAGACTACTTATAATTATGAAAATAAATCATAAGGACAGACATAAATATATTTTATTAAATCAGACTTACATACTAAATTAGATCTAAAATCAATAGTTACCTAACTTACAGACTTTACTTAACTTTCAGACTTAAAAGTACATAATAAAGTTAAATCTAAAATTAATAACTACTTAACTTTCACCACATCTAGATACCCTTTTGGCACTTAAATTAGGACTTTGATTGCTGGGTGACTAGTCAACCGTGCGTAATGGGTCTAAGCGAAAACTATCATATAGATTAGGTGTTATTTAATGCATATTCCTTTTCAAAAATTTAAAAATAAAACATGTCAGTACGTGGTAGAATTGGCGCGATTGAGTATTATATTTAAGTGTTTGCGTTTTCTTAAAACCGATCATGTGCGAGTCGGACGCACGCGACGGGTTCTGTACCATCGTACAAGATAGTGAGGCTGATTCTTTTGTACACAATTTCTAAACTTAACTAAATTAACAGGTAAAAACCTAGTGCTATCCTTTTCCACAAGCAACATTATGACAGGGATAGCAATAGATTTAGACATGCCATTTTAGTTTAGTTTAGAGTTTGTGTTCAACAGAATTAGCCACAATATAACACTTTTATGTGCAATACTGCAAGTTAATGACGGGTGGCGCCATCTACATTTGATTTAGTAAACTAATTATTTGTTCTTGAGTCTTGACACGTTCTTTCACTTCCTTAACACACTTCCCCGCTCCACACCCGGGCAAGGAGGCCATGCCTCGAGGCCCGTACCCCCATATTGACCTAAGTCAAACGGAGAAGACCCCGCTGCTGTTGAAGGTCATCTAAATATATAAAAGGAAAAGGTGACTGACTGACTGACTGATCTATCAACGCACAGCTCAAACTACTGGACGGGACGGGCTGAAATTTGGCATGCAGATAGCCTATTATGACGTAGGCATCCGCTAAGAAAGGATTTTTGAAAACTCAACCCCTAAGGGAGTGAAATAGGAGTTTGAAATTTGTGTAGTCCACGCGGACGGTCGCGAGCATAAGCTAATTTTATATTAATTTTTAACCACCGACCCAAAAAGAGAGGTGTTATAAGTTTGACGTGTGTATCTGTGTATCGGCATCGTAGCTCCTAAACGAATAAACCGATTTTAATTTGGTTTTTTTTTGTTTGAAAGGAGAGCGTTCTTAGCTATAATCGAAGAAAATCGGTTCAGCCGTTTGAAAGTTGAAGTCAGCTCTTTTCTAGTTTTCTTATAGAGGTTTTTGTGTCGGGGGTTTTTTAAATTTTGAGTTATTTGTGATGTAGCCACAAAGTCGCGGTTTTCGGATTTTTTTCTTTACTTCTTCTATAAGACCTGCCTACCTGCTAATCATGATTCTAGTTCAACGGCAAGTACCCTACAAGTCTAGATTCCCTTGTCTTGACAGACAAGACAGACAGACAGGCAGACAAAGAAGTGATCATATTATAAGGGGTCATTTCTTCCTTTCGAGGTACGGAACGTTAAAAATGAGTGCCTATATAGGTACTTACCTTGTTCATCGGAAGAATTTTTAATTCGTGCGTGAGTCCGACTAGCACTTGATCGATTTTGCATCCCGAATTTAACACATTTCCGGTTGCAGTTTAGGAAATGTATGTAGAATGCCTAAATAAAGTAAGGTGATGCGGGGCTATTCCGTCGGCGAGGCCATTGCGACTTTTGCCTGTAACTTTTATACTACAACTAGAGGATGCCCGCGGCTTCACCTGCGTGGATTTCGGTTTATTTAAATCCTCTAGGAACTCTTCGATTTTCCAGGATAAAAAGTAGCCTATGCCCTTCCTCGGGATCTAGCCCAAGTTTGCACCAAATTTCATTAAAATCAGTTCAGCGGTTGGGCCGTAAAAACTTAGCAGACAGACAGACATACAGACACACTTTTGCATTTATATTACTAGCAGTTGCCCGCGACTTCGTCCACGTAAAATTTCTGGTTTCTCATGAGATCTGAAATATTCCCGCTGCAAAAGACCTCACTTACCTACTCACTCAGTCTCACCTTAAGGCACGGAACCCAGAATACCTAAATGCCAATTTTCATATCTCTAACTTTTTATGGTTTTTATGGGTAAACGACGATTTAAGAAACGGAATTATTATGTGCTATTCAGTTTTACTATGCGCTATGTTTTTACTGAGTTATTTGATGCGACATAATAACCCCTCAAATTCTAAGATGGGGGTTATTCCAACCAAAATCTTATGACGTAATAGCCCCACTATTTTAGTATGATAATTGAAAAAGTCAGTGATGTGCTAGGGTCGATAAAATAACGATAAATGTTTATATGGGGCTCTTACTATCTGATTTATAGTTAAGTAGTGTTCGAACAAACCCGACTTTGTTTTATATATTAAGATAATGTATTTTTTAGTTATTTCGTGGGCATTGTAATGTGTTAGCGACTTTTTTACTAGCAGAGTAGAGCGTTCATCACTGGCACTATGAATATTGCACAAAAATGATAAAAGTAACTGTGATCGTTACGTTTCACGCGCTGGCCGCGCAGCCGCCGCGTACTTGTGTCCATAAATATCATTATAATATTGTTGTGGCTTAGTCAATAGATTGAATCCATACTAATATTATAAATGCGAAAGTGTGTCTGTCTGTCTGTCTGTCTGCTACCTTTTCACGGCCCAACAAATTAACCGATTCTGACAAAATTTGGTACAGAGATAGCTTATATCCCGGGGACGAACATAGGCTACTTTTTATCCCGGAAAAATCAAAGAGTTCCCGTGGGATTCCTAAAGACCCATCCGCTTAACCGATTTGTATGAAATTTTGTACCTATACTAGCGGCACGCTATGATGGCCGGTTTGACGTTTGTCCGCTCATGAAGTTCCGTATTAATTGATAACGACTTTGAAGGAAATAATTGTATTACTTTATTGACGATAGTGATGTGCAGAGATTCATAAATTTTATCGAATGTAGTTTTAGGTTTAGGACTCAAAATTTATTTATTAAATTGATTTCTTAAATGTATACAAGTGTAGAAAAATCAGTTTGCACCATTTAAGGGGTGAATGTACTTGTGAATATGAACAATTTTCACTATGTGGACAAACCTCTGAAATCGCAAAAAAATATCAATAAATTTTTAAAAATGGAATCTAATACGATCGTCACATAGGATCGCTGGCTAGCACAACTACTACCTCCGGCAAACTCGCGTCAATGCTCAATGCAAAACAAAGCAGTTTCGAATTGACGTTGCTTCGAAAAGTATAAACTGTCAGTGCAATGCGATTGTGATATAGTTTTGACCTGGCTTTGGATTTCAAATATTGATACTGCATTACTGTTGACCCTTGCTCGTTAATTTGGACTCTGTTCAAGCCCTTTGTTGTGGATTTCGTCGATATGACCGAACGTACGCAGAGAACTGTTCTAAATAGTCAGACACGTGAGTTCCTAATACGCCTTCGTAACTATTTCGATCGTGAAGCTCAAAATGGAGGGCCAATTTTACCTATAACGTCAGTGGTTGAACGCGTAGCTGATGCGCTTAATATTGGACAACGAACTGTTAGACGGATAACTAAAAAAAAATATGGCGAGACTGGCACAGAAGAAAATAAACTTCACACACCAAAAAAGAGAAAACGAGCAAAACCAGTCGTAGGCATCGATAGCTTTGATGCCGATGCTATCCGAAGACATGTTTACGGCTACTATTTACAGAAGGAGTATCCAACAAGAAAAAAGTTGGTGCATTCACTGAAGGAAGCTGGATTATTCTTCGGTGGGGAAAGTTCTTTAACGAAGATTTTGAAGACCATTGGATTTCGATACAAAAAATGTAACAAACGCAAAATATTGATGGAAAGATTTGATATAGCGATGGCAAGGTATACTTTTTTACGGCAAGTGAAAGAAATCAAAAATTGGCAAAATGTTGTGTTCTTGGATGAAACATGGCTTAATGCTAACCATACTGTAGGCCGTTCTTGGAACGATGACACAGCAGCATCTACTTCCAAAGTTCCTGTAGGAAAAGGATCGCGACTTATAATTTGTCACGCCGGAACCATCAACGGGTTTGTCGAAGGTTCTCTCATGGCTTTTGCGTCAAAAACCACTGGAGACTATCATGAAGACATGAATGGAGAAAAGTTTACTGAATGGTTTACCTCAATGTTGTGTAGCCTCCCTGAACCATCTATTATAATTATGGACAACGCCCCATACCACTCGATGCAAATTGACAAGCCACCTGCCCAATCCCAAAAGAAAGCTGATATCGTCGCATGGCTTCGTAAAAATGGCGTAGATGCAAACATGAATATGTTAAAAGCGGAATTAGTACGTCTTTTAAAAGAAAACAAACCAACCAAGATCCGATACGTCATTGACGAAATAGCATTAGAACATGGGCACAGAGTTATACGGTTACCGCCTTACCATTGTGAGTATAATGCGATTGAGTTGGTGTGGGCTCAAATTAAGGGATATGCTGCAAGACACAATACAGAACCCCCATTTACCACAAAAAAAATGCTAAAATTATTAGAAGAAGCTTGTGAACATGTGACTAAAGGAGACTGGGAAAAGGTTGTGAATAGAACTGTTAAATTAATAAGGGAAGATTATGAAAGAGATGTGAAAATAGATAATATTATAGAAAACGAACATATAATTATTAATGTATGTGATGATAGCAGTGACGACAGTGAAAATAGTAGTATGGACGAATCTGATTAATTATGGCCTTTTGTGGCACCTTTTTCGGTATCTTTTGTATTCATATGTTTCTTGTGTGCATATAAAGTATGTATATTCATTTTCGTTCAAATATTCAGTTCGTTCAAATAAATTAAATAAACATATACATTTTTGTTTTATTAAACCTATTTAATCAGGTACAAAAACAAAACTTAATTGTTTTTTGTTCGAGAATAAATTGACATTCCACATCACTATTGTAATGTGTCAAACCGGCCATCATAGCGTGCCGCTAGTGTAGGCAGCTTGCATCCCTGTAATTGATATAGGCAACTTTTTATCCCAAAAAATCAAACAGTTCCCAAGAGATCTTTAAAAACCTAAATGTGGATTTAGATTTTTAAAGATCCCATGGGACACCTAATTTAGTTTTTTTTTACTATCCTACAAACAATAATTACCTACCGTATTTTTAATATACTGACTATTATTACAAGAGTACTTGGTGTTAAAACTCTTACTATTCGCCGTTAAAGAAAGATAAAGCTTTTATTCAATAACTTAATGATAACAATTTGAAACCGATTAGAATTTATCGAGTTATTCGGCACATCACTAGCATGTATGGAGGCGCGTCGCAATTGCCCTGTAATTTACAAAAAAAAAAAGATTTTAAAGGAATTTGAATCCCCCTACCTTTTTGTAAAACTTAGAATAGTATTTTTTCCGCCGTGAATTGTATGAGCCACTAAGTATTAACTAAATAGAATCATAGATGGCAGAGACACAATCAAAAGTCGAAAAAGCCCCGCAGCGGGGTTATTCCGCCATTTTCCAGAATTCAAATACAAATTCTTGGTTGTTACAAAAATATTGATTTTCTACAGAAGTAATACAGCGTAACCATTAACAAATAAATTATTTTTATGATGCACTTACTCATTTGTTGTTATTGCTTGCTGTAGTGAAATAGCAAAGATTTGAATTTTACACGTCACATTTTTTGGCCGAATAGCCCCGCATGACCTTATGAAATAAATAATGTTTTATACATTGCCTGGATATTTTAGGTATTCTAAAAAATGCCTAAAATATTCATTTCCACAATAAACAAATATTGGCGATAACATCTTTAGGTTGGTAACTACTAGTATTATAAAGAGAAAAGACTCTGGAACTACTAGACTGATTTTAATAATTCTTTCGCCATTAGAAAGCTACCTGTTTTAACCAGATTTATTTTTGGTAAATTATTTTCCTTTGTACAATTTATATTCTTTTTTTTTTCTAATAAACATTACACTCATTTATACTAACCCACTATTCAAATTCACATGCAAAACTTCTTCTAGGAGTATTTTTTAATATTTTATCGAAAAAATTTAAAAACCTATTTATCTGCAGGTACCAATTAGTTAGCTAAATCTTTACAAAAAGATAAGTTAATTATTACGCCTTTGATTGAGAAAAATCGACGAGGTCCCATTTATAGTAGAGTAGGTACCTACTACTCCTATACAATTCTACTCAATTCTAGGAGTATTTTTTGGTTTATCGGAAAAATCAAAAAAAACTATTTATGTTTAGGTACTAATTAGGACCTAAATCTCTGCGAAAAAATTAATTCATTATAACGCCTTTAAAACTGAGAAAAACTGACATGGTCCTATTCCCATACAAAACTGATTTTGGGTATAACTTTTTTTTTGTGTATCGAAAAAATCAAAAAAAAAGAATTCATATTCAGGTACTGATTAGGTACTAAATCTTCGCGTAAAAATTAATTCATTATAACGCCTTTAACTGAGAAAAACTGACTTGGTCCTATTCCCATACAAAACTGATTTTGGGTATAACTTTTTTTTTGTGTATCAAATAAATAAAAAAAAGTGTTTATGTTTAAGTACTAACTAGGTACTAAATCCTTACGATAAAACATATTAACTTTAACGCCGCCAACTTAGTAAAACCGACTTGGTCCAGCCATCCTGACGGTCAGAATGGCTGACCACTTTGATTATAAAATTTCTCCCTATTTATCGAGGTACTAATTATTTGATCTCAGGTACCAAATAGTACCAAATAGGTACTAAATCCTAGCATGGCTTAAACTTCCAAATTCTGTGGTGGTCCAGCCATCCTGACGTTCACAATCGTGACGGGACTCTCGCGAGCAGGTCTCCACTACCTCTAATGCATCTTGTCATTGTCATCTTTACGGTAGTAAAACAAGGAATCCTTCTAGTTTCGTCTAGTCCATCTGTCTCTCTGCCCGTTTATCATACCCATTTTATTCATAAACGTAGTTGATAATATGTACCTACCTATTAAAAAAATATTTAGAAATTTCCTTGAAGGGTAGGTAAAACCATTATCATAAAAACTATAAAACATAAACGTAGGAATTATTACTTCTTCAAAATCCACTCGGTTGAAGTCGCGGACCAAAGTTAAAAGGCCATAATACGATCTGATAATGAACTTTTTTTCACGCAGGCAAAGCCACGGATAAATCCTTGGTTTTCGCAGTCTCATCATCATTTATCCACGTTTAAAGGCTACTTCGGCACTTGTACGTGACAACTGACAAGACACAGCCCCTAAAGTTAGTGAGTGAGAACTCGTATACTCGTAACTACTTATGTTGATAATCCACAGACGCTCTAAACGGTTGTTTGTAGGAACTTGCATATATCAAAGGGTCACTTAATTAAGGTCGGCTGCAGTTAAATCTTGCTAAAACTAAAAGGGCTCATTTACGGTTTCCAGTTCTGTTTCGGTACTCCGTAAATAAACGAGGCTAACCAGAGTCCCTCTAGTTGTTCAGAACTTTCTCCACAGAAATTAGACTGCTTATAATAGTAAAATATTTCGGGTTGTAGGTACTCTTTCATTTCAACTACGAGTGCCCTGTACCTACGACTTTAATTTGACTTTAATAATTCCATATAAGTGAATTAGGTATTTTAGACTAATATAAATCATAATTATCAACGCGCAGTTTAAAATACTTGCGGGATGGATCAGACTGAGGTATGCATATACTTAGCTATTATGACGTAGACATCCGCATTCCGAATCTAATCAAAAATCATTTCTACGCGAACGCGTCCACGCGAACGAAGTCGCGGGAATAAGCTACTTAAAAATAATGTACCTATTTGATTAAAAAGCGATTACTATTTTTTGAAATAGCTCCCGCCGAATCTATGATAGATTTACAAGTAGGTAAGTATTTGACCATTTAAAATAGTTTACTACAAAATACGTTTTATTTTCTAGTCCATTTTATAAAGTAGAGAAGAATAATATAGAAGTAGCTTTTTTGTTAAGCTACTATCTCATATTAAAAAGTGTTTTCTTTTGTATCAGTAGAAAAAAGTATACTTAACTTTGATTAGAAAAAATTGTTTACAAAAATTATTTACGTTTGTTGTAATTTGCTTTTTGTATTAAGATTGAAGATACAAAAAAATATGTGAGCCAATAAAAAAAATTCAATAACTCTTTTACTTTAGTCAGCAAAAGAATAGCATCTCTTTAGTTGCTCGAACAAAATGGAATATTATCATACTCTAAAAGTGCTTTTGTCGTCAAAATGTATATTACAGCCAATTTGTCCTAGCCAAAGATAAAAGTGGCATGATATATTTTACTTAAGGCTGTAAGTATCTTGTTTTAACTGAAACTTAAGTCAGTGCACAAAGTCAGGCATGCTAGTCAGCCAGTCCTTAAATTACTACACATTACTACGCGCGTAGTGCATCTTTACATTTCAGTCTTTGACCCAAAAAGTGCATCTTCAATTTTATAAGACCTAAAAAATAGCATTCAAAGTTATCGATATGGAAATTTTAATGGAATTTCAATAAACTCAGGAGGCGTTCACCTTAAATTATAAACGGGGTTTACTTATTGAATTAATATCAAAAGATTCACGGCCCCTGAATATTAACGGGGTAGAAGTAATTTCGGGTATGAAGGTTTTTGTTGACAATGGCTGGCTTAGGGTGACACCAATAACTTTGTTGAGGTACTTAATTGATTTAATTTAGCGATTTTGGCTTTAAAAAAATCGGTCAAGCGCGTGGCGGACTCGCACACGACGGGTTTCGTAACATCGCACAAAAAATAACACTATTTTAATTTTCATGGCGGTCTAAAAAGCTTATATAAAACTAGCTTATGCCCGCGACTTCGTCCGCGTGGACTACAGAAATTTCAAACCCCTATTTCACCCCTTTAGGGGTTGAATTTTGAAAAACCTTTCTTAGCGGATGTCTACGTTATAATAGCTATCTGCATGCCAAATTTCAACCCGATCCGTCCAGTAGTTTGAGCTGTGCATTGATAGATCAGTCAGTCAGTCAGTCAGTCAGTCAGTCACCTTTTCCTTTTATATATTTACACACACACACACACACACACACTTTATCACCTAGAGTTAGAAAGAATAATTGAATAGCATTCACGGCACCACGTAAGGGTTTATACAAAAGCCAATTTTCTCAAGATGTCGTTATGTTTAATGAACTTTTTTGGTGCCTACTATTCTAATAAATCTTTATTGGCTACAATGCTTTAAAATTTCTTCTATGTAAAATGAAGTCTTTCTCAGAAAATAATCTTTTACTTATGTAAAATTCTGATCTATACCTATATATTCGACAAATGACACTAGACCTTGTAGCAAACTAAGGCTGCTCAAGCCTCAATGATGCTTCTCCACTGGCTTGAACTGAGACTCCTTTTCATGGCTAAGCCTGAAATTAGGTAGGTTAGGCCACTAAAAAATTGAAGTTAAGTTTGAGGTTGGGTTGGGTATCCAAACTTTGCTATTTTCATAAAAACGAAATTTTATCCCATCCACTCATAAATCTTGTTTACAAACCATGAATTACAATGGCATTCTCAAGAGCTCTCATTTTTAGAATTTTGTATCGAGACCCCTCTTTTATTGTTGGCGGATGTGCAAAAAATCTTAGACAGAAAATTCCGTTTTCGTTTTTTTACGACACAACTTTTTTTTATAATCGCATCTCAGTTCAACGAACAAAAGAATTATCCCGCCTCCCGAAAGTATGTAATTTTACAACTTATCGAATTTTTTCCATCGGGGCTCAAGCAGGTACTTATGTTAGCGTACATATTTGTAGGTAGGTACATGTATACTGTATTCTCTGATTTTAGTTGGTTGGTGTCGTGTGATTGCTACAGCTAAAAGCTAGGTGTTTCGCTACAGTAATTAAAACTTTTAACGTTTAATATTATAGCTTCTTTGGATAAAGTGCCATTTACAAACTGCACGGCAAACTTTTCTAATTACAAGTTAGTCAGCAACTTTGAACTACTATTTAGTTTGTTCGTAATTTATATTATTTCAACTAGTCTTAGGTTCTTATTCTACAGCCGTTGAAGCTGAAAAGTCCTAGAATATAGAAGCACTGTGTTCCAGCACGTTGGTTAACTAAGGATCCTGACTACCTCGTTGATCTATCTATATTCTATATGGTTATCATGTTGGACTGCCAATAACGAGGTGCTAAGTTTGATTTCTGGGTCGGACCAAAAATAGTTAGGTATATAGGATTTTTCTGTTAAGGATATCTCAGCACTAGCCCGAAGTTAGAAAATTGGCGGTGTGTCACCCCCGTGCTTCGAAGAGCAAGTAAAGCAGTTGGCCCTGCGCCTGGTTTCTCTAGTCGTGTCAGATTTCCGTTCCATTTTACAAATTTAAATCCACAGGCTGATATTATAACGATGTTAACTAAACAAAGAACAACAAGCTTATCTTGCTATAATCCGCTAAACCAAATAAACCTGTACCTACGGTTTGTACTGTACAACGAGCCACGTGCACCGCCCGCCCTCCCACTACTATAATGCGCGACAGGTAGAAGTAACTATCGGGGAGGGAACGCGCCGCACACTCGCACAGCCCCCGCGCTAACCCGGTGCGGGCAAGTGCGGGTGTATGTACCACAACGTTAGACCTTAAATTATAACAAACTTGATGACGCCCGCAACTTCGTCCGCGTGGATTTAGGTTTTGTAAATTTCCCGTGAAAACCGGGATAAAAAATAGCTTGCCTGTTTCGGGGATGCAAGCTTTCTGTGTACTAAATCATATCAAGTGAAAAGGTAATAACAGACATGACAGACACACAAAACATTTATAATGTTAATAGGTATATAAATTAAGCCTTATTTAAAATGGAGTTCTGCAAAGTGACGCCTATACTTCTATTTAACAGATGTTAACAACAGCAACTAAGTTACATGTGTTACATTAAATAACCATGTTGTACCTCTACAATTTTAATTACACACGCATTTTCCACATCTCTATATTACGCACGTGGCACTAATTAAAGTTAGCGTAGCAGTACTATTAGGCTGCTTTTCCACCAGAATGTAGCTAAGCTATGAAACTGTGTACATTACGTCCTATAGTATCTACAAAATTTCATTGAGTTTGATTGGTTAGGGTTAGTATTCCAATGAGAGTGTATTCAAAAATCGTACCTACTCCTAGCACACTAGGCGTTGGTACGACAATAGTGCAACGGGAGGGGTTTGAACCGGCGCGGCGACCTTTCAGATTTCAGTTCGCTCCTTAACCGTTGAGCTATTGAGGTTTTTAGCGCACTACGAATAAAACCCTCAGTGATGTAGTGGAGTGGGTAAGACTGGGTGAGGACGTGCTCCATACGTCCCATTACACCACTCGCGCATTCTTAGCTCACAGCCCTAGCTCGCATCCCTCGCTTCAACTAGTACTTATATAAAAATAGCTTCGTTGATTCACTTTCCTCCATGCTAAGCTAGATAAGTTATGCTATGAAAATCAAGCGATCCTTTTAGTAGTTTTGACACAGTCATAGCTTAGCAACGTAACACACCTCTGGTGGAAAGGCAGCTTTATATACAGAATTTACGCTTGTAGCTGTTAAAGCATCGCCGCAGACTGGAGAGGAAAACTCGGAAGCTAATTGCGTACACATTAATGTTTACCTATGTTTCTTGATGTTATTTGGGACCATTTTATATTTAACAGGGTAAGTACTACGAGAACACAGTACAATTTAAATACCTATGTAATGAGTAATTAGTAATGATATACCTACTACCTTTACTTATTTTCAGTCTCATTACAGTTATAATTTTAACTATATTTAAACAAAATACATTATAGAATCTTTAAAAATATGAATGAACATGACCCGCCCCGGCTTCACACGGGTAGCTAGCGGATATTACAATTTTCGTATACATCTCTAATTTTTTTTAAATAAAATACAGCCTTGTTCTTACAAAAAACGTTTCCTCCTATTTACATAGGTAATCATTTTTAGGGTTCCGCATCTCCAGAGAAAAAAGGGATCCTTATAGAGTCACTTCGATGTCTGTCTGTTTGTCTGTCTGTCGTGTCTGCTAAGACCCGTCAAGGGAATCAAAACCTACTTCCAGTTGACCTGAAATCATGAAAGGACCTGCCTTTTATGATTTTAGGCAATGTCTTATTACACAAATAAAGGGAAAATCTGAAAATCGTGAATTTGTCGTAACATCAAAAAAAGTGTTATTTCTAATACGGAACCGGTCGTATATTCGAGTCCTGTCTAAATATTATAACCACCTAAGCTTACAGGTTAATGTCCTTTATATCATTCTTAAAAGCCCAAGGATATATTATCATGAAATTCACGGACAAGGGTAAAGGTAATCGATCTATCTAGATTTTATCTTTGGGACCTAACCCAAACAAATTCAAGGCACAGTGTTTGGAACGAAACTAACCAATTACTTTAACACAAAATCTGATTGTATTGTATTTGATTATTTACAATTTAGCGCTTGACTGCAATCCAAACACGATGCAATCTAAAATTGAAACGCCTGTAACCTGTAAGAGGTTTATAAGTATTAAAACAATACTCCTATCCTATTCGGTTCTCTCGCCGTAGATAGCCACTTCTTTTTTTCATGAAATAATTCATCATGGGTACCACCGGCCACAGGGTAGTACAGTGGTTATGTCGGACTCTTACCGACTAAAAACCTCACGAAGTTCCAACTTCCATCCCACCGCTAACGGTGGAGCACATGGGAGCAACAATGCCTCGTTAGTCCGCCACAGAAGACCCACCACAGTGGCACTACTGACTACGTGCCCCCAAACACCGTTGCATGCCGGAACCACAGCATGCCAACCAACCCGAGGACCACACTGTGAGCGACGGACCGCCCCGTGTCCATCATCCACAGGTCCATCAGTCACAACCGAAACCTTTCACCAGACAAAGTTCACACGCAGTCGACAATCTTTCATAATCAAGACAAACCCGTCGCGCACAAAAGCCAGTGTGATAAACGCGAACATTTCGTCAAATTGACCTATCAAGAATCTCATAAAAATGTTTTTCTTATCTGGTGCAAATTGCAATAGTAAATATTATGAACTCTCCTGTGTATTCCTCGAGTTAATAACATCACGTATTAATAATAATCATAAACGCGAGTCATAAACTCACATATGAGACGGCCAAGTACCGTTCACGTGATTAATATTTGGTAGCAGCTGTTTGGTCGAATAATTCCGAGTTGTTTAAAGCTTGAAACACACACAGCGCGCGATGATAGCGAAGCGCAAAAGCTACTGCACGGCAAGACCACAAACATAGAATACTTAATACATACCTACTTAAGTACTTAGTGAGCCTTCTATACCTTACCGGTAGAAGGCTCCCTAGTGAAATCCAGCCCGCACAGCTAACTGCCTAAATAAGCTCCTCTCTGTTTACCGCTTTAACTCTTACCTCTCAACTCTCTCTCTCTCTCTCGTGCCAAAGCGCACACCACCTGCGCTGTGGTATATTTCTCGAATCACGTGACCAAGTGAGTGCACTAACGCGTCCACAGCAGTGTGAACTCATTTTCCTGTATTACTGTGAAAAAATACGGTGTCTTGTTTAATGAGTTCTAAAGCTAGGCGTGGATGGACAGTCAATAATGACCGCCAGGTCAAATAGCCGCCTTGATTTTTCATACATACGTCTATAAATTGCCGTATGATTAAAAGAGCGACTATTTGACCGCCGCTATCATTTAACCTCCCGTGCACGTCTACTGTAAGAAGTTCCCCGGAAACGTATTGGACAAGTCGCATTTGTGTGCCTTTAGTATAACTTTGTTATAATATTTAATTGGAAAACTAAAAGGTAACCTATTAATTAATATGTAATACAAGCATAAAGACCATCAAATCAACGAGGGTTCCAAACGCGTCCAGGTCTGAGATCATAAAAAGGCCTCCAGCTTGCTTTACACATACCTACGCGTCAGTATATTTATGAAGCTTATTGTAATTATATGACAGATATTTTTATATTAAATTGTAGATATTTTTACTGTGCAGTTTTAACTTGCTTAAAAATATTCACCTGCCCAAAGATAGGTTTTCCCGACATTTTATTTTACGTAACTGCCTAGTGACGACAAATTCGCATGCTAGTATCCACAACTGGAAAAGGCAGTTAGCAAAAGCTCTATTTTTTAACTGACGGACGTGCAAATATGAAAAAAAACCTTAACAGAGCCTCTCACAACGAGGAGGGTTGTTATCCGGAGAGGCTACACAAATAAAGGACAGCTTTGACATATACGACGAAGGTATTTTTGGCAGAAACATTGCTAATTGCTTTTCCGTACATATTTGAACCAGTCGTATCGCTTCATTTTCGTAGGCCTTAATTTTAGCTCTTCTTTGGTGCAATATACTTAGTTCAGAGGGTTAAGCTATAAAAACCGGCCAAGTGCGAGTCAGGCTCGCGCAACGATGGTTCCGTAATACAGTGGTATTTTTTCGAAATTTGGCACGATAATTCAAAAACTATGATGCATAAAAATAAATAAAAATCAGTTTTAGAATGCACAGGTGAAGGCCTTTCATATGGATACCCCACTTGATACAGTTATCTTACTTCGAAAATTGAAAATACTAATAATAAATTATTAGTTCATGACCACAATTTTTTTTTGTGTGTGATGTAACCACAAATTCACGGTTTTCAGATTTTTCCCCGAATGTCTGCTATAAGACCTACCTACCTGCCAAATTTCATGATTCTAGGTCAACGGGAAGTACCCTGTAGGTTTCTTGACAGACCGACAGACAGACAGACAACAAAGTGATCCTATAAGAGTTCTGTTTTTCCTTTTGAGATACGGAACCCTAAAAATCAATATCATATTGCTGAGAATATTCAAGAATAGAGATGAAGTGGTGGCTCGCTCTCAGGGAGACCTATGTCCAGAAGTGGAGAGGATATTAACAATTTATCAAGACACTGGGGCCGATTCTCTTGTACACAATCTCTAAACTAAACTAAATTAACAGGTCTAAATCTAGCGCCATCCTTTTGCGCAAGCAACATTATGAAAGGGATAGCAATAGATTTAGGCGTGACATTTTAGTTTAGTTTAGAGATTGTGTACAATGGAATTAGCCACATTAGAAGCCTTATTATTTAATCGTTAATAACGTCATGTTTTATTTTATTTCATTTTCTTTTTATTTTATTTTATTAGATATGCCAACGATAAATTGTAACAACATTCACAAATATTAAAAACATGTCACAAACAATTCCAGTCCTACTACAATCATCAATTATAGGTTAAAAAAGTCGCTGAAAAAAATAAGCAAATTCAACAAAACGTTCATGTTTTACAAAAGAATTTTCATACCACTTTAGCTCTCATATATTTATTAGACATGCTTAACTGAATAAATGGAAATTATAAATTTGTTTGTAAATTGTGTATACCTTGAATAAAAAAAAGATCACGAACCAACGACTCGTCTTCATTTGGGAGACGTGCCTATGTTAGCGGAAAATTCATCAAAAGCTGTCTTACCTCATTTTCGTACTGTGTCTTGACAAAATACTATTAACATAATGTATAATTAAGTATATTAACATAAACAATGTGCGAATGTTATTAGATACCTATACATTACGTTACTAATGTACATATACCTACGAATGTATAGGTATACACATTACTGTAATAATAATAATAATAAAATAACGTGTTTCCCGATCGAATTTAAATCGAATTTGGTACAGAGAGTAAGAGACAAAAATTAAAGATTTCCCACGGAATTTCAAAAACCCAAATCCACAGATGAAGTCGCGGACATTATCTATTTGGTACAGAGATAGCTTGCATCCTGGAGACGGACATAAACTACTTTTCATGCTGGAAAATCAAAGAGATGGGATTTTAAAAACTACCTAAATTCACGGACAAAGTCGTGAGCACCATGTAGTAGATGTATATTTAGAATTGGGTATTCAATTTGTCTATATCAAAAATAAATTATTTCTCAGTAATTATTAAAAAGATCCTCCAAAATACGTAAAATCCACGTCCGTTGTTAGTTTAATGTGTAATAACCATTTTAAGTTATCGAATAAACTAAAAAATACGACTATTCAGTATTTCATAGAATCCCGCATACTAAGCGCGCGTTTTGACGTTTGATAAAAAGTTACTGATTTGACTAGTTGTCAAATACCATATTCAGATATAGAAAATAAGTAGCTTTCAAGGTATCTCCTAAACATAAGTGCAAGTTGCAAACCCGTTCGAGTGAAGCTTCGACTGCAATGAAAAGAGACAAAGGTCTAAGTTATAGGCAACAGGCAACACATGCCTTGAAGAAAATATTTTAATCACTCTTACCTACTCTGAAGTAAATTATTTAAGTATTCATTTCTACAGTAATAATTAATCAAATATAAATATTTTTGTAGAGCGCGTAGGTCCGTACTCCGTAGAATAATAATGCATGCACAACCTTTTAATGTAATGAAAGCTATTAAGAAATGAAAAGCGGGTGTTATTCTTTCTACTGGTATATTTCTATTAGTGTTGCCTTGTGTTTCGCACTGTCACCATGTCGCCTCCAGTGCCTCAGATCAACACCTTCTTTCAAAAGACAAGCAAGCCTATCATTGAGCCAATCTCAAAGATATTTATAATAGCGAGCCTAATATTAGGCGTAAACCGACTACCGCTTCTCAGCACTGCGAATACCTATTCCATAATATTCATGTTAATTTATACAATACTTATTAATGTACTATTTTTCTATGTTACTATATACTGGTTTTACAGGGGATTCCTATGGTCCTTTCTTTTGATAATTGATAATATTCAATACTTAATTTGTACTACCGTTGGGTTTTTATTACATAAAAGACTACAAAACTTCTATCTAAACTTGAATAAGTTTGACAAGGAACTCGGTATCAATGCCACGAAATTTGGTGTTCGAGAGTCTATGTACAATTTCCTACAACTAATTGTAACTGTTATTATAAGCATTATTTTATACTTTATGAGCGCTGATGATGAGTCCAATCTCTTTCAATTCCTGCACATAAGCTTTATAAAATTATTGTCTTGTTTTGAATTGCATTATTACGGACACTTGTTCAGTCTTATAATTCCAAGACTGAAAGCTATGCATGATTGTATGAAATCTTCGTACCCTAATAACAAAATTAGAAATAGTCTCACAAACTCTCCTGAAAATGAGTTACAAAAACACAAAAAATCACATTTAGATCATAATTTAGATATGAAGAAGCTTATGGACTTTTACAATAATATTATTATTGCATACGACTATTTGAACGACGCTGTTAAATGGCAGGTAGGTACGCTTTTGTTTGTTCTTTTACAAATCTTTGTGCAAAAATAAATTAATGTTTATTTTATTTTAAAAGAAATAAATTTCAAACATTACAAATCCAAAATATCATCTAAACCATTGTAACGAGGCAAGAAAGGTCGTGTGTGGGATACACTGGGCAGAAAGAGGCAAGACTCAAGAGGCGAAAATATGAAAATATAGAAAATAATTTACATAATATTTTCATCATGTTTCATCGTTTGTCGTCTCCACTGCAAACTATTGCCTCAATACAGTGGTTTCGTTTAAATGATAAAATAAATATTTAATAATATTTTAATAAAATAATTAAATAAATATTTACTTGTTTTACAAAATAATCTACCAGTTCATTATTTGTTTTTTTTTTTCAGATATTAACACTCCTAATATCGTCATTTTCCATAACATTGTGGTTATTGTACAACACAGTTAAAACCATTATATGGGGAAGCACAGTAAGTAGGTACATAGTTAACATAAACGGGACAGCATCCAAACTATAATATAAATGCGAAAGTGTGTCTGTCTGTCTGTCTGCTAGCCTTTCACGGCCCATCTGTTCAACCGAATTTGACAAAATTTGGTACCTACAGAGATAGCTTGCATGCCGGGGATGAACATCTGTTTTTAGCCTGGAAAATCGAAGAGTTCCCACGAGATTTTTAGAAACCTAAATCGCGGGCGTCATCTAATAATACAAGGATTACTTATAATATTACCATTTTCGGAAAACCGGTCAAGTGTGAGTCGGACTCGCACACGAAAAATTCTATAATACCATCATACAAGATTATGTATTTTTTGTTTAATTTACATGGTAGTCATTTTACATTTTTATTATTTGTTATTATAGCGGCAATAGAAATACTCTGAAAATTTCAACTTTTTACCTATAACGGCACATGATGGTACGATTACACCTAACGAGTGCAGTGGCGAGTCAGTGTCCTCGGCCGAGTACTCGGTTGGTATATAAACACTTTAACGAGTGCAATTTCGCCACAATTTCTGAGCCACAGCACTGTCTCGGCCGAGTGACATTTTACTGTCTCGCTTCACTACTCGGTAGGTGTAATCGTACCATGAGGTACAAAGGAATCCTAAAAAGGAAATGCCAACATGCTAGCAGATTTAAGCGACTTTAAGATAATATACCTGATATTAAACTAACTTTTAAAATTGTTTTTGTAATATTTTAGGACAGAAATAATGCATTAGTTTACGGCGTTTCGATGATAGTAATACAGGTGTTCCCAGTTTTGGTCCCGTGCGTGTTTGCGGACCGCATACAGAAGGAAGTACGTCTCATCAAAGATTTCCTCGCTTGCAAACTCTACGAAAATACACTTGGTAATCAAATTATGTCTATATTTATTTATTATCATACCTAATAATAGTATGCAAGTGCATAATATCCAATTAGCGAGCGCCCACGCTATAGTCTGCCAATCCGCAATGCGAAAGTGTGTTTGTTTGTTTGTTGGTTTGTTCTTCGATCACGTCGCAGCGGTGCAACGGATTGACGTGATGTTTTGCATGGGTATAGATAAAGACCTGGAGAGTGACATAGGCTCCTTTTAACCACACCCTAACTAGGTACTCCGCTGTGCGGTAACGAACTTTTTACTTGCCTACCTACATTCATTTATAATTGGACCTACTTATGCGACATGGAATCAACCCACACGATGATAGTTTTGAGAAAAAGCTGTTTAAGTGAAAATTTTGTGTACGTTTGATATGTTTGTTATTTTGAATAAAGTTTATTCACAATATTGTAGGAAATAGTTTATACTATCTATACAAATATAATATTGATGAAAAATATTAACAGTTTTAATAATAATATAAAAAAGAAGTCATGGTTCCTTGTAGAAAATTACCTGTGTGTGGGTTGGTTCCTTGTTACATTGCCATAATTTTATAGTAAAAATTTAAAAAAAACGCATATTATCTATTAATTATTGTTGAAATGAAATAAAAATCATGAATGAGTTGTCATTTGTGCCCGTGACTACGTCCGCGTGGACTGCACTAATCTCAAACCCCTATTTTAAATTTCAAAAACCTTTCTTAGCGGATATCATAATAGCTGTCTACATGCCAAATTTCAGCTGATCCGTCCAGTGGTTTGAGTTGTGTGGTGATAGATCAGTCAGTCAGTCAGCTTTTCTTTTAATAATAATACAGACTTCTCACAAAGTTAGGCTAATACAGGTAGGATGGCTAAAATGGTTAGATTGCACGTATATTCTTCTGCTCCGTCGTAATATTCTTGGCAGAGTGGCTGTGGTCATCACGAAGTGAAGTTTTCACGAAGTGATGTTTTACGCCTCAAGAGCATTCGCCACTTGTCGCCTTCTGGCTGATAGTCTGGTACATTCGTGCACGAGACCACCCACAGCGGACTTAATCTGGTCGGGCCATCGCTTAAGTGACCTTCCTCGCCCTCTGATACCTTCCACCTTGCTATGCACTACAAGACGCTCAATGGAGTCACTCTAATGCCGGGAGACATGTCCGAAGAACATGCGACTTTGCACTAGCGCCAAAAGACGTTGTTTAATGCCCAGTTCTTAGAGTATAGAGACGTCGTTGGTGCGAAATTCGTTCAAAGAGACTCTTCGCCTCCAGCACCACATCTCCAGAGCGTCAATCTTCTTCTCAATCAGTCGCAGAGTTCACATCTTCGCAGCGTATAAAAATTAGAAAAACAAATGTCCAAACAAGCCGGATCTTCGTAGCTTTTGTGATGTTTCTTTCTGTTTTTCCATATTTTCCTCAGCCTTTCCATTGCAGTTCTTGCTATCGCCATAGTCGATTCACTTCTTTTACACAACCATCATTGGTCGAGATTAAAGCACCAAGAAATGCAGGATAGGACAACCTCCCAGTTCAGAGTTTGAGTAACTTCGGGCGAGTTATTGTTGGTGCGGTCTACAACCATCGTCATAGATTTACTGCGGTTTATTTTTAATCTGAACTCTTAAGACTAACACACTTCATTTTGAGAAGTAGCTCTTCCATATGACGAGCACTGGCGCAAACAAGGTAGTATCATCGGTGTAGTGCGATATCTTATACTTGGTAAGTGCGTATCGCAAATTCCGTTTATAAATTCGCTACAACTACGTTAAACGCTTAAAGTCATCGTCTTTTTATAGTTGCATCTGCTGTTGGACACAGGCCTCTTCTATCTTAAACTTTTTGCATTCATTTGATGGTAGCCACTCTCTGAATGTCATCGCTCCACACACAGGGGGTGCTCCATACTCGTATAGGGCGTCCCGATATACGTTTTCCAAGTTACGGTCGCCACTGGGGAGCTTACGATTTCAGCAGCTATCAATAGTCTTTGGTTGAGCAGTTTGCTGACAAGCCCACTGCTACTTCATTGTGCTAGCCTCAAGAGCCATATTATCTATTATATGTGCTTTAGTTCTATGGCGAATTACTTCTTTTCGAACTTTTCTCTTCAAATGCTTCGAGCGATTTGGAATTTGTGGACTAGCCTGGCTGTCAGTGTCCATGTTTCGGCACCGTAAATCATAACCGATATGATGCACTGACTGACTTTTGGGGTATAGGTGACGAAAAGACCTAATAGACGTATATTTCTTAATGTTAGAATAACTCAAGGAATATCTGTGCTAAGTTTTACTCTAAGGTGGTAAGGGTCAAAGCTAAATAAAAAAAATTAAGTGGCGGCAGCTAGAAATCATAGTTTGTCTCCTGATATTTACTCTCTCTTCATTGTTGGAAATAGTAAATTAATTTACAAATCACACAACGAGCTGATCTAATCTGCTTTAAAGCACAGTGTTGCCTTTGTAATATTACCTACTTATCTACCATTAAATTAGATTAAGTTGCCATATTCATACCAAAACAAAATTACCACTCAAAATGTAGTTATTTTGGGAAAAATTGAATTGAATTTAGAAAAACTAGCGAATCACAATAATGTAACTAGGTATCACTGACTTTAATAAATATTTTTTTTCAAGAAATTTATTAAACAACACAGATTCAAAGGACATGTTTTCTTAGATGTTATAAATATTGATTTATATCAACAAGGGACCAAGTAATGTGAGTCTTTGTAAAAATATAGAACTATGACATATTTTTATTGCAAACAAGAACCAACCCGCATGGTTCTGCAAAATTGATTTATAAAAAGGGACCATGTGGTATGGGTCTTTATGAAAAAAATAAAAATTCAATGATTTCTTAGATTGTCAGGTTACCATGGGACATGGATCTTGTTAGTTTATTGAACAACTGTTAAAATGTGGACTGATAACTTTGTCATAGAAATGTTTTACTATGTTAGAATTGTCAGATCATTTTGATTTTTACAGGGTTGATAGAAGGTGCATTTTAAAAGCTTTCTGTATACTTATCTCAATTTTGGCATGTGTGTGGATTGGTTCCATGTTGCATAAGTAGGTCCAATTTTAATAATTGTGTTTTTACCTACTAAATATAAGTTTTAAAATATCCTACATTTGGTTCAATGTTGTTAGTTTATAGTAATTGTTATTTAGCTTTTAATTAGATAAATGTGTTACGTATAGATACCTAATGTTGACGGCTTTGGTATACGGAAAAACTCAAGCTTCGAGTTTATGATTATACCTGAATTTGTTATAACCTGTAAATATGTTTTCTTGAATAAATATATTTTTTATTATTATTATTATTATTATTATTAATCCCGGAAAATCAAAGAGCTCTCACGGGATTTTTACAAAACCTAATTCCACGTTGACGAAGTCGCGGGCATCAGCTAGTATCCCATAAATGGCCGCAATACCCGCAGGAGCCACAAGAACCGTAAAAGCCACAAGAGGTGCGATTTCTCAAATAAGTCAAAGACAAATCATTTTTTCAAAGTAGATAGGTATAGATTGCCATCTCAACCTGTCGCGGACTATACCTACCATTGAACACTTTTTGATTGTTGTTATTTTTGATTGAGTTATTTTTGATAATATAATTAATTACGTAAACTTAAATGAAGCACTGAAAAGAATATGCCAGAGAGACTTCCAGTCTCATCGATCGCGTTACATTATAAAAGTGCGCTGATGACGTTAACAGAAGTTGACGATATCGTGACCTCTGCTCAAATCTCGTCAATGCTATTGATGTAGAGTAGACTCTCGCTGCTCTGAGAGCGCTTGCATCTCCTGTGAGCTTTGCGGGTCTCGCATGTTTTTATATGCGATCACCTTAATAGAAATGTCATGCATTTTTCCATTAGGTACATTAGCCGATCCACCTTGGCTTCGCTCGGTGGAATTTTTGTAAATCGGTTGCTTAAATTGAGTGCCTATGCCATAAAAGGAACTGTCAAAGTTTCTAACCCAAACCACCCCAAGCTGTGCATATTGTTAGATCCGTCAGTCACTCTAGACGTATAGATGTTTTGGTTTTTTTGTTTTTTTTTTAATAGAAATAGCGAGCAAACGAGCAGGCGGGTTACCTGATGTTAAGTGATTACCGCCGCCCATTACCAATTGCAGCACCAGAGGAACCGCCGACCTTTTAGGAGTTTGTTGCCGGCCTTTTAGGAATTTGTTGGTCCGCCCCTTGAATAACCCCATGTTGTAATCTAGTGGGAGCACCGCCGATGGGAGTTAGTTCCACAGTTTGCATGTGCGTGGAAAGAAGGATAGTTACATCCTAAACTAACTTACTACTCGTAAGAATTAAAAGAAGTATTTTTTCTATACAGTATTAAGTACTTATATTACTTTTCTATCATTTCAGACAAGCCGAGTCGAAGCACAGCACGTACATTGCTTGCTCTGATAGAGACGCGGAACCTATCTTTCTCTCTGTTCCACATGTTTGACATCGACATTTCACTGCCCTTTAAGTTCATGGCACTTTTACTTACATACCTGATCATCCTGCTGCAGTTCGATAAAGTAATCTCACCTAAAAAGTCAGCCAAGCTGTAAATTGGTTTACCTATAGATTTATCACAAATCCTCGATTGTGCAACTACAACCAAGTAGGAACTGGTGCGAAAACCGTAAAGAATCAGGTCCCTGATTGCACAATACAGCTAAGCGCCATATTTTTCATACTGAATTTCAAATTCGTATTCGCAATAGAAAAGCAAATGTCATCAACAAGCATTCGCAATACTGAAAAATGCGCTAGTTTTGAATGTGCGATCAGCTTTAAGAGCCTTGTATATACACGTTGGTCCAATGCACTGAGCTAATGGCCGATATACTGGCCGTTTGGCGTAATAAACTATTAACTTCGCGTTATTTCGTTTGTTCAAAAATTCAAATAATTTATTCAAAATAGGTAATAAATTATTTTACTCTTTTCGATTGTCAGTTGTTAGAATTGTAAGATATAGTGGTGATAACTATAACGCAAACTTAAAACTAAAGCTATGAGGGTTCCAAACGCGCCCAGGTCTGAGAAGAGCGCACAACAAACTCATTTGGCCCAATGTGTACTGGCGCCGAGACTTTTATTCCTTCTTTTACTGTAAATTGTGGGGGTTAAGGCTCTTTAAGCACCGCATCAGATTGAATCCGGTCCGAATCCGAGAATTCTCGATCCATAGTAGCCATAGTACCTACTATTAGTGTTAGGGGTAGCGCAGTAGATCCGAATTTCGTTTTCCAAAACCGAATATTTCCAATTCGGAGCATTGTTGAAGGACCGAACTAAGCACAATATTACTTGTATTGAAAGAATGCTTGTGCACTGCATCCGATTCGGATCATGGACCCGTCATGCTTAGTAGTGGTATCTTAAGAATACGCAACATCTGCCGAAATCGATGGATGCATTCAAATCGACATCCATATTCGATTCGAGTTTTCTAGATCTGTATTTTACGGATTCGTATCGGATGTAGTGCGTAAATAACCTAAAGAGCCTTAGACTGTGGTCATTACAATTGCGCCTATCTATTATGCATATACTAATCTCAAGAAATGGATTAATCATGTCGCGCATTAACTTAATCCATAATAATCTAATTTTGAATCTAGAATAATATTGAGAGCATTTTATTAGGATTGACAACATAACCACATCACTGATTGACAATCACTAAACTATCACGATTCATTAAAATGTATTATTAGGTACTAATTAGAAAATTTCAGCCTTCGTTTGAATGTGATTAATTAATAAATAAACAAATTTAAATGCGTTTGATTAATTTGTTTTTCTTCTTTCGGTATATATTAAGTTTTTTTTCCATAGCGTAGATTAAAGCTACCTGTTATAGTTTTACCTCATTTCATAATCCCAACTTTTAGAATGAAGCATAGTGATACGTATATACTTTAGCAGATTGTGAAGTTAAAACTATGTATTAAATATATCTATTTTTCCCATAATAAGTTTTTGTGATACACCGGAATTATCAGTAATTTAATGTTCAAAATGTATCTTTGTTTTTTAATAAATAATAAAGAGACGCTTGATTTGTAAAAAGACCAAGTGTAGTGCCAAGTGTAAGGAGATACACTTTTATGTGAAATACAAGAGCAAATACGTGGAAAATAGCATCATTTTTCTACCCCTGTGGTATGAAAAGGGCAGCTCAGGAAAATGTCGTTTTCTTTAAGTGCTGTAGAGGAGCTCCGTGAAATGATACAGCGTGGAAGGAAAGCCTTTTTGCACGCCGCCGCTTAGAAAATACGACAAAGTATGAGTAAGTATACTAAAAGTACCTACAAAGACAAACTCGTTATTTCTTGGTAAAGCTTTTTTTCATTTGATTCTTCCAAGATCGAAGTTTCGTAAAATAAGCACGCAATCACAGAATATATTATAGTACCTACTAATAACTAACGTAACGCAATCTAGTTTACCTATAAGTTATGACTAAGTAATAATATGTCTTGACTTATGACTCATAACTTAGTGTGACTGAAAATATAAATTAGATGATTACTGTACATAAAAAAAATTTAAAAAAAACCGACTTCAATAACCACAAACACTAAAAAGTAAAAAAAAAAATTTAATTTATTACCCAATATATTATGTATACAAGAGTTATTGTAACCTATAGAACTACAATAACTCTTGTATACATAATGTATTGGGTAATAAATTAAATTACACAGAGAGAATCAATAAGTAGGTACCTACGTAATGACAGGAATTCTGTGTGATATTTAAAATATCTTTAGGGTCCCCCTCAGTGAAAAACTCGTTTTGACAAGTCTAACCGTGAGTTTGGTCATACCTATAATTTACTGACGAGGAATTTGTTTCATATTTGAAGTTTGAACAAATCTCTCAAAGCCACCATGATCCAAACAAACGTTCCTCCCAGTGTTGGGGACAATACGCAGAGAAACTTTCAGCTTTTATAACATCTAGCATCTGGCTGAAGGTCTGGCACTCCCTGGCACTTAATTCTTGTCACTTGAATAGATAAGTTGGTGGTACTGTAATATTTCTGGTGCAAGATCGCGGTAAAAAAAGATAAAGAATAGGTTCACCTTTACTTAAGCCTTTTGTAATGGAGCCTTTTCACTGAACATTGTTTGAGCGAAATCTTGAAACTGTCGTTTTGATGGAGCTGTTTATGACATTTGATATCCTATTAACTGGGTAGCTTCCCCTTTCTGCTTGCAAGTATCTCTTAACAAAAGATATTACCGCTTTTGGCGTGGAATAATTTACTGTAGTACTATGTAATACCCGCTATTTCGTCCGCGGGGATAGCCTGGAAGCTGTGATAGCCTAGTGGTTAGGACGTCCGCCTCGTGTTCAATCCCGGGCAAGGACTTCTAACTTTTTGGAGCTATGTGCTATGAATGTGTGTACGCGAGCTCTTAAACGAGGTCGGAGAGCGGCGTACCATGTTCTAAAAAGACTTTACATATGAAATTTCTAAGATATTAGTTTTAAGCACGTAGTTAAATGTAAACCATTTAAGAAGCTACTGCAAAGTTTAGATAACTGAAACAAAAATTTACTCGAAGATGTAATTACACACGATAGATTACCACATTATACAAGTTTTTAGTTACCAAAGTTACCAACATTTTAGTTTTTAGTTTATAGTTTGAACCTACGTAATTTTCTGGTTTTTGGGCGATAACTCAAAAATATTTTAAAACTCCGCGATTTTTTAGGTTTTTTAGTTAACTAAACCGACACAATATTAATAGAGGTTGGCCTCTATCAATATTTTCAATTTCAATGTTTGTATTCAATATCATAAGGAGTTGTTAGACTTGTTGGTAAGTATAATTTTCAATGCAAATAAAATTTTAAACACAATTTTTACAAAATTACATAATTACTGTTTATTTATTAAACACTAGTGTTTATTTATTAAAAACACAAAACGGATGCCCGCGAATTCATCCGCGTGGATTTATTTTTATAAAAATCCCGTGGGAACTCTTTGATTTTCCGGGATAAAAAGTAGCCATATGTCCTTCCCCGGGATGTAAGGTAACTCTGTACCAAATTTCATAAAAATCGTTTAAACTGTTGAGCTGTGAAAAGCCAGCAGACATACAGACAGACAGACACACTTTCGCATTTATAATATTACTATGGACTATGAATGAATAAAAAATAGGCATTTTTTTCTTACAACAACTTTACTTTTTAAATTCCTTAAATTATAAGAAAACGTCTATCTCTATTCACATAACATAGGCCTACTTAACTTGGATAAGAATATTTGAAATGTTTGTGCTGTTAAATAAAAAGTATAAAAATTAGAATAAGTATACAGTAACAGAAACACGGTAGAACACACAGATGAGAGAAACTACCCTAAACCTTTTAGTGTCTCTCATCTGTGGTAGAACTCTACTCTCTTCATAAATAAGCCTAAATAAATCAATTACTGAACATCTTACAACCTTAAGCCTATCAATGGTGATTAAATATGTGCTGTATTGGCTTATAACATACTATATAAATCTTAGCTTATAACTGCAATATAATACATGCAATTGGGTATTTGACAACATCAAAAATAAATTATTTCTCAGTGATTATTAAATAGAGGGTATTCAAAATAAGTGAAATTCACGTCCTTTGTTAGTTTTAAGAGTAACCATTTTAAATTACCGATTGAAGTAAAAAAGTACGTCATTATGATGTGACGTCACTTTTCAGTATTTCATAGAATATCGCAATTACTAAGTGCGCGTTTTGACGTTTAATAAAAAGTTACCGATTTGACTAGTTGTCAAATACCAATACCGTATTATCATTTATTATGGTTATGGAACTCTTTTAATAAAATCGACATATTTATAAATTCTAATCTTTAAAAGGATCAATGATTTTAATTACTTAATTGCTTTTGAAGTATTGGGACATAGTCGTCATATTGTGCCATAAAAAAGTTTCCAGCTACTGGATTACCTAAGTTGTATTTGTTTGCAAAATCCGTGATGGAAAAAAGAGTACGATTAGCGGCAGACCTGAAAGTTATAAAATTATAATTAGTATTATAACTAAACATTTCATGAAAACTTAATGGTGGTATACCGTAGACCCATCACTAGGACAAAGCGATGGGACTACGGATGCGTCACAATTGTATTTGTCACCCCTAGACAGAATAACCTACTGACCAACTGCCGTTCTGAGGGACTCATCGAGAACACCGCAGCGAGGCATTGTACCCAAGATGCTGGCAGCATTACCCCTTTGGATGGCCAAATTAATTCTTTGACCAAGGTAACTGTCAGCTCTCGGGTCCCAGGTTGACTCGATAATTTCGAAATTTCATCAAAAAGAGCTCGAGCCCCCGGGCCCAACGGCCCCAAGGTCTCCACACCAAAAGGCACGAATATGAAGCTCTCATCGAGGCTTTCATATTTGCGCCTCTTGGCCTGTTCGGCGCTGATGGCCGCTGCACCCGCCATAAAGGAGGTCAGGTCAGGATGCAGCTAAAGTGTCTGCACATGTTGCATCCCAAACAAGCGACCTATCCATCTTCCACTGTATGAGCGTCATACTATCAGGTCTCTTGCCATCGCCACTTGCCAAACCAATAGGTTCCATTACACCTGGCACATGGGCAGTGGTAAGGGACCTCCAGATGATGTCGTTAAGGGTACTATGGCGGGAGAAGCGACCAGCGCTTCTCGAACAAGAGAGCCCATGGTGACCGAGGGCGTCAACACAGTCACCGCAGTGGCAACGGGAGCCTGGATTATTGTGGCGCCAAGCCTAAGACCAATCAAAACAAAAAGTGTGGTATGGTCCAACATAGTGCCCAGGTTGGCCGAGGGAAGAAAGAGCATGTAGCCAATTTTGAAAAAAAAATCATCAGTAGAAAGCTACATTATTCCTCAGTAACATATTATTTCAAAATAAATAATTAGAGATCCCTGAAGAAATTGTAATAAGCCACCCGTGCTAAGTCAGGGTAGGGCGCTACTTTTACTACAATAAGTGGCTACCACCTCCGTAATAACATATAATTTATGTAAAAAATATTTTAAAACTTAACACACGTTTACTTTGTATAATTTTGGGTGGCATAACATCTAAATTAAGCAAAGCTCGGGCGACGGGCGACGCGGCCAAATCAAATTAAACCTACGGATACACGAAAAGTTTGGGTTCATCTTGTCGTTGAAAACGACAGTTTCCAACAGCTGCTTTAAATGTTTCCATAAAGTTCCGTAAGTTAGCGTTCCAAATAAACTGGCAGTCGAATAGTGTTGATTACTTACTTCAAATAGACTTTAAAAATAAATCTTGTCGGTATATGGTATATGTAGGTAAGTATAGTATAAATTACTTGGACTCTCTGGTACTTTAAAAGCAATTAAAAGGAAAATTGTACATGTCGGGGAAAATAATGGCATATGAAATACGACGTCCTTTTTCATTAGAATTTATTTGAATAAATATTATATTATTTGCTTGCACTTGCACTTTGTGGGTTTTGTAACGCACGGTTGTAAGGCGCGAGATTCAAATAGGTACATATCACTACTATGACGTTTTACTTAGGTTGTAGCGTGAGGACGCGAGACCCCTGCAAGAGCGAGGCCCCGGTAAGGTTGCTCTGCTTGCCGCCCCCTGAGGAGGCCACTGGTCAGGACTCAGGACAAGTCTTTTTACTCTATGATCAAGACACACAAGTGTATCTTAATGTTAAAGGTACCTGTTGTTAAGACGTGGCTCATCAAATACAATTCTCTCAGGTTGCTTGTAAAGTAGGTACACATAGCGATGACAGCCAGAGCCTAGACCGGGTGCTGCACCGACGTACTCAGCGATTGTCTCCCCGGAAACCACATGGTTTCCAGGAATGTTGCCCACTAGCCAGTGTTCCCAATTACGGAATATCGGTGTTTTGCGGGAAGTCGCGTCCGGGTCTAAAACAGGTTATTCTAATCGTGAATTATATTCCTCTTTTCCCTCCAACTATAAGAGAATAGGCAAGCGGTATTAGCCTAATGGGGCTGTTTTTGAGTCATAAATGGGGCTGTGATTGAGTCATAAATGGGGCTGTTTTTGGGTAGTAAAATGGGCTCTGTTTGAGTCATAAATGGTGCTGTTTTTTGAGTTATAAATGCGGCTGTGTTCAAGTCACTAATGGGGTTGTTTTTGAGTCATAAATGGGGCTGTTTTTGAATCATAAACGGGGCTGGTTTTGAGTCATAAATGGAGCCTGTGTTAGAGTCATAAATGGGACTTTGTTCGAGTCGAGAATAAATAAATGTGGGCTAGATGATGCTGCATTTGAGTTAAAAATTTGTGTTAGATGGGGCTGTTTTTAAGTTATAAATGAGGCTGTTTTCCTTCCTTCTCATTCTAAAAGGGGGGTCTCCTTCTGCTCACTAGTGAGCCGGGTTGATCGTGATGATAATATGACGTTTGCAGAGCATAGTAGATACATACCGACTAAAGCCAGGGTGTAATAGTTACAATGGGTAAACTCCCCCGGCCACCAGACAGACGGTATGTCCTTTACTTCCGTAGGAGTCAGCTCATTTCCGAGTTCAACTTCGGCACCACTCGGGTATATTACCTAAAAAAAATATTAATTAGGTATTGCGGGCAATTCTGTTGAACACAATCTCTAAACTGAACTAAAATGGCAGATCTAAATATATGCTATCCTTTTCATAATGCTCCCTGCGGAAAAGGATAACATTAGATTTAGACTTTTCAATTTAATTTAGAGATTGTGTACGTACCTATACAACAGAATTGACACCATATTAAATGTCACCAGATTATTACAAAATGCTAAGAGCACCGATGGAGATCTGACGTGATTACAACACAAGGCATTCATTACATGATTATACAACAGGTTTTGATTTTTATTAGGATTATAATTGAAATTCTAAAATATATAAACGGTATCACCACAATCTCAATACCTATTCACCTTATCATTTATTATTCTTATCCATCCATCCATCCATCAGAAGTATAAGGTCTCGTTGCGTTTTATAAGCTGTTATCATCTTCACTAAAGTGAAAATTGTATTTTTCTGAAACTGCAATCAACCCTTATCTAAATTGTGGCATTGCTCCATAAAAGCAATCATTTATATTGCATTTATACAAAATAATTGTCTTGGAATTGCTCACTTGTAGATAGGTTATCATGTAGATAGGTACTTATTCAATTTCCACAATACCATAAAGGTACCTACTAACACATTAATTAGCTTAATATAATAAATAACATAATGAATTTATACTTAGAAGTGCAGTCATTAAATAGGCACGGGAAAGAATCACAAGCCATAGTTGGGAAATTTATACTTATTTAATACTAGATGATGCCCGCGACTTCGTCCACGTGGATTTAAGTTTTAAAAAATCCCATAGGCTATTTTTCATCCCGGAAAATTCCCCGGGATGCCAGCTATCTCTATACCAAATTTCAACGAAATCGGTTAAACGGGTGGGCCGTGAAAAGCTAGCAGACAGATAGACAGACAGACAGACAGACAGACAGACGGACAGACAGACACACTTTCGCATTTATAATATTAATATGGATTCAGTTTAGCAAGCTACCAGATGTTCTAATTAGTGTAACTTTTCAATTTAAAGTTACAACAGGCAGGGCTCAGAGCCTTGAGTTTTCATGTAAAAAAAATGTATAGATTGCACATTTAATTCAGTGAATTGGAATAATGTAAATCTGACAAAATTGTATGGATATGTCTAGGTATAACTGCGACCTTTCCTTTTCGTACTAGGTACTTAGTAGGTACATAATAGAAAAAGTTGCAAACAGTTAAAACATAATATCTTCATATTCGGATTCGGGAAAGAATCCTAACACGAAGCAGACATGACATACCTTCGAGATTATGCCGTGCGGTATCAAACACAGCGACTGTGAAATGGTACTGGGAATGTCTAGAGCCTCGTTTGCAAATTGGCAGGGTGCACCACGGGTAGGTGAAGTTGACTTTGGTCACTAAGATAGAGTTTGGACCACTTGCACCAAGCTTATCATATTTTGGCAACGACGAGCCGTGAAAATATGGCATCAGACAGAAAGAAACATTTTCGCATTTATAAATTACTATGGATAGTATGGATTAGGCAAAATACCATTATCATGAAGATAGTTACTTAGAAGTTAATGGTTGGCATTAACTTTTGAGATCATAATATTTTAATATTCATAAGAAGGTACCGTTATAATTACATCTTCGTGTTCAAATGAAATCTTCGGTGTTGCACATTGGATGTGTCTAATTAAATAATACAGGTAATTTTTAGGGTTCCGTACCTCAAATGGCAAAAAGGAACCCTTATAGGTTCATTTTGTTGTCTGTCTATATGTCTGTCCGTGTGTCCGTTGTGTCTTTTTAGGTACTATCGTAATCTTCTATAGCTTTTTAGGTTCACGTTATGATTTAATAGTTATTTACTATGCAATGCTGCAAAGTCGTTATTTTGTCACAAGAAAAAGCGTAGCGTAGCGAAGAATTGAAAGACTCGAGCGCAAATAAATTTGCAGCCGTGCGAAACACATATGTTTTCATCCCACTACAGCGAGGAAAACGCTAGATTCAAGGATACAACAGGCGCCAGTACCGTGGAGGATTCAATAAGAGCGCAAGTCAGACGCACTGTAAGTACGCCAACCATAGACCACAGTTCATCACGTTCGAATTTCAACTCGTACTTTGCACGCACAGTTTGCACGCTAGCGAGCAAAATTGCCACTTTCCACGCAGATTTCAAAGGGCAAAGGATTTCTTTCCGAGCGAGTAGGATGAAAAAATGTTTTTACTAGCATGATGGTTTGCATAAGGTAGGACTTCATAGCCTATCTGATCACTAGAAAAACCATGCGCGTTAAGTGGCTTCTTTCTGCACACTCGAAAAAATCTATAATTTACTATTATTATTTTAATTAAGTAGGTTATTATGCGTAAAAATAAAACTTACCGACAGCTTATAATTGGGCGCATAAGGAATAACATCAGTGACGATTTCATTCGTCAAGAAGGCAAGTTCGACTGAACAACCGCCTTCTGCGAATACTATTTCGGTGACAATTGAGTGCTGTAGCAGTAAAACAATCGATATTTTCCATAAATCACCCATTATCACACTGTACCGAGCAAGAAACTGCACAAAGAAACAGCCGACTGGCGAATGATAACTGGTAACAATGATGCACCTTATAAATTGAGTTTCGTGAAAATGACGAATAATTATGTACATGCAATATTATGTACCTACAAACGCTGTGTAACAGTTTTCTTCTAATCCTATAATTTGCCCCGTCTAATTTACCTACCAACCTAAAACCTACCTATATCTAACCCGGTGCGGGACGTCCCACCGCCTCATACCCCGATTGCCATATCAACCTGTCGCAATATTTGTACAGCAAGGATTTCCAAAGTACATAGCAAAGCAAGCAAAGGAAAAGCTTAAGTAGCCTACCTCGTATAACAACGTAGAAAACCTAGAAAAAAAAAACAATAAATTTGGGGTTCTCCATACTTAGAACTGAAACTCAAATTATTTTTTTCATCAAACCCATATGTGTGCGGTATCTATAGATAGGTCTTCAAAAATGATATTGAGGTTTTAAATATCATTTTTTTCTAAACTGAATAGTTTGCGCGAGAGACACTTCCAAAGTCTCTTCTCTCTTCTCAAAGAAAGGCATTCGCTTCGTATTATTCTTACCTGTAAAAAACTGTTAGAAATGGCTCAAAGAATTAAGCAGAACCTGATTTAAAATTTAGAACTATTATAACGAAGATATTTTAGTTACAAACCTTGTGGTTAAGACGTCCACTTCCTACTCGGAGGGTCGGCGGGTCAATCCTGGGCACGTCCATCTAACTTTTTGGAATTAAATATTTGCGTTTTAAGCTATTAAACTCATAATACAGAACTCTGTATTCTGAGCAATGAAATAATGCATTAACGGTGAAGGAAAACGTCGTGAGGAAAGCTGCATGCCTGAGAGTTCTCCATAATATTTTCAAAGGTGAAGTCTGCCAACCCGCAGTTGACAGTAATGAGTTGGCAATGAGTAATGATGATGATGATTTTACGTACGTTTGTCTAAAAAAGTGAGTGTGCGAGCCGAGCCATAATATTATGAATTTGGAAACGCTTTTAAGGTATGTATATTTAAACTAGCTTAAGCTAGCGACTTCGTCCGCGTGGACTACACAAATTTGAACCCCGTATTTCCCCACCTTAGGGGATGAATTTTCAAAAATCCATTCTTAGCGGATGTCTACGTCATAATAGCTATCTCCATACCAAATTTCAGCCTGATCCGTCCAGTAGTTTGAGCTGTGCGTTGATAGATCAGTCAGCCAGTCAGTCAGTCACCTTTTCCTTTTATATATTAAGATTAAATTTAGCAGTATTAACAGTATTATTAAAAAGAAACCTTCATTCTCAAGCGTAGCATCTTAAGAATTTTACATTTGAAGAGCCTTTTTTACAAACGAGTATGATGTAAATCTCGAGATCCCGCCCTTCGGATCTCATTATAAGCATTTTTCATCCCACGGACCTCCTACGCACTCTCCGGGGCTTAGAAAACGTATTGGTCACCCTTATTAACTATTGTTGACTTGATAAGGGAAAAACTGAATGATGTTATTGTTGACAATAGCAAAAGCAAGGAAAAATATAGCTTTACTTTAGAAATCTGATATCTTTCCTTGCCAGGTTCCTTGCCTGATACTGCAGTAGAAAGATACTGTAATTATCAAGAAACCTATTTATATCTAATGGTTTTAGTTCTAAGTAGTTGAACCACCCCGACTTTGCTTGTGTGAATTTTCTGATAATAATCCTTTCTCAGTATAGGAGCCAACATTATAGAGAAAAGCCACAGGTTTTGACGTACAGATATACTTGCGTTCTGGATTTGAACATAGGCTACTATGATGGATGATGATATATGGCTAGATCCGGAAAATCAGACAATTCTCTCGGGATTTTCTAAAACCTAAATCCGTATGAACGAAGTAGCAGGCATCGTTATCTACTTGGTACAGAGATAGCTTGCATCCTAAAGATGAAGAGTTCCCAGGGGATTTGAAAGCCTAAATCCACGTGGACTGTGTCACAGGCATTATCAATATCAAGTATCTAATAATTAGGTATATCACTCAATCGTTGCTCAAGCAATTCGCAGCATCACATCGTAAAAAAAGGTTTATTACTTCCTCTAGGCATTAGCATATTTATGATAAGCACCCCATAAAAACGCGAAGGCATCATTAGAAGAGAGGGCGGGCTCCTTTGTTTCCAGATATAAAATTAATAAAACAAATTATGGAACCACATTTTATAGCAACCACAAGACTATTTACTGCTTCAGAACTTGTAAATCTATTATAACACTACTGTTCACGAATTTGCCCGAGGCACCAATCTATTGTAGCCCAACTAAAACTACAAGCACTATCTAGTACCTACTCTAGTTCACTAGCTAGTACTCGAGACTTTGTGCGCGTGAATTTAGGTTTTTGAAAATCCCATGGGAACTCTTTGATTTTCTGGATAAACAGACTATTTCCAACATCACTCTCCAGTCTCCAAGTTGTTCTATATCTATAGCCATGCAAAAAATCACTCGTCGTTGCTCCGTTGCGGCGTGATTGATAAAGACACCAACAAACAAACACATATTCGCATTTATAGCATGGGTATCTAATGATTTTTTAACCTTTACAGTTCTTGTCTTTACAATTGACTTCTCAAATACTATTTTAGCGTTTTTAAACTATCGTGAGTGATTTCCATTATCGCATGCGCGACTTACTCCCTTGACAAAGGACCCCGGATGGGTTCGAAACTAGTCGGGCTAACGTCGACTAAATACGTGAGTATAGCCTTTGAGAGAAATTATATATAATCTCAAATACTAATCTATAGTTTTCATTGAAATTCACAAATTAGGGTGCATTGGGCCAGAAATCAATCTTTCTGAGATGCTTCCCTGGAAAATATGGTAAAAGCCCAAAGGAAGCCAACCAGCCAGCTCTTCAGGGTTCACGAAATTTTTACGTATCAAAATAATAAAAATCGCATTTATGTTACCCGTTATCATTCAAGTCAAAGTCAATTCAAGATTAGATAGAAAGAGTCATAATTCTTAGTAATACTACTCACGACTCTTAGTAATAAAGATAACAACGCAAACTGAGTTAGAATTAGAAACTATAGGATTCTAGAGCTGACAAAAAGATATATGTAGGTATGGGAACTTAGGTCCAAAAAGATCAACCTTCTAAACGAACACCTACCTAGACATCATCATTGCTTTCCATAAGGCATTATTGTGATCAAGTTTACCACCTGGGTGTCTGGTGCACTTCGACCGCCTCCGATCCTTTTTTCCATGCACATGCAAACTGTGGAATCAACTCACTTCGGCGGTGCTCCCATTAGATTACAACATCGGGTTATTCAAGGAGCGGACTAACAAATTCCTGAAAGGCCTGCAACGCATTGGTGGTTCTTCTGGTACTAAAAATGTTCATTGGTGGCGGCAATTACTTAACATCAGGTGACCCGCCTGCTCGTTTGCTCGGCATTTTTATTTATTTTTTAAAAGTAGGCACAATCTTGCGATAAAAAAATGTATATCCTTGTCTTGTGAATGGATAAATCAATTACTAATGATGGCCTACGACTACCAGTCCCAGAAACGTTAATTGTATTTATTGCTCTGAACGAAGGCTTGTATTTTCTTAGGCCTGGATTAGTGTACTCTGCGTACCGGGCCGAGCATGCTGCGATTAACAATACATTTTGCGTCTGGCACTCAAGCTCCACACAGTCTAGCATAAAAGCTCATTCAATGCCATATCTACTACCCTGTCCATTAGGTACATGCGCGGCGTAATCTGAATCATGCCTTATTTCGGCACAATTTCGGATTCAGCCCGAGCGCAGCGATAAATTCGTCGAAAGGTCTGAATTCCCCCAAATCGTTTCAATTACGGAAAAGAAACGTTTGCTCGCCGAAACCGAAGCAATCTATATAAAAAAAACATAGGTATAGATAGCTACACGTTTGTAAATAACCACGTAAGCTGCAGAGCTCTCCATAATGAGTCAAGTCTGCCAATCCGCACTTGAGCAGCGTAGTAGAGCAGGTAGACTATAGCCAAAAGGTTCTTATTCTGAGAAGAGACCCGTGCTCAGCTGTAGTAGGTAAATTTTAATGATGATATATTTATTTACACACTTAGAATGACGCGAAAATTAAAAACCTCCTAGGTATATCGACGAAGTCGATGTAACATTTTGTCTTATAAGTTGTATCGTACTTACAATATTAATTATATGTTAAGGTTTTTAACTCTTAAATTAAAACTTTAAAAGAGCAAAAGCATCTAAGTAGTTTGATAATTTACAAACTATTGAATACCATATGTCATTCTTGTTGCGAGACTCTGTCATGGGCACAAAAACCCCAAAAAGCTTTGTCGGCGAACGCTCTACCGCGGTTCTTTGAATATGTATGTGGTTGTAACGAAGACGAATCTTGTAGACTCAACTAACGATGGTCACGTTTTGTACAATGTTTAGATATTTTGTATTAGTGAGTAAAAGAAAAATAGGCCATTACAGACCACTTACTTACAGTGCAAAACGACTTCCTTGAAGAGGATTCTAGAAGAAGTTAGAAGACACAACATTACAAACACAACAAGAATACAATTATATTAAATTAGTTAAACTGGGGGATAACAAAAAAACCGGCCAAGTGCGAGTCGGACTCGCGCACGAAGGGTTCCGTACCATTATCTATAAAAACGGCCAAAAAAATCGTGTCTGTTGTATGGGAACCCCCTTAAATATTTATTTTATTCTATTTTTTAGTTTTTGTTGTTATAGCGGCAACAGCATTACATCACCAGAGAAAATTTCAACTGTATAACTATCACGGTTCATGAGAGACTGACGGATGGACAGACGGACGTACAGCGGAGTCTTAGTAATAGGGTCCCACCTTTTGGGTACGGAACCCTAAAAATAGGAGGCTGACATCTTAACCACTAGGCTTTCACCGCTTTTCAAGCTGCAACAGTAAATTATCAGAAAATAGAGAAAGAGTTCTGGCTAATCTGAAAATGTTCGCGATCACATTTTACGTATCAAACTTCAGCGTTAGATCTGCTGAAATTTCACGTCCATTAATAGTAATTTACGTTTGTTTCTTCACTAAATAATAAAAACAAATATATAAGAACAATGTTAAACATTTCCTCTTGCTTTCAAAATTTCAAAATTGAAACCTATTAGGATTATTAAAAGATCTAAGTACCCTCTAACAAATAAACCTGGAATAGCGGTGGAATAGTTATACTCTGTTTTGTCTTTCTCTGTCATCAGTAATTTGATATTTGAAGGCAAAAGACAAAACAGAGTATAACTATTCCACCGCTATTCCAGGTATATTTGTTAGAGGGTAAGATTATTGAAAAACTTTTGAAATATCTGGTGATATTTTGGCTACTAATTTAAATTTAGCTTACTGTAATGCAATCATAAAACTATTTATCTAGTATAACCACGAGCACACATGTTCGTGTTATATATATAAAATGTTAAATGCATCATATCAGGACAAATTGGAATTTTGATAAATAGTTTCATCCCCAGTTTCATCTGTCATTAATCAAAATCACGCTCCCATTCTGTGGGTAAGATGGAGTGAATGATATTGCGATATCGTCAATACCTAGCCGCCATCGCCGTCACATTTGACTAATAGTCTTCCGGTTGGTAAATCTTTGTATTAAGAATAATATTAAAACCCTTTTTACCAGGTGTCCTGCGTGAGCGACGAATACTACGCGACGCGACGCTGCAAACGCGACGAACGCGATCAACTCAACGGCATACCGTGCTTGCGGCCTATATGGCAGTCTGCGGCGAGACGCATACTGCCATATACGCATTACGTCGCGTCGTCGAGTCGCGTCGCGTCGCGTAGTATTCGTCGCTCACGCAGGACACCGCGTTAAAAAACAAGCTTTTATATAAGCCATGTACGTACGTAGGTACTAAAACAAATATGTCAAGACAAATCCAATGAGGCCCATTTCGTGTTCATAGAACATTAATGCAGTAGTAGCCTAGTGAGCCCTAGTGGATAAGGCTACTGTCTCCTATACAGAGGGTCTGGCGTTAGATCCTGAGCACATATCTCTAACTTTGTTTAATTGATTCACGGTGAAGGAACACATCGTGCGGAAACTTGCATGCCTGAGAGTTTGCCTGCCCGTAATTTTCTCAAAAATGTATGAAGTTGGCCAATCAGCACTTAGTCAGCTTAATGAACTGTGACCTTAACAGTTATTCAGACCCGGGCTGGCGATGGATTGAGATGATTGAACCGTATTTTCCACCAGAGCTAAGATGAGCTACACTTCGTACCCATTCTCTGATATTCCTGGTGTAGAGGCAGCATTATGCCATAAAATGTTATAGAAAACAAAAAAATATTGGATCCTAATAAACCTATGCTACCTACCCTAATAAAAATACTATAACAGTAGGAAGATGATTTTATTCAATAGCTTAATTTTACCAGCCGGGCTGGTCACGACTTCAAACGAATCGCAGGGAGGCGCTGGATTCAGGCGGCGCAAGACCGTGGCGTGTGGAAGTCCCTACAAGAGACAATATGTCCAGCAGAAGTCTATCGGTTGCCGGTGGTGAGGAGGAGTAACTTTAGATTAGTGAATAAAATTGTATGTAAAATGATTTACATTCATTTACAGGTCATTTACGCTAGATTTACGCCTTGTTTAAATTGTTAAAGGGTCGAAAGGGTTGTCTGTCTATATTGCTTGTAAGTTGTCAGTTACAGGCGAGGTAGACAGCCGTGACTCAATACGGGTATGTTTTGCCTACAAACTGGAACTGACTCCAAGTTAAGCTATAATAGACAGTCATCCAAAACAGAAAGCCGTAAAAAATAATATGATGATAAAAAAGATTAAAATGAGTTTTCATAACTGAGATATCAGTTATGAATACTCATTTTAAGCTTTTTATCATGTCTGTTAGGTATATACCTATTTTTAGTGAGATATTGAAATCAGAGTTACTAGTAGCCATATTGGCGCCCCTGAGCATGAAAAATACTGGAACAATGAGCATTGTCGAATATTAATTCTAAAGCACCCGAAGTATAAGTATGTAATAATATTCTTAAAAGATATTTTTTTGATAGAAGGGCTATTTTTCACGCAGATATGCAGCCAATAGGTATTCTTAGTATTACAATTTACTAACCGACTTCAATTAAAGAGGAGGTTCTCAATTCGTCGGAATCTTTTTATTTATTTATTCATGTACCAATAACATAAAACATATACTTTGCAAAAGCGTGCAGAAAGGACAACTTATCTGCTTTTCCATGCATTAATTGGGTTGTAGAAAATATCTTTAAAAAGAACTCGACCTTTCGTAGAGGCTCTACGAAACCGCTATATCACGGTAGAGCGTTTTCGAGCGTCTTTGAGCCCGACAAAACGTCACATATGTATGAGTGTCAGACACAACGCTTTACGAAACCGAACTCTCTTTCTAAAGGTCGATGTACACTAATATTTTCTGCCGGATACTGTACACTAATTAGATTAGGTTATATTATATAAGTTTGTAGGCACGCCGCCATTTAATTGTAAACACTTTGCTCATTGAACATTGAACAACACACACACACGAAATGTAGTGATTCATTATTCGTGTGGCCCTTGCCGAGGGCACTTCTCCGTAGACACTATGTGAGTCGTGCTGTAGGTTATTATAATTGTTGTTGTGACCTAATGTGGTTTAAGACGTTGAGGTTATAGTACTAGGTTGTGGTGTGGTAGGTTAGCTGGTTGGTCTGGGACCGGTATGGGGATGGAGGAGCCGGTGTAGGTAGGGACCTAGGTAGTGTTAGTTAGTGTTGTTTATACTCATAGTAGACGTTGGTGTCATGACTTATAGTTAGTGAGGGTTGCTATAGTTATCGTCGAGGGTAGTTTGTGTTGTCTCTCGTAGTGTGCGAGAATATTGTCAGTGCACCCACGAAGGCTCGGTTAATCTAAAGGTTGTAATCCTGACGTATCCGGTTAACCATTACCTACTTTTAGTGGTTTAGTCTTCAATCGCAATCATAATCACATCCTTCTGGTGGTGAAGAGCCTGCAAGTTTTATTTAAACATATTTTCAAATTAAATAAATAATTGAAACATTTCGTTGCGTGCCTAAATTTAATTAAAATGAAAACTTTTTTTGTGTCGGTGCATGTACGAGGTACTAAATGAATATTTGAATATTTTTTTAAAATTGAAAGCTTTGCATAGTGAGCGAGAATAATTAATAGTTGTGCCCTAGTTTTGGACATTGTCCAAGTCGGTGTACTATAGGCGAGCGTGGAGGACTTACGACGACGTACATGCCAGTGTACTGTTTTACGGCTATAAGACTCAGTTTATTTATTTATTCATGCACTGCAATATATTAACTTAAAACTAAAATATCAATACACATAAAAGGAAACTACTCTGACAAACGACCTTGTTCACAAATTCAAAGTCGCTCAGCGAGCTATGGAGAGGGCTATGTTAGGAGTTTCCCTGAGGGATAAGATCCGAAATGAGAAGATCCGCAGGAGAACCAAGGTCACTGACATATCCCAAACTATTAGCAAGCTGAAGTGGCTGTCGGCAGGTCATGCCTGTCGTAGAGGCGATGACTGTTGGAGCTGGAAAGTCCTTGACTGGAGACCGCGTTTAAGCAAGCGTTTGCAAAATATGCTGAAGAAATCGGGAGCTTTAGCTAGAGAATGTTTTATAGTTAAAAAAATCTAAAAACGCGGCACACAAAATGTTGTAAAGCCAGAAACAGATGTGACTGAGTGCCTGTGACAAAACGTTATTGTTTTTCTTTATATCCGCTACCGATATTTGGAACCATTCTGTTTTTGTTTGCGGCATTTGATTTCAAAATGCTTTTATACCAGACCTGCTATTTAAAAATTTAGTTTTTTTTATTCCATTGCAAATTATTAACCCTTGACTGCGAACTCACCTGGTGGTAAGTGACACTACAGTCTAAGTTGGAAGAGATATGGCAGGGTTTAATAAATCCATATGTAGATATCCCTTATCGGTTTCTACACTGCATCGTACCGGAACGCTTAATCGCTTGGTGGCGTGGCTTTGCCGGTAGGGTTGTACCTAACTAGTCATGACCGTAGCCTCCCCACCAGACCAGACCAGAGACATTGAACAACTCGGGTCATCCGCTTATAAGACCACAGCGCTCACCACTACGCCAGGGAGGTCGTCAAGCAAAAGTTTGTTATGACAGTAGTTAAGCAAGGAATTATTTTGAAATAAAAAGATTTTTTATAAAAGACAGACCAAACATATAAATTAAGTTAATCTTGAATTGAATGAATATAACACACAAGAACAAAAACACGCTCGCACTTACTTCCATTCCATTCCTCTTCTTATCACAAATTTAAATCACCGTGACAAAAGTAAGGTATTAGAAAATTCCGCGTACAACGACTCCCTCAAGCTACTTTAATTCTATTCACCCCCGTACTACGTGATAAGAATACTTGCAAGCCTAAATATTAAAGGATTTTGTCCTTTATACATGTCCTTTTGTACAGGGCATTAAATAAACACGTGATATAAATATTCAGAATCACAGAACAAACCGGAAATATGTGGCGTGGCCGGAAATATTTTAAAAATGGACAAAGTTAGAGCGTCGCCATATTAAAAAATATAGCCTAATTTTTAGCCAAATTGATTCAGTAGGTACTTATTTGATGAGATTTAGGTAAATTACTATTATAACATGAACGGACACTTTTTAAGCCTTTCCACAGTTTAAAAAATCCTTGTACTTTCATATAATTCAAAGAAAATTCGACCTCAAAAATATTCCAATCCATTCACTTGATTTAATCCCATAAAAGATCGTTGTGTGGCGGGAAATGGTCTAACAGGAACGCTTTATTATTATCATGGTTTTTAAATTTTTAAGGCAACTCTACTTATTCGATTTTTCGTAAACGAATCGACTTTACTGTTTTTTAATATTAGGATTGATTATTCAACAACTATACCTACTACCTAAAACTGTACTTGTAGGTATAAGAAGTAGAATAGAAACTCATAACACTTTTATTTATTTAACCTCTGTAAACGCTTTATAAGTGGCAACTTGTTACCTAATAAATGTTAGTAACGACCGTAGTATCACAAAATAAGCATGTCCGTTGACAATAGCAGCACCCAAGTATCAGTGAAGCATAATTCGTAGACTAGTAACTAGTCGATTGGATGCTGTGAATATTAAGGACGTTCCACAACCCGACATCGGATTAATGGACTGTAATTTATTTGCCAACGAGCAGTAGCACCTACAATTTGTATGTCGGTTCACTAAAGTTACAAAAAATAGTGCCTCAAATATTGTTTGAATCATTTTTTGCAACAATGGACGTATTTTTCAGTTAGATAAAATTGGCTTCGAATATGTTGTTTCACTTTTGTTACAATCAAATTGGCACAACCAAGGCACAAATATTTATAAAAAATCCATATTAAAGGAGGGATTAGTAAAAGGCTTCGGTTTTGATAATATGAGTAGCCAGAAATACGTTCTTAAATAACTTTTTTTATTAAAAAAAACATTGAAGCTATTGTCGGAAAGGACAGTGGATCCCGTCTTTTGTGTGCAGTGAAAATTTTCTTACTTCCAATTTTATCGGTACACAATACATAACAATGAACAATAACCAACAATTTCTGGAAAATAAAAGCAGTTCAAAAGCTTTTCTGCGACATATTCATTGTTGTTAAACAATATAAAAGTGTGAAATAAATTGTACTGAGGATATTATGAGGTTTCAACCATCGATGTAATTCAACAAACATCTCTCCTACTTCTGGCATAGTGACATTCTGGCATTTCAGTGCAATATAAATCGTCGTACCCTACGAATAAGAATACTGTTACAAAAGCCCTACTTTTCAGGAGGAGCATTTTTGTGTTTTATTTGAGTACTAATGAACATATATGCAATCTTATAGTTCACAATATTGGTAAAGGGTTTTAGGGTTATTATAACGTGGTTTATTGGGATTTTTTTTAATTGCAAGCATAAAAATTGACCCTTGAGACTTTATTCCACGGAATCGAATCGTTTCTATCGGATCATAAGTGCGGTTATTTCCTTTTTGATCGAAAATTTGTTCGTAAAAGTATTAAAAGCTTTCATGAAAACAGCCACAAATACCATAGTGGCTTTAATACGTTGAATGTTCCACGGAGTTGCGCAAACCTACATATACGTGCTAGATTGAATTACAACTAAATTAAATACCTGAATACTTAACTAGTTTTAAGGGGATTTCAAGCATAATTATATGATGCCCACGCTGATCCGAAAAAAAGTGACAGAGAGGCGCTTGTGGCATGACCTCGCGCATGAGCTATGCCTGATCGACGGGTAATGACTGCGGCCATTGTAGGCCATGAAATCAATATTTTTCAAACTTTTATGAGTTTGAATGATGTGTAATTGAGAGTAGATTTCAAATCAGCAAAAAAAAACGCCACTCCGGCTGTTGTGGCCTTATTCGTAGGGTACGACGATATTTTCCTTTTTTGATTAAGCAATGTAAGCTAAAAAATCAGAGAATATCTTGTTCATACTTATACAGTTTATACTGTGTATACTGTATAGAAATACGTATAAAGAATATACAAGTTCAGTTTTGTAAAGATAAATTTTTGGAAGCCCTAGCGATTCGGCGGTGGTAACCTTTTAAGAGTTAAATTAAGTTCCTCTCTGTATTGTCTACAGTTGCTTACATATTTACGATCTACCCTCCTTAAACTTTTCCCGGGATAATCTGTGGCCACAAAATTGCGGGTCAAAGTTGGGGTCTTAATTGGACGAAAAGATATCGTGAACCGGAAGCAATAAATTTCATTAAGGAAAAGTAATTTACAAAGGATCAGTGTTCGTTATAAGAATATTAATTAATATAAACTGAGTTTTGATTCTGTTAGAGGTATTAGCCTTTAGGTAGGTATCACTTTTTTATTTTTTTATTTTAAAACAAAGATACATTTTAAATATTACATGACTGACTATTCCGGTGTATCAAAAACCTGTTCAGGTTTATCTGCGCACCGGTATTCCTTGTGTTTCCTCGTTACATACGATAGGTACACTACATTTAATTACCCCTTAGCACTAAAACTTCTTAAAAATCCTAAGTCTACTCTAACAACCTTAATACCATTAAACATAACTTATATATTAGATACTATTTATATATGAGACCTATAACTATTTATACATGAAAAACCTATGATTATTTACACATGAGATGTTATTTTAATTATAGCTACACGGCTCCAGAACTAGCTACAGAACTACAGGCTAGAGAATCTGTTTCTTTAGCTACTCGTTTTAGTATGTTCTGTACCGATATTTCAAATCAGGGCGGCAGGAAAAGTCTTTAAAAATGTTCTATACGAATAGGTACGTTAAAAGTCTAAAAACCAATTTCGGTAGTGACTGTTCAACAACCGAAACTCTGGCGAGCGGACAACAGAAATATAAGACAATACGTCGTCTTACTTTATAACTTTCCGAAAAGTAATTTTGTGTTTGTAAATAGCTCTGCTACGACATTGAAGCAACGTTTTGATTTATCGCAGCAGAATGATAAATATAGGTACACCTTTGTTTTATGCTCATAATATCCCAAGAGTGATGATATCCCAAGAGTGATCCACAAAGAGTGATGTGCAGTAGGTAAGTACAGTTGGTACTATAATGACGTTCGAACACTGAAATAGACATAATACTGGAAAATTAGAAAAGTACGCTGGAAGTGTGCCATACAAAATGATAGCTTACCTATTTTTCCAAGCCCGCGCCGCGCCTCACTGAGCGTACTGGGAATTAAAATTGAGTACCTAGTAGATGACATTAGGTAGGTACGTTGACAGATGCCCCATCACTAAAATTAATCCAAGTACGCACACGTGACGCTAACCGCTGCTATCAGCTCCAGAATGACGAAAATCAAGTTGCTTCAAAAACAGGTCGGCAATAGCAAATCCAGCGTACTTGTATTGGTGTCAGCGCGTTCGAAATTATACCTATTTACTGACATTTTGTGTAAACGACACGACGCATCTGAAGAAATTAGACATAGAAAAGGCGCTCTAATTATTATTGAAAGCCATTGCATAGCGAGAATGTCAATTAGGAACTTATTCAACATCAGTACCTTTGACCGGCACGGGCGGGGTCATACGAGCAAAATTCATGCTGACTTGCGATGATCACATGCATGTATCATCAAATTAGGACCATGCCCTAAAGATCAGAGAACTTTTGTCATTTATCAAGACTGCTACGCATGGGGAAGACACCTTTGTTTTGATTAATGTTTGCCTCGTTGCCTAGAATGCGCAATGTTCTAAACGAAGACGGATAGTCGACTTGGGATTCAATTTTATGATGTTATTTGGCATCTCTTTAATCTAATCTTAAGATTCTGTATAAAAAAATTAAGCGTTGAATAAAATAAGCGAAGCACTGTTTATCCTCCACTGTTTTCTTTTTTCTTTTTCTTTATTTAATTAGGGGCTTTTATAACTACGTAGGTAAGTAGGTATATTAGTGAACTATTATAGCCTAATATAAGCCTAATACATACATCAAAAACAAAACTGCTGAATTAAAAAATACCACAACAAAAATAAATAATAATTAAGTTTTTTTTAATAACACTATTTAGAAAATGAGATATGGATTAGAATGGACTCATGGTATTCTTAGATGACACGGGCAAGTACATAGCTGGTATCTATCAACGGGTTTGTACCTTAGATCACAGAAAAAAGGTTTGTACATTTTACGCATTGATGTTGGAATTTTACGAATCAAAAAGAAAACATTACTTATTTATATTTTCAATGTTAAGAGGAAATAATTGCCATTTTTAATAAGAATGCTTTACTTGCAATTAGAATTCCTGATAGCTTTATTACGATCTAATTAAATATTTAATTTGGTCTTCCTCGAATTTTAATTACTTCATTTGCGCCCAAAGTTTCTTTCGTAATATTGGTATAAAATGTATCTAGCCTGAATAATTGAAGCTGAAAATATGATATCTAAAAGACAAAAATAAAATTTCATAAGTTGTTAGAGTTGTTGTTTCAATCTTTCTGATTAGACTATGTATAATACACGGCAGGAAGTAATGTACATCGTTCCTGTACATTACTTCCTGCCGACATGACATTTCGGCATTTAGAATGACATTTCGGCTTTGTAGAGCGTTGTCTCTGTCGCTCATATCTATATGACGTTTTGTCGGTCTCAATGACAGAGGCAATGCTGTGCAAATCAGCTATCTCCTAAAGGTCGATGTACATTATTTTTGTTGCGTACTGTATGCCACATGTACTTAAGTACATATGTTGATAAACAGATACTTTGAGCTGCCGAACACTAACTAACCTTTAGTAGTCGGGTAAAAATTCCTTCCCAGATTATACCCTATCAGCGGAATAACATAATATAGCGCTCTTTCTGTTTGGCTCCTTCATTTGTATTGGAACGTAACAGAGAGAGCGCCATACTAACGTAACCGGGCAGTGAAATTAGTAATTAGTATAGTTAGTATATCTTTCTATGTTTTGGTATGGGATTAGGTAAGAGAGCACTATATTAACTTCATTCCGCGGATAGGGTATTGGCAAAATGATACCAAAATTAGGTGGGCTGGAAAATATATTCTCGTAGAACATTTTTTGCCTTTATCATTCTAATAATCGGTCTTTTAATGTTATTTCACTGAGCTGAATGAAATTTATTGGAAAACCAGACTCTTTTTTTATAAAAAGTCCATCAATCATCTAATACTTTCATGAATTTACTCCAAAAACGTTATCGCTTAGCATAGGGTGCGATTGTATATAAATAAAATGGTGTTTAACTTGAATTGAGGTTTTTTGAGAAATTCTATCTTCAATCTAATCTTACAATTTTTTTTAAAGAATTAATTAATATTAATAAATTGCGTAAGTATAATATACGTTACGCCGCATTGACTGATTATCTTGTGCCAAGCTCAAGGTCACGTCATGCAAGGAATACTGTAATCACCTCTATGACAGAGTAAACAGCTATCTATTATGATGGTTCCGCTAAGAAGGTAACCAACTAGCAGCTCTAGATACCTACCGTTGATCGTCGAGCTAGGAGCATAGAGGCAGAGGGAGAAAATTCTCCTTTACTCGTAAAACGTCAGAGTCTTGATCATCTTAAAACACATCCTTCAGATGTGACTGTGGTCAAGCGTGTGCCCAACAGCTTTCGAAGCTTCCTACTGAAAACGGACTAATTTGGACTCTTCGACTTCAAAATTTGATTTTATTTGATCATAAATTTTATATCATCAAAATAAATCACAAACACCACAAATGAGGGTGTAGAATAATAATAAGTTAAAGAGTTGTAATGTGTAATAATAATAATTTAAACACGGGCATGGTTTGTATAGTATTTAACTAGATAAGGGTAGCTTTAAGTTTTATTGTAATATTTTCATTTTAAAAAATGAGGGTGATTTATACATTGGTGCACATCTACATACATTGCATACGCGGATATCCTTTTTGCTTTGAACAATTTGTTCCGAGTCAGTGCTCCGTTTTAATAATCAAGGGATCACAAAACAAACAGTAACGCATCTGAGAATGAAAATTGGAAATCGCATGCTAGTGGCGGCAAATCTGAAGGACATTCCGAATATCATACTTAGGACTCCTTAGTAAAACAAGAAATCCTTATAGTTTCGTTCAGTCTGTCTATCCGCCTAACTGTGTAACATCGATTTTTAATATCCATACCAATCTTATAAATGCAAAAGTGTGTCTGTCTGTCTGTCTGCTAGTCTTTTGTGGCCCAACAGATTAATCGATTTCAATGAAATTTGGTACAAAGTTAGCTTACATCCCGGGGACGGACATATGCTACTTTTTATCCCGGAAACTCAAAAAGTTCTCACGGGATTTTTATAGGGTCATCCGTTTAGCCGATTTACTTGAAATTTAGTACAGAGGTAGCTTTCGTCCCGGAAATTAACAAGGACAACTTCTTTTTTTTATCCCGCAAAATAAAAGACAGACAGACGGACACACTTTTGCATTTATAATATTAGTATGGATTACTTATGCATAAACCTACCAACACACAGCTGAAACTACTAGACGAATCGATCTGTTTGGCTATTATGACGCAGACGTCCGCTAAAGGATTTTTGAAAATTCAACCCCTGAGAAGGTAAAATAGGGGTTTGAAAATTTTGTAGTCTACGCGGACGAAGTTGCGGGCATAGGCTAGTTAGTATAATAGAAAGCATAAAATATGATGTTTCGTGACGCATTCAACATTTAATAAGTCAAGAAGCGGGAACTGTTTACAACACAAATCTCTCAAGAGCTTCTTAAGTTACGAAGTGCCTTCCGTTTCTCTTTTCAGTTTTCTGTTGCTTGTCTTTTCACAACAACCTGTTTGGAGTTGGCTAGCATCAATGCACTTCAACAATATGAAAACCACGTACGCAAACAAACCAAATGTAATTATGTATCTATATAACAAACAACATATAACTTATGCTAATCCTACGGGTTGTATTTATTTAATTTCGTTGCGATTACTATCGACACCTCTTATTCTTCTTCTTTTCTTGTTTGAAGGCTTGTCTCCTTGTCTCCTTGTCTGTCTTGTTGTGAGTTTCATAAAAAATTACGATCCGAAACCATCACTTGAGTCTTTAAGTAAAATTAAAGTTTATACCAAACTTCCACCCATTTTCGCTTCTCCGTCAAAAAACCACAGGATCCGTTTTGAGGCTGATTTTAGTTAAGTATAGATTCAAACTAGCTCTTTAACTTATTATTATTCTAACTCAGATTTTTGTACCTTGGCGGGATTTCTAAGCAATCAGTGATATGATACATGAACTTTATCGTAATCAGTTTTTGATATTTATATTAATTAATCTATTTAAAAAATCACTTAAGTTACGTATATCAAAAATCCTATCTTAGAAAATTTGATACTCAGAAAAATTAAAAATGTTATCAGAACTGCGGGCCATTTTCTTGTTTTGCCATATATGTACTTCTGCGTTTATCGCAAGCACGGCAGCCTATATATACTTACTATGATCCGAATACTAAGTATATCACCAGGACATTCACAGTTTTTTGTGCATTTTGATGAAAAACAATATAAGTAAATAAGTAAGTGTAAGGCCCTGTTAATAGAGAAATTACAAAGTATTCCGTTTGATAACTTGGCTGTAAATTCATTTTGTTGCTCCGAAGTCTCTCAGAATGTTATGACTCGTAAACAGCCTCAAAGCTAAAACTCTTAGAACATGAATTAACTTTTAATGACTTGACAATAATGGATCTCTTTAAATAGCAATCTTGTGTTTAACCTTATCTCGGATCTATGTAAACAATATCAAAGTGTTTGGTGACACTCTTGATTTTAATTATTTAAGTTTATTTCATTTGAACTTTGATCTGTTAAGTCAAGACCAAGTCACGACTTGATATATTACAGTGACTAACACTTTATAACTTTAGTTACAAACTGATGCTTGCGACTTCGTCCGTGTGGATTTCTAGGATAAAAACATTACGAACATTTTATATGAACCATAAAATCATCACGTTTTAGCATAAATCAACCTTAATCGTGGTACGTACCCTTTATTTACACTATAACATGATATTTAATAGAGATCAGTGAAGAGTGCTCCCACTTTCTATACCTAAGCCGTAGCCTAGTAGGTACGATTCAAAACTTTTTACGATTTACCAGAAAATTTAAAAACAAAAATACAGTTGTAATGTGTTAAATTTAACTCCTCACGCACCATTTTAACTTTTTGTGTGAAATTTTATGTCAAAAGTACGATTTTAGTCAGTCATTATTCTGAGATTTTAGTCCTTATTTTAAAGGTGAGTGAACGGTGAACCGTACTTTTGACTTTACAGTTGACCCATAGAGTTAAAATGGCGCATGAGGAACTATTTTTTACGGACTATATCAACTTATCACGCATATATAACTTGTCAAGATTGATTAAGAATGGTAAAGGAATGGTATTATTTTTCTTATAGGTACGTTCACATGTTATTTCAATCGCGATAATAAATTGTTTTAAACTAAAACAACCTTAGTTTTCGTGTAGAAAAGACACAAAAACGATGGATGAAGAAAATGGAATGATAACGAGACAGTTTAGAATAGATTTTGTTGACGAAACTGAGGACATTTTTCCAGTGAGCAAGTCTAGGAAGTCCTTGGCTGTCTCGAACTCTACCTTTCGACCGCTGCGGCTCGGCAGTGTCCTGCAAACATGGACAGACTTATCCAGGATTAACTATATCTCTGCTTTGACTTTCTCGGATTTAAGTAAAGGTATTTATCTTATCTAATCTAAATATATAAAAGAATAAGGGGGCTGACTGACTGACTGATCTATCAACGCACAGCTCAAACTACTGGACGGATCGGGCTGAAATTTGGCATGCAAATAGCTATTATGACGTAGGCATCCGCTAAGAAAGGATTTTTGAAAATTCAACCCCTAAGGGGGTGAAATAGGGGTTTGAAATTTGTGTAGTCCACGCGGACGAAGTCGCGGGAATAAGCTAGTATGCCTATAAAACTCCGTATCAAACTCCTACACTGGTACATTTTGTTTTATATGATTGTGAGGCATGGACCCTAGTGGAAGATCGAAGCCTAGAGGCTAAGGTGTCTAACGCTGAGGTTCTTGCCCGAGTGCAGAAGAAGACCGGGTTAGTTAGAACCATCAAGCTGCAAGCAGCGTAAGATCACGTACCTGGGTTATATTTTACGACACGACAGGTACCACCTGCTGCAGACTATTATGACCGGTAAAATCACTGGAAAAAGAGGGGTGGGAAGAAGGAAGAAGTGATTGATGACTAAGTACGTAACATAAGAGAGTGGCTTGGCATAAAAACAGTCGGAGAACTATTCCACCTAGCCATGGACAAGGAGAAGTTTAGACAACTGACTGCTACCCTTCAGTAATGGAGAGGCACATGAAGAAGAGGATTATATTATGCATACCGGTCAACTGAGACGGTTTCTGGGGCCACGGCGCAGTGCAAGGCGGGTGACGGCAGAAAATAATGTACATCGACCTTTAGAAAGAGATAGCGGTTTAGTTATAGTGACATATCAATATCAACAAAATAATTTGTCAGTAAGGTTTCTATTAGGTACCTTGTTTGAAACGTTTAGTCTGCAGGAAACTCCTACCGAGTTCTTTAAATATTTCAATAACTTTACCTACTTAAATGTTTTCTCACACTCATTTTAACTACAGTACGCGGCAGAAAATAATGTACATCGACCTTTAGAAAGAGATAGCGGTTTTGTAGAGCATTGTCCCTGTCGTTGAGGCCGACAAAACGTCATACAAATCCAAAATGTCATTCTAAAGGCCGATGTACACTATTTTCTGCCGCGTACTGTACTTAATCAAGTAGAATTAGAATGTAATGTTTGTTACAGAATCCCGTATTCTAGCCTTCGGCATGTTGCCAAAGAACTTTACTGATATCGACTTTGATAAAATTACAATAGATAGTAAAGATAATGACAGCACGATTTCCGAAGCCGTAAGTAAAACTAGCTACAGTGGGTTTAGTATGATATTTTAAATCTAGATCTTACCATATATAATAATAAAAGAGTTCAATCATCCAAACACATCAGTGTTAAAGTAAAATGGACCCGTATTTACCGGTTTTAAAACTCAAGTCACACGAGTAGATAGTTTATAATTATATCTACTCGTGTGCTCAAGTCGTCCATAATATACCTACCTATAGCCAGCGCTCCACGGTAACTAAAACCAAGTAGGTACCTACTTGTAAATCAATAATATTTAGATTCATTTTAGTCTGAATTTTTTAGATCGAATTCGATGCTCGAATTGCATCAATTTTCATCAATATTCCTATATAGAAAAATATAACTAACTTAGTAGATGAAGCGTTGGATCGACTGACATCTGATAAAGATGTTAAGCTGAGCTTCGCGCTGAATAGCGAAATTCCCATAATAAAGATAAAATATGGTTGAAAAAAATCTCTTTCTCATTACCGGCGGCTAATTTCAGTTTTTTGGAAACGTGACGTCACTGTTGAATGAAGATAACTTATGGGGATGTTTTTACAACTTCCCGGGTTTGTACGAAGACGCGTATTCCCCTGTGGTTAGTATTAGGAAAATAGAAGACGTTCCGGAACTTGAAAGAGGTGTGCTCACGAGGGACATGGTCACCGCATGTCTTAGTTATTTGAAGCGAACGCCGATTCTGGGAGACTTCGTTTACATCAAGCTCGATCTATCATCGAAGGTACAATGTTAACTAAGCAAGTAGTCCGATCTGAAGTTCATGAAGAACACGGCGGTTTGCGCAGGCTATAAACTAAAGACACAAATATACACAAGCCAGTCTGAGATCAGTTTATACATATACAGTGCGCAGTCATTGCCTCGTGTTCAGATTGGACCACTTGTTTTGAGCGCAATATAAGGTCTATTCTAATAACACATAGACATTAGGGAAAGCGCAACGTTAGCGAAGCAAACGACATCACACTGAATGCGCGCGTACGCGTAAACGATTTTGTAATACAAGAAATCTTATTAAGGCGAGTCACCGAGGCTAAGCGGAAAAAACTGGTTTGCTAGATCAAATGTTTTAGGTATTTACTATTAAATAAAGGCCTTGCTAAAAATATACAATATACCTAAAGACATTGTCTAAAGAATGTGCTACTTTGATACACAATAGGAAGTACTTCACTCGATCAAATAAAATCTTGAAATAAGCCGAAATAAAAGTCTAAAACGAATTATTTAATACTAAAATTTCTGACTTGGCAAATAATTTTTATATGGAAATATTTGTCTTTAAGTACTACAGAGAACCTGATAAATTTTGGTTTTCAACAGGACTTCTATAATTCATTAAATTCAAATTTAAAGTTTGAAACACAGAATTTGAACGTTGCCAAGCGGTTTACTTCAAAGCCGCGCTGCCCGCCTCGGTCACTCGCCTTAAGGCACGTAACGTTGCTGCCTGCAGCGGCGACGACACGTGATTGCGTCTATGGGCAATTCTGCCTAGAAAACGTAAGGGCGGCGAGACTACCGATTTGATTTAAATATTATGGGTAAATAAGATAACGTAACAGAAAATGTTATGAATGTTCATGGGCGGCGGCAATCACTTAACATCAGGTGACCCGGCTGCTCGTTTGCTCGCTATCTATATTTAAAAAAAGGACTTCCTATAGAAAAACCTTCAAAACGTCCCCGATTAAAAATAATTAGAAAATCAGCGCTTAAAAGTATTTTGTGCTATTTATTATTCGTTACATACCAATACCAATACCAATATCTATGTTATTCGTACCTAGTACTTATGCATAATTTACATGTTTAATTTGTTACAGTCCCTAACTAACATAGATGTATTGCAGCACTACAAATACATAGTGTATTTAGATCTCTCTTCAAATTTAATAACTGATCTAAATGTTCTTTCAAAGCTTCCATATTTGCAGTATTTTTCTGTGAATTACAACAGATTAAAAACTGTTTTGGATTACGAAACTCGTGAGTGAAATAAATTATTTTTCGATCATGATTTACCTATTAAATTATTTAAGGGTTATGAGATTAGGTATCTATTTAAGCATGCCAAATTGGAAGAGACCCACTAGTTAGACAGACGACATCAAACGAGTCACAGGGAGCCGCTGGATTCAGGCGGCGTGGCGTGTGGAAGCCCCTACAAAAGACCTATGTCTAGATGTGGACGTCTATATCGGTTGATAATGACAATGATTCCAAACTAACAACTCATAAGATTTTAATGAATGAGGTGGTATCTTATCCTTTCACGTAGCATAGATTAGCGACTGTGACAACTTTGCATGAGGCAGGAAAAACATTATTTCCTTTAGCTAAATAGTGATTGTATGCGCCTGCTAGAAACTGATTACTTTGAAAATTGAAAGTAGGTATACGAATAAACAAAAAAATTTTTTTTTTTTGTGATGTACCTACCTAACCACAAGGTTACGGTTTTCGGATTTATTCCTTTACTTATGCTATAAGACTTACCTACCTGCCGAATTTCATGATTTTAAGTCAACGGGAAGTACCCAGTATGTCAAAAAAGAGAGGCACGATAGACGGACAAACGGACAGGCATACAGACAGACGGACAGGCAGACAGACAGACGACGAAGTGATCTTATAAGGGTTTTTTTTACCTTTTGAGGTACGGACCCCTAAAAATCACAGAGGTCCTACGAGATTTTTGGAATTCTAAAATCTACGTGCGTATGAAATCCCGGGCGTCGTCGGTTAGTCATAAATAACGTTCTAGAGGAATATGAGAAGATTAAATTACCTCTTACAGCGCAATGGTTTTTAACTGAAGTATACTACAGATATAACTCAGTGTTAACGATTCGTGATCTGAGTGCACTGTGGTCGATTACTGTACTAGATCTAGCGCACAATAATATTAAGGAGATAAGCGGACTTCAAAATTTAAGGTAACTTAATTAAAACCTGATGATCCCCTGACATTCACACGTACTAGGTACAGTGTTAGCTGCAACCTAGAAACTTCAGATTTTTAATGACAATCGGGGGGGAACGCCACGCACACCCCCACAGCTCCCGCACTAACCCGTTGCGGGTGCGCGAGGCATCCCCCCGCCTCCTACCCCGACCTGCCATCTCCATAGTACATTAGTAACTAGTAACCTTATTCTACAGACCTAGGAGACAAAAAAGGAATTTTGAGTAATTTCAATGATATCACTTAACCATAACCATATTATTATAAATGCGAAAGTGTGTTTGTTTGTTGATTTGTCTTTCAATCATGTCACAGTGCAGCAACGGATTGACCTGATTTTTGCATGGGTATAGCATCGACGGAATTATACTACGTCCATGGGGGGAGTAGTTAAAGACCTGGAGTAGTGGTATATGCTTCTTTTATCCCAGAAACTCAAACAGTTCCAGCGGGATTTTTGAAAACCTAAATTCACACGGACAAATCGCGGGGTATCAGCTAAGTATTTTTAATTTTACTAGAACGAAATCGCGCTTAAAAAAAGCTAAGTATTTCTAAAAGGTTAACCAATATTCTCTTATCATACATTTAATTATAAAGTGGTACTTATATTTCTTTTACTATATAGGTACTTACGTCCTTGTTATTTTTTTCACTCTTTTAGATATTTGCGTCATCTCGACTCTCAGTTCAATCATATCCAACGATTGGAAAATCTGAATCACCTGCGTCTGTTGTGGTTAGACGTCTCCTATAATAACTTATCAAGCTTCGAGTTTGGGCCGGATACAGGCCTCTGGACACTGCTTCATCTCGAGTATCTTAATTTAAACGAGAATAACCTTACGTCCATGAAAATATTTTCAGGTTGCACAAGGTATGTGAATCAGCTTTTCAGTGTTTATAATATCCATTATATTACTAAACTAGATGATGGCCGCGACATCGTCCACGTGGATTTGGGCTTTTTTTAATCCCGTGGGATTTCTTTGATTTTCCGGGATAAAAAGTTGCCTATATCAATAACCGGGACGCAAGCTGCCTCTGTACCAAATTTCAATCAAAATCGGTTAAGTTGTTGGGCCGTGAAAAGCTAAGATAAACAGACAGATAGACAAACACACTTTCGCATTTATAATATTAAGTCTGGATAGTATGGATAAACTACACATATTTTATCCAATATAATGCTTTGTAGATAATATATCTATTATCTACAAAGATTACGAGAACTACACGCCAAGAATAACAGATTAAGTATGTTGCTGGAGCTAGCGGTGTACATGCGAAAGCTAAGACGTCTCATGCTGATGGATCTGCGCTCCAACCCCGTGTGCAACGTCCCGGGATATAAGGATGTCGTCATCAATACATTTCCTACCTTGCTCAACTTGGATGCTAGGGATTTGGATCCTGTCGAAAAAGTGACACGCCCGATACTATTTACTTTTTTAACTTCATTGGACTTTAATATTCTGGAGTTAAGCCAGATTCTTTTTATTTTAGGTTTTTTAAACAACAATCATGCCTAATGAAAAGCAACTTAGAATTCTAGACTCTAGGTTGGAACGCACTAACTTCGATATTCAAGTTATAGGTAGTTACTCATAAGTGGCAGTAAACACAGAAGTCCGAAGGGCGTTATCTACCGTAGTTGTATGTACCTGCAACTTTAATAGTGTGCCTTTATTCTAGGAACAACAAGTTTAATTCTCTATAATCCGCCATTACACACAAATCTGTATCACTACTAAACACGCAGGAAACTCCTGCATGTTTAGTAGTGATACAGAATACAGATGCCAGGAAGCAATAGGTACGCATCACTACTACTACACAACACCACAATTTTATTATACTCGTACCAGCCCGATGCCCGCGAGTTTGTCGCGTGGATTTAGGTTTTAAAAATCCCGTGGGCAATCTTTGATTTTTCGGTCCAGGTCTTTAACAATACCCATGCAAAAAATCACGTCGATCGATTACTCTGTTGCGACATGGTTGAAGGACAAACCAACAAACAAACACACTTTCGCATTCATAATATGAGTTGGGTCAGTTGCGACGTGATTGCCTTAAGGACAAACCAATAAACCAACATACAAACGTGTGTGTCGAGATAGTGCACAAACTGTGAAATTGAGAAGTTACCCTTGGTTGACAGCGTTCTTCGATGATGTACATGTCACCCGACGTGTCAGTGTTCTCGAGCCGGCGGCTCCTTCGCCTGCTTTACATTCAGCAGCTGACGAGGTCGCGAGTGTCGCCCTACGTCCCTCCAGCTGACACCACCGATGTTCCCATCATTGTGCTTGTAGGCTATGAGGCTGTTGGTAAAGGTATGGATCATCAACAGCATCATCATGATCAACCCATCACCATTCCATTATTGAGCACGAGTCTCCTCAAAGAGTTTAGGCCATAGTCTGCCACGCTGGCCCAGTTCGCGTACTTGTCAATTGTACCGTTTGGCATCCGCTTTGGCTGCTTCAATAAGGTACCTGTAGGCATTTTGGAATCAAGAAGCTGAAAAGTTTCAAGAGCCAAAAGCTATTAGTACACACTGTAACAGTAGAAAATTAAAACAATTCCATGCACAAAAACCGTTATTTTCATTTGGCAGAATGCCGAATAGTAACTGAAAACTATTAACATATTACCGGTCCAAATAACATGAAACAGTTTGTGGTTGAATACTACTCGAATGTCTAAACATACCACAACTAAGTTTACAAAATTAGGAAATATTTTCTAGATCACCGGAAGTACCCCAGAAGAGGCTTTGAGGGGTCTTGATAGACAGACAGACAAATAACAAAGTGGTCCTATAAGGGTTTTATTTTTTCTAGAGATACGGTACCCTAGAAATGAAATAAGTTATCCACTCTTCATACAGGAAGCCTAGCCCGGCGTCTTGCAGAAGAATGCAGTAACAAAATAGAGCTGGCATTGCAGCACACAACGGCTTACTACCATTACGCGAATCACTACAAAGTTATAACGAGGCGCAACTTTGACGACTGCTTCTCGCTGGGGACTTCCTGACTTACAGCGAAATGGACGGCGAATCATATGGACTGAGTATTTTTATTTAAAATATCACAATAAAACTTAAAACTAACCATATCTAATTAGATCACTGAGTATTTAGATTTAAGAGTACTTATAATATTATGTAGTAATACTAATAGTACTTACAAAAAGCTGCGATAGCCTTGTGGATCACGCACCGGTCTAATTAGATTCACGATGCAAATCATATTATGTAGTAAAATAAAATAAAAAATAACCAAGAAGGGTAAAAAAAGGTTAAAAAATGCAAATAAAAATAAGTTCTATTACCAAGACTTTTCTGAGACAAAAAACTAGTATAACTTCGTAGGTACTTCACTACATTTTCCCCTGTCGTAAAGGGTATTTGTACAGCAAGGATTTCCAAAGTACATAGCAAAGCAAGCAAAGGGAAAGCTTAAGTATACCTCGTATAATAACGCGTGAAGTAACACTAACAAGGCATGTAAAATGTAAATGTAGGATTAAGAGCTAATTCAGACGACCGCTTTCTGTCTGAGACCCGATTTTTATCTGACTAGAGAACCCTTGTCCGATTTTATGCCTTATTTAGTGGGATGTATTCGATAAAGTAGAAAAATCCTGTGTTCAAATTTCGTCGACTTTTATTAGGTTGACTATTTGCGGTTTTTTACGGTAGCCGTACCTAATGACGGCAGAAGCGCTCGCCGGTGCAAGATTTTTTTCCACTAATTTTCCCCTCCACTTTTAATATGGGTGTCTTCAACTCAACTCAAGATTGCAAAGGCATCTTCTAGGCAAGTGTACTCCATCTCACATCATTGCTGCTTCATCACTTCCCAAAAGGACTGATTGCAGCCAAGCGCTAGTCTATTTTTTTTTTTCTTTGCGCCTTTGAGTATTCTGTATTATAACCACGACAGAATGTCACACTGAACGCGTGTTAGATTTTATAATATGTACAAGAAACTGTAGCTATAAAGTACGACCAATTTGCCAGACATCCAGTTTTAGCTAGACATATTTAACTTTTTACGGTTGTGTCCAGTCTATCCGTTGTATTTTTTTATAGCCACATATAACAATATGTGGCTATAAAAACATATGTCCAGTATTTAGGGCAAATGTTCGGTGCAAGGCGTCGAATCCTTCTTTTGTATATTAGGATTTTTAGGTACCGGCAACCCTAGGCAAGTCACACTGTAGAGCGCAAAGGCGACGGCAGCAGCGCGGATCCCACGCACATTTCGTTGTGTAAATGCGCTCATACATCTCCTTGTAGGCAGTGGCGTGCACAGGAGTTTAAGCCAGGGTATGCATTTAGGTATGAACTTATTTTACGGCAGGTTATACGGGGTTGCTATAGAGTACAATACCATCCATTGGGATAGGGGGCAGTAAAGGGGGTGCTCCTGAAACTCGAAAATCATTTTTTTAAATAAAATTAATCACTTTAATCACAATTAGCATTTTTAGAATAAACTAAACAAACACAATACAAAATCGCAAAATACAATAGATACTGTCATAGGTTACCACCGTTAACACCTGTAATACTTTTTTTTTTACTGATTTTACGGCTCTGGGTTCTAATCTATAATACTTTTGCTGCTGCTGTACAGACTACAGACCAGTAAGTAAACTTTTTTTTTCTAAACGGCTTTAAAGCGAGTCTTCTGGCGTAGCCTGTTTTAAAAAACTTAAGGATTGGGTAGGTTAGGGGGGGGGGGGGGGGGGGGGGGGGGGTTATCCCCTTCTAACCTAACCATTCCGAGTCGGAGTGCCCCAAGTCCCGAGCTCGCTTCGCTCGCTCTTGATGGTGGGAGCGGGGGGGAGGAAAGAGACCCCCCACCATAGTAAGCGGTCTCTTCCGTCGGCCCGGTCGACATATAAAAGATTTAGTGAATTCTTAAAGTATTTATCAAATCATTTATCAACAATTCATTTTATCAAAAAAAAAAAGTGCTACATGTTGTTTTACTAATTAACACGATTAAAGAAATCAATTGTTTGTCAAATGATATTTTATGAAATGACAATTTGTCTGGTAATTTGTTTTATCAAGTGAATTATTTGTAGAAACATAAGTTTTATAACGATCATAAAACGATTCATAATTTTGCCAAAATTTGTTTAGGAAATGAAACTTTGTCATTTGTTTTTTGTCAATTGGTTATTGGTCTTTGGTTCCCAGCAAGATTATTATAGATTAGAACCCAGAGCCGTAAAACCAGTTAAAAAAAAAAAAAAAAGTATCTTGCTAAGTTTACTTTATTGGTCTTTGGTTCCCAGCAAGATTATTATAGATTAGAACCCAGAGCCGTAAAACCAGTTAAAAAAAAAAGTATCTTGCTAAGTTTACTTTATTGGTCTTTGGTTCCCAGCAAGATTATTATAGATTAGAACCCAGAGCCGTAAAACCAGTTAAAAAAAAAGTATTATAGGTTTATGTTATGGTAATCTTTATATGTGTTCGTGGACTTGTTGTGTAAAACATCATATTTTAAGTCTATTTTTAATTATATATGCAATACTGTAAATAAAGTGTAAAAACGTTAGACTAATTAGTTATAAGCAATTTTGTATTTTTAGAATAATATTTAGTTATAAGCAATTTTGTATTTTTAGTATTTGTAAATTTTTGAAAGGCCTTAAAGGACTGTTATCCAGGGCCGTAAAATAAATTAAAAAAAAAAAAAAAAATATGTGTTCGTAGTTCATACTTTGCGGTTTTGTGTTTCTAAAAATGCTAGGGACCTAATTAATTTCATTTTATTTACATAAATCTGTATAAAATACGCGATTACGTGTCTTGAAATTAAGAAATTACGTAAAGATCAGTGCAAATTAATATCTTTCCAGTGAATATTAACGAAATCTATGTAGTAATCGTGTTTTCTATTTATAATGTTAATCATTTTAAAATTGTATAAATGTCTATAAATACGTGTCTCCGAAACTTGAAATTACAGATATGTAAAGTGCAAATGAACCTCTTTATACTGAATATTACCGCTATACCTATATAGTATAATATTCGTGAATAAATAGTGGTGAACCTTTCTATAGTGGAGCCGGTTATACTAAAAATTAAGCATTGATTTATTATAATGAGGGTAAGCAGTGCGTTTATGCTTCTATGAGCTGCACGCCACTGCTTGTAGGTATACATCTCGGAGCCGTTGTATACGTCATCACACGTTGTGTCTTTCCAAGCCCTTAAATTTTCCGCAGGCCGAGAGGAAGCGTTCGTAAAAGATGGAAAAGTCAAGTTAGTTACAATGGATTTGTTGGGTGCTCTCATGTTGCAACTGCGCGGGTACCGACCGTACCTGATATTAGCGCACTATTTGGACAAAATAAACCTCGCTCTTAGACAACATGAACGCAAGGAGTAAGAAGTTAAGAACTACTTATTATTTCATATCTTCTGATAACCTATCTAGCGCAGTGATAAGCGCTGTGATCATTAAATACTTAGTATGTTTTAAGGCTGGGTCAGTTTGGGAATTTTTAAAATTACAAACTCGACTGTCTAGTCTAGTGTGAGGTTTCGGCCGTGCTAGTTACCACTCTACCAGAAAGGCTATGCTGATACTATGCCGCGTAGAAACCAATTAAGTAGTGCCCGATCCGTAATCCACTTCAATCTTAGACTGCATTATCAGTTACCCCATTGAGATGTTTGGTACTACGTAGCATTATTATTTTTTACGTCATAATAGCTACCTGCATACGAAATTTCATCCATCCAGTAGTTTGAGCTGTGCGTTGATAGATCAGTCAGTACTCAGTCAGTCAGTCACCTTTTCCTTTTATTATTTTAGACTTCTAGGTGGAAAAATATATGTTGATACAAACTAATATGTATCTGTCGTAATGTGATGCAAGTTGTATAACTCTGCAAATAGAGATTTAAAAATAATTATCACCCATTTTTTTCTATTTTAATTAGAGCAAGAAACTTAGCTCACGAGAAAATGCTATCCCAGGTCTCTTCCGTGGAATTATCGGCATTACAAGTTTTACTTTCTGGTCGAATTATTATTAACGGAATACTTAACGAGATCCTTCAGGTAAGTGCCTACTCTTAATCAAAATCGCAAATTATATTAATTCTACTACAGCCTCTATGAAATTTATTATGGCTATACTGCCGATGGGTGTGTGGTATGCTGGTCAAGCAACATTGATCCAAGTCGGTAACTGGATGACCCAGTTTTTGGCTTTTACCATTCTTACGTGCCTTGGAGCGCACGATCCTTCTGTCTGTAGATTCGTAAACTATAGGTATGAAAAGTACTCCGTGGAGTCTATGATGGTAGAATCCTATACGATATGAATGCGATAGAACCTGGGAGCTGAACGCATTATTATTCCAAGAAATTCCCTACCATTATGCGATTACTGGAATGTGTGACGATCCTAGAAATAAGAAATACCTACGCCGTAGCGAGATTACTACGGTTTCTAAAAATATATAGCTACGAAGTTATAAATTATAGAAAATATTATTCTATTTACACTTATATTTTTTTTTCATACTATATTTACTGAAAGAATCATGACTCTGAGAAATAACTGAATACGACGTCGGTCAAGTGCGAGTCGGACGCTTACACGAAGGGTTCCGTACCATACTACAATAAATAACACTTTTTAATTTTTTTACTTTGCATGGCGCCCTTTATGACATTTTTATTATTTGTTGTTATAGCGGCAATAGAAATAAACACTGTGACAGATATGAATGGAAGGACGGACAGTGGAGACTTAGTGATAGGCACCCTTTATGTACGGAACCCTAAAAATGGTTATCAAATTGAAATCTCCACATGATAATATATTTTTTATTAATTTTATTTGTACTTTCTGTATTTGTTATCTTTTTACTAGCTCTTGACAGACGAAAAACAAAGAAGTGAGTTTATTATAGATTCAGAATGTTCTCTAATGATGGACAGCGAAACACGTCGAAATACAGATTTCAAAGCTATCGACAGAATCGCTTTGTCAATTTCGGTGGGTACACTTTTTTTTTACCCACAAACCCCCTTTTTTGTGGCCCCTTGTTGTCTAACAGACCGACAAGAAAGCGAGTTAGTAAAACGTGTTAAAATAGGTCTCAGGCTCCACTCTGAAGTACCTACGTTGTACAAAAAAATTGTATCAAAATCGGTCCAGTACTTTTGAGCACTCTTTTCAAAAATGAACTTTATGAACTATTGGATATATATTCCCAACTATTATAAATTAACGATCGATGCACATAAACATGGTAACGGAACGGATAGCCATTTTTGACGCATGCTCAAAGGGGTCTAAAGGTGCATACAACGCGTCGGAAATATCTGAGCACCTCGCTGGATTGCGCTTCCCCACGCGCCTCCCCACAGCTCGCCCGTTTTCGCCTACCCAGCACCGGTGTCAACGCGAGCGCGTTGCATGACGACACTAAGCCAGGTTTGAAGATATTTCCGACGGGTTATAAACCTATGTACACACACACAGTCGTATGAATTTGTCTTCACTTTCACAATGGTATGAGCTTTTCCTATCTGGAGTTTTATCATTTCTTTGCCTATCTAATGACATAAACAAATAGTCCCTCCGAATCGAAACTGGCTGTCTTAATTACCTATCAATAATTTCTCCAATTCTTTTTTCTTCGAATGAGGGTGAGAAACAGATTAATTTCCACGAGTTTGACGGCAATTGCATTTTTTGTAGTGATTTATTTTAAGAGCTCAATAGCTCAACTGTTAAGGAGCAGAGTGAATTCCAGCCTTATACTATTGTCGTACCATGTCCTAGCATTTCATTCTAGACTAGTTGACTCGCCCTGGCTTTGCTCGGGTTGAATTTCCAAAAATCCTAGATACCTACCCTTTACAAAGAACACACCCTTCAAATTTCATGTCTCTAGGACCAGTGGTTTAGGCTGTACGTTGATATAAGTCAGTCAGTCAGTCAGGACTTGTATGTAAGTATGTAGGTATATTATGTAGATTAACATGACTACAAAGACATTTTAAGTAAAATGTTTTTGCATGACTAGTACTTATTCTTTTTAAACAAACATTTATTTATTTACAGAGTTCTACGTTACCGGAAGATAAGGCCGATCTAAATAAAAGTATTACTATAGATTCTGGTCTGTACTCCATTTACAAGGAACCTCAAGGTAATGACGAATATGTCAGTGATGTGAACGGACTCGTTTTTAATCAAGAACGAAACCAGTCAAAAAAGTTAGTTGAACGATGATAACAAATTGACGGCGATTGCACGACAAGACGTCACATTGAACGCGCACGTACGCGTGTACACTCGGGATCGTAAATCAAGAACTATTGCAATCTAAAGTTACGTGCGGTTTGCGCAGGTCACAAATTTTAAGTCTAAATTACATTATGAATTAAATACACAAGCGTTGAAAGACTCTTCCCCCACATTTAGATGGGCGGACGACATCAGGCGAGTTGCAGGGAGCCGCTGGATTCAGGCGGCGCAAGACTGTGGCGTGTGGAAATTCCTACAAGAGAACTACGTCTAGCAGTGAACGTCTCTCGGTATTCGGTAGTTGATAATAACGATGATGATGATACAAGCCCGGCATAAATCTGTTCTACGTGGATTTTACACAATACGTAGTCATACGCCCAGCCTTACAAATAAAAAAAGTTTTTAGATTGAACTACTTGTTTTGCGTGTACTATAAGGTAGATACTCACCTACCTACATACGATTCAAAAGTTCACATAATGACGACGACGACGACATAATGAGAAAAACGCGCAAGCGTAGCGGTGGCATCTATTAACGCATAGCTCAAACTACTGGACGTAACGGGCTGAAATTTGGCATGCAGATAGCTATTATGACGTAATCATACGCTAAGAATTATTTTTTTTAAATTCAACCCCAAAAGGGGTTAAATAGGGGTTTTAAATTTGTGAAGTCCACGCGGACGAAGTCGCGATTATAAGCTAGTAATTAATATATGACCCAAATATGTATACAAGCTGAATATTTTTTCAGACCCTCAACCGATCGTTCCTTACCAAATAAACAAGATCAATCAAACGCGCCTGTGCAAAAGAGTAATGACTGTAGCAAATCTTTCACGTGGAAAGGTAAATTAAAAGATAGGTAGGTACAAAATAAATAAATGCCTGGAACTAAAATGGGTCTATGGTTCAATATTAAAATGTTACTTATTGCTAGTTAGGCCACTTAAGATTTTTCCTTAAAATGACAAAAATAATAAATTCTAAGGTGCTGTTGTTGAGATTAACGATAAGTTGTTCGAAACACATTCAAAAATAATTTTATTTTTATTTTCATTTTCGTTGGAAAACCAACAGCTTAAATTGATCTTAATAATCTTAAAATTAGGTAACTAGGAGCTAATAATAGGTTTTCACAGTTAAATACAAAATTAAATAGTAAGAAGAACTGTGACAAGCAAACTACAAGTACTAGTTATGCTAGCAAACAACTTAAGTGGAGATTGGCACCGATTCCGTTGTCTTTCTCTAAACTAAATTTAGAGTACCTATCTGTATCCTTTTCTTTTTAACAATGCTAAAAAGGGACAGAACATGAACTTTACATTTAAACACTCTAAACCCTACTTACTAATTCCAATGTCATTTCTTGCACATTTTTATTATTATTTTATTTTTCCTGAATAAAACTATGTTACACCTTATCCATCTCCAGGATAACTATTTACCTATTTCTGTGCCAAAATTGCCAAGATAGGTTCAGCGGTTGAGCCGTGAAACGTAGGTAGCAGTTAGCACTATAACAGAAAAATAAACAGATAAGTAAACACACGTTGTCATTTTCTCATTTAAAATATTATATGAATGGATGGACTCATCTCGATTTGATGGATTAATCTCAATTTAATAGTCTTTTCATAAATTGTGTGCCGTAAAGTGCTTGAGAAATCTCGCACAGCAATACCTATTCAGAATAATATTCTAGGTATAATATGTATTTGAATTACAGGTGTTAGTACCGCTGGTGGTAGTAGAAAATCATCCAAATCCGTCACATTCACGTCTCCTGAAAACACCGTGTTTATTGATCAAGTGCCTTCTACTTCTGGAATGATAGTCGAACCCCGGATTAATAGAGAAAGTAAAATTTGTAGATTACCTAATCTATCTAGATATTTTATGCCTAGGTATACCTACTATGAGGATAATACAAAAATGAAAAACGGGGTACAAAAATAAATAAAAACCGGCCAAGTGCGAGTCAGGCTCGCACACTGAGGGTTCCGTTCTACAGTCGTATTTTTTCAACATTTTGCACGATAAGTCAAAAACTATGATGCATAAAAATAAATAAAAATCTGTTTTAGAATGAACAAGTAAAGCCCTTTCATATGATACCCCACTTGATATAGTTATCTTACTTCGAATATTGAAAATACTAATTGTAAATTCCGCGATCATTTGGAAAGCAAGGCCAAATTAGCCTCCAAAAAGCTTGGGGTGCTCAACAGAGCAAAGCGGTACTTCGCGCCCGAGCATAGGCTCCTACTCTATAAGGCGCAAGTCCGCCCTCACATGGAGTACTGCTCCCACCTTTGGGCTGGAGCACCCCAGTACCAACTCCTTCCATTTGATCGGATCCAAAGGCGGGCTGTTCGACTTGTGGACGATCCCAAACTAACCGCCTCGTTGGAAAGCCTGGAGCACCGCAGAGACGTTAGCTCTCTATGCGTGTTCTATCGCCTGTATAATGGGGAGTGCTCTGAAGAGCTTTTTGACCTCATTCCACCCTCTTTTTTCTACAACCGCACCGCGCGCCACCGTAAGGAATTTCACCCTCACCATCTGGGTGTCTGGTGCACTTCGACCGTCCGCTGCGCCAGATCCTTCTTTCCACGCACGTGCAAACTGTGGAACCAACTCCCATCGGCGGTGTTCCCACTAGATTATAACATGGGGTTATTCAAGGGGCGGACCAACAAATTCCTAAAAGGCCGGCAACGCATCGGCGGCTCCTCTGGTGCTGCAAATGTTCATGGGCGGCGGTAATCACTTAACATCAGGTGACCCGCCTGCTCGCTTGCTCGCTATATCTATTAAAAAAAAAAAAAAAAAAAAAAAAAAAAAAAAAATATGACCACAATTTAAATTTTTTTGTGTGATCTAACCCTAAATTCACGGTTTTCAGTTTTTCCCCTAAAGCCAGCTATAAGACCCACCTACCTGCCAAATTTAATGATTCTAGGTCAACGGGAAGTACCCTGTAGGTTTCTTGACAGACAGACAGACAGACAACAAAGTGATCCTATAAGGGTTCCGTTTTTCCTTTTGAGGTACGGAACCCTAAAACATACGAGGTTGAGTTATTACCTGCCTTATACTTATTATGAATATTGAAAAAATTAGAACCACTCGTATCAATCGCAACTCTCTTATTGCCAAGTAGTTGTTTTGAGCGCACAATGAAACTAAGTTATGGGAACAAAAATTACCTAAGTATTATTATTTATTATCGTTACTTACTATTATTGCTTATTTTTAACCGACTTCTAAAAAGGAGGTGGTTTTCAATTAGGCCCGTTTTTTAGGGTTCCGTACCTCAAAAGGAAAAACGGAACCCTAATAGGATTTACTTTGAAGTGGTTTTGGAAGTTGATTTTTTAAATAATGTTTTTCCCCATCTTATTTTCGACATTTCTATTTCGATATTGCATCAATACCTATGCGCTACGGTTTCAATAGTGGCCTTTGTAAATCGGTTGCAGTGGAGAATTTGCTAATGAAATCCATTAGCGAAAAGGTGGTGTGGCCTCTCACAGACGCAAAACCGCAGGACTCCGACCTCTGGCTCGCGTTCCTAATTGAAAACGGTCTGTTTGTGAACAGCGACACCAGTGAACATTGTGAGCTTGGTTTTTTTAATTAATTCTAAATGATGTTAAGGTAACGACACCAATTATGGACGGTTTAAGGACAAAAAAATATATATTTCAATATATCTCCTTAGATAAGAAACATATACAGTTAGAACTAAATGTAGCATGAAGGTTGGGTTTTCCTTTATGTAATTTAATTATAATAACTAGGCTAAGATAACAAGGTCAAATAAAATAATTAAAATATTCAAACTGTATTTAAAATATTCATTCAACCAATGATGTACAGTAAAAATCTGGTAATGGACACCCAATAATGAACAAGATCTAGTAATGGACGCCCATTAATTAACAAAATCCAGTTATGGACATCCAATTAATGGACAATGGACGGACAGATAGGTACCAACTTGTTTTTATATTTATGAAGCCAGCATGGTGGAGGATGCAATGGTAAAAATGAAGAACTGAGTTATGAGTATGATTCTTTCATATTTATTAACTAAAAACTAATTAGTCAGAAAAGTATTCATTTTCATTAGTTCGATCCCATTTTCAGCACAAAAATCAGAAAGATGCAGCGTTAAATGAGACCTGTGTCCATCTAGGAAAAATAAAATGGGTTTTTTTTATGTTTTGTTCTATAAGCCATGGGTGAAATATGTTGGTAATGAACTCATAAAATGTGGCCCCGCACATCCATCCGGTTTGAGACCTGCCAATCCCAAAATTATCTGGACATTTACTCGATACAGCTGCTGGGATTCTCTCGTAATTATAAACAACCATGGGAGGAGCCAAAGTCCCTGCAGCATTCGCAGTAATTTAAACTGTGAGATTATCTTTTTCGTCCCCTGAAGAGCTGTATACATGTTTATCACCTCGTCTAGCAAGTACTTTTCCTGGTTTAGGCGACAAGTAAAATGCACTCTCATCTGTATTAAATATTCTATCAGGCTCTTCAAGCACCGACTTTAAATCTTTTTCCTGTAAATAATCATCGATTTCTTTAAACCATCTTTCTATGTCTTGTTCTGTTACATTGTCTCTCGCTGTAGTTAAATTTTGAGAAGTTCTTTCAGAAATTATAGGGTGTCGCTTTAAAAACAGACTATACCACTTCTTTCCTGGGCGATTGTTGACAAAAGGTGTTACTTGGCGTTTTTCCGAAATTATTCTTTGAACGCTGTCAAGCAGCTCATCTTTGGTTATCGGAATATGCTTTTCACTCATTAGTTCAACCCACAATTCTAATACACGTTCTTCATCTTTAGATAAATACGTGGCTAGACCCATGGAACACTCAAGCGGACTTTTTCCTGTTATTTTATTGTGTAATGTTACTCTTGGCACCCCAAATCTTTCAGCAGCTTTAGAAATTTTTTCCCCCTTCCTAACCGCTTCTATGGCGTTCCCCATTTGCTCGGGGGTGTAATTTTTCTTTGGTGCCATTCTATAAAGATAAAATACAAAATTAAAAGGTTTAAATATAACCCAGACGCCATACCCCCAACCCATCCTAATTTCTCTTTCCTGCTCCATCATCAAGCCCTGATCATCATATATCTATAATAATCTAATCATCGGGACTATTCTAATACCAACGACAACACAAGAGTAAGTTGTTGAGGAGTTGGGTGTTTCGAAACTTTAAATGATGCTGCAGATGAAAATAGCTGAGATTACTTTACTGGTGGTAGGACTCTTCTTGCGGAGTTCGTCCGGGTAGGTACCACCGCGGTGTCCGTTATTCTACCGTGAAGCAGTATTACTGTGTTTCGGTTTGAAGGGCGCTGTACGCCGACGTGATTACTGTTCAAAATGAGACCTAAGAACTGTTGTCTCAGGGTGATGAGTGCAGTGCAGTGTGTCGTATGATACTGCAATGCAAAATTATGGGACGCACTGCATCTGACATGGGCAGGCGTATCACTTAACATCAGGTGAACGTCTTGCTCGTCTCATCATTCAATGATATTAAAAAAAAAAAACTTAATCAACTAGGAAAAGAGCTAATAATCCTCAAAGGGCTGAACAGATTTTTATTAAACATAACATCCAACCGTCCACCATCATACATCATCATTCACCTTTCATCATCATTTACCATCTCGATAATTTCAGCTGTCAAACAGAAAACACCGCATCAGAATCGGTTCATTCGTTTATAAGCTACGATGCTCTAGACAGCTACACAGATACATATGTTAAACTTATAACAACCCTCGTTTCTTTCGTCGGAGGTTAAAAAATAACTGAAATAAAATTGATCTGTCCATCACTGGGAACTGTAGAATTCCAGTAATGAACATAATATGTCTATAACTGGGTATTCTTTAGTTTCCAATTATGGACATTTTATGTCCATTACTGGATTCTGTAGAGCAAAATAAAAATAAAGTAGTTACTTTGAAAGAGAAAATTGAGCATCGCACAATAAAGCTCAAATTCTAGAACAGACAAAAAAAAGTAGTTGTGACACAATGTTCATGATTGGTAAATGCTTGAAAAAAAAATCCAGTAATGTACATCATCAAATTCGCATTACAAATCAAAACTGTCCTGGCTTATTGCTGTGGATTATTTGGTCAATTTATCATACTACACATAAAATAATGTCTCATTTCTATACCACACCTCTATTAGAGTCTATAAACAAAAGTATTCACTTACTTCCTTAATGATTTCCTTAATAGAACTGGATTATTTGTGAACAACTCACTGCACACGAAACTAACCATTCGCCATTTTGAAACAAAATGGCCGAGGGAAATGATACGTCACCTTTTGACAGATGGGCTGTCAAAGTCTATGTTTAAGTGTTGCCAGAATTTAAAATCAAATTTGTACCCTTAATTTATAAACTTTTTTCTTTTTTTGTCCATTATTGGGGTGATGTACAACACTGGTGTCATTACCTTACCTAAATCATTATGAAGTAACTACTTACGTAGCTAGTTAGCTACCCCATAATGGTTTACCTAATGCTGATGCCCGGTATCCTCTTAAGGGTAAATTGTGTTCAGTCGCTCAGTCAGATTTTGAGAGATGACGGGATATAATTTTTTCACGTCATCAAATTATTTTCGAAAAAAAACGGCTTTAAAAATTCTACGAAAATCACCGCCAACCTGCAGTTGGCATAAAGAAAAAGAACTCTCAAGTCTCACCCTACACGTAGACTATTGGGGCTGATTCTCTTGCACACAATCTCTAGACTAAACTAAATTAAGAGGTCTAAATCTAGTGCTATCCTTATGCGCAAGCAACATTATCAAAGGGATAGCGATAGAGACGTGCCATTTTAGTTTAGTAAAGAGATTGTGTACAACGGAATTAGCCACAATGAGTAATCTATTTGGTGGTACGAATACGATCTACGAAGTGTTTTAACTGCATCGTCACTATAGGTAGACGTACTGGTGTGATTGCAGTCAACCGCAAGCCTAAACAGATGCGGGATCGTTACTATAGGTAGATATAGTGCATAACTGAGGAGGCTCCTATCAGTACTCATGTGCTCCTACGGGCGTGGAGCGGTGCGGCAGGGTGACAGTTGTCACGAGTTGATGAATGACGAATCACTGAGCTTTAGCGTCACGTCATCACGCCCTTCCCGCACCGCTCCACTACTGCAGGAACCTTCTTTAAGCATTATGCCTGTAGGTACATACACGAACACAAATTGCTTGAAGGGATAACTGTACCAAAATATATGAAATGTAGGTAAGTATACACGAAGAAAATCTTCCACCTAATTAGGTAATGTACAGAATAGGTAGATACCTATTCCATTAACTTGCAAGACGCCGCGTTAATAAGAGGAAGTACTTATCCAATATTGCTGCATACCTACTATAAAAAATCTTTTGTATCTGCCTACTAGGTGGTGAAGATCGCAGGCCAACTAACCATGATGATCCAATGTTTATAGTAAATCAACTGGATCATTACAAGGAGCCCAATGAGGTAAGACTTTCTTCGTCAATTTCGAGACAAGCCTGCCCCCTTAGAACGAAAGTTGTGATTATCACATTGCTACTATCGCAACTGTTGTTTTAAGGGTTCCGTAGTACCAAGGCCATGGTTTCGGCATGTCCGTTTGCCTATCTGTCCGTCCGCGGCGTCTGAGGCTCTAGCCTCAGAAACTATTAGTAGCAGAAAGCTGTATAGTTTAGCATGGATACCTTGACTTTACCAAAACTCAAGTAAAATAAAATCTTGAAAAGAAAAACTTTCTTCGTCTATCTCATGGTGTGGGGTGTCGTTGGATAGATCTTTCAAAAATATTGCGGATATCATTATCTATCTTTTCTGAATTAATGGGTTTGACTTAGCCATTGGCTGAAATGGAGTAGCAAGAACGCCATTTTGCGATTAATGCAACGGGGTTACAAGTTCCGCTACTGATTTACGTGTTAAATTAACACTAGTTTGTTTCAGATACCTTCAGAAATTTTCACAACAAACATAAAGGATACTTATGAGGAAATTCATCGAAATACTCCTGGTCTTTTCTGGGACACCGTAAGTACCTACTACACCATCAACAACCGAGCAACCGCCGTGTTTCTTGCTGGTTCTCCTCGGTAGGCGCATGGTAGATTCACTTGATTCAATAGCAGTTTTTAATATTTTTCTATAAATAGAACTTTCTTTCTAAAGAAAGTTTTTACTTGGATCCACAGATGGAGACTAATGAATAGGTAAGTAATAATGTAAAACAAGATGTGTGGTGTGTGGTACCAAAATGAGAACGCACGCACGCTGGTCTTCCGAGAAGAGAGATTATTTCTGAAAGAACTCTGCTCACGTCACCTCCTGGTGCAGTAGTAAGCGCTGTGGTCTTGTTAGTGGGAGGTCCCGAGTTCAATTCCCGACAGACGTTTGGAATTTTATAGCTGGTGGGAGGCTTCGGTCTTGGCTAGTTACCACCCTGCCGGCAAACCCGTGCCGCCAAGCGATTTAGCGTTCTGGTACGATGCCGTGTAGAAATCAAAGGGGATAAATACTGCCATACCCCTTCCAGGGTAGCCTGAATCCATCTTAGATTGCATCATCACTTACCACTAGGTGAGGTAGCAGTCAAGGGCTAAGTAAATAAAAATATATTTTTTTAGATCACTATGGATTATCCTGAAGCAGCATTCAAGAAAATGAAAACTCTGATTAAAAATATTGTGAATTCCCAGCCAAACCTCAAACCAATGATAGATATAGACTTAGCCAATATGAAGAACTGTCCAATAGTTAAGAAAAAGCTTGCCAATATTTGTAGTCAAATTGCTCCACAGCGGCTGTTTTACTGAAGTAAACAATTAATTATAGAAAAAAGATTGTTTTATTATCATCATTTCCTAGTAAATATATAATTAGATATTAAACAATAAAAGCATTACTGTAAGAACAATATGTATTTTGCTGGTTTTAATCAGAATTGGGAGACTTAACTCATATCTTAATTCATTTTATTTCATCTTATTACTTACAAATTTCTTATACAATCATTTGAAAACCATTGTGTCAAGCATCGCTCCAAGAGACTGTACAATGTTGTTTGCCATCAAGATATCAACTTTCTCTTCTAAATGCCTCTTGGGGTCCTGTTTACCGACGTTCTTAATCGCTAACTGCTCGGGTGTCATCTTCTCTTCGTCCTCTAGAGCTTTATTGTAGTTCTTAGCTAATTCAAGCATATCAGTAACAGTTGTTTCATTGATAGCACAATGTTCTTTGTAGTCTGCCAAGGTGAGACCATCCATCCAAGATTTCTTGTGCAGGTTAAGCAACATCTTTTGCTCCAACTCATTCTTTCTGTAGTTTATACTGATGGAATAGTAGTGACGGTTCAAACCATGAATGAGAGCTTGCACAGAGGGCTTTTGTAAATGGCCTAAGTTTGACGTTGTTTGCCTTGGCTCCTGTCCCAGGACCATCATGTTAGGGTTGATAAGACGGAATGCATCTATGACTACTTTGCCTTTCACTGATTGTATGGGATCAACTACTACAGCAACTGCTCTCTCTGATAAAGCCTCGAAGGATTGCTGAGTGTTAATATCAACGCCTGATAACCAGCAACCAAAACCAGGATGTGAGTGATACCTGAAAGTACAATAAATTGTCCAATTATTTAACTATTCAATGTTCACTATTAATAAAACTAAGGTGGCTAAGGTGTATACCACATCGTCAATCTAACATGAACAATAAATAAACCAATGCAGCTGAAATCTATTGAAAAAAACAACTAAGTAACAAACTTAAGTTAAAAAACTGTTCATAAGAATCAAGCAGCCCCCTACATGATACATGTTGTCATCCATTTCAATATGATAAATGTGAAATAGTGTCTTTCAATCACAATTCAATGGAGCAATGGATCAATGTGATTTTTTGCATGGATATAGTTAAAAACATTAACCAACCAACTCAGTTATAGCCACCAAGCTCATTTGATATTGTTTGGTTCTACTGCTATTGTTTGGTTGCTGTTTCACTGAGTAATACCAAAATATTTTTTTGTAGAAAACCTTTGGATGAATTTGGATTGGAAAATGGATTAAAAATGAATGTCAATGAAATTGGTGGCTATCATTCAGTGTTGAATACTGAGTTAGTGACTCCCACCAGGTCAGCTTTCATGTCACAAGTATGCATCCAACATAAATCTACCAATGTTACAAAAAATTGGTATGAAATTAAGCTGAAGACTTAGTAAAGATGTCACAAAATTTGTTTTTTACTCACCATCCCACAACCATCTCAGGGCGGCCGGTTTGTTTCAACATATCCAACATTTTAGCCTGGAATACAGGATCAACTGCCTCCACGGACACTCCAGTTCCAGTTTGTGGCATCGCAAATACATCTATGACGCGCACTGTGTAGTCGTCAACAAATTCCCCTGCAACACAATCAAATGAGAAATCAATATGAGATCAGCTTAGTGACCAACTTCAGTATTTTGGAATACTAAGGTCAGACTTAAATCACCAAGTTATGTTTAACTAAGGTAAATTAAACATTTTGACAGTTTTTGCTCAATAATCGTAAACTTTATTTATTATGAGGCAAATAAAAAATCTTTAGGCTAAAGGAAAAACATAGACCAATAAATGAGGCAGACAGTCCAGAGAAATAGTGTAACAAAAATGCTCTGTATTCACTATGTAACTGCTTCAATAGAGAATATAACATTATGCACTATTCTCTCAAACTTGCAATAGAGTTGTCAATGAAACTATCATTGCATTGACAACTCTATTATACATAGGAGTTGCAAAGGCCTGGAGCAGTTTATATGCCAATATACTAGCTTGCAAGCATAGTAGCTCAGCAACTTAACGCTTGGGCTCACAAGTTTAGTGATGCACGAGAACTGGCTTCAATTCATTAAACTGTTTGTTTGTGAGAGCTCGTATTATCAAGTTATCATTGCTATTATAAATGTAAAAGTGTCTATCTGTCCTGCTAGCTTTTCACTGCCCATTTCTTCAACCGATACTGACGAAATTAGGTACAGATGTAACTTGTATCATGGAAAATCAAGAGATTTTGATAAAACTAAATCCGCGCAGACGAACTACCGGGTATCATCCAGTGTCCTATAATTTGTTAGTATAACAATTTAAATTACCTAACATAAGACCCATAACCTCCATTGGAACACCGGCTCGGCCGTGCTTTAGCATTTTCAAGAGTGCTAACGACGAGATGTAGACTTGCTCTGCGGTGTCCACCACGGGTGCGTCATTCGGCGGGGGCGCCTGGGATAGCCCCGCCATACCTCCTCCAAGACGTAAAAGACGATCCATGGTTCACTGGTACCTTTCTACTAACAAATAACAAGAAGCGTTATTATTGACGATGACAAGAAGAAACAAACTGGTTTCATGGAAGAAACTTATAGAAACATACCTCTACTAGTAGATAATTAAATTTTTCAGTTAAAATCTCGAATTAATTAGCGTAAGATATTTCACTAAATTCAACAAAACAAAATAATTTTTAGTTCCCCTATTCCGTAAAATTGCTGTTGTCATTTAACAATGACGAGTTTGTATTTGACATCCGCTGTCGAATGTGCAATCTCATCAACGGTGTTACCAATGGGCAAAATTAATGGACCTTTACTTGACGAGGCTTTACACTACAGACGATCTGGGTATTTTATTCTGAGTTTAAAATACTCATTTGAGTCAATATAACCTCACTTCAAGATGTTTATCAAGATATCAAGTACAAAATACGTCTTGACTAATAAAAAAGTGGCCACGGTGATATTGGACAAAAATTATCATTCGTCACGTTCTAAATAAGAGCTTATATTAGCTATCTCGCTCTAATAGTAAGAGTCATAATAGGGCCACTTCTACAGGTATTTATTCTGAGCCATCTGTGCGTAAAATACATAGAGTATTGGGGTAAATCATGTAAATGCACGAATGGCACGAATACATTCGTGGATAAATGTATTCCACGGAATATGTGTATTTAATCTGTGGCACATCCCTAATCAACTTGACATTAGGCTCAAAAGGGTTACAACCCAGAGCCGTAAAACCAGTAAAAACAAATCAACTTGACATTTACACTAGAAAAGACACCAAATAAAAATGACATATCACAGACAAAAATCTATTTATTAACCTATATTATCTATAATACTCTTTGGTTACTGTTATTTTGTCTTTTGTCTTTTGTCCTTTACCAAGAAATCGATGCAAGAAATCTAATTCAATTTTCAAAATAAAAATATATTTTGCTTCATTAATAATTTATAAACACGTATGAGAAAGTAATTAACACACTGCTAAAATGCCTGATACATCGGTTCTACCAAAAAAGTTTTCAGAAGGCCCGCATGGATTAGGTTAAACAAAGTTCTTATCTGCATCATTTGCGTGTTTATATCGATTGTATTTAATGAAATAAAGAAAAAAACATTTATTTTAGGTGATCCTGATGACAAAAGTTTAAGAAAAGTAGAAATTGAAGTAGTGATACCAAAGCTTATGCGAGAGAAAGCCAAGACCGAAAAATGTGTTAAAGAAGTTGAAGAGTTTAACAAATGTTGCAAAGCATCGTCAGTTTTTATGGTAGTAAAGTGTAGAGAAGAGAACTCGACGCTCAAATCATGCCTTACTAATTGGTATGTAAATGAGGAGTTCAGACAAATATGTACTAATCAATATTTGAATGAAAGAAGTGAATACAGAAAAACTGGCATAAAGAAGCCAATGAAACGAGCATAGAATATAATAGGTAATAGATATGATAAGTTTAAATGTTATTAGTTTATGTAAATAAAATCTGGTTTAGTTATCATCATTATTTATTATCACAGGAATCTTTCTTGTTAACACCAATTCCCTTACACTATACTTGTAAAGTTCCTGAGGTAGTTTTATGTTAATATCTTTATTAGATCTAATAACTTCTGCAACCAGGATTTCCTGAAAATAATATTAATGCTTTTATTTTCGTCCCAAGTTCTAAACTCTGTTTATTATGTAGATAGAGTAATAAAGGTAGATTGAAGTACTGTGTAACCGCATGTGAGATAGCGATAGCACGACGTAATGATAATAATACAACAATTATTATTACCATTGTTTAGTAGTCAATATTTGTATTAAGCGATCAACAATATTTGTATTAAACATTTTTTTTGTGAAAACAAGTAAATAACTAATGAGAAATACAATTACGAAAGTTTGCTTTGTAACTAAAGTTGCATTCCTTGTATGTATTCTTGAAAAAAACCAGTTACGCGATAAGAGACAAAAATATGTTAGCTGCATCTCTGTTTATCACAAGTAACTTTATCTGTGCTCTCTTTTTAGTGTTAATGAGAAAGCAAACGTTCCTGTATCTACCTTTATTACTCTATCTACGGTTTATTACAACAATGTAAATTACAATGTAGGTAACTCCAGAAAAATGTACCTTAAACATTATTGGTTTTGGTTAGTTTACCTGACTATTTTAAGCATACATTTGATACTAGAGTATCATAGATAAGAGAGTAGTGTAAGTTACATGAGATATCTTTAATTATAGAAAGATTTATAATGAAAGAAATGGTTGATCTCATGTAACTTACACTACATTCTGTGAACTATTTATTTACCTTAACTGTAGTTGTAGCCATTCGGACATGCCCAAGCAAAGAAATCCAATCGAAGTCTTCTTTACCAGAATTTATGACAACAATGTAATTAGCATGATTCACCTCTGGCCCTTCTCTGTACAGTACTGAAAAATTACAAATAGCTTATTATAAAAGTTTACTATTACAGGTACTTTTCGGAGTTATGTGCGTTTTTAAGTAATTAAAATATCACTTGCTTTAACGGTGAAGGAAAACATCGTGAGGAAACCTGCATGCCTGAGAGTTCTCCATAATGTTCTCAAAGGTGTGTGAAGTCTGCCAATCCGCTGTAATATGTACGAATTGTCAGTTTAAGTAACATAAAAATGCAACTCCTCAATATATCGAATTAGGTTGCCTGCACTTGGCCAGCGTGGTAGACTATGGCCAAAACCCTTCTCACTCTGAGAGGAGACCCGTGCTCTGTAGTGAGCCGGCGATGGGTTGATCATGATGATGATGATTACAGGTATGCAATATGCAGGTAGAGACTACTGCAATAATTCATATGTGACATCAACCGAAAGTAGGAGTGATCTCGATAATATATTTTTAAAATTCAATTATTTACATTACACAAACCCTGTTCATCACAGAAATTCATATGTATACTCATAGACACAGACAAAAAGAAGAATAAAATATTATTTACTTACAAAAGTCACCACCAAATTTTATTCCTGGCTTCACAATATATCCTTTTGATCTAAAGTAATGGTAAACAACATACTTCTCAACAAAATTACTCTCACATTCAGAGAACAAATTCCAACATTCCTCAATAGTGAGTATATTATTTTCAGCATTCACAATTTGTAAACATCCAAGGCCATACAATAAAAAAAATGCTTCTTGTAGAGTGAGCATAAGTTTCTCTTGCAACAGAATTTTATTAACACAATACTTTGGTTTTAAATTTGCAAAATAATTATCATCTTCGGAATCACTATTAGGTACAATGACAACTGCATTTTGTTTATAAGAATCATCAAAGTCAGAATGCTCTGTTAGACTTGAATTTTCTTCTTGAACTTCATCATCACTAGAAACTAAATCTATGACTTCTCTACCTGATTGCTTTTTGGTATCATTTAAAATTTTTGCAACTAAGTGATCAACGTCTTTGAAAAATGTATCTGGCTGAAAACTCTTCTGCAATTTACCAAATCTCTTATACCAGTAATTCCTCTTTAAAAACTGTCTTCTACGCATAAAGGGTGGACTGTTTGTAATTGGCTTAGGTCTAGATCTAGATATTGTTCCTTTGCCAAAGCAACCCATGTGGTACAGTAGTTTCATCTCATCCAGTGACCTAACCTCTACTCCTACTCCGTTATAGTGCCCAGTAAACACTATACACATTGAACTATCTAAAGGCAATTGCAAAGATGACTCAGCTCCTAAAGGAAACACATTATTTGGGTCATCAGTCTCGCTGTCCCCATTTGATTGCAAGTTGTTCATGACAAAAGAACTGGCCACTTCCCAAAATTTATTTTTAGCAGAATGTGTCACAAGTCCAAGCTCAATTTATTAATCTGTAACCCAAAAAGTCAAATATAATTACAAAAATAAACTATTAATGAATCGAAATACAAAATTTTAGCATTTTCAGACTATTTTATATAATATTTTAGTAATAGAATGGATGCAAAAAGACGAGTCGCCGACCCTGACAGATACAACCGTGAGTACACAAATTATCAATTACCTCAGTCACCACTCACCCCAGTCCAACTAGACAATCATATTAAGTACCTAAATTAACTAATATAAATAATAAGCACTACATGGCACTATATACGTACATACAGTCAGTGCGTACATATAATTTAATAAAAAAAGGGCTTACAATTTACGTGCATGCAAAAAGTTTGAGTATGGAAGAAACTATATTCTTCGGTATGCTTTTTGCACATAGATGAAATTTATAATCATGAAATCCAAAAATTGTCCAAACATCTGGAAGATTGAAATAAAAATGATGTGCAACTGCAAATTGCGATTATTTGGCAAAACATTAATGCTTATTGCATTGTATTTATAATTTCGGTACTTCCGGTTTTATTAATAGGCACATATAGCCTATTTTTCCAAATCAACTCTTAACGTCATTGTTTATATCTTTTTTTTTAATTTATTTTGCTGCCCTGGATGTGTTTATATACGGTTTATATCAAAGATTAACATGACCAAAGGGAATATATAACATACTCCGTAGACTGAGTAAAAAAGATAGACTAAAGTACTGTGTAACCGCGTCTGAGATAGCGATAGCACGACGTAACGATGAATACGACAATTACCATTGTTTAGTAGTCAATATTTGTATTAACCGATCAATAATATTTGTATTAAACGTTTTTTATGTGAAAACAACTAAATAACTAATGGGAAATAAAATGACGCCACGAATTCTCAAAGTTTGTTTAAAACTAAAGTTGTAATCCTTGAAAAAAATCGGTTACAAGATAAGGGACAAAAAATAGGTTAGCTGCATCTCTGTTTATCACATTAGTAACTTTATCTGTGCTCTCTTTTTAGTGTGAATGAGAAAGCAAACGTTCCTTTGTCTAGATTTTTTACTCAGTCTACGTTTTACTCAGTCTACGGTTGAAAGGGTTGTTTGACTTTGTGTCTATGGATCAACGTTCGATTGACTTTGACAGATTTTTTCTTAATATTGTCGCCATGTTCTTCCTGAACAGAATAGACAACCGTAAAGTGAATATTTCTTTCTCTTTTGGTTACAGCCCGAAAAGTGTACATTAGAGAAGGTAAGCAATATGTACCATAATTTTCTCTGAAGACAACTTCACGTCAAATAGTCACAAGACCTCTCAGCTGAGTTATGTCTTCCAATTTTCTGTTTTCGGAAGGGAATTTTTCTCACTAAACTTCCTATTTGTGAGTGGTTTGTTTTTCTTTCAAGTTCATAGCCAAAATGGCTAACATAAACGTGGTGAATGTTAGCAAACTTATCCCCACATTGGGTGATGACAAAATCGGTAAGTTTCTACCCAATGGCAATAAAAATGAGCAACAAAATTCGTCCCTAACTAAACCTAATTTCTTTGCTTTTCCTTGCAATTTGCAGATATGATTGCCGCTACAAGCGTGTTGCAAATAAGGGCGAGTGAAATCCGTCAAAGTCAAATAAATTGGCAATCTTATTTGCAGTGAGTATTGATTTATTATGTGAACCATTGAACCTATATTTTACCTACTGCGGAATTATTGAATAGATTTTCATGATCTTAGGTCGCAGATGATCACCCAACGTGATCACGACTTCATTGTAAACTTGGACCAACGTGGACAGAAAGACTTGCCAGACAAAAATCCAGATGTATGTGCTGATGTATTCTTGAACCTGCTTACCCATATCAGCAAAGATAACACCATCCAATATGTTCTTGTCTTAATTGATGATATTCTTTCGGTAAGTGATAAAAATATTAATTTCAATTAATTAATTTCAATATTACCAGCAGATTGTTATTAATCAGTTGAACTATAACAACTCAATTTATTAATATTTAATTACAAAGTTTTTATTTTTTACACAACTTTCTTTTTTCAAAGACTTTATTGGTTAATCTGATTCTCTTACAGATCTCCTTGATCTTGATCACTTAATATATAATTATAATCATTAATGTGAAGATTCGAAGTGTAAAGAGACTCGTGTCAAGGCACAATAGTGATTCTTGTACATGACAAATTTTTACCACTTGTGACAACTTTTTTCACTTGATTTGTATTTTACTATTTTTACTTTTAAAGAAAATGTACAAAATACAATAATGATGTAAATAATAAGCACAATAAATTAATCTCAGTTATAAGTTGTGAATTTGTAAATCAATGATTGTGGTGAACAGTAATGGTGATGATCTTCACATTTAAATCATTTAGAGACTATAAAACTATAGTTTTGTGGTTTATTAGGTGATAAACAATTTCTTTATTAGTGACACATCAATAATTTTCAGGAAGATAAAACTAGGGTGAAAATTTTCCGTAATGCCAAACATGGCAATGTTTGGCAGCCATTCCTTAACTTGCTTAACCGTCAAGACGAGTTTGTTCAACACATGACAGCTCGCATCATTGCCAAGCTTGCCTGCTGGCACCCACAGCTCATGGAGAAGAGCGACCTGCATTTCTACCTTTCCTGGCTCAAGGACCAACTTAAATCTAATGTAAGTTCTAGTTAGTGAATTAAAAAAAATTAAACTGCTTGATGCTTGATCTTTAATTTGGTATTAAAATTGAGCCATTTTGATAGGCCACTTTGACTATATTTTTTTTTTTTGACAGACTGTAATATCGGCCGACATAACTTTTTAGTGTTTAGTGAATGCGAAAGTATATCAGTCTGCTAGCTTTTCACGGCCCATCTCTTTAACTGATTTTTACGAAATTTGGTACAGGAATAGCTTACATTGGGGGGAAGGACATGGGCTATTTTTATCCCACAAAAGAAGAGTTTCCAGGGGGGTTCTTAAAAACCTAAATCCATGTAGATGTTTGCCTAATATGGCTTTTTAAAATGGCTCTTTTGTAAGTAGTTATCAATTATTATAAAAATAGATAAGTAGCGCAGCATGATTTTTAATTTGGACAAAATTATGGCAGGTTTACATTAAGACTTACTGACTACATTAATGCATTATATTAACTAGAATGGTATAGGAAGGAACAAATAAGGGACAAACAAAACTGACCTTGTGGGAATGCTTTTAGAGTTCCGTCCCTCATAGGCAAAAAGGAACCCTTATAGGATCACTTCATTATCTGTCTGTATGTCTGTCTATCTGTTGTGTCTGTCAAGAAACCTATAAGGTACTTACAGTGGACCTAGAATCATAAAATTTGCAGGTAGGTAGTTCTTATAGCACACATAAGGGGAAAAATCAAAAACCGTGAATTTGTGATCACATCATAAAAAAAAAAAAATGGTCATGAACAAATGATTAGTATTTTTAATTTTCGAAGTAAGATTACCAAGTGGGGTATATATCATATGAAAGGGCTTTGCTTGTACACTCTAAAACAGATTTTTATTTATTTTTAAGCATAATAGCTTTTGATTTATCATGTAAAATGTCAAAAAAATGCTACTGTAGTGTGGAACCTTTGGTGCGTAAGTCTGACTATTCAGTATCCACTAATCCGGCCTACTTAGCATTATGAAAAGAATAGCAATAGATTTAGATCTGTTATTTTAGTTTAGCAGAAACTGTGTAAAACAGAATAGCCGTAATAGGATTTAAAGCAGAAAATATAAGAAATATTCCATTTTTCAAAATGGTCTGTCTTTGAGTTAAGCAGATATAGTAACCTTACTACCTAGCTGGCTCTTAAGTCCTAACCCTATGCATGCCAATGGCTTCCAGCATTGATCACCAAAAAGTCATTTGCCTGAAATGTTTACACAGGGTCATATAAGTCAGTCTTAACGTAAATCTGTTCCAATGTATTTTATTTTTATGTATTAAAAACCAATTAAATTTATTATATTAAATTATATTAACAAAGTGCTTGTTTTAAATAAACAATTAGGACTAACAGATTGATGCATGCGATAAATGTTTACAATCAGTATAGTAATACATACATAAGTTGCACCTTGAGTTATGAAATATTTATAGCATAACACATGATATTATTTTATGATGTCCTCCAACTATAATGATTTTAAAATCTCATTGTCCACTAAAAATTTAATGGTCCAATGGGTCCACTAAAAATTTTGCCTCTTTTATATTTTGTATACCTCTGTCATTTGTGTATCTCTGTTACGTAACCGAGAGAGCGCTATACTAAGACCCAATTTCACCAAACAATAGGCTACTTGACTCATATCTAATTTCGTCCAATAAATGATTATTTACATAGTATTTTGCTTAAAACAACGAAATATATCAATAACAATTATTAAAAACGCAGGATGGATATATAAATCCAATTTAAAAAAATACAATTTTTATTTTTATTTGAAACGCAGAAAACGCTGTCAGCCATGATGTGACGTCATTAAATATGTAAACAAAGTAATGTCATTCCTATGTCACGCGGGGACTAACGTAGTATCCATATATATAAAATTTAGAGTCCTGACTAACTTATATATCAACGCACAGCCTAAACATCTAAACAGCTGGTCCTAGATACATGAAATTTGGTGAGTGTGTTCTTTGTAGGTAAAGAGAAGGTATCCACTAGGAAAGGATTTTTTGAAATTCCACCTCTGAGTGGGTTAAATGGAGGTTTGAAATTTATGAAGTCCACGCGGGCGAAGTCACGAGCATAAGCTAGTTTTTATATATTTCTAAAAACTCATAGTAAACGTAAAAAAATATCGTTTTCTCTTTATAAATTGAATAAGTTATTAAGTAAGACTTACAACAAAGTGATCTTTGCAAAAATAAATTTGGGTTGAAGTCGTTAGTCATATAGGATCCCTTTAAGCAAGTCTTTGCGTGTTACGTATATTTATTTCACTGGGCACTCTAATCCACAACTTTCCTGTGGTCTTTATCGATGCGTTTTTTACATTCTCGGATGATACAATAACGATAATTACTATATTTTTCATGTAAACTAGTATAGAAGTCATGTTTATTAAACTTTGGTAGGTTATGCTCAGTATATATAATGTACTCTGTGGTTATGCTGTTGTTTACAAATGCATGACGTCAGAGCACAGATAATCTATCGGCCAAACATGGCCGACAGTGTTTTCACCTGTCTAAGAAAAATATTTTTTTAAATTAAAGTTTTACGGTTTTTAGGGCGCAAAAAAATATAGTGTTAATTTTTTTGATATAATAGGACAAATATTAACCATTTAAGACCAACTTAAAAAAATTGTCAAGTAGCCTATTGTAAACAAGGCATCAGCTAATGTCTCCCTCTTTTAAAAATAACGGAGTTATGCTAATATACGTTTTATGAAATATTTTTGACTGACCATGAATAAATCAAGCATGAATGACTTACAATTAGGGGTTCCTTCTTTACTCTGAAGATACCTACAGAACCCTAGAAATAGTTTGACTATGGTTTGGGTTGATTATTCGTGGCCTTTGGTTGGCTGTTGATATTATAATTTTTTTGATATTTTCTCGTTTAACTGTGAATATATTTTATAAATTAGAATTTCCGTGCCTACGTTCAAAAGTTTCTAAGTTTACCAAAACATAATTTTCAAATAAATAATTATGTATCTAGTCAACGTCCATCTTGATAGCTTGACATTTGTCAATTGACATAATCTCAGATTAAGAATATTATGAACCTAATGGTCTGTTACAAAGTTAACGGACCTCTACATATATGTATCTGCGATTAAATGTAACGCCTTGTTAGGGAAGTTAATGCCTTGTTAGTGCATGGTGGAACAGTCATTTCCATTAACAGTCTGTTAAACCATTTGACAGGATGTTAAATTAACAGCGGATAGGGTATAGTTTATGTAAATTTCCTTTTCTAGGTACAATAATAATTGTGGTTCTCAGATTTTGCTCAGAACTTTACTTTTGAAGTATTGATAGGTAGTGATATAATGCAGGCTTTATGTTTTTTTTGAAGAGAATATTTATATATTTTCCTATTATGTGTGCATGAGCATGTTATGTGTGACAGTTAAGTTTAATGATTTTATAATTATATTATGTATAACAAACATATTCTAACAACTTTTAAAACTTACAAGTTACATTTTTTAACACTAGGAACTAGGACTTACACAAGGAAATATATAAAAATAAATTTAATACATGTAGATAAAGTTATAGTGTATTTATAATAGGTATAGAGGAGCTTATAAAACTTGTATAATTGACGAAACTAAGCAGTACCAAGGCCTTTCAAGCAAACTGTGTACCATGTCATTATGTGGCTAAATAATGAGGGCTATCGTGTGAGGGCCTCAAATGAAGTAGGTGCTCTCCCACTCCTCCCTCCCCGCTATCACTCTCACCCTCCCCCCTTTTTTCTATCTTTCTCTCTTGAAAGAATATTCACTTTCCATTTTGCACTATAGTTAGGTTTCTTTGTAATAATAATTCGATTGACTGACACGCACGACCTTGATTCAGAGACACAACAAAAGCCACAAAAAGCATGTTATATTCTTCTCAGGTAGTGTTTATTCTACTCCTTTACGCCGGATTTTGTTAAAATACTGTCTGTTTGCCTGTCCGTCAGTCGGTTGTATCTGTCAAGAAAACCTATAGGGTACCTACTGGGTACTTCCTGTTGACGTAGAATCATGAAATTTGGCAGGTAGAATAGAATAGAATGTTTTTTTATTCATGTAAACTTTTTAAAAGTGCTTATGAATAGTCAGGTAGTTTTAATTTACCACTGGTTCGGAATGGTAGTTAGGTCTTAGTATAGCACAAGTAAAGGAATAAATCAGAAAACCGTGGATTTGTGGTTACATCACACAAAAAAAATGTGTTAATGAACAAACAGTATTTTTAATTTTTAAAGTAAGATGACTATACCAAGTAGGGTATCATATGGGGTCGTTACCTGTATATTCAAAAATAGATTTTTATTTATTTTAATGCATTATAGTTATTGATTTATCGTGCAAAATGTCGAAAAAATATCCGAGTACGGAACCCTCGATCCGCGAGTCTAACTCGCACTTGGCCGGTTTTTCTAATTGTCTGCACAAAAGTGGCATAGGCTATAAATTACATATGTACCTACCTAACACGGAGTTCATATTATACAGAAATATCACAAGTACTTAATTGAACTAAGATCACTAAAACACTAGAATATACCTACAGATATTAGACATTTCTGTACCTCACCTATACAAGCGCCGTCTAGTGGTGATATCAAGCGCGGTAGCCCTCATTAAAACCTAACACTATGTTGAGCATCATCATTCGAGCATCACGCATCGTTGGGGCACTGCGGAGTTGGTTGCCATATCTGAAAGGTTTGTTTTCTGGCAAGGCGGAGAGAGTGTCTGCCGAACTAGAGCATGCTGAGCAGGTTATGTTGGAGCACGAGAAACAAAATTTCTCCGATAAACACACAAAGCATCATCACAAAGACAAGGGAGGGGACAAGCTTGACAACGGCCAAGAGAAATATTCCACCCTTCACGACGCTTTCGATGTTGTTAAAGCCCATGAGGACTTACCGCCCGGCCTCTACAAGGTATTTTGTTTTGAAACAAGACCTAAATGTTCGATGTCTTCAATAACACGTGTGGAAAGTGTATCTAATACCTATTTTTTTGTTTAGGAATCGATCCTACAGTCGACGATTTAGAGTTCTGCGTTCACTGTATTCTGTGCTGTGCTGAAATCTATAGTGCGTACCTACTTTGACTTTGCTCAAAATTAAGACATTTAAAAGAAGATAGTGTTATATCGTTGGCATAAATTTGTCTCGTTTTAACTGAAACTTAACGCTGAGCAAAATCAAAGTACGCACTCTGTGTATTTTTAATTAAAACTAAAGTAGATGAAGGCCCGGACTCCACCAGAGCGGAGACGAGACGAGAGGAGAGGAGATGTGATTTTCACTTAAACAACCAATAGAATTTCGTTATTCTGCTTCAGTGGATACCACTGAGCGGAGATGTATCATATTTGTATGGCACGATCAATACGGAGATGTGAGTTGTGCGGTGTGCCTGAGCTGGCGACGGTGCGTAGCGGAGACGAGAAGAGATGTGAGCTGCGATGAGAACAACGCGAGCGCCATTTAGGTTCCCCGACCTCACTCCATGAAGCCCTCGGCAACCTGGGCGGTCTACTTGGCTTCTGGAGCGAGCTTGGATGGCTGGAGTGAAGACTTCAGCGGGGAGGGGCAATGCACGCACAACAGACGGAAACGTTTAACTGCGGAAACCAGCCCAGAACGAAGAAGAAGTGAGCGGCGTCGCTAGTTCCCCCTGCATCGCAAAACTCGCCAGCTTGTGCTCACGTGCCGCACGCAGCTCAGTTTCGCTCTAGCCAGCAGTCATCTCCGCTCTAGCCAGCACACATCTCCACTCCAGTCTAGCCAGTACGCATCTCCGCACAGCTTCGGTGGATACATCCTTGCTGAAAAACATCTCCACGCGTCTCCGCTTCAGACATCTCCACGCATTTCTGCTCTGGTGGAGTCCGAGCCTAAAGTGACGGTCAAATATATCTCGTAAAAATTAATGTGGCACACAAACCTCTAAACCGTTGGCTGCTTGAAGCCAGTGATTAATACTGATTGTAATAATACTCTGCATGCTTTTACTAACATAACAATATCTAACATTCAAACTAGTGAAAGAAAATAAATTGCTTTGCAAATTGCGATACATAAGACTTAAACAAGCTTTTGTTACTATGGTTCAAATTTGAATAGAGCGCTGCTTGTACATGCCAACAAAACATTTAGAAATCGTAAATTCTGTGCAATATGCTATTTATTCTGTATTAGTATAAGAAAATAATAATAAATGTCTTTGATTAGGAATGTTTCTATTTCTATCAGTAGCAATAAATTAATTACCAGACAATTGATTTAAATATAAAAATTACATTCACTTCTTTATTAATAATTTCCTTTAGCTAGTCTAGTTCTATGAAATTATTTAATTAAATACTTTAAATATGGGGATTTTTTGTAATTTGTATTTGATCATGTCTAAATCCTAAACTAATTGACAGGTCTAAAATTAGTGCCATCGGTTTCTGCGGAGAACATTATAAGCTAATTCTGTTGTTCACAATCCATAAACCAAACTATGACAGATTTAAATGTATTACTATGCCTTTTATAATGCTTCTTGTGGAACAGGATAGCACTAGATTTAGGCCTGTCAATTTAGTTTACCTAGTTTAGAGATTATGTACAAAAGAATTAGCCCCATAGTGAATATCATGGTACTTTGCCAGACAATTTAGTTTAGAGTTTTTTTACAACCGGGTTAAACCGTCACCCTCGTCTTATATAATAAACCACGGAAGGGGCCCACAGCAACAAAACCTCGACCTGAAAATGCTAACCATTGATATATCGTTTCCGCCAGAACAATGACTATATCCAGTCGGTGGCTCGCTGCCTACAAATGATGCTGCGTGTAGACGAGTATCGCTTCGCATTTCTGTCCGTCGACGGCATTTCCACCCTGCTGTCCATCCTGGCTTCGAGGGTCAATTTCCAGGTACAATTCATTATATTTTGTTAAGCTAATAAGTTTCGATCATAGTTATCGAGTACACGCCACGAGTAGTCAGTTTCGATGACCTCCCTGGCGCTGTTGTCTTATCAGTAGGAGGTCCCGGGTTCTATTCCCGGCAGGGAAATTAGAAATTTTATAAATTGTAAATTTCGTCTGGTCTGGTCTGGTCGGAGGCTTCGGTCGTGGCTAGTTACCATTCTACCGACATTGCCATGCTGCCAAGCAATTTAGCGTTCCGGTACGATACCGTGTAGAAACCAAAGGCGTATGGGTTTAATAAAACTGCCTACACCTTCCAGGTTAACCTGATTGCACTGCATCTATAAATTAAAAAAAAACGTCGCTTACCGCCAGGTGAGATCTGTTATATAAAAATTGGTATAAACTACTTTAAAATAACTTTAGGTTCATTTTGTTCAAATTCGAAATCAACGTTGGCAAGCTGTACAAATTCTATTAAACAACTAACGGATACAAAACGTTAAAAGTTTGGCGTATCAGATTTTTGGGAAATTGTGGGAATTTTCAAGAAATGAATGGTTCTAAAAAAGTTTGCTATAACGCGTTAACGCTTAAAATTTAGCTCCTCGCGCGCCGTTTTAATTTTTTGTGTCAAAAGTGCGATTTTAACCCTTATTTTAAAGGTGAACCGTACTTTTGACATGACAGTTGATCTATAGAGTTAAAATGGTGCGTGAGGAGTCATTTTGTACGGACTATACGGTACTTTTTGCACGCTTTTTAAAAATCTGATCATATAGATACATGTATTATTTTTCATCTTTAGTGGTGGGGTTATTTAGCGCCATCTATGAAAATTTTATCGAACGTTGCCCTGAAACTTCCTCATTAAATCCCCAGGTCCAATACCAGTTGGTATTCTGCCTGTGGGTGCTGACGTTCAACCCGCTGCTGGCGGAGAAGATGAACAAGTTCAACGCTATCCCGATCCTGGCGGACATCCTCAGCGACTCCGTGAAGGAGAAGGTCACTCGCATCGTACTGGCCGTGTTCCGCAACCTCATTGAGAAGCCCGAAGACCAACAGGTAAAAGAAATAAACAAATACTACTATCACTACCGCATACTATACCAACTATCGTGTCGCAAGGCATCGTCAGGATCTGCACTTTATTATTTACACTAGATACCTGCGTCTTTGTTCGCCTAGATTTAAGTTTTTAAAAATCCTCTTTGTTTTTTCGGGACAGTAAGTATTCATTTCCGAAATACTGAATTCCTAAAATGAAAGCTATCTCTTTACCAAATTTCGTCAAAATCGGTTTAACGGATGGACCGTGAAAAGATAACAGACAGTTTAATTTAACAGATTAAATTTTCGGACATTAAAAACTGAAATCACTTTTTATAGGTAGCAAAAGAGCACTGCATCGCCATGGTCCAATGCAAAGTGCTTAAGCAGCTATCGATCCTGGAACAGAAGCGTTCGGACGACGAGGACATAATGAACGATGTGGACTTCCTCAACGAGCGCCTGCAAGCCTCCGTGCAAGACCTTAGCTCCTTTGACCAGTATGCTACTGAAGTTAAGAGTGGACGGTATGTATTTTAACAAAGCAACACTAACGACCGCCTACGGCTTCGCTCCCATGCGAATTTTGGAAAAATCTGACCTTATTCCTTATGTACACTATCAAGGGAAACTCTTTGCAAAATTTTTGCTTTCCAAGTTCAAGGGTTTGGGCTTGTTGAGGCTCTGCTGCCCGACGTACTAGGGGGTTAGGTGGCGTAGGAATAATAACTGATTACTGAACCTTAAGTATTATTTATTCACTGACTCTTACTTATCATATGATGTACAAGGCGTTCGGTCGGCACAGCAGAGTACAGTATTTTTTTTTTTTTTTTTTTATATCTAATTAGAACGGCAGTGCCACTTACACTAACTAGATGATTAATAATAAATTTAAATACAAATAAAGGTACAAGAAAAAAGACATATAATACAAAACGATAAAAGATCAAAGAATTTTGAATATGTACGCTGAGAACATTGAATGACATATTCATGCAATGCTCTCAGCATACTTCAGTAACTCCCGAACCAGTATTATAGACCCATCATTAAATGGGTCCCATTGAGCATTTTTGTCCAAAAGCGCGTTGAATGATGCTAATGAAGGGGGTATAGGTGACATAGATCTAGCAACAGTGCGATGATGTGGGACCACGAAAAGTTTATTTTTTCGTGGACGAAGATACAGTTGTACTCTGGCTCGCCCCTGGCTGTTTATTAATACTAAAAAAGTCTGTTTACAATACAACGTTGTGTTCCCACAGGCTGAGCGTTGAAATGTCGATCAGAGAGTGAGTCCGGGCTTTTATTTTTATTAGATACTAGCTGATGCCCGCGTACGAAGTAAATCGGTTAAACTAATGGGCCGTGCAAATGTAGCAGGCTCACACACACTTTCCGTTTGCCTGTTCTAAATCTTACTTGATTTTAGTTGTTGTAAACCGACCACTCGGTTGAGCTCGAACCACGTTCCATTGAACATTGTTGGTGAGCAGAAACTCCTATGCCTTAGTGGATATATTGCAGTGCTTGCGAAAGAAGCACGTGCAAAAGAAGCTACGTGTTCAAATATTAAATAACTTAAATTTTTTACCTTTAAATAACTTAAAAGCTATATTTTGTTTAATTATAATCAAACTCCTGAAGCTTAATTTGTATTGACAGTTTGGAGTGGTCCCCCGTACACAAATCTGCGAAGTTCTGGCGTGAGAACGCAGTGCGCCTCAACGAGCGTGGCCAAGAGTTACTACGAACGCTCGTACACCTGCTAGAGAAGAGCCGTGATCCTGTCGTGCTGGCCGTGGCGTGCTACGACGTGGGCGAGTACGTGCGGCACTACCCGCGAGGCAAACAGTACGTACCATCTCACATCCACCCATCTCTGGCACCAAAAAGAGCGGCCACGTGTTACTGCAAACGCTCGTGCATTTGTCGGATAAGAGTCGCGACCCCGTCGTGCTGGCTCTGACGTGCTACGTGGTACGCGAGTACGTCCGGGAATAACCCCGGTGCAAACAGTACGTACCGTTTCACATCCGCCCAGCTCTGCCGCGAAAATCAAATCAAATCAATGAGCGGCAGAAAATATTGTACATCGACCTTTAGAAAGAGATCGCTATCTCTTTCTAAAGGTCGGTTTCGTAGCGCGTTGATTCTGTCCGACAAAACGTCGCATAGGTATGAGTGATAGAGACACGGTCGATGTGTAATATTGCTTGCCGGCTACTGCACTGCGCACACTCATGCACTGCTGAAGAAAAACCGCGACGACTAAATTACGTCCGTGACGACGAATGACGAATAGAGTTTTTTCTAGATAAAAGGGATTGTATATTATATTCTATAGCTAACAATTTTTGGAACAGGCCACGTGTAACCTTGTTACATTTGAATCGATCGTCTTCGTCTACTGATAGAATATATCCACAGTATTTAGTTTTTAACTTTCATAGTCTCTCGGCGCTATTTAATACCCTCGAATTCGGCTCGATGTTATTTGCACCTCGAATTTAATACGGTATTTGACAACTAGTCAAATCAGTAACTTTTTATCAAACGTCAAAAGTCAAAACGCGCACTGACAGTGCGACAAGGCCATCTTGGCGCGTGGTGAAAATCAGAACTAACGTTGCCGTCAAGTGTCCTCTTTGTTCTTGTTTGAATATTCTAAGCCTTTGTACTCCAACACTGCCCCCCTGTTGTCATTCAAGTGCCAAGAGAGCCTTGTCGCACTGTAGTGTGCTATATTCTATGAAATGCTGGAATGTGACGTCACATCATAATGACGTACATTTTTAGTTTAATCGATTATTAAAAATGGTTATTACAATTAAAACTAATACAGGACATGGATTTTACGTATTTTGGGAGACCCTCTATTTAATAATCACTGAGATAATATAATTTATTGTTGATGTAGTTAAATACCCAATTTTCATCATACCGCACTTGCAGCATTAGTAATTATGTTGTGTTTTAATTTTTCAGCATAATAGAGCAGCTGGGCGGCAAACAGCGAGTCATGTACCTGCTCAGTCACGAAGACCCCAACGTGCGCTACGAGGCCCTCCTCGCTGTACAGAAGCTCATGGTTCACAATTGGTAACATTTCTATTGTATTCAACTAGCTGATGCCCGCGACTTCGCGTGCATTTATGTTCTTATAAATCCCGTGGGAGCTCTGATTTTCAGGGATAATAGGAGACACTTAGTATGGTGGCAACCTCCTGTCGGCCCCTTTAAAGTTTAATAAATTATTAATGGAAAAGGGCGTCTGCAGGGGTTCCCATGACTACTAATTGTCTGGCAATGCATGACGTGATTTCCAAATTATTCTGAAGAAAATGTAAAAAATTAGACTGTATACTTTGACGTAAGATTTTTTACACCTTTATTACCTGTTATCTCCCAAAGCCACCATGATCCAAACAAACATTCCTCCCAGTGTTGGGGACAATATGCAGATAAACTTGCAGCTTTTATAAAATAAGGAAGGTCTGGCATGCGCTTGCTTTTAGGCCACTATAACCATAGTAGTGGTGATACTGTAGGTCGGTTCCGAAAAACCTGCATCGATCATTATTACAATCGCAATAATGGTGATCAGCTGAATTTATGACATTCTTGTTGCAACAATGCATTGTAGCCAATAGTGAGTGTCGGCCAATCAGAGGTGATTGCGATCGTCACTCTGTAGCTGTCATTCTACCGTAATCGAGCCACTGGTGATCATGATATTTTGACTTATCTTTTCAGATATTGATTTCCTTTTTTTTCCATAGGGAATACCTTGGCAAGCAATTGGAGAAAGAAATTGACAAACAAGGTGGTGGCACCGCAGTTGGCGCTAAAGGTTAAGAATGGTTTATATAAATTAAATAGTTATTGTTGTTGTCAACCTTTATAAAATTGCAATTAAGTAGCGATATCCGTATGCCATACGACCTTTAAGTATTACATTATTGTAAATAGAAATAAAAATAATATTCATGCTGTCAGATACTTTTTAATGTAAATGCAATGGCCCAAGTAAACATTTGTTTAAAGCGGAATCTGTGTTTACGAGTTGCCAGCGTTTATATATTTGCAAGATCACATTCCTATATTCATTATTGTTGTGTAAAATAAAATATAATCATATTATATATTCTATGTTATAATTTGAAATGTAGAAATTATTTATAGCTTTGAAATGTGTAAATGTACAACTGGCACATCAGTGAATAAACATTGAGTAATTAATAATTTTTGGACTTTCTTTTGCTAATCTAGTTAGGACTCTGTAGGTACTGGAAGAATGCCAACGGGATCCTGTGAAGCCTCTGCTGTCCGTCCGTCCGACTGTCTGTCAGCGGGCACGAACCGTAATAGTAAAGCTGAAATTTGCAGAGTATATTTTCTGTCAAGGCCAACTAATGATAAAAGTCCAAGATGGCGAATATCAAAAATGGTTTAGTGCTATATCATCTTTACAAGACGGAGTAAAAAATCTAGACAATGGAACGTTTGCTTTCTCATTCACACTAAAAGAGCACAGATAAAGTTATTAATTTGATAAACAGAGACGCAGCTAACCTATTTTTGTCCCTTATCGTGTAACTGTTTTTTTTCAAGGAATACAACTTAAGTTGCAAAACAAACTTTGAGAATTCGTAGCATCATTGTATTTCTCCTTAGTTATTTACTTGTTTTCACATAAAAAACGTTTAATACAAATGTTGTTGATCGGTTAATACACATATTGACAACTAAATAATGCAAGGGCGGATCCAGCTTTGGTGCCAGGGGGGTCACATAGTCGTGGTCAAGTCACAACATCTCGACCTCTTGCGACAGGTCGAGTTGGTAATCGGGGTATGACGAGCGGGGGTTGGGGGGGGGACGCCCCGCACACCCGCACGCAGGGCCGTCTTTAACCTATTGGAGGCCCTGGGCACATTAGAATAACGGGGCCCCTATGATCTTGACAGAGTAGTAGTACTATTTTCTTGGAATAGGCAAAGAAAGCAGATAAGTCACGTTCAAGACGTATTATAAATGCGAATGTTTCTATCTATCTGTTACCTTTTCAAAGTCCATATTCTAAATCAAAATTTGGTACTATTCAGAGATAGTTTACACTCGGAAACGGCTTTTTATCCCGGAAAATTAAAGGGTTCTCACGGAAATTTTAAAAAACTAAATCTATGTGGACGAAGTTGCGGGCATTAACCAATATAAAGTAAAAGCGCGAGCGAAGCGAGCGCGAAATTTTTCATATATTTACGAAAAAATCATAAGGTAGCTACTAATATTATAAATGAGAAAGCGTGTCTATCTACTTATCTGTTACCATTTGACGGTCAATCTTTTTGACCAGGTACTACACAAAGGAAACTTTCGTCCCGGAAACCTGCATACACTTTTTATGCGGAAAATCAAAGAGTTCCTACGGTTTTTTGAAAACCTAAATCAATGCGGACAAGGTTGCGGGCGGGCAACAACTAATACAGAGCAAAAGCGCGAGCGAAGCGAGCGCGAAATTTTCTGTCTGTCTATCATCTTGTTAGGTTCTTTTTCACGGCCAAATGTAGGTAGGTAGGTACTACTCAGTGATAGCTTGCATCTCGGAAGGGATTTTTAATCGTAGTGAACCGTACGTGCGAGCGAAGCGAGCGCAAAATTTATGACATTATTTACAAAAAAGAAAAGATAAATGTCAGAAATATTGTATTACGATATAGATAAATGCCAAAAATTTTGTACTAAAAACTATAAAGTCATCTGTTGTATAAAGAATAGTTCTATTATCTTTAGGGGTCCCCAGATGCAACGAGCGCTTGGATAATAAAAACTTTACTATAAATAATAAACGTAAAGGACCAATCCGACCAATACATTATAGGTATATAATACATATTATTTTTTACTTTTAGAGGTTTTTACTGTCGGGAATTTTTTAAAAAGTGTGAAAAAGAATGAAATATTCTATCATTTGCGTAAAGGCAATAAAGATCGGATATAAGACTATTTAGCAATCTCTACGGTCCTTTGTTTGAGATGGCTTTTTTGACCGTTGATTTTATCGAAATAAATATGTTTTTGGGTATTAAAATATCGGTTGGTCTGTTATAGTTTGGTGATCTGGCAGGGACTACTGGGCCCCAATCGATCGTGGGCCCTGGGCAAGTGCCGTGTGATGTTCTTCAATCATTGAAGAACGACACACGAAATGTGACATCTCGATGAAAGGTAGCGGTGACGCGGTAAAATTCAAATTTTGGATGCGTTTGTTCGCAAGAACATAATGTTTTTGCCATCATACAAAATATTATATTAAATTGATTAAGTATTGAAGGAACTTACATAAAATCTAGGTATATAAAAATATAAAAAACATTATGTTTAACAATTTTAATTAGTGGTCCACCTAGGTCCTGGACGCAGCCCAGGGGGGGGGGTCATGACCCCAGTGACCCCCCCCTTGGATCCGCCCTTGAAATAATGGTAATTGTCGTGTTATTCATCGTTACGTCGGGCTATCGCCATCTCAGTTGCGGTACACAGTACTTTAGTCTAGCTTTTTTATTCAGTCTACGACACAGGGTCAAAAGCTGTGGCTACGTAGTGATTATATACTCTTTGGTGGCTGTGGTCAACACAGAGTACATTGTTGGTATACTGATTAGGTACTGTATAACGAAGTATGTTATTGGTCTGTAAACGTACTAGTGATTATATCATATTCAATGTACTCTGTGGATTATATTCTCTTTGATACGGTCAAAGTGATCTGCGATCTAGATCTGTGATCCTATATGTTATTGGTCTGTGCTGTGATCAGGGGCCGGAAAGTTGCTTATTATCACCTGTTGTAGTTTTTATTAGCGCCGTCTATTAGTTGGTCACATGAACTAAATTATTGCTTGATTTACTTTACTCTATGGTCAGAGATTGCAAATGGCTGCCATTTGTGTTTTGAATCGGCATGGTGTTTTGTTTTTTCTGTTTTGGCGAAAGGTAAATTCCGTTACTAGTACGTCGAGTCGAGTGGTTTCTTCTTCGTCTTCTCGTGAAATTAACATTTAGTGATCTGTGAGACATAATAAAAATAAAAAGTAAATCACAATCAGTGTTGTTATTCCAATGAACCTATAATAATTAAGGTGCCAATAAAAAGGTGGTCCTGTTACACTGCGTGCATTAAATAGATAAACCAAAATCACATGGATCTTTGACTTTTCAGTGTTTTGTTGTTTTCAATTCACTAATAAATTAAGTATTATTGTTAAATTAATACTTGTTTTGAAACTCAATAAAACACTGTAAAGTCAAAGGTCTATTGTGGTTTTGGTTTACCTATATGCACGTAGTAGGTACCACCTATTTATATATAGGTATAGTAGGTATATATGTATGTAGATACCTATAGGTATGTATACAGTTACACAGTTGTAGTTGACCAACTAATAGATGGTGCTAGGTTTGCATTAGGAATTTGGGTGACATTAAAATCTTATGAGAAGGCTCTCTATTTCCAGTGTATTACTTTACTCTATGGCTGTGATCTATTATATCTGTCATAGAGTAGGATGTATCTGTGATCATTTTCCCTGCCTGAAATTCCTTTTGCTATAAAAATTGTGTAAATACCAAGTTATACTTATGAGTTCTAGTGCTTTATGCCGCTGCTGCCTCTCGCAGCCGCCGGATAAAGACTTACAGTCGCTTTACGTACGACTCGGGAACGACTGTGAAAGCGAAGTGTATGCAGAAATGTTAGAGGAATGTTTTGGAATCAATTTATCATTAGAGGGGAGAGAGAGTGACAACGGCATATGTGATGTGTGCGTTGCCAGATTGCGGGACGCGAGGGCTTTCAAACACCAGGTGCTGCATTGCCAAGAGGAGTTCCAGCTGAAGCTGATGCACACTAATGAAGACAAGGTTGAGTTATTACCCAGTATTAGAGAAGAATACTCGGATACAGAGGACAGCAATGTTTATATTAACTTAGAGCCTAAAGAAGAATTATTGTCAGATTTTGAAGATATTCAAGCCAAAGACGAACTAACGGAAAGTGTCAGCTTGGACGATGTGCCACTTAAAACAATTGAAAAAAAAAGTTTACCACAAATAGCCAAAAAAAGAATACTTGATAAGAAGAGTGGGAAGGATACCGTGTCTAACTTCACACTGACTTTAGACAAGGATGGCACACCATTGTACACCTGCAACATTTGTCAGAATGTCTATAAAAAACGCAACAATTTTGCCCAGCACTACAAACATGTGCACCTTCGACTACGTCCTAAATTGAGAAGCTGCCATCTTTGCAACGTCAAAGTGCCTGGATATATGCGAGCATTTCACATGGAAGAGCACGGCTTACCAGCGCCATCTTGCGGCGCTTGTGGTAAAAAATTCGCTTTTCCATTCCAAGTGCTGCAACACCAAAAATTCTACCACATGGGTGAAGCTGAATATCGTTGTGAACCTTGCAATTTGAAGTTTAAATCGCGCGGTAAATACAATCACCATCTCATCAAGCATAAAGATGAAAAAGCATATAAGTGTGAGCTTTGCGATAAGTCGTTTAAATGGAAGAATGGTTTGACAACACATATGTTGATACATAATAACATACGACGCCACATTTGTCACATTTGCCAAGAAGCGTTTATTCAGCAAAGTAGTTTGAAATATCACCTCATGAAGAAACACCCTGAAACAGTTTAACAGCTTTAAAATTATAAGGAGGATAAAAGGCATACCTTCAAGTCTATGGCAAATTCGGCAGCACCACTGACAAACCTAATGTAACAAAAAAGGTCTTGTTATGTAGGTAGGCCAAAAACATAGGTTATAAAGCTACTGGACATAAACAGCAAAAGACTGTGTTTCTGGAGATCCTTGCAAGCTACAAGTACTTTTGTCTATTGTTTTAGATGATGGTCATCATAAATATTAAACGGGAAAAAACCATTTGGCCATTGTGATTTGTCGTACTTCATAGATAATAATTAGCATATTCTTTCATACCTTCAACTTAGCGTGTTAACTTTGAAGTCAATGTGATGTAAAATATAGAATGCACTAAATTAGTAAACGAAATTTGAAACCTATTTGGTTCCCATATACAAAAAAGGAGCCAGAAAAACCTTAAAAACTAAGAAATGGTGGGGGCTGTCAAAGTTTAGACCCATTTTGTGACATGGTCTTTCTCAAGAACTAAACTAGTCAAGTCACTAGCTGTGGTAGCCTAGTGGTTAGGACGTCCGCCTTCCAATCGGAGGTCGGGGGTTCGATCCCGGGCACGCACCTCTTACTTTTCGGAGTTATGTGCGTTTTTATGTAATTAAAATATCACTTGCTTTAACGGTGAAGGAAAACATCGCGAGGAAACCTGCATGCCTGAGAGTTCTCCATAATGTTCTCAAAGGTGTGTGAAGTCTGCCAATCCGCACTATGCCAGCATGGTAGACTATGGCCAAAACCCTGCTCACTCTGAGAGGAGACCTGAGTTCTGTAGTGAGCCGGCGATGGGTTGATCATGATGATGAAACTAGTCAAAAATATGAAACTTCGGTACATTATGTACCATATTATACTGTATTTAAACAACAAATACTAAAACCGACTATATTTATACAGTACGCGGCAGAAAGTAATGTACATCGATCTTTAGAAGGGATAGCAGATTTTTAGTGGTGTCTGTCGTTGAGACCCACAAAAGTCATATGAGTGACAGAGACAACGCTCTACAAAGCCAGAATGTCTCTAAAGGCTGATGTACTTTCTGCCCTGTAATGTAAAACGTAGTGATTATTTATACTCTTTGGGCCCACCGACCAGAAATAAAAGATAATGGCCTGTATCACCATTCTAAACTGATTCTTATATTTATTTAACTGACTTTATGGCTCTGGGAACTAGCCCTTTGTTCATGAGTGAACCACAGAGATTAATTAATGAGCCACAGACACAGAATACATCTTATACATTTACTCCAAGGAGTGGCCATAGATTAATAGAAGTTTTATTTTTTTATGTGCCTTTTGAGCCTGGATATAAGTAATAGAGGATACTTTGAAGCTCGGATAAATATCTGTAGAAGTAATCCTAATGTGACTCTTACTGTTAGAGCAAGCTAGCTAAATGCATTCAAGCTCTTATTAGAACATGACTAATGATCATTTTTTGTCCTTATCACCGTGGCCACTTGTTTAAGGTACAGTAGGACGTAGGTACGCGGCCAAAAGTGACGAACATCAGTAGGGCGATTGTCTAAAACCTGCATCAATCATTATTACAATCTCAATTGTTCTGATTGGCTGAATTTGTGCGATTCTTTTTGCAACAATGCATTGTGGCCAATAGTGAGCGAGCATTAACCAATCAGAGATGATTGCGATCGTGACATTGTATCTGTCAAACAACCGCGGTAGGGCCACGGATCTTTAAGAAACTTTCGGCTTCGTAATGGTTATCTCTGCTGCACGAAAAACTAATAATCGGGTATCTATTAGGAGCTGTTAAAACTTTTTTATTCTTTGTATAAAAAACACAATTTTTAGAGTTCCATACCTCAAAAGGAAAAAAAGCGTGAATTTGTGATTCTTGGTTCTATTACAAAAAAAACATTAAAATGTGTTCTAGGCTCTTAGGCTCAAGAAAGTGCATGTACTCTGTGGCTAGAGCCCAGAGCCGTGCCGTAAAACCAGTTAAAAAATAAAACAAATATAAAGGTAAACAAACATCTAAAAATTCTACTTTTTATTTTTACCAAATTTTTCATTCGTTATGATAAAATAGCTCATAAATCATAATAATAAAATGGAAGATGTATTAGTATTAAAAGATTACAAAACTGTACCAGACATAATACACGAATACGCACCAACCTTAAAATTTGGCCATATCCCGTTAGTGATCGACAATGGTTTGTATTTTGTGAATGTAAAATTTAATTAAACTAAGTTATAATAATTATTTATTCTCTGCAATGTCTGTTCCAGGATCTTATCAATGCAGAGTAGGCTGGTCAATACATGATGAACCGTATTTGACATTTAAAAATTTAATCGCCCGGCCTCGCAAAGATCGGTGTAAAAAGGATGCGGAGCCCCCTGTCACCCCGCCTATACAAATAGGAAACGATATAATTAATATCGAAGCGGTCAGGTAAAAAAACAAACAACTGAAAAGAACATGGGTTGGATTTGATATCGTTTGGCAGGAGGAGGATTTTCGGGGTATGTCGTTGCCTGGGATGCAAGCTATCTCTGTATTGAATTTCGTCAAACTCGGCTGAACAGATGGAAAAGTGAAAAGCTAGCAGACAGACAGACAGAAAGACCGACACACTTTATAACTAGCTTATGCTCGCGGCTTCGTCCGCGTGGGCTACACAAATTTCAAACCCCTATTTCATCACTTTAGGGGTTCAATTTTGAAAAATCCTTTCTTAGCGGATGTCTACGTCATAATAGCCTATCTGCATGCCAAATTTCAGCCCGATCTGTCCAGTAGTTTGAGCTGTGCATATCAATGATCAGTCAGTCAGTCACCTTTTCCTTTTATATATTTAGAAGATATTAGTATAGAGTATGGATAGTATGGATTACTTACACATGCTACATAATACATGGATTGTACACATCATATATTGTGCACAAGTGACCGCCCACAGCTTCGCTTGGTAAAAATACAAAAAATCTTGTCTACATTATAAAAGGATTCTCTGTGCAAAATTTTAACTTTCTGAGTTCAATAATTTGGGCTTGGTGTGGATGAGTCAGTGAGTCAGCACTTTTTATATAATACATAGATAAGCCATTTGCAAGCATGTTTGTGTTTATATTATAGTTGATAAGGGCCTAAGTATATTATTATTTCTGCTATTTTATTTTTTTATTTTATTTATTAATTAAATTACTATAAATTAGTATTTTGTATTATTTATATACTTTTTTCATGAATGAAATGTAAATTGTTTAAAGAAGCACTATGTATTGATAAGTAGATAGAAGAACACACTTCATCTAAACCGTGGTTTTTTTTTGCTGTGTCTAAAGTGGACTTGTTAAACATTCTTTATGTTGATAATAAAAGAAAAAAAAACTTTATTGTACACCATTCTAAAAGAGAAAGATAAAATTAAAACAATGGAGCCAATTCTCTTGTACACAATCTCTAAACTAAACTAAATTAACAGGTCTAAATGTAGTGCTATCATTTTCCGCAAACAACAATATGAAAGGGATAGCAATGGATTTAGACGTGCCGTTTTAGTTTAGTTTAGAGATTGTTTACAATGGAATTAGCCACAATAAAGAACTAAAATATTCTTATTTATTATTCACTTCACAATAGGTGAGCTTATGCAATAAAATAAGCTGTCTTATAAAAATATGTAAATAATAAAATTGTTAATGTGCAATGACCACTTGATGTAGTGGCAATTCACAGGAATGTAGAAGCGGGTGGGCAATATTGTGGTACTGCTTACATTATATTTTGAATACTGAACAACAATAAATTGTTTAAACATTTCTGAAATTCCAGATTTCAATTGAAAACTCAGTTTGACAAGAACGTAGTGACACACTTTGAAGTGCAGGAGCTGGTTTGCGACTACGTTTTCTCACATTTGGGTATAGATAATGAAGGCAGTGTACCACATCCCATTGTTATGACGGAAGCTTTTGTCACACCGAATTATAGCAGGCAATGTATGTAAAATCATTATTCACATAGACCTGTTAATTCCATACAGTATTTTTTATTTACTAAATTTTTATTTATTCATTATAGGCAAACGCTTGACCACAATCACATGTGATGGAAAGTGATGATGCGGCCTGAGATGGGACGCGTTTACCTAGAAGATGCCTATTCACTCTTGTTTCAAAGATACCCAGGTTGTAATTGGTAGGAAACACATATTGTGGAAGAGTATTCCAAACCTTAGCCATGCGTATGAGGAATGATACTATACCCATGCATGTGGCATGTAGATATAGGTTTTTAAAATCCCACAGAAACTATTTCTCGGGGGTAAAAAGTATCCTGTGTTAATTTAGGGTATAAGCTCTGTTCTAAATTTCAGCCAAATGCACAGAGGACTCAGTGACACCTATAACGAAAAGTTTTGTTTAGTGGGCTTTACCCTGATATGAGTCCCACCACCTTCCTAAGTTTACCTTTGTCCAGAATAGTCTGTTAGTTTGTAAATTAACCATCTTAAAGATAACAGACAGAACTCAGATGGATTAGTATATTATTTATTTTATTTTTTTAACTTAGGAAAATTTACGTTTCAGTAATGTCAGAACTGCTTTTCGAGGGCTATGGCGTGCCAGCAGTGAGTTATGGAGTAGACTCATTGTTCAGTTTGTATAGGAATGACATTGGGGACACTGCGCTGATTGTAAACTGCGGCTACCACAGTATCCACATCATCCCTGTTGTAAAAGGCAAAGTTGTTGCCGAGCATGCCAGGAGAATCAATTTAGGTAAGTTTTTCACAGCTCCTAGGGATTGTATAACAAGTTGAAATTATAATAATACTTTTTCATATTAATTTCAACTTGTTAACATTCCTGAGAACAAGGGTCTTGACAGACAACAAAGTGATAAGATAAGGGTTCCTTTTTTCCTTTCGAGATATGAAACCCTAAAAACTAACAGTTGTCACCTTTTTCTTTTATATATTATTTAGACATAGAAGAAGATTCCACAACTTAACTATCAAAAAGTATACAATGATACCCAATTTGAATAAATTATTTGATTTTGAATGGTATTTTATAGGTGGCAGTGAAATAGTCTGCTACATGCATAAGCTCCTGCAACTAAAGTACCCTGTGCACGTGAACGCGATCACCATGTCTAGGATAGAGGAGATCCTGCATGAACATAGCACTATAGCCTTGGACTATCAGCAGGAGATCAGGAGGTGGGCCAACCCTGACTACTATGAGGCTAATGTTAAAAGACTTCAGCTGCCTTTTGTGCAACCTACTAGCTCTTCCGGTTTGACAGGTAAGTCTTTCGACAGCGTAAGCTCCCTTAGCGTGTTGTATCGCCTTCGTAATGGGGAGTGTTCTGAGGAGTTGTTTGACCTCAGTGCACCCTCCTTTTCTGCTACCGCACCGCACGCCACCGTAAAAAATTTCACCCTCACCACTTGAGTGAACGCGTCTTTTTTCCACACACATGCAGATTCTGAAAAAATCATTCACTTTGATTTTCCGGGAGAAAAAGTAGCCTGTGTTAATCCAGGGTATAATCTATCTCCATTCTAAATTTCATCCAAATCCGTTCAGCCGTTTTTGTCTGATTGAGTAACAAACTTCCACACGTAACATTTATAATATTATTAGGATATTAGGATAAGTGTAAACAAATTGAATAAATGAATTAATTTAGATTTTTGAAACATAACTATTTATCTCAATATAGCTGAGCAACAAAAAGAACGTAAGAAGGAAATGGCGCGACGTCTTCTAGAAATAAATGCCAGGAAGCGAGAAGAAAGACTCGCTGAGGACGAAGAACAATTGAATCAACTACTAGCACTGCAGGTATGTTATCTTAAAGTTACAACAAATCGTGAGTCTATTTCACATTTTAAAACATTCATGAAAGAGTAATACAAGTAAACATTAGCAAAGCAAGCAAAGACACCTATTTTTTTTTATTACCTAACAAAGTTTCGAATTTGAACCAAGCAGCCAAGCGCAAAAATAAACCTACTCAGCATTATCATAAATAATTTAATTTTCCCACTTTTAGGACTGCTGGAAGAAATCTTTCCTTTACAGAGCTTTTTCATTGTAGGTATATATTGTAGTTTAAAATTATTGGAACACTAGCTGATGCCCGCGACTTCGTCCGCGTGAATTTACATTTTTCAAAATCCCGCGGGAACTCTATGATTTTCCGGGATGCAAGCTATTTCTGTACCAAATTTTGTCAAAATCGGTTGAACGGATTGGCTGAAAAAGGCTAGCAGACAGACAGACAGACAGACATACTTTCGCATTTATAATATTAGTATGGATGAATAAATAAAGAATAATTATATTATCGTCATGTTGATTTTATTTGCAGGATTTAATAGAGGAGGGCGATACAGAAGAATTCGATGAAGCAATCAAAAGTTTCGAGATAAAGAACTATGGTGATTTACAGGTATTTATGGATGGTATTCATTTAGTTCTAAGTTCTAACATCTTTCTTACTTTCATCATCTAACATATTTCTTTCATCATGTAACATCTTACTTTCATCGTTTAACAACATCTTAAATTTGAAAATTGATGTCGTTTTTGTAATCAGCACCCTAAGAGAGCTTGTAAACGATCCTACGATACCATCCATGGTGTGCAAAAAAGCATATTTCGACGCAACGACTTGAAATCGCTTAACATTATACAATGTTGAAGATCGTTAATTTATTGTAATTTCAGAGGCAAATAGCGAATCTCAACATGCGTATAGAGAAGAACAAGCAACGCATCGCGACTGCGGCCAACGCGGAGGAGCCGGCAGAGCCGCGCCCCACCGGCCGCATGCAGCCGCCCGCCGACCCAGAGGCTTTCCAGACGTGGCTCGACGACACGCGCGCTAAGGTTTATATATCCTCTAATTTTAGATTTCTGCGGTTTGCTAAATTTGGTCATATGTTAGGCAAACTAAAGCAAATACAAATACACGAACATACACCTTTTACAAACTTAGGTTTGCAGCCCAAATAATAGCTTAATTTGACGAAATAACAATTAATTTCTTCCAAGGCTACTAAATTCTCGGTGGGCGAGTCTATCTCGCTCTTGGCCCGTTACTCAAACTGTTATTTATAAATAAAGGTTTTTGTATTGCTCGGTGTACAGTATCGCGAGGTGTCGGTACGGCGCGAGGCGCGACGCGCGCGGCGCGCGGCCATGGTGAAGCGCCGCACGGCCGCCGCGGCCGAGCGCATGCGTGCCATCTCGCGCCTCGCCGCTGCCGGCGACGACTTCGGCTACCGGGACTCCGACTGGGATGTGTATAAAAGGTGGACATCTTCCTGTTGTTATCATCGTCATTGTTAACACAACTTGAAGGCAAAAAAAGGATATAAGGGCAACACCAAGATATAATTCAGTATTTCAATTTTCATTACAACGATTACGGGAGTGTGACGTCATTATACCTATCCGAGATCGTCGCACCACAAATTACTCAATAGTTCTTAAGTTGCACGTATAGTACGCGACAGGTTAAAATGGTAATCGGGGAGGGAACGCCCCGCACACCCGCACAGCCCCCGTGTGTTTGTGTGTTGTGTAATTTTTAATTTATCCATACCACCAGCCGCGTCGGTCGTGACGTCACACGCTGGAGCGCCGCGTGAAACGAAAATATTCTTGCCAGCGCAACTTTAAACTTTTTCATTCGTTGAGTGAGATGTTTTAATGATTCTTTCATATTTTTTGTTATATTTAACTATTTTTTTTTTAATTTAATTCGGTGGTACCAGCATCAGCCGCGAGGCGGACTCGGACTCGGAGGCGGACGGCGAGCGGCTGGTGGAGCTGGAGGAAGCGCTGCGTGAGCACGAACCCGCGCCGCCCAGCCACCACCAGCACCAGTTGCATCTCGCTATTGAGCCTTACAGGTTTGCCGCGCCTTCATTGACACATAATATAATACCCGCTACCGCGAGGGTTTATGTTTTTAAAAATACCGTGGGAACTCAAAGAATTGAACGCTTCATCATTTCAGAGCTCCAGAATTAATATTCCAACCCTCGATGATGGGTAACTTAGAGGCTGGTTTAGCAGAAACTATGGAATATGTGTTGAAACATTTCACTCCCGAAGACCAATTATTGCTCGCCAATAACGTGTTCCTTACTGGTGGATGTTCGCAATTTCCAGGTAGGTTGCACTAAGTTTACCTACAGTACCAATTACCGCAGTCACAGTTCACGATAGTTATTAAACTTGTATCAAAACGTCGCGTCGAGGTTTCACCTACACTTGCAGGCGTCAAATGTTACCTACATTTGAGCTATGAAACGACTACACTCCATCCCCATAAATAAGTTAGTATAGGGGTCTCTCTGTTACGTAACATGTAAGTTTGTTTGTGGGCTTCTTCTCAGCGTTTGAAGCCCTCGTAGATTGTTTTAAGTTTACGTAATTAATTATCACCAATCATCATCAATTAAGTTGTTAAATCAACAAATTGACAATCAGTATACAGTACAGTGATACCCAATTTGAACAAATACTTCTTAAGATTCTCTTGCCTCTAACTCTAAATTTATTATTATAAAATCAGCAATATGTATAAATACAGCCAATTATCGCAATGCATTGATGAAAAGCTTCGTAAAGTTGGGACTGACATGAACAAATCGTTTCCAGGTCTCAAAGAAAGATTAGAAAAGGAGCTGCTCGAAATGCGACCGTTCCAATCAACACACAAAGTGGTAATGGCCAAGAACCCCAGCCTCGACGCGTGGTATGGGGCCAGAGATTTCGCTGGCAGTAACGAATTCGAGAACTGGTGCATTTCCAAAGAAGAATATTACGAAATGGGCGGAGAGTATTTGAAGGAGCACCACGCGAGTAACAAGTACTACAAAAGTCCAGCGCCCATCATAGACAATACTCTGGCACCGGCGGGAGACGCTAACGTGGTTAAAGAAGAAATTGTCGTAGACTGTTAGAATTCCTTAGAGGGCGCCCCATACAAACGAAGATTAATATCAGCCAATTAGTACACATGATCTAGAAAGTAATTCTGTGTTTTCAGATTTTATTAAACCTTAAATGCGTTTCAAAGTTAAACGGGCTCAAAGATTTCGTCCATCCACCATCGTCGGTGGGAGAGTCGGGAACATTAGGTACCTTACCTTACCGGTCCGGTTCGAAGACCACTTGTAAAGGATTTAAAAATAGGATTAAAAAACTGCCACATCTTTTCATACTATGAAGTACGTTTTTTCTCTGAGCCTTTTCTTGAATTGTTCTAAAAAAAAAGGTTTTATACCATCGATATAAATGACAAGATAATAATAGGTCAAACGAACAAAATGTTTCACGGTTTTTTTTTGTTTTTCCTCTCCAACTAAGCGCCAAGCTTGTGCTAGGAGTAGGTACAACAATAGTGCAACGGGCGGGGTTCGAACCGTCGACCTTTCGGTTTTCAGTCCACTCCTTTACCCGTTGAGCTATTGAGGCTCTTTTCATTTAGAAACCAAATAAATCAGCGCCACCTTTTAGATTTTAATGAACGACCCGTTTGAAATCAAGAGAAAAGAACGTCACTGAGGTTGCATTGGTGCATAAGCACCAATGAGTCGGTGCCATTTTGTTTGTTCAATAACCCTGTCCGTACGAAGTAATATATAAGAAAATGTTTTATCCAGATCACACGCGTCGCCTAAAACCTATTGCAATATGCACCGCCGTATCTCAGGTATTGCAACATACGATTGTTGTAGTTTGTTGCCTGTTGGCGCTCCCTTAATAATTAAGAATAGATTAATTTTATTAATGTTCAATTCAATTAATAATAAAGAACTTTATAATAAACAACACATCTTTTGTTTTGATTTTTGCAGGATTAAATCTATTTTTTGGCTTATCATATCCGCCATATTGGATTTCTATTACATTTAAAACCTAATGAGTAGTTTTAAATGGAATAAAAAACTGAAAACTCGGTACAAAATGAGAACTCACTTGCCATTGTTACTCCATGCCATGTGTCAACTTTCATGTCATTACGGTTCACGTTCACGTTTAAAATAAGGACTAAAATAGTACTTTTGACATTAAGTCAAAATGGCGAGTGAGATCTCATTTTGTACGCATTACATAAAGGTGGACTTTCGAGTCGATGTACCTAGTATGCAAATGCAAAAAGACATCATTCGAGCGCAGCGTCACTGACGGCGTCAGTCCCGCTGTGCTCCCGACGTTCCTTTCCAAAGCCAAACGAGCGTCCACAGAGTACATTGAATATACGCGAGCGTCTGAGACAGAGTAAAGGTCTGTGAAGCCGCGGCAGAGCAATATACTATGAAAATCTAGGGAACGTCATTCGAGCAGACAGTCGCTGCGCTTGAATAACGTTTTTAATATAGCTGTTCGTTTGATTCTCTGTGTGCAAATTGCTAATGCGCGTGGCCCCCATTTTAGTGACGTCAACACAAAATGATGTTTCGAGCTGTGGCCCTACCGCGGTTGTTTGACAGCTACAATGTCACGATCGCAATCATCTCTGATTGGTTAATGCTCGCTCACTATTGGCCACAATGCATTGTTGCAACAAGAATTGCACAAATTCAGCCAATCAGAACAATTGAGGTTGTAATAATGATTGATGCAGGTTTTAGACAATCGCCCCGCTGATGGTATATTTTTATTTCGGCTGACGTCATTTCGATGTTAATGCGACATGATTCCAGGGCAATAGCAATTTGCGGGACTTATAGTTGCTTATACTTGAAGCAAATGTCACTTGATAGTGCATGTGCTTAAACTTGAAGCAAGTGTCACTTGTCAGGAACACTTGCAACAAGTTTAATTAAGCAACTGCACATGCACCATGCACGAATCGCGCACGGAGAAGCAAACAAACAAAGCTATTAAACTGTTGTGTCACAGATGCATGATACAAGACGCTCGACTCGAAACATCTTTATATCGTGTTATATCGCTTATCTAAGAAAAAATGGCAGGTAGGTATAAAAATCAAACAAGAAGTTAAGCCACAAATATCATGGCACGTTTATTTTTCTCCACTACATGGCGACCTCTAAAAGAATCGTGACTTGTTATTTTGCGTTCATATAATTTTCTTTTTAATAGAGCCCTTCCAAAAAGAGCACTAATAATTTTACAATGTATATTTTCCATAAAATTAAATAAACTCTGTATTTATTTTGATCTCAATATAAATCACTATGAACATAAAAAATTTAAAAATCGCTTTGTTAGTTCGCTAATTATATTGATAGATGATACTATTATAATAAAGAGTACATTTAAAAAATCACATTAAAGCATATACATAATGCTGACTACATAATTCCCTTACAGCCTCTTTACTAGTTACAAGTTGCATACTCGAGTAGGAATTACCGATAAACAATATCGAAGAATATTATAGAAAGATTCAGTTTAAGGTGATGATAACACCTAGAGCGGTTTATACCTACTTGTAGCGTTGTGGTCAGTCTCAAGAAATTATATAATAAGTATAACCATTTTTAATTAACCGAAATAAACGTATACATGTGTTAGGATAAAAATATAACGTAATACAGGACTGTTCCATTGTCACTTATGTGATTAGATCACCGCTTAGTCTACCACTAGCTGGTGCGTAAGTGTTGTCAGCCGCGCAATATAAAACTAATAATAATAATTTATCACAATCTATTCACACTAACAAAACTATCCGACGTAAAGCAGGCTGTAAAGGCGATATATTCACGTGCAATGTAATACACCACAGTTAACAAATCTAACTTATTCGATAAAATATAAACTAGCCTAAAAATTTTAACAATAAAAGAAAAACAGTTTTATTTAAAAATATTGGTCAATAAAAAACTCTGTAGAGCTATAACTAAATGACCGCGGTTAAAAAAAGAATCATGCCATGATTTTTGCTCGTCGACTTTTAATTAAATAGGAATTAAAAGTACCTATGTAAAATACTCCAAAACACGTCGAGACTGGCTCAGAGCCATAATTTGTTAGTAACGTTATAATATGTATAGCTACAAATTGTAAAAATCAGCGACTTAGAAATAGCTCTCAGTATATAAAAAAAAGTTAAAATCCTTAGGCTGTACTCTCGTATGATTATGATGTAAGCAACGCAATATGTTGGCAAAGCGGAAGTATGCGTAAATCTAACGATAAGATAGAACTAAATATTTATGTAGCTTAGACGTACGATTACTGCGACACCGGCGCGCCTCGGCCCGGACTAGGTAGCCCCGCTTCACGACGCAATATACAACACTCAGGATAAGGATATGTACGATTTCTCTAACCGAAGTTATGAGTTATGTGAACTGGTTGGTCCGACACCACAACCGCTCTGAACATTTTAACATAAATAAACACGACCTCACGTTTGCCAATTTTCGTGAGTATACTTACAAGTTGTGAATCATTTTCATTGGTTCAGTCTTTTCTACGGTCAAAACAAAACTAGAGAAAAGAGAATAGAACATAACGCTCCGACGGTTACGTAATCAAATACATAGTTTAATATTATTACCCTCTAAACATACAGTAACTAACATCGGTATGTAAAATAGTTGGGGCAGAGAAGACACACAAATTCATGAACCACTAAGGTCTCGCCTTAAAAACTATTAAATATGGTTCCTGCACTAACTTATGCGTCTTAACTGTTTTATTGTGACCATGATCCATTACGAACGGTACCCCTTTCCCTACTCGATGCGTAAATATGGGTTGTAAACGGGGAGTACTTTTCGTAACATACCAGGGCCACTACTTCTTTGTTTGGTCTCTCGACTCGGTGAGAACGAGACAGAGATAGATGCAATAATATAATAATATGATAAAGAAAACAATCGATAAAGACAGAACAGATAACAACAAAAATATATTACTAATTCTATAATTCCTCAAAGAGTTTCCCACTCTCGCCGAGTCCGAGAGACGCGATAAACATTTATATACTTTTATTATAATGTACCTAGTTTACTATGTTGGTGTTTCTATTCCCATCATAATATCTATGATAATACAACGGTACCAACACTGATAGACACCGATCGTATGGTACTTGACAATGTTGCTACTAACTATTGGTAAATAACGTTTTCTCAGTGGCTGTTCTTTCTGGTAATTGAAGATTTATACTACTTTTTAAACCAAAGTTCTAGTTTCTCTAAATAATACTGTTTTCAATGGCTTGGTAAGAAACTTAATAAAGAAAGTTTTTATAAACATGAAAAATATATTTTGACGCTACCACTAATTTTATACTTTCATTTTCTGGGGAACTAAATGCATCATGTTAATTCATCTTAAAGTATCGTGTACATACATATTTAGTTTCATATGTAAATGATAAATGAGATATCGGCCTATTTTCTCGTGTTTCAAATACAGAACTATCAAAATATAAAAAAATATTGAGGACTATCAAACAACATCCATATGTATATTTATTATTATCATTAGGTATATCTACAAGGAAATTTTGATTTTAATACCCAAAAGTATACTTCTGTGCTAAATACTCTATGATTAATTCCATTTTTATTTCATCAGTTCGATATACTCTATGATCGTAGAAGAAAAACAGTTCTACAGATCATACGCTCTTATTATATTTTGAATCGTATTATTTCCATATCATTCGAATAAATAAACCCTACCAATATTTACAATTTCGACCCTCAGCTCAATGGACACACACCACATCGTGGAAATAAAATAATGTATACAAAACAATGTGAACAGAAAACAATACAATATACTCAGGAGTTAAACAAAAAACAGTGGCTCAGAAGTCGGTACATAACACTACGAGAAGTCGAATTCTCTACAATATTTTATTTCCATCTACCCTGACCTGCAAACTTAACTTAACTTACTCTACCACATCATTTACAAAGAAATGGCACCAATCTATCTTTGATATCAATAATGGCAAACCTAAGGAACCCCCCGCAGCTGACACGGTACTTGCACTGCGCGTGCAGAACAACGTTGTCTCAAGGTTTGGAAGACTACTGCGCTATACTCTACACGTTATTACTATTATTCGAATTAACAGCAATGGTAATAAAGTCTTAATCAGCCAAAAATACAGTACAGTTCAACAAATTTGTCGAAAACAACATGAACGATGTGAAACGTAACGTAACTACGCAAATGAGGTCGACACGAGAACAAAAAGCGTTATCAATGGTGTTATGATCGATATTGCCTAACATCGCTATCTGCTAGAAGGCACAAGTTCCAGAAGCTTCACAACTGCACGCTGGAGATGCCGCGCCCGAACTGGCTCGAGCCGCACCCGAACATGCTCGAGCCGCCCGTTATTCTCGAGCCGCCCCGAACATACTCGAGCAGCCCCGATTATGCTCGAGCCGCCTCGAACATACTCGAATCGAGTCACCCTGAACATGATCAAGCAGCTCCAATTATGCTCGAGCGACTCCGAACATCTTCGAGCAGCCCCGATTATGGTCGATACGCACCCAATTATGCTGGAGCCGTCACGCACATGTTCGAGCCGCCCCGAACAGTCACGCCGCGCCCGCGCGACCGCGTCTCGGGCCGCGACCGGCGAACACACATTAAGAACACCGAACGTAATAATTTCATTATGAACGAAATACGATTAAAAAATATTGCCAAATTTATGTTGCAACAGGCACTTCTCTGGATTACTCCAATAAACATCATATTAAATTTATTCTGTGAAGCTTTATTGCCTCCGAGGACTCCGCGTCATTTTTTTTATTTTGTACTTGTACTTTATTATTATGAAACCTGAACCTACCACATCATTAAAGCGTTCCTACGGATCGGTAGAAGTATCATACTAGAGTCCCTTAAATTTCTCACCGTTCAAAATACTTCACGTTTATATCGGTAACAGTTCTATAAAATTATCGAACTCCATCTACTCTGAGACGATCTAAGTTAAAGCATCGCAATAAGATATCGTTACATTCTACGACTAATGAAGACGGGGACGACAAGCGATTGAACGTTCAAAATTTAGAATTTCAAAGTCGGTGATTTACCATTCACGATACCGAAAGTTATCACTAAGCAAATTAGAATATGAGATCAAAAATTTAGGCCTACAATCTATACGATGAGAGTTAAGTATCGATTTATATATGCCACCACGAATTAATATAATCGTGTGATGGTAGAGATAAATCACAGTTGTGGATAAAACATCACAATGCAACCGTAGGCGGTACCGCTACGTGACTACCGGCTGCGTCCTCGACTCGGTGTCGTGTGCTGCTCGAGGGTTGCTGCCATCCGCTCCACCCCCCTCCGCTCCGCTCCTGCGCCCGCGTCACGGCCGACGAAACCAAACGGATAAATAAATAATATAAAATAAAATCTGATCTGTGTATAAGTCCATGCTGGACGTTTAAAGAGCTCCGGCTCTCGACTTGGCGCATTCTGTGGACAACCTAGCTGCCCATGGTGGCTGCCTTTCTCTCAATATTGCACTCGGGCTGTTCGCTGATCAATCGACGGATATAAAAAGTTCTGAAACGAAATTAAACAGTTTCAAAATCTATTTCTTAAAAGACTGTATTATCATCCCAAGAAAACTACTACAACTAATTTACCACTTTTATAAGTTACACCTATGTACCTGTGCAGAAATCTTATTTTTAAATGGCGCGAAAATATCTCAGCCAATCATAGAGCACGTCCGTCCAGTATTGGCCTACGCGCCATGTTTTGTACGCGCGAATAATGAGCGAGATAGCATGAGTCTCTGTTGTTTTTGTGTTTAAAATTTTAACGTCCTGCAATAAGGTCTCTATTGCATTGGTGTACATTCGGTTTCAGTCGGCGTTAGGCTCTGCGCAAACAATTTTTACGGATGCGACTTATAAAAGTGATAGACATGTATTACTATGAGATTATTGGCAAGGAGTCATAACTCTCAGCAAATACTACGCAGAGGGAGGGGCGGGCGGGGGAGAGAGAGAGGAGGAGAGAGAAGTAACACAACATTCTACTCACGTAGTGCGGATCAATCAGCGTGGCGCATGGCTGACATCGGCGGCTGCGGCGTGGGCGTGTGCGACGGCGGCGGGGACGCTGCAACGACAATAATTATTTACTAAAAGTCGCTAACTAGTTTACACCGACTCATGATTGTTTAGGCCTTATGCTATTTACGTTACACGTGACAGAACTCGGGTCACTTCACCTGTCAACTTGGTTTATTGCTTTATTCGCAATAGCGTAAAGTAGTAATTTGTAATCGTCAGTTTCTAAATCTCATCAGTTTTGGTGGTCAGGTTCCCTGCAGCATCAGAATTGAGGAGTTGGAATTCAAATTTCTTATGGGACAATGTCGCAAAGTTTCCCAATCGATTAAAAAAATACTCAAATCGGTTCAGAAATCTCGGAGATTTCTGTGTACATAGGTTTTTACCTATGTACACAGAAACACAACTCTTCCTTTCTTGAAAGTCGGTTAAAAAGGAGCCTAAGTTACTCCTTGGTTAATCCTCTACTTATGTGTGTGTGTTGTTTTAACAACTCCAAGTCATGTCTTAGCTACAACTTTAGGTATTTGTGCGCTGCAAGATCCGATCACTGATTATATTTAATTATTCATAATTTCTATGTCAATGGTAGCAGACAGTACAAAACTCACACATGGAGGCGATGGACTGTGGCGACATGGCGGACATCTTGCTCTGCGTGTCCTGCATCGACACCTGCGTGCCCTGCGACGTCATGTAGCGGTTCACCATCGGCACGAAGCTGACAACAACAAAATATGCTTATTTGTTATGTTGTCACAAAGATAAAACACACCTATGTCGATTACCTAAAAAAATATGACGTCAGTGTGGTAAGCAGCCACCCATGATAAAAGGAAAGGGTGACTGACTGACTGACTGATCTATCAACGCACAGCTCAAACTACTGGACGGATCGGGTTGAAATTTGGCATGCAGATAGCTATCATGGCGTAGACATCCGCTAAGAAAGAATGTTTGAAAAACGGGTAAAATAGGGGTTCGAAATTTGAGTAGTCCACGCAGACGAAGTCGCGGGTATAAGCTAGTCCTCTATACTTATAAAAGTCAAAAATCAAATTGGGGGAATATTAAATGGAATGAAAAAATTAAAATGGTTCGTCGGATACCTGAGGTCGCACACGCCGGGCGAGTCGTAGTTGCCGTTAGAGTTGGCGTTGGCCGCGCTGCTGATGGTGCCGATGCTGTTCGCCGACATGTTGCTGTGATTCTCGCGGTGCACGCGGTTGTGATGGCTGCGATCAAACAAACATATATTTTGTGTTATTTGGCCAAGTCTGATCATGAAGATGGCCCCGGGATAGATCGATCGATATGCACTGAGTCCCTGTGTAAAAGGACCCCAAATGGGTAAGAAACTAGTCGGGCTAACGTCGACTAAATACGTGAGGAAAGCCGGTTTCCCCTACATGTATAATCGAAATCACTCATGATAGTTTAAACGCTAAAACACATTTCCTTATAATAATACTCAAGGAGGAAGAGGAAACAAGATGGTAAGGCAACTTATAAAAGTGGTACAATACGCGGCAGAAAGTAATGTATATGGGCCTTTAGAATGAGATTTCGGCTTTGTAGAGCGTTGTCTCTGTCACTAATACCTATGTGACGTTTTGTCGGTCTCAACGACAGAGACAACGCTCTACGAAACCGCTATCTCTTCCTAAAGATCGATGTACAACATTTTTTGCCGCTTACCGTCTCGTAAGCCCTTTTACTACAAGCTCACCGTATGAGGTAGCTGTCGCGCACGAAGGTCCGCCCGCAGACGCTGCACTCGTAGCACGGGCCGCTGGAGTGCGTGCGGATGTGTAGCGCGAATTGCGACTTGGACGTGAACGTCATCGAGCATCGCTCGCAATTCAACGGCTTGTCGGCGACGTGCGACCATCTGTTGAATGACAGCATGGGGTAGAATAAAACTCTACACTAAATAAATCACAGCTGGAACAGCAAAATATAAAAAAAAAATCGCATAGATAAATATGAACCGCAGGAGAACTAGAGTAACCGACATAGCTCAACGGGATGCGAAGCTAAAGTGGCAATGGGAAGGGCACATAATTCGGAAAACCGATAGACGCTGGGGTCCCAAGGTGCTGGAATGGCGACCTCGCACCGGAAGGCGCAGCGTTGGAAGACCCCCCACTAGGAGGACGGACGACATCGGATGAATCGCAGGGAGCCGCTGGATTCAGCGGCGCAAGACCGTAGCGTGTGGAAGTCCCTACAAGAGACCTATGAGGCTATGTCCAGCAGTGGACGTCTATCGCTTGATGATGATGAGATAAATATAGGTAATTCTTATTTTAATAGAATCCGTAATAGATAATATAAGAGCACTCTGAACTCTGAACGCGGGCAAGTGTAAGATAGCACACGCAGCGAAGTGCCTTGCCCCTATGCTCCCATATGTACAGTTTGCGTACCACAAAGATTGGTAAACAGGTACAGTACACGCAAGGTGCCAAGGGTCACTGGTAGATCTCTTCCCTATCCATTACTTATTTTTTTTCTTCTCATTATTACAATTTTTTGGTACAAATAAAAAAATTAAAAAATCCAATTTTTCGGAACAGCCATGCAGCTGTTCTAATAAATTTAGTAATTAAAAGTAGTACAATACTAGATAGTAAGTAATTATGAAAATACCTGTGTGCTGTTACATAGCTCTTCACCGCGAACCGCTTTTGGCAAATATCACATGCGTATGGACGTTCCCCTGAAATGTACGCGCTGTTTTATTACTGTACTTCAAATATTGAACATTCTATTAGGCCAAGCGATTGTTAACAAAACAGAAAGCTATAACCAAAGAAAAAATAAAAAGCAAACTAAAAGCAAGTATCGTTAAAAAGACGGCAATATGCAATTAGACAGTATGATGAAGTCTGAAATTAATGAGTTCAAGCTAATAAATTATAATAAATGATAGAAGACTGAAACTTAAACGATGATGCAGCGAATGATAAAATGAAATAGATATAAGTCGTCGGTGCCACATCATTAAGTCCAGAATCAGTAGTATACCTGTTATCGCAATTTGCCGTCTTCAATGCATCTTCCAAAAACGCAGTGGATAATTATATTCACACAAAATAAATACAAATAAAATCAAACACTAACAATCCACCCAGTGTGAATAATTACCCATAATTTAAAAGCAAAATGACGAATAGCATTAGTTTGAATTGAATCTTGGTCACAAATTAAGTAAACAAGGCATAAAATAACAGAGTGAATAATCTAATTTATTAAAAAGATTGCTCGCGTATGTAATGCCGATCGTCATTTTGTCTAAGCTACATGTTGCAAAAGGCACCGGAAAAGAAAATTAGTGCTCATTCGATGTTAGAATTAAAAGAAAAAGCGCTAGTTTTTTTCCAGTTACCAAATTGCACATGTTTATAAAAGTCCACGATAGATGTATCGCAGTGACGCGCGTCATACCGGTATGAATTCGCTTGTGAATGTTGAGTGTAGACTTCTGCGTGAAGCGTTTGTAACAGACATCGCACTCGAAGGGCCGCTCGCCAGTGTGCGTGCGCATGTGTATTTCCAGGTACGGCTTGCAAGTGAAGGCCGCCGGGCACTCCATGCACTGATACGGCCGCCCTTGCACTGGCATCAACCACACATTAGTTACTGCCCGTTACCGATAAGTGATATGTGGCACCGACAACTTCGATATCGAATAAACGGGGAATCGCATTATGACTCATAGGCGCGAAAGCAAAAAGGACTGACCTGTGTGCGTTCGTTTGTGTATATTGAGAGTGGACTTTTGCGCGAATCTCTTGAGGCAGACGTCGCACTGGTAGGGCCGCTCGCCCGTGTGTGTGCGGTTGTGGATCTCCAGGTACTGCTTGCACGTGAAGGCGGCTGGGCACTGCAGGCACTGGAAGGGCCGGCCCTGCACTGTAAGCACACGCATGAGTTGCGGCGAGCGAGCACAACGCGCGCCGCGCGCCCCGCCTCACATACCTGAGTGCGTCCGCTTGTGGATGTTGAGACTCGACTTCTGCGTGAAGCGCTTGAGGCAGATGTCGCACTGATAGGGCCGCTCGCCGGTGTGCGTGCGGGTGTGTATCTCCAGGTATTGCTTGCAGGTGAAGGCGGCGGGGCACGACAGGCACTGGAACGGTCTGCCCTGGACTGGTGCCCAACATACATATTATAGCAGCAGCGAGCCCGCAAGAGCGCTAGCCGCCCTCGCACTACGGAGGTCGCAGCGCCGACTGGTCGCCGCTCGCCGCTAACTCCGCTCCAAATCTTTCCATTTATAGTCGATGTGACAAGGATACGATATCGAGCAATAAACCCGGAGTACAAGCCGACCGGCGAGATTCAGAGGAGAGAGACCGGGGCGGAGTGTGAGGGCGGGCGGGGGCCGTCCGGCCGCGTCGCTTCACCCACCTGTGTGCGTCCGTTTATGGATATTGAGGCTGGACTTCTGCGTGAAGCGCTTGAGACACGCGTCGCACTGATAGGGCCGCTCGCCTGTATGCGTGCGCATGTGAATGTCCAGGTAGGGGCGGCGGGCGAACGCCGCGGGGCATTGCCCGCACGTGTAAGGGCGCCCTTGCACTGCGCCCAGTGCACACACAAAAGCGAGTAACGCACGTCGCCGACGCAAGTCAAGCTTGGCCCCCGCCCGCCCCGCCAATCCCCCCGCTACGGCGTTCGCGAACCCCCCCATCACGCGTGCGACTTTATCGCTCATCGATGGCTACCCAATTTTGATACGCTGTGTCGAATTACGACACCGAGGCGCCAATATTGCGTCATTGCGGCGATTGCATTACCGCTTTTGTGAAAGAATTAATAATCATGAAGAAATGATGATAACAATAATGAAATTACTAATCTGAAGTGACTAAAATGGGATGAGGGAGCGACCGGCCGATCGGATACAGGCGGAAGGATCGTCGGCGAGTGCAGAAGTACAAAAGCGCGCACGTAATGAGTTAAGAGGGCGAGATGTTAGTTGGAAGCAACGAGATGGAAGCTTTCGGGAGCGTAACTCAACGGGTCAGGCGGGCAACGGAAAAGTGGGAAAGAAGCATGACGCTAAATGAGATGTGTGAGCATGTGACGAGTCTAGAGTCGCTAATCGTATCGAAAGGAAACTGCTTTAAAGTGTATATGTGGGCTACTAACCCGTATGTATCTTTTCGTGCAAATTGAGCGCGCACTTCTGCGTGAAGGACTTGAGGCAGACGGTGCACTGGAAGGGCCGCTCGCCTGCGCCGCCGCGGGGGGACAGAGAAACAAAACAAAACCACGATGGACAAATAATTCCACTCTGCGCGCCGAGAGCCGCTGCCATGAGGGAATTACCTCGTTATTTGTCCATCAGACATTCTGTCGCCTACATACATAACAAAAGTTCACAACGTACACATGCTTTACTGTTAAGTGTTTGTGAATAGTTTTTGAGCGCGTTCGACCTGCGGCAACGATCCGTGATGCTTTCGGACGTAAGATTAATGCTTTACTATAATTTTGCTAAAACACTTCCAAATCGCTAATCTCAATCTATAAAAGAATCGGTAACTCGGGAGCCCTTAAACTATTCACAAATGAGGTGTCAAAGTCACAACAGTCTTTCAGGGGTGAACTCAACGTTTCGGTTGTGACTCGGAGACCGTAGGGAAGTAATGAAATATCAAGGGACCCACCGGTGTGTATACGTTTATGAGTGCCAAGGCTGGACTTCTGCGTGAACCGCTTGTCACAGATGTCACATTGATAGGGGCGCACTTTGTTGATCAGCGATTGGATGTGCTCCTCTAGAAATAGCAACAAAATTCAGCTACAAAACGGTTCCGCTGATTCCTCCGACGATATAACCTAAGTACGTCAGCTATAAAGTTACTTAATTGATTGTCTACTTAAGGATTTTAGGGCAAATGCCTACCGGTGTGTATCTTTCCGTGTCGGCCCAGGCTGGACTTCTGAGTGAAGCGCATAAAACAGATGTGGCACTGGTACGGCCGCACTTTCTCTAACAGGGCTCGTCTGTGCTCCTCTATAAGTTATACGAGTTTCGATATAGCGTCACTTCACCCACTCAAACAAATATATAGCATTACACCTAAGGAGTCTAACTGCACACACACGCGCAGGGGGAGGTTGGCTCCGCGGTATACAGTGCCTTCTGCCTCAAGTAGGGAGAGTCGCGATTAACAAATACAAGAGGAAATGGCATATAAGGATGCATCGCCATTGTGTGTACTAAAGATTCAGATATCTCAAATGAATATTGGCCTTAAAAAGTGGCTTCAAACAGAGCGTTTGTTTCTTACAATTTAGTCATAGTTCAGCAAAATAAGTTATATGAAAGGATCAAGACGTACAGCGTTTAGTTAAGTCCGTAAAAGAGATTAGAGGAAGGGCAGAGACGCCACCCGTATGTATTTTCTTGTGTCGGTTGAGGCTGGAGCTCTGCGTGAAGCGCATCTGACAGAGCTCGCACTTGTAGGGCCGGCTCCTTCACCATCAAAGCGCGCATGTGCTCATCTAAAAGCGAGCCGTCTTTTGATCCAGCCCTTCGCGAACGCACTAAGGACTCTCAGCTGCAAAGCAGGAGCCCAAAGTGTGTTCCATACCTCCCCCTTTTTACCTCTCATCGACGAAGTCTTCCTCGCGCCCTGATCTTGTATGAGACATTATTACTACGAGACACACTCAAAACTATTCACATCTTAATGTTAAGCATATGTGTTGTCGGTTTGCCGCGAGCGAAACTGTGAGTCGCACCAGTGTCGTAACTTCGTTATGATAATTTGTATAATTTGATTCATAGTGCAACAATAATATGTGGGCCAGTGCATATTCAACTTTACTAAGAACGTTTCTTCCAGAGGGCCACTACTAAGACTTGTATTGGAAATATATTAATAAAACATCTACGTTTTTTTATACTTAATAAGTATAATATTAATATCGACTGACTATAATATAAAATAAGAACGTGTACATACAGGATATTTAAAATTTTATAATATTATTGATCTTCCAATGCTGAGCGTAAACATTTATTGAGCAAACACTTATTGTTTTGCAGACATTGCGTATAATATACAAACGACATTAACTGATGATGCACAATTCCCCTTTAAGTTTAATTAGTCCTCTATAAATGTTAGTACTGTAGTTTATACGTAATGTCTGCCTTTTGGTAGTTAATAGGTATGCTCGATAGACTTGCACTCAGCGGGAACATGATTTCATTAATTTTGTTTTGTAACACTACTATCATCATAAATTCAGTCAAGTATATTTTTTTATAAAAACTGTTGCAATAAATATTAGAAAATAAATTTAAAAAAAGTGAGAAATCAGGGCGACAAAAAGAAGTGAAAATAATCAAATAAACCCAAAAAAAATATATATCAACATAGTTTATAAAAAACAATTTAAAACACATCGGTACCAGATGCGGAAACAGGAGGAGGTTGACTTGATCGAAATATAAAAAAATGTAATTATTTATTTATATTTGCTAATTAGTATTTCAATGGCTAAAATAACAATCCCCTCATGGTAAAAATTTACATGGGAACGTTGTTTTAAAAGTATTAAATGAATTTATGTGCAGTTTTCTATGTATTAGTAGACAAGTGATGTAACTTCCACAGAACCTCCTGCTAAGTCATATGACTAGAATATACCATCTGACAATTAGTAATAATAATGTTGTCACATCAATCTTTGAAAAGGCAGGATGCCATTTAAAGGAAAAGAACCAAAAGGTGTAATAAAAGTAACCATATGGAAATTACATTAATAGTCACATCAGATCATGACGATGCATACAATATTTATAATAGCTGTTATTTATTTAGCTTACATAGCATATTTTGATCTTATGTGACACTTACTTTAAAAGGTCGAGGACATCAAACAACAGGTTCTTCATTTACAGATCAGATTTATATAGCAGTTTGAAAAATACTCCAGTACAAGACAAATACACAAGGAAAACATCTAATGTCTTTGAACAATATAAATCTGTTCTCTAAGCACACAAAAGGCGTCATCATACATTGTTGGTCGCCCACTTTTTCAAAAATAAGATGATATTTTTTCCAAAAACTAGTTTAGTTTTATATGCATTTGCATGCATTTTGCAAGAGTTGCATCACTTTAGGTAATGTAGGAATTTAAATTACACACATGCATTTATCTGTTTATAAAATATATAGATGTTTCGCTGGATACTGGATAATATTCATATTATAAGCCAGATAACACGGATATGCGGCTGGCTTAGGCGATGCAGTACCCGAATTTGATATTACCGGAATTTCAGTTTCAGCAGGGTATATGATTGGATACCGGATAGTTATCAGATTCCGTTTCAAAATCAATTATTCAAATTAGATATAGTAAACGGCATTGGATTGGCAGTGGCAGCTTGGATATATTAGCACGCGTGTACCGCCCCACTCGCTCTATAAAATTGGCATAATGAATGATATTGGTATTGGTGTGTGCGTAGCAGACTGTACGAAGACGCTCGGTAACCAATTGCGAGCTGCAAGAGTATGATGTCATATGACATGACAGCCAACCAATCTTAGATCAATTAGAAGAGCGCAACTCGCGCAGTGTCCTTACACCGCGCGAGTTGCGCTCTTCTAATTTATAAGACCTAAATATGTACATGGTAGGTAGGTAGGTAGGTACATGATTTTTCTTACGGATACCTAAAACATGGTGCACTTTTTGAATTGGAGAATAGGAGTATTTAACAAAGTGATGTAATAGACACCTAATCATTTACGTGCAAACGTGTCTCGAGGATCTGAGAAGAAGCCAAACAAACTCAGCAGCTTAGCAGGTTATATTAAAAACATCAAATACTGATATCAGGCGACCAACAAGGTGTTAAAAGAATCAGCCTACACCAAAAATATATGTACAGATGGTTGGAAAGAATAAAGCTGGCCACTCACCGGTGTGGACGCGTTTGTGCGTATTGAGGCTGGATTTCTGCGTGAAGCGTTTGAGGCACAGGTCGCACTGGAACGGCCGCTCGCCGGTGTGCGTGCGCATGTGCACCTCTAGGTACGGCTTGCGGCAGAACGCTGCGTCGCAAACCTAGACATGCGCATATATTTGAAGAGTTGGCGAACAAAATGGTGTCATTGCACATAATTAAATTTTACTGTAGAAGCAAAAAACTGAATGAAAGCTTTGTTCAGTTTTAATCGAAATCATGAACTTTGGAGTCTTACGCAGTTTTGGTTCAAAATGAATTCAGTATGAAATAAGTTCAGATTTACATTCTGGCTTTTGGTCCAGAAGCGTATTTACCGTTTTGTTCGCCAACCCCTCATTGCTAACCTAACTTGACAAGCAGTGATGTTATTACTTCAGATCCCATATCCCAGAACAGAAGATACATTAAGTAAAAATTTTGTCAATACTAAATAATCTAGTGTATGCTGACATAGATTTTTATCCGACAGATAATGTTTATATTATAGATACGGTTTTAAGATTTGAGATTTGAAAAAAAAAACTTTTTTCACGTCATTTATCTGCAATGAGACGGGGGGACTATAAGCAGATTATTTGTGCTAAATTTGTTATTGAAAAACGAGGGAGTCATTGCTCCATCGTCCATCATAATATATAGAGCACGTCAGCTCGTTTTAATCTTTTACTATTGGGGCAGCTAGAAGTGAGAAAAAACGGGCACAGGAAAACGGCATTGACTCATGACGTTATGACATGTTAGCAAGAATTCTGAAAACGTAAACAGCAGGGATCGTATATCACACACCCGTTGGCGATAAACCCTTACATTAACAAAAACAGTGAACGACAAAGCATAGAAGGCGCGTTTCTATCATTGTTATAACGAACTCAGGTTTGTTCTTTAAACAGGCTCATGATGTACTGATTAGTAACACATGTGTTATGTGTACACTGGTTGCTGCCGTGTTTTGGCCGACTGAAAATGACACGGTCAATCTACAATTAAATTGAAGACGCCTGCGGTAGAGTATATATTATATGCACCGCCCACCATGGTAAAGATTTTGTTACACTAAAATGGAGCAGACCGAATATTTCTATGCTTTGATGTTCACTGAAACAGATTAATAAAAATTCTTTTAACCCTTACCGTGCACTGGAAGGGTTTATTTCCTGAATGAAGCTTCATGTGGACATAATATGATGAAGCAGATGACCAAGACTTTGCCACAACCTAAAAAAAAAAAAAAACATGTTTATAGGTATACTTACCATAGTTACTAACTATGAGCCTGTCTCGTTAGAGGACTCCCACTAGGTGGACAGATGACATCAAATGAGTCACAGGAGCTATCTCAGATGATACCTACCATTTGAGCGCTCATTGGGGAGGTGCGGGTTGCGGGAGGGTGACATTGAATTTCTTGGTTTTCACGTCAACTGTCACCCTTCCCAACTTCATAAGCAGTTTTGGCGAAAACTATAATAGGTTCTGTGTTTGATTTTGCTATTATTTTTACGCATCAGCGTATATAATTATTAAAAAGAAAACTTTTGTCAAATTGCATAAAAATGAGGCAGTCATATTTTAATCGAAGTCTACATTTGAACTGAAGTGTGGACTTTAATTTCCCACTTTCCACCTAACAGATTTGAAGGTGTTTAAAATATTATACATACCTTACAGCTTGTGGCTTAGACCGTGGTATATCCTTGTCCGTTTGGAGACTTCCATCTTTGTTTGAACTGACCCCATGTCCACCCCCATGCCCTGCAACGAATTAGTAAAATATTTGCTATGAACAATGTAAGAAGAGGTTTTTATTTAGTACTTGTAAGGGATCATTTAAGCCACATATGGCAGGTGACACGTACGAGGCACGGCTCGTGCCCGTCACGTGTTGGCATAAATCATCCTAATAGTACATTATTATCATCTCGAAAAATTATTGTATGAGTTTAGTTTATGCTCATATGCAAGATAATCGAATTTATGTATTTAACAGTAAACCTCACTATAAACATTATTTAACATGGCTAATATTCTTTAAAAAAAAAAATACCACATTATTTTGGTCCTTCGAGTCGGATGGTAAACAATCCATATTAACATGTGAAACTGCCAAAGCAAATCTGTTGGTCTACTAACAGTTTTTGACAAAATTTTGTGCCAGTTAGCTTACATCCTTGGAACGGATTCAGTACCAGAAAATCAGTTCCCACGGGACTTTTTTAAAACTTAAATCTAAGCGAACAATGTTGCAGACATCATCCATCTGGTATAGAGGCAGTTTGCATCCTAGAGTATATATAGGATCCAATATAGGATTTTTATCCCAGAAAATTAGAGTTCCCACAGGATTTATTAAAAACCTATTATCCATGCGGACGAAGTCACGGGCATCATCCAGTCATACAAAAATATAAAAATGGTCTATTGGGTTGATTATTTTATCAAAATATTACCATAATATTATTATTTTATATAATATTACATTAATATATATTTATTTTAAACAAACCAGTAATTAAAGATACCTGAGAACATTGCCGGCCGTCCATATCCATTTCGACTCCTTCATCTTCCATGCCTTTGAAGCTCAACTGTAATATAAAGGAATACTAGATTAGCACAACAGGAACGCTGGATTCAGGGGGCGAAAGGTCGTGGTGTGTGGAAGTTTGTCAGATATAAGTATCTAGTAGGAACAAGAGACTAAGACTGAAATCTATAGAGCGCACTTTGACTTTACTCAGACTTATTATTGAGTAAAAACGAGACAGATTTATGTGAGGGATATAGCTCTGTCTCGTTTTAACTCTGACTTAAGTCTAAGCAAAGTCAGATTGTGCTCTATAGATCTCACCTTAGAGACAGCATGGACGTCTATCGTTTGGTGATGATGATGAGTATTTAAATCTGTTGTTGACACCTTTTCTTCCATAGTGTAAAAGAGTGGACAGCAACAGATTTAAACATAGACTAATTTAAAACACCGTGTTTTAGTTACATCGCAAATGTTTACATTTTATTCAAAATCAGTATCATTATACTGTGTACAACTTCTTGATTGTCAGTTGTTGAATCACTACCCATATTATAAATGCGAAAGTGTGTTTTCTGGTTTGTCCTTCAATCACGTCGCAACGGAGCAACGGATTGACGTGATTTTTGCATGGGTATAGTTACACCTGAAGTTCCCACGGGCTTTTTTAAAAACCTAAATCCACACGGACGAAGTCGCAGGCATCAGAAGATAATGATGTAATTGGTGACGATTAATTACGTAAAACTAAAACTAAGGGTTCCAAAACGCGCCCCTGGTATGAGAAGATGCCCCCGACAAACTATTTAAGTAACATATTACTCTTTAAGCAAAACTTTCGAGTATTTCAACAATGTAGTGTATGAATTTGTTAGTGATTCTCTCAAATTGTATAGTTTTAAATTTAACTAAAGTTTATTTTAATTTAGTTTGTAACTTTAGTTGGACTAACATTGTCTACTTCATCGTCATGCTGCAGTTCCTGCTGCTGGTGCTGCGCCATCAGATCCTGCTGGTGCTGCACCTGCTGGCTGCACCGACAGGCTTTCCTTCGAGTCCTCCTGGTGTGCTGGTTCATAATGATGCCGTGCAGCGGAGTCCGAGCGGACTATAGTCGGGGGCCCCGGTGTTAACATGAGGGTGTGTGTAAAAGCTGCAAAGAAAAACTGTGTTGTGTCCTAGGATTACATACACACTACATACAAAAACATACACACACACGCAAATACAGAACCAAACATCCTTAATCTTATTGCACACTATATCAGTATCTAGTGAAAATAAATACATAGACCTAAAACTTGTACTGAAAGTGGTCTTGTAAAGCAATATGCAAGTCCCCTTTCACATTGAAATGGGACTTGCATATTGCCCCATTAGAGTTCCTGTCAACTAAGCAGAGATGCTTGTTGTTTGTTTAAAACAGTTGACAGACTTGTTGACAAATCAGTTTAAAAGATGATGTGAAAAAATACTTTACAGCTAGTGTGAGAGACATTGAACATATTGAAATTTTGACAATACATTATTTTATAAAGGTGTACTAGAGGATTTTTAGAAATTCCACCCCTAGATGGTTAAACAGGGGATCAAACTTTGTAAGAAAGTCTGTAATTTTTCAAGATATATCCTTGAAAATTGGTATGTGTACTTTCACACTTTTGGTAATGATTGGTTTGCTAAACACATCTCTGACTCGCTTCAGAGGTCAGGCAATCCTGACTCACTTCATGGGCTCTGCTTTGATCTGCTGCTCGAACATGGATATAGTGGCGAGTAGGTCGCCGGGGGGCGGCACGGGGACGCCCACGCCCCGCGCCACGCCCCCGACGCCCACGCCCCAGTGTGCCGGGAAACTAATGGCGACTTGCCGGCGGCTCCATCCTCAACCGCCACCTGCCGAATGGACAATTTACTGTTAAGCAGGCTACTCACACAACTGCCACAGGGGCAATCTAGGATTTTGAGCCTAAATTGCTTCCTATAGTAGGGTGTATAAGCAGGGACAAATTCCTAGATTGTCAGTGCTGCAGGGTGGCAGGAACGCAAGACCTTCCTAGCTCCCTAGATCGTCTCTGCCGCCCTGCCACAAGGTTCTGTGTGCAACACGATTGGGGCAATTTCTCAACCTTTACAATATAACTCCAGTTTGACTTGCTGAAAGCCCAGTAGGGTATTATTTATAGAAGGTAATTAAGAAGGTGTGTTAGTAAATACATAATTCAATTACCTAAATTGTTTTCTTTAATATCTTGTATTGTATTTATTTTGATTTATTGATATTGTTATAGGTTTTTATGTTTTGTAAGTAGGTATACAAATTGTTAGACTATGATACGATTCTGGAAATTCTTTCTCTGATAGATAGCTACATTACCCCAGAGTGATATTGGTTATAAATTATTATGTACCACGGACGAAGTTGCTGGCAAAAGCTAGTCCAATATATTTTGAGCTGTTTTCATCCTACAAAAATATTTAAAATAAAGTGGTAACTTAAATGGTCAACTTAGTTATTGACAGAAACTACCCAAACAGCAGAAGCTGTAGAATTTAAATTAAAAAAATTGGTTAAGTGCGAGTCAGACTGCACAAGAAGAGTTCTGTACCATTGTACAAGAAATAACAGTTTTTAATTTTTTGTGACATATAACCACATATTCACAGTTTCCAAATTTTGCATTTTACTTGTGCTATGAGACATTGCTACCTGCCAAATTTCATGATTCTAGGTCAACAGGAAGAACCCCACAACTTTTGATTCCCTTCATCAACAGACAGACAACAAAGAGATTCTATAAGGGTTCCCATTTTTCTCTGGAGGTACAGAGTACGGCTCTTTGAGAAGTTGGTTAAGTTTAACCATGAATTGAAACAAATAAAGAATAATTGAGTAAGTTTTATTTGACCCAAAAAAGTTACAATAATAATTTACTCATAGTAAATTCCTTAAATCAAAATTTACACCAGGTAATAATATTATATGAAGCAGTAAAGTTTAAATAAGTTTCGATGTAAGGGGGTAATCTCTGGAACCAATGATTTGATTTTGAAAATGATTTCATTGACAGCTAGCTACATTATCCCTCAGACTGTAAATTATATCACATAGATGGCAATGACTAGTGTAAAAAATGTAAAATTAAATTTCACTAACTTTCATGGTTTTTATTATAGTAATATTTTATAAACAAATATAAACTTCACTTACTGCTAGTTTATAAAATAACAAATTAATAAAATCATTTGTTCAAAATCAATCATGAATCAAAATACACATAATAATATTGAATAAATAAATATATTTAGAAGCATGATACATATAGATTTAGATTAGATGATGTTGGTTAAATACAGGAAACATGCAAGTTTTACAAACGTCTGGGTCCGGGACCAATTTTTACAAGTTAACTTGTCATCAATAGATTCATTATGAGTAGAGAATTTGAGATATATTTTATAAGTAACAAACATACTCTGTTTTACTTTACAGCATAATTTGTTATGCTTAAATAAAAGCAAAGGAGTATAGCAATAAAGGAGCTTTTTAGTCTAATAGGATTTTGGTCAAATTCTAATCAACTCCTGTATGTTTCCAAGACAGTAGGTATTGTTGGACTTTAATGGAATTAAGTGCTAGTGAACATAGGGCATTGACTCAATAGGTTTAGTTACTACTTACTAGTATGATATAGGTATAGTCCTTGTAAAATGTATGTGTAATATTATAGAGGTATCTAGATTGCGCTTATCGTGCAATGTATGTAAGCATACAATGTACAAGATGTTTGTTTATACCTGTATAGTTAACATAGCCAATTCAAACATGAATGTAAACAAAACTCAAGTAAAATGTTTCTTTAAAATGAAATGGCCGAAGCTGACCGATTGCCTCCACCCAGCTTCCCCCCCTGCCATCAATAAAATGGCCAATTCGTTATTGAATTTTGTCCTCAACTTTCAAGTCGAGGCTGCGCGACGCCGGTTGTTATGAGAAGCGTAATTAATGACCACTACAATTGTAATGTAAACAAAAAGTAGTCTACCAAGCTATAAATTGCTATTAGTAAGGAAAGTTATGTCATATCCGATGTCTAAATAAGCAGAATGCATTTTTGCGATACCATTAATTGCTTATTACTTGTAAACAACATACAGAGCTTGCAAAAAAATACTCGCGCTCGCAACAAACGCTAATCTTACATACTTTATATAGGGAACGAGCTAGTTTTTTTAATTGTAATTATTCCATTTATGTGCAAAATGAATAGTTTCATTATGCTTATTGACTATTGTTATATATAGCAAAACATTGTTTCTACTCACATAAGTAAAGAAACACCTAAAAATAGTGGCGTGTGCAGAAACACATAAATTAGAACACTAATTACACAATTTCGATAAGATTGGCCATTCGAATTATGTTTTTCTTGGGCACCGACATAAAATGGCTGCTACCTCATTGTTCTGCGCGTTCGTTCGTGCGCATAGAAGCCGTGAACGCTTGGGGACGACTTCTCCGCCAATTAAAATTGTGGCGCGAAATTTAAGGCATCCTTTAATGATAATTGCTTAATATAAAATGTGAACTAAATAATTCTAATGTTAATTACAATACCTGATCAGGATATAAAATAATATAAAGGAAATTACGATCACTTGAATAAATGCTAGAACGTAAAATGCAGTGTCACATTCATACTCTTCATGGATTATGTCGTTTTTACAATTCTTGCTCATTATTTTGTGTCGATGTCCAACTCCCTCGATGTGTTGATTGTACTGGTTGTAGGAATTAGTAAATATATCACATACTGTACAGTGCCATCGACGATATCTTACAACTCGCGGAAGTTTGTTTTTCTGCTTTTCTTCCATCTGAGAAAAACCCTGCTTAATGTGGAAAGTGGAAACGCTTGTTGTTACAAAATGACGTTGTATAGCAAGATGTGGGTACTTTTAAAAATAATTTTAGCACTCATCAAGACTCAGATCATGTAGGGTATCATATGAAAGGGCTTCACCTGTGCATTCTGAAACAGATTTTTATGCATAATAGTTTTTGAGTTATAGTGCAAAATGTCGAAAAAGTACGACTAGTATATACGGAACCCCGTTACGCGAGCCTGACTCGCGCTTACTTACGGGACATGCTGTATCTCTGAGTAAATCCTGTGATGGCAATGGAACAGCGTGGCACTTCACAAGATGGTGCTAGTTCCGATTTTGGCCACGCGCTAAAAGAGCCTTGTCGCACTGTAGATGTCAGATCTAAGTGTCAGTCTGTGAGGTCAGTGGTTCAAAAGCATTTTTTTCTGTGGTTTCTAAAAAAACTGTGAAGATTAAAAGTATGGGCAATACGGAACGTAGTTACATAGTCTGTGACGAGGTCTTTTTTAAAATGTCAAATTCAATTTCGATTGACATTTGGCTAAATGATTAGTGTTGCTAGATGTTTACGTTTATAACATTTTTCGTAACTTTTGCCTCTCTTGCGTAACGTCTTATGCACCTCAACTTGTTTTTTGTTAAGCAGGAAGTAAGAATATTTTTACTTCACATTGTGGGTCAGACCGATTTTGAAACATTTTAGGTACCTAACCTCTCCGCCCCCTTTGTTTTTTAAATATAATACTCATAGATATTCCTCAATGACAGCATTGTATTTCCTAAAAACACGAACACTTTATATGAAGCAGTTTATATGCTTCACCGTGCCGTGTCCGTGCACAGACTGACCACACACAGGTGAAGCATAAATTCTAGCATAGCTAGCACTCATCTAGCAGGATCTTTAATTTAATTCTAGTAACACCGTCACACATTGACAGTTCATTAATGACTTTGACGTTTCGCATTTCTTTAAAAATTTGTGGATCATGGCGGTACGTGTTTTTGTATTTTATCCGTAAATGTAATCGACTTTAATCAGTAAAAAACATAAAGTTTTAAGATCTAAATTTTGTAATTATTGAAACATATTTCAATGCTTCTTAGTACTAGATTTTATTTTAATAAATACGCGTTTTAAATGACAGTTAAAAGCCTAACCTCGTCCGTCTTGTGAATTCGAACGTAATATTATAAAAAAGTGATTACCTACCGTAAACTGGTGTTATGGGTTTCAGCGTGTACCACCGCCTGCAAACCCTGCCTTCAAAAGGGATAAAAAAGAGAAAAAGCCTCCCAAAGACAACTCTAAAAATGTCATGCGGAACCTGCACATTAGGAAATTGTGTTTGAACATCTGTGTTGGTGAATCTGGTGACAGGCTAACACGTGCTGCTAAGGTATGATCCCGCTTATAATTTGCATATTTAGGCTAAGTGTGCAAACCTATTTTGTGATGTTTCCTGAAAAATAACCTTTCTTTTTGCTTTGTTTGTTTCTTTTTTACCAAAGAATCATCATTGGTCCCTCTATTTTACGTTCCTAAAATATATTAAAAATTAATTAATTTTACTTTAACTGTAGGTAATACTATGTTGACCCGCTTCTATTATTATCTATTGTGTTCTTTGCTTGTAAGAAATACATTCTTTCCACAATACTAGGAAAGTATAATACAAACCCATGCATGAAATTGTTCAAGATACACATTATTTTTTGTGTTATCTTTGTATATTCATGCTAGATTAAAATTTGTACGCAACTTCTGGGTATTATTACATGATACTTAGAATTCTAGGCCAAATAACATCTTTTTTATGTTAAATATCTGTTCCTGTTTCATGTTTTATTTCTGCATTAATATATGTGTTTAGATGAATCAGCTTTTTCCATTAAACAAGTCTGCCTTAGTTGCAAAAAAACATGAGGATTTAGAAAACTAATGTTGACTAAAGTTTCTAAAAAAGTTTTCTATGTAGGATCAAACTAAAAACCTTGGTCTTATGCAGCACTATTTTTAGAAACATTAGTTTTTCAAAATTCCTATCTCTTTGGCGATAACAATTTTTTAATTAGTTAACAGCTTTTTTTAGTTATAGCACAGCAACAGTGATAGCATAACTATTCGACAGTAGATAGACAGACTCGACAATTTGGAAGATCCTGATTAGTAGCAATAGATACAATAAATTAGTAGCAATAAATAAATGAATAAATAAATACAATAAATTGGCCTTTAAGTAGTCGAATTTATTGTATTATTATTATTATTTTTAAAGAAGATTAGCCATGCAAATGGTGACTTATATTCCCCTTTCTGCTCCAACTAAGTGAAAAGCTTGTGCTGGGAGTAAGTACGACAATAGTGCCACAGGAGGGCTTTGAACCGCTGACCTTTCCGAATTCAGTCGCTCCTTAACTGTTGAGCTGTTGAGGAACGAAATTTGTATTATTAATTATTATCTGTATTAGTTAGATAGGTGTTTCAAGGTGCTTCTTACATTCTTCCAGGTGTTGGAACAGCTCACTGGTCAACAGCCTGTATTTTCAAAGGCCCGTTACACTGTGAGGTCTTTTGGTATCCGTCGTAATGAAAAGATTGCAGTCCACTGCACTGTACGAGGCGCCAAGGCTGAGGAAATCCTTGAGAGGGGATTAAAAGTAAGTTCTAGCATAATGGCAGCCATATAATAATACAGGCTCACCTACTCCAGATTTGCTCAGTTCTAGCTCTATATTGTAGAGACCTTTTTTTTTTCATATGAGCACATGATTGTTCACAATCACACCTGATGGAAAGTGATGATGTAGCCTGCGATGGGATATGTTTGCTTAGAAAATGCCTATTCACTCTTGTTTTTAAAGATCAACCTGATTGTAATAGCTTACATGCAAAATATCAAGTTTAAGCAGAGTGTTCAGTTGATACATTGACATCACTAAATTAAGCCCATGACATTGTTGGAGTGATTTAGTTTTTTAGAAATCCTATAGCTGTGTGAACACGTTTTTGAAAAATCTGAAGGGAACTGATTTTCTAGGACAAAAAGTGGCCTAGATGTCCATCCACAGAATGTAATAGACTTTTTGTCCTAGATGCCACCAATCTCTGTTAATTTCGTCAAAATTGGTTAAACAGAATAGCTGTGAAAAGCTAGCAGACACAAAGCTAACAGATATAATATTAGTATGGAAGTATGTATTCACCAGCTTTCTGCTGTTTTCTTTCTTTTGTTGCATTAATTACGTCAAAGCTTGGGAGCTCTATATTCCCCTTGAAAGATTTTTAGTGTGTTTTTTGCATGAATAAATTAGTTGAGAGACACTTTAATGAGTGTTTTCTTCCAAAATTCATGCTACAGTAAATATTTCCATTGCAACATTTGAGCACTACTAACTTTACTGCTCAAAATACTCTAGAGAAATTACATAAATTATTATGCATTATTAGCTGAGTTGCAGGCAAACTTCTTGCTTGAGGTTTTTAAAAATTCCATAGAAAAACTTACCAAAATAGCCTATTTTTTCCCCTGCGATGGAAGTTATCTCTGTAGCAAAACTTGTCAAAATCTGTTTAATGCATGGGCATGCCTCTGAGGCAGAGGTGATTACGATCGTCACTCTGTGGTAAACTACAGCGGTAGATCCCCGGATCTACACAATCACAAATTATTACGCCACCCACGTCGTAATGATGAACCGTTGTCCATAAACGATACTCAGTATGTCATATTGAGTTTTTTTTATTTATTTAGCTATTTACCGTTATGGTACGATTAGACCTAACGAGTACAGTGGCGAGTCAGTATCCTCGGCCGAGTACTCGGTTGGTATAAACACTTACGAGTGCTCGGCGCAATTTCGAAAGACGTATAAACGGCCCCCACAGCATGTCTTGGCTGAGTGACATTTTACTGTCTCGCTTCACTACTCGGTAGGTGTAATCAGCCCATTATTATTACAGGTAAGAGAATACGAATTGCGGCGCGACAACTTCTCGGCGACGGGTAACTTCGGTTTCGGTATCCAGGAACACATTGATCTGGGTATTAAATACGACCCCTCCATTGGTATTTACGGGTTGGACTTCTATGTCGTCCTTGGAAGGCCAGGTGAGATTGACAGACTATCAGCTCTTTATTTTGCAGCGCTAGATCAAAACTATTTCAACGCCTTTATTGATATAACCTCAGTTTCTAATTTAACTCTGCGTTATGTAATAACTAGCTGATTCTAGCATTTAAATTTTATTATTATAACCAGTTGAAGCAGTTCTCATTAACATCGAAATGACGTAATTTTGACGTCAGCCGAAATAAAAATATACCATCAGCTCGAAACTTCAGCCTGGTGCTGACGTCACTAAAATGGCGGCCACGCGCATTAGAAATTTGCGGGACTTATAATCCTGAACATAATGCACATTTGTTCAAGAGTGCAGATAATTTGTCTATGCTCTGTAAAGTATGTGCCAGAGCAAACTTCTTCAATAAAAGAATATTTTTTAATAAATTATTCTCATAGAAGCAAAGGTACATTTTGAACCACAGAATTATCTGAGTTTTAAACAGTTAAGTTTGATACTATATTCCTTTTGAAATCCGTTTCACCCTTAAGTAAGACTTTAGACTGCAATGAGTGGCACTCCTGTAATCACGAATACTTTGCAAAATTGCACTCAAACTGCAATATTGCTGCTCTACTGCAAAGTTGCAGGCTGCGTAGAGAGTAGAGACCCGAATCCAACAACACTGTGGACCTGGGACAAGATTTAATCTAAATATATAAAAGGAAAAGGAGACTGACTGACTGATCTATCAATGCACAGCTCAAACTACTGGTCGAATCGGACTGAAATGTTGGCATGCAGATAGCTATTAAGGCGTAGATATCCGCTAAGAAAGGATTTTTAAAGATTCTACCCCTAAGGTGGTAAAATAGGGGTTTGAAATTTGTGTAGTCAACTTGGACGAAGTCGCAAGTATCATTAGTTCTTTATATTTATTTAAGCATCTATTTATAATCGGGAACAAACAATTGTGAATTCTATTTTATCAATATTTTTCTATTCTAGGATTCAACGTAGCCCACAGAAGACGCAAGACCGGCAAGGTCGGATTCCCACACCGTTTGACAAAGGAGGACGCCATGAAGTGGTTCCAACAGAAGTACGACGGTATCATCCTTAACAGCAAAGCAAAGTAAATTTAAGTAAAAATAAATGTTTATAAACATCTCTCTCGTTTTATTAATTACTAACTAGACAATGCCCGCGACTTCGTCCGGGTGAATTTAGGGTTTAAAAACTCCCGTGGAAATTGTTTTATTTTTCGGGATAAGAAAGTGATCTCCAGGTTGCAAGCTATTTCTATACCAAGAAGATGACTTAATCCATGTGGATTTAGATTTTTAATATTCGGTGGGAACTGTGATTTTCCGGGACCATAAGTACTCTATTATCCTTCCTCGGGATGCAAGCTATCTCTGTACCAAATTCCATTAAAATAGGTTAAACGGATGGGCCGTGAAATGCTAGTAGGATACAGATAGTCGCGTTTTTAAAATAAATAAGTAGGTAGGTATACTTTAAAATATGAAAGTTTACATCCAATCTTTGAAAACAAATTGTAAATTATTTGCTCGGTTCATGATAGGTACCTAACTAGAAAGATTTAGGTGAACCCTATAATTCGCTCGATACGTTCCCTGAACTGTTGCTTGTTGGTTTTAACGGTATGCCGAACTATTGTAAATTATTTTGAAGATACAAAGCACTTTTAAAAGTTTATTTGAATAAAAATATATTCTATTCTATTCTTGAAACTATAGCTTAAAACGAATAGGGGAATCACCTTTCCCTCACCATATAGTAGGACGGCATTAGTATTTAGTACCGTACTACAAAGACAGATCACTGATAGAGATTCGTCGCCTGGAGACCACATGGAAACTGATGTATTCTCTATGTTACTATGTCAACGCGTTTGACGAATACATGCAACCGGACGGATACTAAATTCCATCTAAATTCTATCTCTATGGTAATTAAGATTTGATTGATCAATACTTCAATTTAATTTTATGGTATTGTCATGACTAGTATTTTTGTATAATAATTAATTTATACCATAATAATACATAATGTCTGGGAAATTGGGACGTTATGACGACGATGAAGATGACGTTCTTGCACCCAAGGAGCCGCAGGTTACGTCCCACGATCCGAAAGAGCGGAAGGCTGGGAGGGCCTTGCGTATCAAACGGAGACAAGAAGCTCTTAAAAGGTAAAACCCGTACAATATTGTGACTTATTAGATATCCTAGATTATACTACACCCCGTAGGCAGTGGACCTGATCGACGTGCGATCTTTACCACGGTTTCGCTGGCTCGTCGGTATAAAGCTCAAAAGCTCATTGGTGAATCATCGCAACGCCAGACCACGGTCCTTTGTGGCGACGAGTCATAAATAAAACCGTCGTAATTTTTACCGCAAGTTTATGGCTCGCTTAGCGATCAGGGCCTTTAGCTTGTATGGCATTTAAATAACGCATTTGTTTCAAATGTAACCACATCTTATTCAGTCATCACCATTAACCATCGTCAACGCATAGACGTTCGCTGCTGGATCACTTGTAGGAACTCTACATGCCACGGTCTTGCGCCGCCGCGCTGTCTGGATTCAGCGGTTCCCTTCGACTTGTTTGATGTCTGTCCACGTAATAGTAAGGTTTATTTTATTTTATTCAGATACAAGTGTGCCCTTGACTGCAATCTCACCTGGTGGTAAGTGATGATGCAGTCTAAGATGGAAGCGGGCTAACCTGGAAGGGGTATGGCAATTTTTATTAAATCCCTTTGGTTTCTACACGGCATCGTACCGGAACGCTAAATCGCTTCGGCGGCACGGTTTTGCCGGTAGGGTGGTAACTAGGCACGGCCGAAGCCTCCCACCAGACCAGACCAGAACTTTAGAAATTATAAAATTCCAAACCCCTGCCGGGAATCGAACCCCGGACATCCCACTAATAAGACAACAGCGCTTTCCACTGCGCCAGGGAGGTCGTCATAATCTTTACGCGCAATTAAAGCACCTATATACAAACACCTATGCGTGGTGCAATTACTACGCATGCGAAGTTGTGTAGAACACATTGATTTCATATTCTAGAGCTGAACAACCCACAGAAGAGATATTTAAAGAGGAAGAGCCAGGTCCGATAGAGCAAGCGACCACAGCTGCTGCCGAAGAGCTCCAGCGCTTAGCGCTAGATGGGGCGGCCAAAGTCACCAACGTTAAAGTCACGACAGACGAACGAGAGGTCATTCGGCGCGCGCTGTTTTCTGATAAAATGCAAGGTAGGTTTTTTTAATTAGTAGGTAGAAAAGTAACATATCCTTATACCCATCACCGGCTCAGTGCTCACTGCTGACCACGGGTCTCCTCTCAAAATGAGAAGAGTTACTTAGGGCATATTCTACAATGCTGGTCAAGTGCGGTTTGGCAAACTTCACACACTTTTCAAAAGATTATGGAGAACTCTCAGGCATGCAGGTAACAGGTTTCCCCAAGATGTTTTCTTTCACTGTTAAATCAAGTGTGATATTTACCTAAATTGCTTAAAAGGCCTAACTCCGAAAAGTTAGAGGTGCGTGCGCGTAAATTCATTTAATGTACGAATAATAATACATACCGCCTCATTTACGCTTTATTAGATTCGCTAGAAAAGCTAGAAATTGAAGCCGCGGACGCACAAACCCAATATGATGCCATATCTGCCAACTGGGACGCCATGTTCGAGATCAAAGACCCCCTGGACATTGACGCGGCAATCAAGGAACAAAAACGAAAATGTGACGAGCTATTAGCCCAAAAGGACCAGTTGATATATTACTTGAAGAGCGATCTTACGAAAATGGATTTGGCTTACTATGAGGATTTGGATAAGCAGGTTGACGATAATTTTGTACTAGGGGTTAAACTTTCATCTGGCACAACTCAACTGGGATGTAAATTGTCTTAAGTGCTTCCTCTTGTTAGTAAAATTATTTATCTATCTGAGTATCACCAAACCGACATAGCTCAACGGGTTGCGAAGCTGAAGTGGCAATGGGCAGGGCACATAGTTCGTACAACCGATAGACGTTGGGGTCCCAAGGTGCTAGAATGGCGACCTCGCACCGGAAGACGCAGCGTTGGAAGACCCCCCACTAGGTGGACGGACGACATCAGACGAGTCGCAGGGAGCCGCTGGATCCAGGCGGCGCAAGACCGTGGCGTGTGGAAGTCCCTACAAGGGACCTATGTCCAGAGGTGGACGTCTATGGGTTGATGATGATGATGATGATGTATCACCAAAAGAATCATCATAAATTAGTCCAAACGTTTTTTGAGAAGTATAGAGAAGATGCTCTTTTCAAAACTGTGTTTCCGCTACACTTACTACTTGATAGGTAATATTTTCTCCAGGAAACAAAATTAGTCAAAGGTTGAGCTTTGGTAACAAACAGACAGACAACACATCATCATCATTATAAATCCATCGCTGGCTCAGTATCACAAATGTCTCCATTTCGAATGAGAAGGGGTTCAAACAACTTTAAGAACATTATGGAAAACTCAGGCAAGCAGGTTTCCTCACAATATTTTCGTTCGCCGTTACAGCAAGTGATAATGTTTGTTATGAAAAATATTTCAGGACAAGGATATAAAGGAGCTATCAGACAGAATCGAGAAGCAAATCACGATAATGCAAAGGGCTTACGAGAAGCAACTGTTCCTGATAGAGCAAGCGATCAGTATCGAGCGCGAGGTGCTGGTGGACCACAACAACAAGCGATGGGAGGCACTGTACAAGCAACGTGATAAAGAAGAAGTCGCTCATTTGGAATATAAATTCGAACAGGTATAGTCCGCGGCAGATGGCAATCGGGGTATGAGGCGGTGGGACGCCCCGTACACAGGCACGTCACCCGCGCTTGCCCGAACCGGGTTAGCGCGGGGGCTGTGCGGGGCATTCCGGCATTTGGATTTAAACTGACATAGTTATTTATATTTTTCATGATAGTGTTTTTACCTACACTTCAAGGAAATTTCTACCTCTTCTAGGTTATCAAGTTAGGTTCTAAGTTATACCTCTTCTAGGTTACCAAGTTTCTACAGACTGTAGTTAATTCGTCACTTATCAGGCGAGGTCGAGAGTCAAGCATGTACCTTAACCATATTTTCTTATTATAGTTGGAGGAACACAAATTAGAAGTTGAAGCCATAATGTGGGATCATCACGCTAAATACCGGGAAGCGAAAATAGAGTTGGAAACATTGATACAGGAACTTCAAAAAGAGTTGGAAAAACTAAAGGCAACGTGTGTCATTAATACTGAAAAAATTGGATACACATATCAAGTAAGAATTATTTACAACTAGCTGCCCTGGCGAACTTCGTTCCGCCTAAGATTCAAATTTTTTAAATTTTTCTCTCCGTAGTCCTCCATCCTCGTACTTCAAGGAATATTATAAAAAAAGAATTCGCGAAATCGGTTCAGTTGTTCACGAGATTTGCGATCAGCAACACATTCAGCGATTCATTTTATTATTTATATATAGAGATTATCACTTGCATTAACGGCGAGGGAAAACATCGTGAGGAAACATGCATGCCTCAGAGTTCTCCATAGTGTTCTAAGAGGTGTGTGGTCTGTCATTTCGCACTTGGTCAGAATGGTGGGATATGGTCTACACCCTTCTTATTCTAAGAGGAGACATGCTCAGTAGTGTCAAAGTCGCCAGTCAAAAGTCGCGGGTGTTCGCTGATTACTTATACTAGCTGATTACAGAGGACTTTGTCCGTGTGGATTTAGGTTTTTAAAAATCATGTGGGAACTCTTAGATTTTCCGAGATGAAAAGTAGCCTATGTGACCTATGTCACTCTCAGCTGCTCGATTGCGATAGAATGACAGCTAAAATGTCACGATCGCGATAACATTTGATTGGTTGACGCTCGCTCACAATGCCTTGTTGCAACAAGAATCGCACAAATTCAGCCAATCACAACAGTTAAAATTGTAATAAGGATTGATGTTTTACGAAATCAACTTACAGGTCTTTAACTATATCCATGCAAAAAATCGTATCAATCCATTGCTTCGCTGCAGCGTGATTGAAAGACAAACCAACAAACACACTTTCGCATTTATAATATAGGTAGTGATAGGTACTTTTTTAAATTAAAATAATATTAAAAGGTGCTGAAAAAGAGGGAAGAGGAAAACGTTTTCGTGAGATCGCAGCAAAAGAGGAAACTGAACAAAATGTCCGATATAGCCAACTCGCTCCGCTCGAAGATCCGCAAAGCCGCCGAGGACGGCGCGCTGGAGGAGCTCCGTGCGGACGCCGAGATCGGCAAGCTGATGCAAGCCATGGACGAGCTGGAGAAGAAGTGCCGACACTTCTCGCACGTTAACAACCACAAGTTTATTCAGGTTAGATAAAAAAAAATTTTGGGCATTTTAATTTTTAATAAGTGGTAGGTAGTACTGTATGAATATAAGTATGGATGTCATTGTGGTGCACCTATTCTGTGCGTATTGGTCGTGGTGCAGGTGTGGCGCATGTCGGCGGCGCGCTGCGGGGAGCTCGTGAGAAGCGTGCGCGCGGCGGAGGTGGCGCTGCACGCGCACGTGCTCGCCGAGCCGCCGCCGCTCGCGCCGCCGCCGGCGCCCAAGAGCCCCCTCGCTAAGTATAGTAAATAGATCCATTCAGGGCATCTTTGACGCTACCACTAGCAAGTACAGTAGCCGGTAAGAAATACTGTACATCGACCTCTAGAATGAGATTTTGGATCTGTAGACCGTTGTCTCTGTCACTCATACCTATGTGACGTTTTGTAACAGAGACAACGCTCTACGAAACCGCCATCTCTTTCTAAAGGTCGATGTACAATATTTCCTGCCTGTTACTTTCGCAGGGTTGTATCCGATATCCGCCTATCCGTCTTTTAGTTTTAAAAGATTTACCCTAATCCGCACCCTCATTATTTCTATGAGGTTGTTAAAACTAGCGTCGTCAAATTCGTGTATATTCAAAATTCATTTACGTTACTCGTCCGTTTTTGTGTCACAGTAAAATTCATATGTAGGTATACTAAATTTTGAATTAATTGGTCCAGTAGATTAGAATCAAATTGGTTGTAAAAACAGACAGACAGACTCACGAGTGATCTAGTAAGGGAGCCTCCGTTTCATTCAGACGCCCGATACCCTAAAACCATTGTTAGAATTTCGGGGATAATTATTATTCTTATCACTTGCCAGTATACGTCATGAAACAACAGTGTAGCCACGTCAATATACCTTATTGAACATGTCGTTATACTGTTGTCAATATACGTTTCATGACAAGACGTATATTGACAAAAGTAATTATTATTGTCCGGAAGTGGATGTCATGAAAACTACAGTGTAGGCACGTCAATATACCTTATCAAATATGTCATTATCTTTTGTCAATATACGTTGCATAAAAAGACGTATATTGACAAAGGCAATTATTACTGTTTGGAAGTGGTAACGACTTGTATTTAATACAGATGTTTTGGATAACCAGAGCTCAGTCTTTTGTCAATCATAGTTGTGTCACTTTAAATTTAAAAACTTTAAACACTTTATTTCATTTTATTTATCCATTTACTCGCCAACTTTATATATTCTATGCCACTGACGTTTAGGTAATATTTAAAAGGCGGTCACTGAAAATCAGCGTTGGGGCGTCTGGTACCTCAGATGTTTGCTCTAGAGGTTTGTGTCTCAGGGGCCCGACGTCTCAACACAAGCTGAGTGGCCTACCTGTTCGAGGTGTTGCACTGCTGTACAGGACGATATTGCCTACACCATGTACCACCTATATACCTCGAATAAACATTATTCTATTCTATTCTATTCTATTTGTTCATACGTTAATTATGGTGCGATAGTGTTTAAGTTATGAAGTTGTTATATTGTGATTATGTGATTATATGATTATGAGATGAGATGAGAAGTAAAAGCATACAAAGAATAAAATATGAGTTTGATGTGATTCTCGAGTATTATTGCAAGGAAATATCCCCCTGAGCTTTCACCATAGATACCCTTTACTTATTGTTGTAATTTTTCTTTCTTCTTATGCAGAGGCGGAAATTCCTGTTAATGATCCCAATGCGCCTCAAGTTAATAATGCGCTCACCCCAGCTAGCAAGGTTGCAGAAGAGGCCAAAGATCATTTGGTATGTACTTTACTCACGGATATGACATGATAATTTGTGTTATTTCAGTATTTAGGGCTATTTAGCCTAATAACATTATCAAAATTATTCCAACACTTTTCCCACGTTTTAGGACTGCTGGAAGAAATGTCTTCTAGAGATAAGTTGTCCGTACGTCTTTTCACTGTATATGTTTAAGTTGTTATTGGTTCATGATTAAAAACTTCAACTTTAGTAGCGAGTACCTTGTTCTGTTTCATGCCGCTTCGCATGCTTTCTCCTCGTGAAAGATAGAGAGGATTGCAAGTCCAGTAGGCATTTGCTTACATTTTATTCTTGAAATATTGTTTCAGGTTACTTGTTACCCCCTCAAAACGTTTACAAAGTTAGACAATGTTGGTCTCATTAGATTCAATACACTTTAATCTAGGCTCGTATAGTCCGCGACAGGTTGAGATCGCACTCGTCCGCACCGGGTTAGCGCGGGAGCTTTGCGAGTGTGCGGGGCGTTTCCTCCCCCGATTGCCATTTCGACCTGTCGCGTACTATACCTATACCTACGTTTTATTTTTTCTAATATTTTATTTCGTTATATTTTAAAAAATAAAAATATTCAAGAAAGTTTTTAAGTCAAAATATGGATATTTAGACGCTAGTAACTTTTAACATTTAAGCACTTTAAAATTAGAACGTATGAGCACAGTTCTTCATTGTCAATGCAGAATTCGACAAAGAAGAGTCGAGACCAGACGAGAGTGCAGAAGAGTTGTCGAGCAATTCTACAACATTTTTAAAAATTATGAAAATTGAACTCGGTACATTTACGGGGAGAAAATCTTTATCGCTTTTTGTATGAAAATTTACAACTAGACGATCCTCTTAATGTTTTTTAGGTGCGTCATATTCTTCAACTGGTAGCAGATAACACAGGGTTTTTGGTGGAAGACCGCTTGTTGAAGCTGATTGAAAGATATCCATTGACTTCGCGTAATCTCTGCACACTGGATTCAATTTTTATGGTGGGTATGTTCCTGTCATTGATGGCTTTAAACTTAGACTTCAGTTTTTTCCGATGAAAGATAAAAAAACCTATAAATTACCGTATGATTTAATGAAACTATACCTAATGCCCGTTTACATATTGATAGATTAAAATGTTAGGGGGTGGCTCCCCGATATTTAAACGTGAAAAGATTTCTAAAATATTAATGATTTTCAATCGCAGGCTTTAGAAATTCAAGCCGAAGAAGACATAGAACTTCTGTGTGAAATATTTCTGAATTACGCGTTTTGCCCAATATGCATTGATTTGGAAGTCGCTTCGGATGTTATGGACGGCTCTACACTAGCGGTAAGAGAGGTAAGTGCATTCAGGTTTCCTTAGTTTGGCAAGTTGAACAAAATTAAGAAGGTATGTATTTTTTCTAATATCACACTTCACGCTAATATTATAAAGGTGAAAGTTTGTGTGAGTGTGTGTATGTTACCCTTTTCATAATATGAAATGTGATTTTTTTAGATGGGTCATTCAATCCAGGACGATGGTCATCACGTCAGCATTAGTGTCAAGGCATTGCGAGGGGAAAGGTCTTCGACGACGCGACCACGTTCCAGTGTCCACAGGAGCATTTCAGCGAGTACTACACGATCCGGCCATGTCGCTTTTAAGTAAAGTTATTCTCCTTCTTTAACTTAGGTCCTGCGCAGACGAGGGACTTTTGCCCACGGAAGACAAAAATCCCTGAAGCGTAAAAAAAATTCCGCCGAGAACTTGCCACGGACTCAACGCACGCGGTGCGTTGACGCGCCTTGGAACGTTGGTCAAATTTTTTTTCTAGGACTGCCCCGTACTTTGTGCAGTCGATGTCCTTTTCGGGGGACTTTTGTACGGGGTACTTTTTAGTCCCTCGTGTGCGTCATTCGATGCAGTTGTAAGCGTTCTATTTTGACGGACAAAAAAATACCTCGATGTCTATCTCTCGTTTGTGCAGGCTATTACAGCTGTCTGGTCTATACATATAGCTGCCATTTTTGTATCTCTATAGAAAGTCGAAATTTTGCACGTAAGTTTCTTCATCGTTCACTTTATAATTCTATTGGCGCAATTTGACATCTTTTTACAATACTTACTTTAGCGGATCACACGATTGTTGCTGTCGTTGTTGTATTCTAGGTACAATGCCAGTAAAATCGCGACAGATTTGCTTAGAGTTAAAAAAATATCTTGGGTTGTTATATTTGCTTTGATAAAATTCAAAAATAATATTGGTAGTTAGGTAGGTACTTCTGTTAAATAAATAAGTAAGGTAACGTTCTAATTAATTATAAATATTTAGGGATGGACACGAATTATCTCCTGAAGATCAACTTCTGATGGCGGAAGCAGATGAAATCATACAGAAATGCGGCGATCCAAAAGGTAAAATGACAATTCCTAAATGTAGAGCTATTTGTATTTGTGAAGGCAAAGGTTTACTAAAATTAAGGGCTACTTAAATTAGCATAATTCGGTACGTATTTTTATATATAAAAAGAAAAAAGAAAAAGCCGTGAAAGGAATTTGAAAAAGGGAAAATGTGCACAATATGCATAATGTGTTAGTATTAAAAGCCTTGCTGGCACACTTTTTTTTACTATCTTATTTTTCATGGGAGTTTTGTCCGACACGGACACACTTAGATATTGATTACATTATATTATAGACTAGATGGTGCCCGCAACTTCGTCCGCCTGGACTTAAAGTGTTGTTTCTTATACATGGTACGGAACCCTACGTGTGCGAGTCCGACTCGCACTTGAGCGGTTTTTATTTGTATTTACAGTAAGTGTGGCTACTGCGGACTCAACTTCGGAAGCCGGTTCGATAGCGGGACGGCGCGGCCGCGGCGTCACCGTCTCCTCACAGCCAGCCCTCGTGTCGACCAAGAAGTCTAATCCATTTCTTTGTCCATGTTAGTCATTTTCTATTAAATTGTATGTTCTGGAGAGGCTTATTAAATTTGTATGATTGAGTTTTTAATTTAGAGACTAGCGTTTGGTTGCCAGCAAACCTGACCTGCTGGTAAGTGATGATGCCTAAGATGAAGTGAGCTCACGTATTCACCCTTCGTAGGTCTTCTTCTCTTCTCAATCGTTCACTCTTGACAGAGTGGTCGTGGCTATGAATTTTTACAGCTGCTCGTGCGATCTCCCTCTAGCGACTTCTGTTGGTGACATTATGTGCAATCACTGAGACAGGCGTGTTCGTTGCGGAGCGGATTAAGTCCGTCCACCTAGTTGGGGAACGCCTACGTGGACGTGGGCCCTCCGCTCGACCATGTACCACGAGGTGTTCGATGGTACCACTCTTCCTCGTAATGTGCCCAAAGAACTTGAGGATTCGCAGTTGTACAAGTGACGAAAGCCTTTGATTTATCTTCAGTTCTTTGAGAATGGAGACGTTTGTGCGATGTGCGGTCCATTGTACGAGTATTCTTAAGAACCGTCTCCAGCACCACATTTCCAGAGCTTCGATCTTTCGCCGGCAGGGTGAAATCTATAGCGCACTCTGACTTTGCTTAGCTACTTGAAATCCTCGAGTACGGCTCGTGTCTTATGATTAGCGCCTTGTTTTTTGAGCGACTTTATGACCTAAATAATATGAGAATAATATTATTTACAGTGGGACATCAACTGGAAATAGAATCAATGCAAGTTTTGACAGCCCTCAATGAGTTTATGGTTGCATTCGTGCCACCTGAGAAGCGGAAGCTGTGTGACATATTGTAAGTTAATTTAACAGGTAGTTACAAGAAGTCTCCCTTTTTTTAACGCTGGGAGCCTTTTTTTTCGGGACTTTAATTTTCCGGGATAAAAAGTAGCCTATGTCACTCTCCTCCTCTTTGACTACACCAATGCAAAAAATCACGTCGATCCGTTGCTCCGTTGCGATGTGATTGAATGACAAGCCAATAAACCAACAAACAAACACACTTTCGCATTTATAATAGGGGTAGTGATCTCTGGTAGCAGGGCTTTATTAGAGTTCCGTACCCAAAGGGTAAAACGGGACCCTATTACTAAGACTCCGCTGTCTGTCTGTCTGTCACCAGGCTGAATTTCATGAACCGTGACAGTTGAAATTTTCACAGAAGATGTATTTCTGTTGCCGCTATAACAACAAATACTAAAAAATAAATATTTGAGGGGACTCCCATGCAACAAACGTGATTTTTAAGAAGATTTTTGACGTGAAGGGGAAATCTCATGAATAAGGTCATCATTTGAATGAAATGGATGCTTTGATTTACTGTAGATATTGTAATTATTCTTTAACAGGGACAGTCTAAAACCTCCAGACTTTACGACTCCGTCCCGAAAATTGCCAACCCAAGAAATTGACCAATATTGGTCTCAATGGAAGAATTTATTCCCGCCAGAAAAGGACCGCTTCTGGGATGGTTTGCTCACTGGCCTTAATAACTATCTCACTATATTACAAGGTAGCATTAAAAACAATATTTTACTACATTAAAATTTCAGTGAAGCTAAATATTTTAGTGAGGGATGCGTGTTGTGCCCAATTGTGACAATGCACATCAATCGATCGCCGATCTCGGTGTTGGAACGGGGTCTCAAAACCTCAAGATATACGAGTTACCTACCTTTCCGATGGTATTCTCAATTGAAAGGTGTTATAGTAAAGTCAAAGTACAGTACGCGGCTAAAAGTGATGAACATCGAACTTTAGAAGGAGACAGCAGATTTGTAGCTGTCTCGGTCGTTGAGACTGACAAAGCGTCATATGGGTCTGAGTGACAGAGACAACGCTCTACAAAGATGAAATGTCATTCTAAAGGCCGATGTTCATCACTTTCGGCCGCGTACTGTACCCTCTATCTCAATAGTTTTCTGACGACATGTTTGTACTGTCTGTACAGATATTAGTTTTGACGTAGTGGTGAGCGCTGTGTTATAAGTGGGAGGTCCTGGGTTCGATTCCTAGCAGGGGCAATTTGGGAATTTATAATTTCTAGATTATCTCTGGTCTGGTCTGGTGGGAGACTTCGGCCGTAGCCCGTAACTAGTTACCGTGCCAAAGTACCGTAAAGCCGTGCTGCCAAACGATTTATAGCGTACTAGTGCGATGCCGCGTTATTAGATCAGCAGTACGGGTTTAATGAAACTTCCATACCCCGTCCAAGTTAGTACGCTTCCATCTTAAACTGCATCGTCAATAATTCATCACTTACCTACCACCAGGTGAGATCGCAGTCAATGGCTAACTTCAAACTTGTATCGGAATAAAATTTAAAAAATCGTTGGCAGAACGTGAACGTATCCATTCGGAAGTGGTACAGCTGCGGCACAGGAACGCAGCGCTGCGCCGTCTGGTCCGAGGCGCGCTGCCCGAGCTGCGCGCCGCCGCCGCGCCCCGCACAGCGCGCGCGCATCCCGCCGCCTTCACCGCGGCCGCGCCCGACTACGCGCCGCTGCCCTTAACTAAACTACCACCCATATAATGTTTATAAAAATAAATTATCTTCTTGCTTTATCACTTGTTTTATTTTATGAAATTCTAGCTGATGCCCGCAACTTCGTTCGCGTGGATTTAAATTTTTAGAAAGCCCGTGGGAACTCATTGATTTTCCGTTGCTTGGTACATATAATATCAATTCACCATAAACAGTTCCTATACCAATAGCTTAGGAGTGCAGTGCCCTGCATCATCAAAGTTGAAGAGTTGGAACATGAAGTCGTTGCTTGGTACCTTAAACATCAATTCACCATCGACAGTTCCTATATTCCCATGGCTTAGGAGTGCAGTACCCTACATCATCAGGATTAAGGAGTTGGGACTTAAAGTTCAATTATGAAGTTGTTGCTTAGTACCTTAAATATTAATTCACCATCGACAGTTCCTAATTCCTATATCTCCACAGCTTAGGAGTGCAGTACCCTACATCATGTGGATTAAGGAATTGGGACTTTTAACGTTCAATCATAAAATCGTTGCTTGGTATCAATAATATCAATTCACCATCAATAGTTCCTAAATCCTTGCGGCTTAGGTATGCAGTAGCCAGTACCCTGCATCATCAAGCTTGAGGAGTTTGAACTTTGAGTTCAATCATGAAGTTGCTTTGTATATTATACTTACAACATTAATTGATCATCAACAGTTCTTAAATTTCCATAACTTAGGCGGGCAATAACCCTCCAGGTACAAATTACAATACGTAAAAGAAACTTTTAGAAAGACCTTTTTCCACAAAATATTCCTACTTATAACTTTTAAAATAGTATCCTAAAAATCCCTGCTATTATGCCAATGTTACCCCTTTCTTCCATAGAATATGCTCTGTCTGTGTGGTATGAGCAGGATCTAACACCATGAAGATTATATTTCTATGGATTTGGTAGGTAAAAATTAAAATTAAAATATACTCTAGGCTAGGTCTAGGGTAAAATGCATAATAGTCTAAGGTAAAATGTCAATGTCAAATCCAAATGATGTAAATTTTTTTAATTAATTCCAAGCTTATTCCTTCCAAGATTTATTATTTCTTGAAAATCTCACAAAAAGTGCACTAAAATGAAGATTATTGAAGTAAATTATTCGTTGATTTGATGCAAAAAAATTGAAATTTGCTGTTGGGGTGAAGTGTTCAGTTGTGTTGTGTGAGTAATTTCATTTTAATATTATTTTGTAAGTACTTTAGGGTCTATGTAAATCAAGAAAGTTTTTCTTTGCTTTACTTACTAGCTACCATGAAAACAACTACTTCAGGCATCAGACTGATCTGGAACATTTTATTTTGCAGGAAACTGGATTGAAGGTTATATTTGAAGTTAAGAGATCAAAATGTTGAAAGTTTGGTTCCATCTGATTGGAGCCATACAGTTTTTCTATGGCTGCTATTATGACTACACATACGTTAAAATACCGAGTACGTCGACAACTTTTACCGAATTTGGTGGAAAGTTTAAATACTTAACATACTTGAACGCAGTAAGTAGTTGAATAACATCGGTTTTTTTTTCTAAGGATAAACATTTCAAAAAATCTAATTTTGTGAGGCACATACTGTTTTGTACAATTTTAAAGTCTAAAATTGTGTTGACCTTGATATGGTACAAGGACATTCCGATTTTAAAAAAGATTTTATATGTTCTCAATTATTCTCATTCTCATTTATATTTAAGTACAATTTCACATACAAATATTAATTATAATGTTTCTTACCACTCTCCTGATAGTTGTTTTTATATTTGTACTCACATCAATAAAAATACTCTAGGTGTTTTAATTATAAAATATTTGCTTCTAAATTTCTTATTTTCTTATTACAGTAGTACAGTAATTATTTCTTTCCAGATGCTGCAAACTGTGTACTTCACAGTAGCCTTGATCAATGACCTGTTTGGTACAAATGAATCATCACCATCTAACAAACCTCTAGTAAGAAGAACAAAAGATGTATTATTCAGTGCTCTAGCATTCCCCTTGGCTTTGTTTGTAGGTGTGAGTTTTTGGGGAATATATGCTGTTGACAGGGAGCTTATTTTGCCAAAAATGATGGATGCATACTTCCCTACATGGTTAAATCATGTGATGCATTCTAATATTGTAGTTTTTACTATAATAGAAATGGCTACATCATTCAGAATGTATCCTAAAAGAAAGTTTGGCCTGTCCATACTAACCACATTCATGCTTTTTTATGTAGTCTGGATTCATGTTATATATTTCAAGTCAGGAAGTTGGGTGTACCCTATTCTTTCAGTACTCAACTGGCCTTTAAGAGTGTTCTTCTACTTATTCAGTCTTGGATTTGTTTGTGGTTTGTATACATTGGGGGAGTCAATGAATCAGTCTGTATGGTCTAAAGAGGTAGAGGCCACTGTCAGGTCTGAAAAGAAAAAGGCTAAGTAGGTAAGTTAGTTGTGCCTAAAGAGTTTTCCAATTTATTATATTTTATACTTTATTTGGTGTGGAAGTAAGTTGTGGTGTGTGGTTATATTTTAGGGTAACAGTTGGAGGCTTTATGATTGTGACATATCTTTTCAACATTGTTGAAAAGATATGTCACAATCGTAATATTTCATGTAGTAAGGAATTTTAAAATAAATATCACTGTGATTATTTGCTTTTGATATTTATTATTGGTAGTTGTAGTAAGAAATGCTGGATATTAATTTATTTTAATTTCCATTTATATAGGGTATCAGAATTATTAATGTGGATTATATTATAGATAAGATAAATTAATGGGGGCCTTCTTTTTTTTTTTTTTTTTTTTTTTTTTTTCTCTCTCCGCTGGTACTGATATGTAACTGCTCAGCATAAACTGATATTCAAAACAAATTATGTACAGATAAGATAGAGTAAAAAAATATACTTACTAAAATATAATAATATTTACTGTCACCATTGAGCACATAACCCTTTCCGAGTTACCGACACGGTCAAGCGGTTTGACTATACCGACTATATTTCACTATACCGAGACGCCCCAGAACTCTGGACAGTAAATTGGCAGTTTTATTTTGATAAAAATCACTTTGTTTGACCACCTCTGGACTACCTATAAGTATGATGACCACATACGAAATGAGAAAAGTGCCTCTTGCTGCTTGACGGGCACATCAAGCAAGCCAAATAGGTCGGAGGCTCTTTACCACCACTCAGTGCTAAAGCACTGCTTTTAAATGCAGCAAAACAATCAAAGCAATATGTATGTGTATGGCTGCTCTAAGGGCTATGTGCTCGATGATCAGACATTGTGCATTTTCATCATGCTCTCTGTAGAAAAGGACAGCACTAGATTTAGATCTATCACTTTACAGATTGTAGCCACAATTAAATCTGTAAAACATTTTTTTTTATATTTTAAATAAGTTTTAAAAATTTTATTTTTATTTTAAATAAGTTTTAAAATATTTTAAATAAGCGTTTTTAGAATTTGTTTAAGACGTAATTATGTCTTTTTCCTGATACTTACCTACTTTTAAAATGTTTTATTTATACTCAAACTGATCTAAAGTTTATTTACTAATTTTATTTTTACTATAGTAGAACCACAGGGTTATTTCTCTCCTCCATGAGTAGAACCCATATATTATTGTAGCTAAAAACCCTGATAATTATTATGGTAATTGTTAAATTAATTTTAGCAATAAGTCCTATCCATTTGCATATTATGTAGTTAAAACCCAGTGTTAAAAATTGTAATTAGTTAGGTATGTAATACAAAGCAATAATATTGTTGATATTACTCTTAGGATATGTCTAATCTAAATGATTGCTTTTTATTTAGACAAACGATTTCGTCATGATTAGAGGTTGGTATGATTAAATTAATATTTTTAATATTAAGTTTTCTTAAAAGTAATCCAATAGGTACTACTTATATTTGAAGGTCTGGCGGCTCACATCTTAGTTGAATTATAATAATTATAGTAAACAGCAGTTTCGAGGCCCATAACACTTGTCAGATACTTATTTTTATGAACTACTAGCTGATGCTCGCGACTTCGTACGCGTGGATTTAGGTTTTTAAAAATTCCGTGGGAACTCATCAATTTTCCGGGATGAAAAGCCTATGTCCTTTCCCGGGATATAAGCTAACTCTGTATCAAATTTCATCAAAATCGGTTGAACGGTTGGGCCGTGAAAAGCTAGCAGACAGACAGACAGACAGACACACTTTCGCATTTATAATATTATAAGTATGGATTTCATGTTTTGTCTATTTGTTAATTTAATAATTTTGAAGTCTCAATAGCTCAATGCTCACGTGGTGGACTGTAATCCGTAGGGTTGTAGGTTCAAACCCTATTGCACTATTGTCGTACTTCCTCGTCGCACAAGGTTTTCGCTAATAATATGGTCATATAATATTGCCATAATATTATAATATCGCTAATAATATCGCCTTTAATCATGGGTATAAAATAAAAATTTTGCCTCAAAAACATGAGGTATTTGTGTACAAACCAATCTTAAGAAAAATCTAGCAAAATATTCGTAATGCATTCTTTTTGTAATAATGTTGCATTTTTACTTTTAATAATATTTAGTTATTGGTTAATATATTATTATGAATCCCAAAAAAAAATCAATTATTTAGGTAAGTACTATTATTTATTTACTAGCTAAAGCCCTAGCTTCGCTCGTGGATTTTCTGAAAATCCTTAAGTGTGGTGAAGGATCTTATAGCAACGTTGACGTAAGTCGATATGATGTCATCAATGGTCTTCATCTTCACCCAATTAGGATCAAACGAATCTGGTGAGTGGTGATACATCCTACTAGATTTGCAATAAAATATTTTTTTCGAAATCCGTTCAAATTTAAAGGGCTATGGAGTAACATCGACAAAAAGAATAGTCATCCCCTATCCTGAAGGAACCCTATTATTTTTCGGTAAGGAAAAAATTAAAATATCCTGATATTAATACAGATTATCACACTTCACACCAATATTATAAAGGCGAAAGTTTGTATGTATGTTTGTTACTCTTTGACGTAAAAACTGCTGAACGGATTTGGCTGAAATTTGAAATGGAGATGGATTATACCCTGGATTAACACATAGGTGATATAGGCTACTTTTTATCTCGGAAAACCAGAGTTCCCATGGGGTTCCCAATAAAACATTGTAATAAAAATGTTGAATTGTGTACTACTTCACCAACCCTCCCCAGCTTCGCACAGGTAGCTTTTTACCATTTTCGCAGGGATCTTCTAATTTTTTTTGAATTAAGCCTATGTCACTCAGGAATAATGTAGCTTTCTATAACCAATATTACTTATGCTCATCGATATAAGTCTTATAGCTTATGCTCCTTATGCTTTATTTATAGATATTGGATAATATTGTTACATTCCTTTAAATTTGTAGTAGTATCAAGTATGTAGTCAATTAGAATTTAATATTCTAATTAATAAAACATTTTTTATTTAAACGCTTTATTTATTTAGCGCTGGCTTTGAACAGATGACCTTATCTATTTTATAGACTGATTTGTGCACTGTGAAATTGTTTTTTTTTATATAATAAAATATATAACATATCTTCCATTATCTAAATAATATTGTTAAAAACCGGATTGAAATCCAATGAAAAGTTATAAGCAATTTACTACTATTTAGTAAATAATAATAGTACTACTTCACCCAGATGGATTTGAAATTATGATGAAATTAATATACTTACCAGAACTTTTAAAAAGGAATTTGGAAAGAAAATAGATAATATAGTTACAAATTTTACTAAACATAAATCCAATAAAAATAAAAATGTAGAATTCAGATGAATTTTAAATTCACACTATATATAAAATATAAAATCGGGAATATTTTGTTACAATATTATCACTATTATTACGACTAGAATATAATGTCTTTTTAAAGATAAAATTATGCTAATCTACTTCTAAATATAACACTTATACTAATCTAATTTGAAATTTGGTAGCTAAATATTTAAATGCTTGCAGCAACTTAATAAAAAAAATGCATTGCTTAAAAAAATTAATGCATTGAAATGAAAAAAATCATAGCCAATTTTTTCTTACTAGTTATATGTTGAACATTGATCCCGCGGCATCTATCTACGCAACGTTCGTTGACCTCTAGCCGTCAGATGTCTTATTTGCAATATGCATTGCGAACTTTTAATAATACAGGTGTTTTTGTGATTTTTTGTTTATCTTATAAGTAATCATCAGTACTATCACCTGTCTTCGTTTTTGCTAGCGTTCTAATAACATCCTGTATATTTTAGTTATCATGAAAAAACATTCATTTATATTATGAAAGTGTCATACTTTATGTACAAATCATGAGATAAAATTAATACTGAATTATAATATGTAGGTTTCTCTAATCCATACAAAATCAAACTCGATATAAATTCTTATCGATATATCGATGTCTATCAATATTCACTTAAATAAATAGTAAATAGTTATGTTATAAAATAAGAATGTAAATAAAGGCCCCGCAAAATGTGCGTATGCATATGTTTAAGAAAAATAATAAAGGAAAAATTACTGTGTAATAGTTAATCAATGTGAATAGTTAATCAATTCAATATTTTAAAGCGCTTGACCACTGTTAATGATGAAAATTGAAAAGTGTCAACATTTCATAATATAGCAATTATTTATTTATTATTTTATTTTATTTTTTATATCTTATTAGAACGGCAGTGCCACTTACACTAACTAGATAATTAATAATAAATTTAAATACAAATAAAGGTACAAGAAAAAAGACATAAAATACAAAACGATAAAAAATCAAAGGATTTTGAATTATGCCTGTCCACTGGTGCGGAGAAGAGAGGAGCGGGCGTTGTGCAAATATTAAGCAATAGAATTGCCTAAAACTCCCACTCCGCTTCAATGAACAAGGATTTGCGGACTAGTTAGTTAAAGTAGATTTTAACGCGGAGCGAGGCTAGCTCTGCGTATGGAAAAACAAAACACAGTCCGCAACTTTGCTCCGCATTGCTTTCTCGCTCCGCTCCGCTACCTAGCTCCGCGTCTATGGACAGATACAGTCCGCAACTCCGCTTTGCGTCTATGGACAGATGCAGTCCGCAACTCCGCTCTGCATCACTTACTCGCTTCGCTCCGCACCAGTGGACAGACAACCTTAAACTCAGGAAATCTTACGTTTTAATCATAATTTACCTTCCTACATGGCATAAAAAATAAGTGGTAAAGTTTATATTGGTAGGTTTATAATATCTAATGCTGTTCCCACATTATACCTGCACCAGAAGGATCACAAGCAAAGCATTTGACAATAGAGTAACTCAGTGGGGCCGATTCTCTTGTATACAATTTTCTAAACTATACTAAATTAACGGGTCTAAATCTAGTGCTATCCTCTTCCGCAAGCAACATTATGAACACATGAACCGAAAAAATATTCAATGTTGTCAACTTAATACTTTAGATACGTAGGCTGAGTAAAAAATCTAGACAATGGAACGTTTGCTTTCTCATTCACACTAAAAAGAGAGCACAGATAAAGTTACTAATGTGATAAACAGAGACGTAGCTAACCTATTTTTTGTCCCTTATCGTGTAACCGATTTTTTCAAGAAATACCTACAACTTTAGTTGCAAAACAAACAGAATTCGTGGCGTCATTGTATTTCTCATTAGTTATTTACTTGTTTTCACATAAAAAAACGTTTAATACAATTATTAATTAATGTCGAAAATAACTTTAAAGTAAGTAAGTACTCACATAATTAATAGTTAAAAGATGTTTCAAAATTCGATCGTACCTTTACGTAAACTATAAAAAAACTCTGGAATCGACACCTCCATTTATCTTTCTTTATATGCTGTTAAATAACGTTTAGCAATGTTTTGTTTTTGACTAGTTTTTTTACTAAGTAGGTACTTGCCACAATAAATTACGCGAATCTTGTGTAGCTTTTTTCAAGGATAAAAGAACCAACCTGATTCCACAGTTGAGTACGATAAATATAGTGCGTTTTGAGAACTCACTTCGTGCAACTGTCATGTCAAAAGTAAGATTCTACGATTCCTCCGAACGCGCCATTTTAACTTTTGGTGTCAAATTTCATGTAAAAATTACGATTTTAGTCTTTATTTTAAAGGTGAACCCGTACTTTTGACATGACAGTTGTCTCATAGAGTTAAAATGGCGCGTGAGGAGTCATTCTGTACGGACTATATAGTTCTTAATCTAAGGGTAAACCATACTTTTGACATGGCAGTTGAAGTGAGAGCGAGTAAAATTTGATTTTTTGCAATTATAAATATTTTATTCTTAATATACAAGTAAATACATTTGCTTTTAATAATTCAATAAGCGATGCTTTTCGTTCTCACTCCTTGAGTCCTTGCTACAATCACGACATTTCATATAGGTTTACTATGATGATAGCTACATTGTATATTTTCGTTATTCTTAAGTTAATTACAATTAGTTACATTATACATAAAGCGCTCTGCACACCAAAGCCGCCGGTATACTGTGCGCCTTCAGAACTTTACAATCTGGAACAACTGTGCCGGCGGCTGAGAGCCGTGACATCTGCTGTATGTGCTTTTCGCTGGTTAGCACGCGCGGGCGCAACCCGCCGCGCCGCGCCGATTCATCATCATCATCATCATCAACCAATAGACGTCCACTGCTGGACATAGGTCTCTTGTAGGAACTTCCACCCGCCACGGTCTTGCGCCGCCTGGATCCAGCGGCTCCCTGCGAGTCGTCTGATGTCGTCCGTCCACCTAGTGGGGGGTCTTCCAACGCTGCGCCTTGCGGTGCGAGGTCGCCATTCCAGCACTTTGGGACCCGCGCCGATTATTTCAAAAAACACGATTTATTTTTTAAATTCAATATGGCAGGACACCATATTGAATTAAAAAAAATTTATAGCAAATGATGAATGGGATGACGTAAGGATTATACATCCAAATCTGTTCAGGCATTTGGAAATTATGTTGGAAAAAAGTCACATTCATACATACATGCCCTGAAAACATTACACTCCTCTTTTTGTATGTAGGCATAGGCATAGCTATAGGCAGCCTTGTAACACGGCCCACCAGGCCGGCGGCTTTGATGTATAGAGCACTTTATTTTATACGACCCAAATGTTTAAGGCTCTTTCTAATAATAATATTATGCGTCATTTATTTGTTTTTAATGTCATATTATATTTTAATAATAATGTGTCGTATCTAGAGCCACGTAAAGAATGTACTACATACAATATAGAAGTTATTGTTGAACTAGATCAATTTTTATTTGCTAGTGATCGCAGAACAAGTAGGTAGTTGAAGTTGCAACATGGCAGTTAGCGCAGGTCATAGACTAAAGGACTGAATACACAACGTTTGTACATTGCTAATAATAAATAATAATTAATTATTGATGGAATGCGTCCGATTTCCAACAGGTAGAGACAGTTTGATTGAATGTTCGTATCTGAACTGCCCCCCAATAGTGTAAGAAAAACGTATTCATCGTTATCGTAATCGTTAAAAAATTCTGCCCTTTGATTGGTTGGTTAGCTGTTTACATTTTTTCACAGCCAATCAAAGGGCAGAATTTGTTGACAATAACGATGAATACGTTTTTCTTACACAATTGGCTGGCTGATTACAAGTGTCTTTTACAATATTAGCTAACTCAAAATCTAAAAGCTTGCAATTTGCTCAGATTATTACTGAGTCTTAGCTGATATACAGAAATGTAAAAGCCTTAATAATGTCCAGCTGAGATCTGTTTTTTGTACAATGCACAGTCTTATGGTGTTCATATTGGATTACTTGTTTTGCGCGCACTATACTAGTCTTAACACTTGCAGAATGATCTGAGAATATCGACCTTTTTGGCTTCCTGTACGAGCCGGAGGTTGAGATGAAACCGGAGCCGGTCCGGTGCCGTACCGCTGCCACGATTTTATTACGTTGAAACTTGAAATACAGTCTTTTGGCGCGTGGCGAAAATCGGAACTAACGTTGCCGTCAACAGCGCCCCCTGTCAATGTCATTCAAGTGCCAAGAGAGCCTTGTCGCACTGTAGTAGAGCCAATGCGGTACTTCCGGCCCGGCTCCGGCTTCATCTACAGGAGGCCTTACAGATGATGTCGATGCAGGCCCTAGTTACGACACCGGTGCTATCACACGAGTACAGTCGAGAGCTTGTGGAGGCGGCCCACGGCACGTCGGAGCTACGTCCTGACCTTTCGTGACGTCTTGCTGTGGCCGTTCTTCCAGCCGTTGCTTTGCAGCTCCCCGTTCATAGCCCGGGTGCCAAATGACGTCATTTTGTTTTTGGTCTCGTACAATACGTCGGAATCGGTGTCCGTTTCGGATAGGTCTTTGCTTGTGACTGGAAAACGAAATGAAATTGATTAATTTATTAATTTCATGTAGAACAGGTTGTGCCACTTATACTTATATACAAGCTGATGCCCGCAACTTCGTTCGCGTGAATTTAGTTTTTAAAAAACCCGTGGCAACTCTTTGATTTTCCGGGATAAAAAGTAGACTATGTCACTCTCCAGGTCTTTAACTATAACCATGCAAAAAATCACGCTGATCCTGCTCCGTTGCAGCGAGGGCCAAAATCTTCAAAGCCTTTTCAAGTTAAGTTAGCTGGGTTATACGTGCAACTCACATGGTTTCTCCTCGTGGTCGGCGAGCGGCAGCAGACGGTAGTTGGGGCGAACGCGCGGACGGCGCGGCGCGCATGCGCGGCGCAACACGCGCGCGGCGCCGTAGCCCGCGCCGCACAGCGCTCCCAGCGCCGCCACGCCACACACGCTCGCGTACACCACTGACCAGTCTGTTGCAGGCAAACAGATCAATTCACATCTACCAGTCTGTTGCAGACAAACAGATCAATTCACGTCTACCAGTCTGTTGCAGACAAACAGATCGATTCATATCTATCAGCACGTAGCGTGGCAGACACAGCAAAAGCATTGGTAATCATATCTACATCAGCAGATGGCAAAAACTCACAGATGCCGTCGGGCAAATCCAAAAGGCAATGCAGACGATTGGATTTTTTTATTTGCGTCATCTTTACGTAATTTATCACTGTATCTACGGTAACTCAAATCGTAGAGTTTCGGACTAATCCGATTAATTTTGTCATATTGCTGGTGTACGTGAACACATTCGTATTTCGTACCAGCTGCGCAGACACCGCCAGACGCTGGCAGCACGTACGGACACGCAGTTCTGACAGTACCTCGTCGAGAATGTCTGCCAGTGTCGATCCGTATCTGTGCGGATACGTTACTCCAACGTCCCTAACTATTAGCACAGTATAAGGAGATACACAGTAGTTTGACGCCTTTGATCTCGTGGTAAATGACGACAAATGATTCTTTAATATAGATTCCGCAATTGCAGAAGCCGTCTCGGGTCGCTCCTTTACTGCACGATTACTCTGTCTAGACGACTTCGTCGTTGAACCTCTGTGGCTAATACTAATAACTTACTATCCTTACTCTAGTGCCTCTAGGCGATCATCGATTGTCACTAGGCTATCGCCCGAGCACGTGCTCAGTGAATATAACCACTCAACAATCGCTCACCGCAGTCGGGTTGCGCGTCAGGCTGGAACTGCGTGAACAGGCTCTGCATCCAGAAGGCGTCGCAGCGGCACGTGCGCGTCGCTTGCTCGCACACGCCACGCCCGGAGCACGTGCTCAGACAGCGCAGCGAGCGCACGCGCCGTGCTCCGGCGCTTATGGCTGCCGCACGGGCCAGAGTTAGTGCCTCGATACCATCCACTGGTACACCCTGAAGGAACAAAAAACTTAGCGTTATTGTTATACTGCCAAAACACAATCGAATACCATTAACCATTTGCCTCATTTTGTAATTTTAGTGATTTTAGTATCTTTCAAACCCGCAATGTATAGCGCGTAAAACTCGGATCAATGCCGTCAATGCATACGACGCGGCATTGACTCCGAGCGGCCTACTTACGCAACGTTTGTTGACCTCTGGCGTCAGTCAGATGTTTTATTTGCAATATATCGTGAACTTTTACAAAATATAGGATTTCTTTGTGAAATCGCGTTTTGTTTGTGATGTGTGAATGATTAGCATATTGGTTGTGATTAGATGACTTGATGACACTTCTAGCACACGAGTAGATATCCCTACAGAGGGGAAGCTTCCTAATACCGTTCATTTATAGGGTTGTCACCGGTAGCGTTTCTTTCATAGAACCCAGAAAGCCGGGCATGCTAGTCGGAACTCATACTAATCAATAATATCACACTATAAAAATTAATAAATATTCCATGAAGTTTGAATTCCGCGCGTCTTGGAATTAGTCAGATTTGCCGAAGGTCATTGCGCCCACCGGCAGGCGAACGCAGCGCTCGGCCGGGTCCGGCGTCGCCCGTCGCCGCTAGCCTGCCTGCGAGTTGCGAGTTTCCATCTCGCTCTAATCGAATGAATTTGTTCCTGGGTTTTTTTGTGCTCTTCTAACCTATTAGAAATGTTTGCTGTTTACGCTATATCTAAAAATAGTAGTATAGCGTTTTGTTCCCGTAAAAAAGCCAGGCTTGCAAGAATTTGCGCATGCGTGAATTTTGAGAGTGCGCGGCTATTGGTTGATTTCTCCGAGTAAATAATTACTTGTTAGTTGTTTCATGTTTGTTTTTGTGGTGGTCCGCGGTCAGGCTAATAATTTGAAAAATAATCGTAAATTTTGTACAAAATTAGTGTTGATTTAGTCAGTGTTGTTCCTTGTGACAATTTAAAGTGTGTGCAAAGATTATTGGCCGAAAACAAGGTAAAGCTTTTCACTTTTGAAGAGAAAAAACAGCTCATAACTTCATCAAAACCTACTCCTGACTTGTGTATTTCTCAAATTAGTAAAACTCATAAAAGACATAATTCATTCTGTAGCCGATGTTATTAAATCTCGAATCGAGTTCGAGATCAATACGACACAATTTGTTTCAGTTATTATTGACGAAACACCCGATGTGAACAATAGAGAGCTAACTTCGTTTTGTAGAAATATCGTTTTGATTTAGTACCTATATAAATAATAAGTATTTTTAGGATACCGTACTTAAAAAGGAATAAGGAACCCTTATGGCATCACTTTGTTGTCTGTCTGTCTGTCCGTCGTGTTTGTCAAGAAAACCTATAGGGGTAGTTCCCGTTGACCTAGAATCATGAAATTTGTTAGGTAGGTAGGTCTTGTAGCACAAGTAAAGGAATAAATACGAAAACCTTGAAGTTATGGGTACATCACAAAAAAAATGTGCAAAATGTCGAAAAAATACGACTGTATTACGGAACCCTCAGTGCACGAGTCTGACCTCTCAAGCAATCGGTTTTTTTCAAAGCCACCGTGTATGCCATTGCTGACATGTCTGTTCATTCCGTCTAGGAGTAGTATGCCTTCTGTGTGCTTTGTAGAACTCGCCAAGACTACATATTATGTAAAAGAAGACAGAAGGATAGGATGGATGGGTCATGGGCTTACGCTGGGAATGCAGTCAGTTAGTGGTCTCGGCACGCGCCTGGTTGTCACACAAGTGAAAAATTAAAAGAAAACAAATACTATACATATAAGTCCCGCAAATTGACATGACAGATATAACAGACAGACTGACAGACAGACAGACAAGACTATAAATATCACTAAGTCTAATTTTTTTAATACAATTTTCGCTATTTAAAATGCAAACTCTCGAAAACACGCGCACGATCCACAGCCGTGCCACAACACCACCACCCGGCACCCACCACCCACCACCCACGACTGAGCCGGACTTTCCCACCGGCGGCGTAGCGTCCGTGACATGCTATGTGTGCGTGAGGGGTGCTATGAGTGAGTATACCTACAGCAAACCGCTTGTATGAAGCTTCCTCTCTGGTCCTACTCTGTGCTTCTAGGCCACAGACTTACTATTATATTACCTAAAACAATAAATTGATTAAATAAATTCTAGAGAAATCTAGAGTATTTACCTTCTCAGACAAAAAGAAGATAATAAGCGAATTTCCAGTATCAACTTCCCCTCTTATTTCCGTCACGTTCACCGACATACCGTCCTTCAGAAGCAAAGTAATTTTTTGGACCAAAGAATCCAACTGGCTCTTTGTGAAAGTAGCGATAGGGATGTTGAGGGTCATCTCCAAGAGTTTCATCTCTAAAGGGTCAGGCTTAACTTGAACGCTGACCGTGTCTCGGTTGGACTCGCCCTGGTCGTCGGTTACTGTTAGCTCGAATACGTAACGACCCGCTTCTATATTTGTTAGCTGAAAAAAATCAAACATGAAAAGGTTATTATGACAATAAAGTCTATGCTCGGCACATACAGCTTTAGGAACCACGGCTTTAGGAACTGCTGATGGTGAAATAATATCATCATCAGCAGTTTGGAGTGTTTTACCCTGCATCATCAGGGTTGAGGAATTGGGACTTGGGAGTTCAATCATGAAGTATCTTGGTATTCAGTTCCTGAATTCTCGTAACTTAGACGGTCAGTAACCCTGCAGCATCCGGATTAAGGCATTAGATGGTAAGACAAAAAAAATTCAAATCGATGTTCAGAAATCTTGGAGAAATCGGTGTGCCTACAATATCAAAAATATTAGTGGCATAAGTGTACATTCGTATAAGTACATAAGAATGATACCTAAAGTGTATTATATACTAAAACCTCACTGAAAGATTTAGAAGATTATGATGATGATGAGAATGTACCAGCAAAAGTGAATAAAGAAAAACAAATTATTACCATGAGGACGGGATGTGTATCCGAGTGCAATATAACGGTTCCCGCGGCCAAGCCCGAGCCCGAGCGCGTCCATTTCCACGACACGATGCGGAAATCGTCAGACGACTTCGACCCGTTCAAGATGAGAACTGGCAACGGCAGGTTCAGTATTTGATCACCGCCTCCGTCGGCTTTTGGCGGGCTGTTTTTGTCTGTTAATTAGAAAATCTTTTTATATGAACAAGTCTTAATTAGAGAGCTTTACTGGTAACGCCACTATGGCGTCTGCGTAAAGTACAGAAATCCTTTGTGGGGCTAAGGATTTGCTTTTATAAGTAATATGGTTCCAAAAGAATTTTAAGATTTGCCTTAACAGAAATTTAAACATCGCAAAAGTACACTTATTAAGTCGAGGCTATTTATAGACAAAGTTGTGTGGAAGCCGGTGGAGCTTTCAGTTGCTCACAGGATGGTTAGTTGTTTTGTTACATATTGTAAATGTAACTTTACGATTTGAAAAGAGCAACTGCTCAGTTTATTGCCGGCTCTTCTAAGTCGAATTTTCATTCCGAACAGACCTAGCACAAGAGACACTATAGTTCGCGACAGCTCGAGATGGCAATCGGGGTATGACTTATGAGGCGGCAGGACGCCCCGAAGTTAAGTCTGGTTAGCGCGGGGGCTGTGCGGAGCGTTCCTTCTCCGTTTGCCATTTCGATTTGTCGCGTACTAAGTTGTTCTACATAAAAAAAATTGATTTCATTTAAAAATAATAAAACCTACACCCCCGTAGTAGGGTCGATATGTAAATCGGTTTCAATATTTAATTTTATAAACTTTAACGCGTGGCAACCCTCACCCTTAACCGATTTTGCTTAAAGGTGAACTTTCAAGTCGCGCTTATGTGACGCCAGTGGCGCCGCGATAGAGCGCCAGATTAATGTACTGTGGAGTAGTGCCATTCCAGCGCAGCTACACTGACCCATGACTGACGGCGTCAGTGCATGCAGTCATAGTTCACGACAGTTAGGGAATTTTTCCTCGATTTACGTCACCCATAGCCTAATATTTGACGTACCGAGAGAAAATAAAGATTTTTTCATTTTCATTTTCACCACCGATTCAGGCTCAACTCTACTCATTCTGATGCAGTGCAGTCACAAAACATGCATATCCCATAAAACACCTCCAAATCACACAATAAAAACCTCTACATGAATGTGTGTGAGAATTTTTCCGACCTCACTGCTATATTTACATATGTTTACAGGTTAAATATAAAAATTTGCATGATTATGATTTACATGTATGATGTAACATATAAATTAGTACAAAAGTAATATTTAACACGAAAGGAGGACCCAAAAAGTATAAACACACTTAACAGTTAATCAATTTGTACAAGTAGCTAAGTTTATAATGTAAATAATGGGGCCGATTCTCTTGTACACAATCTCTAAACTAAACTAAATTAGCAGGTCTAAATCTAGTGCCATCCTTTTCCGCAAGCAACATTATGAAGGGGATAGCAATAGATTTAGGCGTGACATTTTAGTTTAGTTTAGAGATTGTGTACAATGGAATCAGCCACATTGTCAAGTTTATAAAGTTTAAATGTAAAGAGATGATGCCCGCGTGTCGTCCGCTTGAATTTATGTTTTTAAAAACCATTCACTATGCACTCAATTCGTACGACCAATATTCATACGATTAAAATTCGCATTTGCCTGGTGGGAGGCTTCGGCCGTGGCTAGTAACCACCCTACCGGCAAAGCCGTGTCGCCAAGCGATTTAGCGTTCCGGTACGATGCCGTGTAGCAACCAAAAGGGCATGGGATTATTAAAAACTGCCATACTCCAGGTTAGCCCGCTTCCATCTTAGACTGCATCCTCACTTATCACCAGGTGAGATTGCAGTCAAGGGCAAACTTGTATCTGAATTAAAAAAAGCCAATGTGCAGTTAACCTTTAACACAGTTTATACACAAGTGACGAGAGGCGAAACGCCAGGAATGGGACATCTCGTAATTCTATAGATCTATCGTTAGTTGGCGTTTATGTTATAGGCTGCCAAGTGTCAATGTAGGTATTAGAGTGCCACTAACTTATCTGTTCAGATGACAGCGTCGTTGGTGGAGAATTTGGTATTGCTATCTTTAAGAGATTCACCAAGAAAAAATGGAATTAAAATGCTTTCAACATAGCGAAGATTCAATATAGCTTAATTATATTGCAATACTAGCTGATGACCACGATCTTCCATTTGGATTTTGAGATGGAGGCGCGGCTGACGCGGCTCTATAGTTCTAATTCTGCCCACCTGAAGAGATAAGTGGGTGGTACCAACATACACGTGTCAGAACCACGTTTTCAACACTCGCCACCTCTGTTTGAACTGTGCCGAAAGCTTTTATGTACACTTACTCTGTGTAACAGTGATGGTAACATTATCTGAGGCGGTGTTCCCATTATCGTCCAGCACCGTGAGCGAGAACACGTATTGGCCTTTAGTGAGTGCGGTCGCGTTCGCCGTCGACTCGTTAAAGTTCACTATGTTAGAGTTAGTGGGCCCCGAGAGACAGCGCCACGTGTACGCCACGATCCTGTGGTCGTCATGCGACGCCGAGCCGTTCAGGGTGATCCAAGTTTGAGGGAGGGATATGAACTGCAAATATACACACACACCCGTGACGTTACCTGCATGCTCTTGATATGTCAGTGCTCCTAGTAAGTGTTTTCATAGTTTTCAATGCCTACAGTAGACAGGTCGGGGTATGAGGTGGGAGGACGCACCGCAGTCACAATCCCGCCGCGCAATCCCGCACCGGGTTAGCGCGGGGACTGTGCAGGTATGTGGGGCGTCTCCACCCCGATCGACGTTTCGACCTGCCGCGTACTATAGTTTCTCTACAGCCAAAGTCCCTAGCAAATAATTTCTCAAATACTCAATACAGCTTATTTTGTAATCGAATGAAAAAAGAATAATTATGTGATATTTCAATCAGTATAACCAGAGTACAAAATAGGCTTCAAACAAGGTTCTTATGTATCATTTTACATTGACGGCATAGCATCAGTGATGTGCAAAAAATTATGAAAACTGTTGATTTTTGAGATGTGAAAACTCATACTAGGGAACGTACATATTATGATGGATTAATATAAGTAGGTAGATATGGAAATATGTATTTTATATAATACTATTCAAACGCTTAAAAGGCGCGGTTTTGCTTTTTCGCCTAACTTTACTTATATTTATTTACATTTTTGTGAGCGAAATTAGCGGATATTATTAGGACATGCATGTTAGCATTACAAGGTTATAAGTCGGTAGTTGAAAACATGTTTTTTACATGCAATAGTAACTCTACAATAATAAATAATTTATTAGACAGTTTGATGGAAGATAGTTTTGATAATATTACGTGAAGAGTATAATTTATTGGTGTTAGCATCATAAATTATCTTACAATAATGAAAAATGAGAATTTACACCCATTACAAGTTACCGCAGCACCAATCACTTAATTCATGCTGTTAAAAATTACTAACTGAGCTATCAGTTAGTAATTATGTAGTTTGTGTTACCATGGTGTAACCTTTAACACGAACGTGAACACGCCTTCCGATAGTAAGTAAGAAAATTTGATTGTGATACCGCGTCTGGGCCGGCGGCGTCACCTTCAACACGAACGTGAACACGCCTTCCGATAGTAAGTAAGAAAAGTTGATTGTGATACCGCGTCTGGGCCGGCGGCGTCACCTTCAACACGAACTTGAACACGTCTTCCGATAGTAAGTAAGAAAAGTTGATTGTGATACCGCGTCTGGGCCGGCGGCATCACCTTCAACGCGAACTTGAACACGTCTTCCGATAGTAAGTAAGAAAAGTTGATTGTGATACCGCGTCTGGGCCGGCGGCGTCACCTTCAACACGAACTTGAACACGTCTTCCGATAGTAAGTAAGAAAAGTTGATTGTGATACCGCGTCTGGGCCGGCGGCATCACCTTCAACACGAACTTGAACACGTCTTCCGATAGTAAGTAAGAAAAGTTGATTGTGATACCGCGTCTGGGCCGGCGGCGTCACCTTCAACACGAACGTGAACACGCCTTCCGATAGTAAGTAAGAAAAGTTGATTGTGATACCGCGTCTGGGCCGGCGGCGTCACCTTCAACACGAACTTGAACACGTCTTCCGATAGTAAGTAAGAAAAGTTGATTGTGATACCGCGTCTGGGCCGGCGGCATCACCTTCAACGCGAACTTGAACACGTCTTCCGATAGTAAGTAAGAAAAGTTGATTGTGATACCGCGTCTGGGCCGGCGGCGTCACCTTCAACACGAACTTGAACACGTCTTCCGATAGTAAGTAAGAAAAGTTGATTGTGATACCGCGTCTGGGCCGGCGGCGTCACCTTCAACACGAACTTGAACACGTCTTCCGATAGTAAGTAAGAAAAGTTGATTGTGATACCGCGTCTGGGCCGGCGGCGTCACCTTCAACACGAACGTGAACACGCCTTCCGATAGTAAGTAAGAAGAGTTGATTGTGATACCGCGTCTGGGCCGGCGGCGTCACCTTCAACACGAACTTGAACACGTCTTCCGATAGTAAGTAAGAAAAGTTGATTGTGATACCGCGTCTGGGCCGGCGGCGTCACCTTCAACACGAACTTGAACACGTCTTCCGATAGTAAGTAAGAAAAGTTGATTGTGATACCGCGTCTGGGCCGGCGGAGTCACCTTCAACACGAACTTGAACACGTCTTCCGATAGTAAGTAAGAAAAGTTGATTGTGATACCGCGTCTGGGCCGGCGGCGTCACCTTCAACACGAACTTGAACACGTCTTCCGATAGTAAGTAAGAAGTGTAGTTTAAGTTACCGCGGTGCAACCTTTAACCCGAACGTGAACTCGCTTGTCGATAGTAAGTAAGAAGCGTATAGTTGTGTTACCGCGTCCGGACTGACAGCACCTTCAGCACGAAAGTGAACACGCCCTTTCATAGTAAGTAAGAAGTGTAGTTTGTGTTACCGCATCAGGCCCTGCGTCGGCGACGGGCGGCGTGTTGGTGGGCGGCTTGACGAACACGTGCACGTCCGCGCTCGACGTCTGCCCCGACGAGTCCGTCACCTTCAGCACGAACGTGTACACGCCCTCCGATAGGTTAGATAACTAGAACAAGTCGGTATTTAAGTTTTAACACCAAGTAAGCCAAAATTAGTCGCTTTACAGGGACAAAACTTGCTTGGAAGGAATGTATGTATGTACTATGTATGTATGTGTGTATGTATGTAGTATGTATGTATGTTTGTATCTATGTGTGTTCCACGGTAGCGGCTAAACTACTGGACCGATATCGATGAATGAAGTGTCAATTGAATTGTTGTTAAGGTCCGGGTGACATAGTTTACATTTTATATGGATGAAATCGATTCGACAGATGTTACATCCAAAACAGTGGGGATCTTTAATTTTTTTTTGCTATTTTATCGAGTGGGGTGTCAAATGAAAGAGGAAAAATACTGAGTTCATAAATATAAAATAGTATATTAATAAAATATACAAAGCGACAGAAATCCAATTTTACTATATTTCAGTGTTTATGAAGACGATCGTAGTCGGGTTTTAGTTTTCAATTTTTTTTGTTTTTTTTGGAGTTTCTGTTGGACGTTTTCTATTGTCTCTGACTGGCTGAAATGACGTCTCTCGATTCTCTAGCGAATGGCTTCAAAATGTTAAAACCGCCAAAAAATTACTTCACTGGTTATTTCATTTCCTATTTGATCACACAAAGAAACTCCGACCTTTCTTATGAGGCCCATAGCGACCATGTCTCGGATTCATATGCCATCATTAACAACGCGCACTGTTCGAAGACTTTGGAGTTTGGAAGAGTATTTAAAAAGTGTACATTTGTGATAAGAACACAAACGAAATGAGGAAAAGTTACCTGCAAGTATGGAGAATGTGTGTTTTGCATGTCCACAGCTTTGTTCTCGTCCTCCGTAGATTTAGTCCACTCCCATGAGGTAATTTCATGGTCATCCGTTGACAAACTCCCGTTCAGGGTTAAGTTATTGTTTGGCAAATATATTATTACATCTTGACCTATATAAGAGATACAGAAATTATTCATGTTTAATTTTCATATAAGCGCCGACCGAATTAAGAGTACATTTGCGAAAAAACAAATAAAAGAAGTATTTCAGCTGCCGCTTATTACGACATAAATTGTTAGGAACGAATTTCTCAGTATTGGAAATTCGCTAAAGAGATATGGATGACGACATTTCCATTGCTGAAAAATCACGTTTTTTTGCGGATTTTTTAAAAGATGAATATCGAGCAAATGAGCAGGCGGGTCACCTGATGATTACCGCCGCCAATGAACATTTGCAGTGCCAGAGGAACCGCCAATGCGTTCGTATGCTCGTTTGCTCGCTATTTTTAAACGAATTTTGTGCTTGTGTATTCTTAGTTAACTTGAAAATAGTTACCTGCATTGGCTTCAGGCGGATAGTCTGTGTGGTTCAACACAGTTATATTGGCGGAGGTGGAGTTTTTCACATGGTCAGAGTCCTCAACTGTCAGTTTGAAGGTGTAGTTGCCCGGCTGCTTGAGGTCGTTCAAAACTAAAGTGGAGCCGTCTTGCAAGGGCGGCTGGTAGCCGATAGGTCCAGCTGTTAGTTCCCAATGCCAGGATATTATAGCGTCGTCATCCTTAATTAGAACCAAAAAGAAATTGAATAAACGGTAATAACTGAAAAAAATTATAATTTGGGATATTGTAATCTAATCCATCAATACCCTTATTATAAATGCGAAAGTGTGTTCGTTTGTTGGTTTGTCCTTCAATCACGTCGCAACGGTGCAACGGATCGACGTGATTTTTTGCATGGGTATACCGTATAGATAAAGACCTGGAGAGTGACATTTTATCTCAAAAAATCAAAGAGTTCCCACGGGATTTTAAAAAACCGAAATCCACGTGGACGAAGTCGCAGGCATCAATAATTTGAGATATAGTTTGTCTGTCTGGTAAGAGTATCAGGAGTAGGATAATTGTAGGGTTTATCTTAGTTTTAAATCACAAGTATTAAAGAAGTTTTCACTTCAAAATATAGTTTACCTTGCTGGCACTGCCGTCCAAAACAGCTCCAGAGTTGGGCAACTTCACAGTTTGCGACTGTGGAGTGATAACCACCAATGGCGGCGTGTTGACGCGCTTGGGGGGCAGCACTGTCACGTTCGCGAAACCCTCGCCGTAATAGTTTGTACTGTTCACTGTCACTTTAAACCTGTATTGACCTTCCGTGAGATCTTTCAAGGTTACTGTTCCGTCGTTTTGGATCATGTTGCCTGAAAATATTTATAGCACTAATAATAGCGTGACGCACTTGCTGCCAGAGTGCACGAGCGTGGCAGAACAACGCGCGCGATTTTTGAGATTCTCAACCTCAATCCATGAAGCCCTTGGCAACCTGGGCAGTCTACTCGGTTTCTGGAGCGAGCTTGGATGGCTGGCCGCTGGAGAGAAGACTTCGACGAGGGGCAATGCACGCACAACAGACGGACACCAGCCCAGTGAGAAGAAAGAAAGAATAGCGTGATCAAAACCATTTTTACGCCGTGCAAAAATGAACTTCTTAGGTCATGTTATAAATAGATGATACTCGCGACTTCACGTAGATTTGTGTTTTAAAAATTCCGTGGCAACTCTTTTATTTTCTACCATAAAAGGGAAGCCTATGTTTTTCACGGGATGCAAGCTTTTTGTGAACCGAAAGTCAAAACATGGATGGGACGAGAAAAGCTTGTAGAGAGACAGACACACTTATGCATTTACGAATTTAAAAAAACAATTTAAATTAAAAAATAAAATTGTTAAAACCTGTAAATCCCCCTTTGGGTTGGTCAACAAGCGTCCATATATAGTTGTAGTGACTCATAGTTGATTTCTCATCAGGAATAGTATATGCAGCTAAAGTAACTTCGTTTTCTGGAAGTTGTACCTGTAAATTGAAAACAGTTATTATACAGGGTGTCCCAAGTGTCCCATCTCCTAAACTACTAAAAATCGCGGAACATACATGGGGGTGATTTAGGTAGCCCTAGTGTTGTTCTACCTCTGGACAACCGCTTGACACTACTTCTTGGGACACCCTGTATATTACACTTTTTAATGTATAATACAGTACCCTTATTATAAATGCGAAAGTGTGTGTGTTTGTTTGTTGGTTTGTCATTCAATCACGTCGGAACGGAGCAACGGATTGACCTGATTTTTGCATGGGTATAGTCAAAGACCTGGAGAGTGACATAGGCTTTTTATCCCGCAAAACCAAAGAGTTCCCACGGGATTGTTAAAAACCTATATCCACGCGGAAGAAGTCGCGGGCGTCAGCTAGTGTCTGAAATAAAGTAAAAAATCATGCAAGCTATCTCTGTATCAAATAGATGACGCACGTTACTTCGTCCATTTAGGTTTCAGAAAAATCATGTAAGAACTCTTTGATTTTCTGGGGCAAAAGAAGCCTTTGTCCATCCCCGGAATGCAAGCTATCTCTGCACCAAACATCAAAATCGGTTATGGTATCAAAATGGATGGGCCGTACAAAGGTAGCAGACACAGAGACACACTTTTTATAATATGTATGGAAGTTTATATGGATTTCATTCACTTAAAAACTATGACAGTAAATGCAGTTCATTTGAAAAATAAAATGCCTGTCTTAAGAACTTTTACTTACTTGTTTAGATAATATAGATACAGTTAAATTCTGATGAGGTGTCGGTTTGTCCATCTTTAGATCATCAGATTTCATGTCAGATATTAAAGCCTCACTTTTCTTCATTGATTCAATAGGCTCTGTAGGTCCTTTGTGGCCTGAAAATGGCCTGTGTGGTGGAACACAGGCTCCTTGAGTATTGTCTACTGTTCCCAGGATGCACTTGCAAATACCATTGCGCGTTTTAAGACCTAACGGTATACACTCAGCATTGTATGGGCAGTCGTCAGCTCCCACTTCACAAGCTATTTTTTCTAAAAACCTAGAAGTCAACATCATTTCATTGTCTGTGCTGTCAGTATATTTGTCAAAGTTCTGCTGCTCCTCCTCTTCCATATTGGGTAAGTTGTTGATAAAATGAGTCAAAAAATTTGTATCTTCATCATCAGGGATATCATTACGACGATTGGAATATGAATAAATTGGCTCTTCTTCTGGTGAATAGTTATTATTGACTTCTCTAAAGTTTGACTGATCTAAGATGTCTGACCAGTTTTCTGCAAAAAATATATCAATTTGTTTTATACATAAAAAGTTATTTATCTTAAATCATCTACATAATATGAAATTGTACACAGAGCAGATTTAAAGTTACTACAATTAAGTGGAATGTCTAAAAAGCTTTATTTTAAACTATATGCAGTAGTGCGGTAGGGCCAGGGCAAACAGCCAGCCAACTGGAGTGATCTTTTTGATAACTATCTCAACTCAGCCTTACGGTGCATCCACACAGCAGTTATCTTTTGTGGAGCAACATTGTGCAACATGGTAACATTAGGTAACAATCTGTAACTTTTGTGGCAACATATATTAACAATAAATAACTTTTTGTTGCCTGATGTTGCTAAGTAACATTTGGAAACGTTGCTCCACAAATGTTAACTGTGGTGTGGATGCACCGTTATACATCAATTTTTTTTAATTAGGTACCATAAAAAAATTTTTGAACCAGAATGCAATACTTAGGTAACATGTTAAACTATGCAGTTTAAAATTTTAATTGGATTTCCAAAAATATCCATATAAATAGCAATAATTGGTTAAAATATTGTTAGCATGCGTGGTAGCATAGGTTTACAATACAAATTATGATAAAATTTTGTACTCAAACAAAAATTACAGCATTATAGTTTAGGTACTCTATTTCTTTGTTCTACTTGATTTTTGTTTTCTTAACATAATGGAGAAGTAAACAAAATACAACAATAATAATGAAACTCACCATTTGACAAGACCGGCTTAACAAGTATCATAGACACATGGGTATCCCATTTCCTGCCCCCTACTCTTGGCAATGGGAGACACAGCTCATCACTCACACACTCAACGTGGAAGCATCTAGACTCTACGATGAACACAATGTTGCAAGCTTCGGCCAAGCAGCAGGCCATCACACATTGTCTTAAGCCTTTAAGGTCTGTCTTCTCTGTATAGTTACCCGCTGTTAAATTACCTGGATAGACATTAAAAAAAATCCTTAAGAGATATTTATATAACTACTGTAATTTTACTCATCCCTGGTTCATATAAAATGTAAATACTTAAATTTTGAAGACTTAATGGCCATGTCTTCCTCCATATGGGTACATAGTAGAGATAGGCCGTTGGGCCTCGTTTATTACTGTCGGTAATCAGCATACTCGGCAATTTTTTTAAATACTCGTTAAAACTCGTTATTGAAAACAAAAACAATCAGGTTTCTAGTATTTCTACCTACAGTACGCAGCCGAAAGTGATGTACATCAGCCTTTAGAATGAAATTTCCGCTCACTCCTATCACTCATTATATACGACGTTTTGTCAGTCTCAACGACAGAGACAGTGCTCTACAAATTTGCTATCTCCGTCGAAAGTTCGGTATACATTATTTTACATCATTTTAGTCAGGGGTCAAAATAAATTACCTGTCTATGGTAGATCTGAACTTAGAACTCGCACACAGAATGTGAGGTCCAGGGCGAACCACTAGTTTAAAGCTATGTAGGTATATAGTAAATAGTACAAAAGCAAGTGTGAGATGAAAATCACTAAATTGTTTCAATTATCCTGGGGCATAGAACTGAATCAATTTTAATATTATAGAACAAATATTTTATTGACCTGTGTATATTAGTACAGTTGTACCCCTATCATAACAGTTTATATAAAGGAGTCAAATATCCACAACATAAATGAATACTTACCTACTGGCATATGGTTGTCGAAATTTTTGGGATAAAGTTTGGGACACTTGTTATTTTCATACTTTTCATTCCAAGGTTTATTGTATAGAGATAACGTTTCATCTATATTCACTATAAGCGACAGAGCGCACAGTTTGAACACACTGTTAATCATTATTACATTAAATTCTCGATAATCACCACAATGTACAACAGAGCTTTATTCACGGCTGTAAGACTTAAATCATAATAAACGGCAAATAATCTCCACTAAAGGAAATAAAGGACAATGAATCCAAAAACTTAACGTGGGTGTACAGATAAACTGATTCAATATTATTAATTATTTATTTAAAATTTCCACAAACACAAATAGACTTATTTTATGCTTATTTACTTGTTGTGCGAAAACTGCGGCGAAAACGTAGGTACCTAGGTAGTGATTCTATATGTTATTGGTCTGTGGTGATTATGTGATTATATACTCTTTGTTGTGCGACAAATCACAGACCTCTCACCTCTATGCCTCTCACAGACAGACCCAGTAAGGATCCAAAGAGTATATAATCACTACGTTTCGTAGATAGAATAATAGGTAGATGTAAGTACTGTGTAACCACATATGAGATAGCGATAGCACGACGTAACGATGAATAACACGACAATTTATTACCATTGTTTAGTAGTCAATATTTGTATTAACCGATTAACAATATTTGTATTAAACGTTTTTTATGTGAAAACAAGTAGGTAAATAACTCATGAGAAATACAATTACGCCACGAATTCTCAAAGTTTGTTTTGCAACTTCTTGTATGTATTCTTTAAAAAAACCAGTTACACGATAAGTGACAAAAACTAGTTTAGCTGCGTCTCTGTTTATCACATTTGTAACTTTATCTGTGCTCTTTTTTTAGTGCGAATGAGAAAGCAAACGTTCCTGCATCTACCTTTATTACTCTATCTACGCTACGTTTAGAGACCGAACTTTCATTACAAAACCGAAAATGTACCTACCTATGCCTGGTGGCACTGGATTCCCTGGATTGGATGCTTCAACACCAACACTGCAAGGAAGACAATACTGCCAATATAACCAAACAAGCAGCTGAAAAAAGCTAGGCTAAAGTACTGTATAACCGCGACTGAGATAGCGATAGCCCGACGTAACGATGAATAACACGACAATTACCATTGTTTAGTAGTCAATATTTGTATTAACCGATCAACAACATTAATAATTGTATTAAACGTTTTTTTATGTGAAGACAAGTAACGTAATAACTAATGAGAAATACAATGATGCCACGAATTCTCAATGTTTGTTTTGCAACTAAAGTTGTATTCCTTGAAAAAAATCAGTTACACGGTAAGGGACAAAAATAGGTTAGCTGCGTCTCTGTTTATCACAATAGTAACTTTATCTCTGCTCTCTTTTTAGTGTGAATGAGAAAGCAAACGTTCAGACGATATAAATCTAAGCTTAAGAAGTATCAGGTGCAGGTGCATCTCAAGTTTTCAGTCCTTCATGGTTCGCCACATAATACATATATTTGGCACATCAGCACCAAGTGTGGATAACATGTTTGTTGTTCGCTCACATAACAAATATTTGGACGAATACAGCGTCACCGCATAACAAATAACACATAACGAAGTGTGGTTCGAGCATGAGAATTCGTGGCGTAATTGTATTTCTCATGAGTTATTTACTTGTTTTCACATAAAAAACGTTTAATACAAATATTGTTGATCGGTTAATACAAATATTGACTACTATGCTATCGCTATCTCATACGCGGTTATACAGTACTTACATCTACCTATGATTGAATCTATCTACGATTTTGAACTTGCTTCTTGCTTTGCTTAGCCACAGAGTAGGTACATTATATATACTTGAAGTTTGAACACTTGAAGATATGTTATTGGTCTGTGCTTGAAGATAGACCCTCTTAAGGTGACGCTGGATGCACGTCCGAACTGCTCGGCCCACGTGGGTAACCTGTATGCTATTTCACCTAACATTGTGATAGAAAGAAATAGACTCAGTGATGAGCAGTGTAGCGAGTGCATGCGCTCACACTAGCGTCCGGATATATTGATGATGGCACACAGATAGTTGGACAGATGTCACCGATGAATTTTTGTAAATATATGATTTATGAAGGAACTACTTATTTCAATTATTATTGTATAAGATTTTATGGAAGAGCGGGGTCGCCTGCCACGAGTACTCGTAGCAATACTAAAACAGTTACTGGGATGGTCCCAATTACTACGCACTATGTGAAATTGTTTTACCTACTGAAATAAATATTTTTTAATTTTTTTTTGAATGATAATGATTACCTACTTATCTTTTGATGAATACTATAAAATCTCACTTACATACATACCTATTAGGTAACTACTGCCTCAGCGTGTATAAACAACTCGTATATATTATAGAAATCCATACTTCTATGAAGTGTCTGTCTGTAATTTCGAAATAACTACCGCAAGCTCATAATATTGTTATTTGAACTGTACCATAACAGCTGAATCAAACGTTTTTAAAAACTGTCTGTCTGTCTGTCTGTTTGAACGGGCTAATCTTCGGAACGGCAGAACCTATTTTGACGGGACTTTTACAGACAAGTAGAGGATTAACAAAGGATACTTTTTTAACCGACTTTTAAAAAAGGAGTTGTGTTTTTCTACCTATGTACACAGAAATCTCCGAGATTTCTGAACCGATTTGCGTATTTTTTTAATTGATAAAGAAACTTTGCAACATTGTCCTATATAAAATGTCATTTTATATAGGACACACAGGATTTCAACTCCTCAATCCTGATGCTGCAGGGGACATGACCACCAAAACTTATGGGATTTTGAAACTGTCGGTTATAAATTGATATTGGAGGTAGGTACCTATATCTACCAAGTAAAGACTTTATCATTGAACTCGAAGACCCACTTCTCGACCCTGATGCTGTACCTAAGGAATTGCATTGCTAAATCGTGGTGATCCCACGGAATTTTAAATGAATCATCGCCCACGCCCGTTCGGTACCCTCATTCCGCACATTGTTTTGATTAGTCAGTCCACCAATCACAACAAAGCATTCTCCCCTGTCCCCCGCCAACATTTTACGATTTTGTTTTCATGTAAAACCTTGTATATGCGTACTCTAGGAGTTGAATTCTCTGTGCTGGCGGATTACCTATTAGGAACACATGATTACACATTCGTTTGTCTGTGAAAATAACTTTTGTTGCCTACACTTATCTATTAGTAGCGACTAAAAACTATATATACTATCTACTTGTGTATACAAAAGTCAAAATAAATTCCACTTTGATCTCAAAAATGAAAATTTTATTTTTATAAGTAGGAAGTAGGTACAATTCAATTTCCCTCTAAAGCCCACTACACACATAAACACAATATGTATCATTTTCTGTTTCAACAGTCACATTAGATGTATCATTCGACGCAGAACTATTGAAGCTCTCCATTTCATTTCTGGAATTAATAAACATACAATCAACATAATTATATTGTGAGTATTATCTATATAGAATGTATGCAAAAAACATAGCATAACAACTTACAAGTATGGGATGGTAGACCTTTCAATATTTAGTACAGAATTGAATGTTGCAGTATCATGTTGGATTTCAGTGGTACGTATATTGGGCATATTCATTTTATTTTCCTTGTTTTCTTCTAAAAGGAATGTCTTGAGTCACTAAAATACAACATAATTCAGCATTGACAAATCTGACAACAAATAGTAAATTTCTATATTATATAAAAATGAATCGCTGAATGTGTTGCTGATCGCAAATCTCGAGAACAGCTGCACCGATTTCGCTAATTCTTTTTGATAATATTCCTTGAAGTACGGGGATGGTTCTTATGGAGAGAATTTTTTTAAAAAAGTCCTGAAAAAGAATCGACTGTAGGCGGTGCGAAGTTCGTCGGGGCAGCTAGTAACATAATAATTATATTATCCTAATCCTAATCTAAATATTTAAAAGAAAAAGGTGACTGACTGACTGACTGACTGACTGACTGACTGACTGACTGACTGACTGACTGACTGACTGACTGATCTATCAACGCACAGCTCAAAATACTGGACGGATCGTGCTGAAATTTGGCATGCAGATAGCTATTATGACGCAGGCATCCACTAAGAAGGGATTTTTGAAAATTCAACTCTGGAGGGGGTGAAATAGGGGTTCGAAATTTTGTGTAGCCCACGCGGACGAAGTCGCGAGCATAAGCTAGTCTATAATATAAAAATGAATCACTAAATGTCATCGCAAATCTCGAGAACAGCTGAACCGATTTCGCTAATTCTTTTTTTAAATTAGGTATTCCTTGAAGTACGAGGATGGTTCTTACCGAGAGAAAAATTTAAAAAATTTGAATCGACTGTTAGGCCGTAGGCGGAACGAAGTTACTTAAAAGAACGGTTTTCCTATCTTGGTGAGAACCATCAGTTCTCCCTCCGCTCCAGCACCGACAATAAGCTTATGACTCCACACAGCCGCACGGTATACTATGGTAACTCTTTTACCACTAACAGTGTCAAGCTCTGGAATTCTCTCCCAGCTGAAATACGTCAGGCGAAATCCTTAAACACCTTCAAAAATCGTTTGAAGAACTATTATTTATCTATGTAAACAGAATTATGTAGTATATTATAGAGATATGTATATGGGTATATATAATTATATTTATTTGTGTATTATTTGAATGTACTGTGTATGTAGTCTAATTAATAATAATAACTAGGGCCATTTTCGGCTGCCGCACCAACCCGTGCTTTCGTGATTCCTTTCGTCAAAGGTTGCCTGGAAGAGATCGCTTTAGCGATAAGGCCGCCTTTGCATGCTACATCTATTAGAATAAGATCCTGTATTGTGTTTTTTCAATGTTTACTTTGTGTTGTGTGCAATAAAGTGTCAATAAAAGTGTCAATAAAGTTCGCCAGGGCAGCTAGTGGAATTATAAATGTGAAAGTGTAGATGTTTGGATGTTTGTTACTCAATCACGCAAAAAAGGCTGAACGGATTTGAATGAAATTTAGAATTCTTAACTGGATTAACACATAGGCTACTTTTTATCCCGGAAAATCAAAGAGTTCCCGCGGGATTTTGAAAAATGTGAAATCCACGCGGACGAAGTCGCGGGCATTAGCTAGTATCTAAATAATATCAACTTACAAACACAGTGTCAAATTTTCAGAAGCTGGCTCTAAATGGTACGGTGTGATAGCATCATAATCTAATTCAATTCGATTTTTTGCTTTGTCGTTTCCTTGTCAAAGAAAATCCTGTGATCCACTAAAATAGAAGTATAATATATAAGTATTTATTGAAAATAAATAAATGTCATCATCAAATTCACCATCCTGGAGAACCTTGAAAACGACACTCGCGTCTATTTTTTATAAAAAGTGCTGGCCCGCCATCTTAGATTAAAAAATTAATGTCATTATCAAAACCAGCATCCTGGAAACCCTGAAAACGACACCCATTTCTATTTTTTGTGAAAAGTGCATGTCTGCTATTTTGGATTTGAAAATAAATGTCATTATCAAATTCAGCATCCCGGAAAAGTACATATTCAGTCAAATAAAATTCCCCTCGAGTCACATTGTTACTCACGTCGGGTGTGACTCACAGGAATAACCCCGAAAAAGTAATGGCATTATCATCACAAGATAATATTATGGTTTGGAAAGATTCTGATGAATTTTAATAGATCTCCTCTTTGCAAGGGATTTGCTTTTGCGAGTCTAAACCGTTTCTTTTTCCTCTTCCGCCAATCCATTTTTGTTTCTGTTACATGAAAACTCAAGTATATAATTAAATTGTCTAAGCACACAATATGACCTACATACTTATATTTGAAATGAAATGAAATGAAATGAAATGAAATGAAAATCTTTTTGAAAATGTATTTGTGTATTTGTAACTAGATGATACACGCGACTTCGTCCGCGAGGATATAGTGGTTTTTTGATCCCGCGAGAACTCTTTCAAAAGCGATCACTATTTCAAATTTCAGCCAAATCCGTCTTGTACTTTTTGCGTGAAAGGGTAACAAACCTATACACACACACACGCAGATACAAAATTTCGCCTTTATAATATAAGTGTGATTTGACAACCCTGACTTTCGGAATTCGGATAAGTCCAAATTATATTTATTACTAGTTGATGCCCCCAACTTCGTCCGCGTGGAATTAGGTTTTTAAAAATCCCGTGGGAACTCTTTGATTTTCCGGGATAAAAAGTAGCCTATGTGTTAATTTAGGGTATACCCTAAATTAACACTTTTATCTATCTCCATTCCCAATTTCATCCAAAACCGTTCAGCCGTTTTGTGTGATTGAGTAACAAACATCCAAACATCCACACACACACATCACTACACCTATTATAAATGTGAAAGTGTGTTTGTTTGTTGGTTCGTTGGTTTGTCCTTCAATCACGTCGCAACAGAGCAACGGATCGAAGTGATTTTTTGCATGGGTATGGTTGACCTGGAGAGTGACATAGGCTACTTTTTATCCCGGAAAATCAAAGAGTTTCCACGGGATTTTTAAAAATCTAATTCCACGCGTACGAAGTCGCGGGCATCACCTCATCATCATCATGATCAACCCATCGCCGGCTCACTACAGAGCAGGGGTCTCCTCTCAGAGTGAGAAGGGTTTTGGCCATAGTCTACCACGCTGGCCATGTGCGGATTGGTAGAATTCACACACCTTTGAGAACATTATGGAGAACTCGGCATGCAGGTTTCCTCACGATGTTTTCCTTTACCGTTAAAGCAAGTGATATTTAATTAATTAAAACGCGTATAACTCCGAAAAGTTAGAGGTGCGTGCCCGGGATCGAACCCCCCGACCTCCGTTTAGAAGGCGGACGTCCTAACCACTAGGCTATCATAGCTTCACCTAGTTTATAATATTAGTAGGATATATGTAAACTACTACCACCAGCTGTCGATACGATGCATTCTAAAATAAATCGACCGACCGACCGACAGACCGACCGGCCAAGTACGAGTCAGACTCGCGCCCCGAGGTTTCCGTACTACAATAGTAAAATGTTTATCTCTAAATCTCTGTTTAGAGATAAGCATTTACAATGTAACTTAATTTATTACTACTATGTAACTAGAATTTCGGTACATATAAAAATGAATCGCTAAATGTGTTGCTGATCGCAAATCTCGAGAACAGCTGAACCGATTTCGCTAATTCTTTTTTTATAATATTCCTTGAAGTACGAATATGGTTCTTACGTAGAGAAAATTTTTAAAAAAATCCTGAAAAAGAATCGACTGTTAGGCGGTACGAAGTTCGCCGGGGCAGCTAGTGAAAAATAAAAATTAATAAATAGGTAAATAGTATTTTTTGACATTTTGCATGATAAATCAAAAACTATTTAGTATGCACTAGATGATGCCCGTAACTTCGTCCGCGTGGATTTAGGTTTTTTAAAAATCCCGTGGGAACTTTGATTTTCCGAGATCAAAAGTCAAAGTCAAATGATTTGTTCAAAATAGGTAATAAATTACTCTTTTCGATTGTCAGTTGTTGGATTTGTAAAATATAGTGGTGATAATTATTTCGTAAACGCTACGAGGGTTCCAAACGTGCCCAAGACTGAGAAGAGCCCACAGCTAACTCAGCCGGGTATTCTTTTTATTATCACCACTTTACAAAATCATAAATTAAACTTATTAGAACTATCACAAAGCCGAGCAACTCATTCCCAAGCTTGCTTATCATTTAAATAATCCTTTACAATGTAATAGGATTTTTTAATTAGTTTACGTTTTATGAAAACTTTGAACTTATGACAGTCACTTTTTTTTTAATTTATTTATGTTTTTATATACGTACAATAAATTTTCAAAAATATATTGATTATGCACTGTCATAATTTTAACTTCTCTAAATTTAGTTCTCAGCGACTCTCGTGGTCCCATACTATATATGGCTCGAACAGCCCTTTTCTGCAGCACAAAAATAGAATTTATATCAGCAGCATTACCCCATAATAATTCCGTGGTGCCATCTGAATCAGGGTTTCTACTGAAAACCAGCGCTGTATGTTTTTGTACTTGTGCAAGACAATATGCATTTATGCTGAGTAGGGACCTTTTTTTTGGGTTGTGCCACACATGACATACTTTATTCCGGCGCTTCTTCTACTTGAGGTTTTTTGACTTTATTACTCAAGTATAAGAGGCGCTGGGATAACCTAACCAGTTGGTAACTGGTAATGTGTGGTACAGCTTTAAAAAATAAACGTTTTTTCTTTTCTTTCTTTTTCTTTTCTAATAATATGCCATATGACATAATGCTGTGAAAGTAACTAAAATATACTAGTCTCGCCGTTTCTATGTCTGTCAACTGGCGAATCTTTTTTACCGCATTTGCAGCAGAACTGTCTGTTCGATAAGTTATTTATATGAGAGCCCCATTGAAGTTTCGCATCTAACGTTATTTCCAGAAAAATAGCGGTATCCACTAAATCTTATTTATCATAAAAGTAGCCTATGTTCTTCCCCGGGATGCAAGCTATTTTTGTACCAAATTTCATCAAAATTGGTTAAATGGATGAGCTGTGAAAAGCTAGCAGACAGACAGACTACGCGTACTAGTACGCGTTGCGTACTTTATTTGTAAGACGGACAGACAGACAGACAACAAACTGATCCTATAAGGGTTCCTTTTTCCTTTTGAGGTACGGAATCCTAATGATCTCTCTTTTTGCACTGCATTTAACCTGAATCCAAGAATTTCCGATCCGAAATAGTCGTAAGCAAGACTGTATCGTCACCTACCACCAGGTGAGATTGCAGTCAAGGGCTAACTTGTATCTGAATCAATATTATTATTATTATTTTATTACTTATAATAAAACTGTAACAGGTGAAATTCTGTACATTGAAGATATTTTGAAATTTTTTTTTCGAGGGCACTCTATAATCGATACTGAACCCAAAACTGAATTTTTTTTTAATTTTTGTCTGTCTGTCTGTCTGTCTGTCTGTATCACGGCCGCGCATCACGCTGAAACTACTGAATGGATTCCAATGAAACTTGGTACGATTTGACGTCATACTATGAGGATATAGGATATAGGATACTTTTTATCCCGAAATTCAGCATGGTTCCCTTAGGAGAGGGGTTGAAAGTTAAAATGTATACTGAGCTGTAATTCATTAACGCGTAGTCCGATTTCATTCATTCTTTTTTGTTAGAAACCATACATGTTAAAACTTCAAGTTCCAACTTCTCAACCATCATCATAATAATGACGGGTAGCTTTTGTACTTTTGGATTTCAATCAGCTGTTTTAGGAATAGTTGATGTTGAATTGATATTAAAGGTACGCTTAGAATAAACTATCTCTGGTTTAGGTACCAAGCAACGACTTCATAATTCAACTCGATATCCAACTCTTCAACCTGATGATGCAGGGTATTGCACTCCTAAGCCACTGTTGATTGTGAGATAATATTGTAGATGCCAAACATATATACCATTATTGAACTTTAAGTTCCAACTCTTCAATACTGATGCTGCAGGGTACTGCACTCCTATTCTATGGGTTTTAGGAACTGTTGTTGGTGAATTAATATTGTACCATTTACTATTGTACCAAACCACGACTACATGGTTGAACTCCGTTCACAAAAATCCACGCACTCCATCGAAATCCTATTCTATTCCAAACTTATTCGCCAGCGTGACAGGAGTGGAGAAGGCGGATAGGGACGTGTGAGGGGTGCAACGGATCAACGTGATTTTTTCCATCATCATCAGCCTGCGGTCGTCCACTGTTGGACATAGGCTTTCCCTAAAGAGCGCCACCACACCCGGTCCTCAGCCTTCCTCACCTAGCCACTTCCCGCCAGCCTCTGTATATCGTCGGTCCATCGTGCTGGAAGGCGTCCCACACTACGCTTACATATACCTACGCGGTCTCCACTCAAGAACTTTCCGGCTCCAACGGCCATCACCTCTACGACAGGCATGACCTGCCTTCTTTTATCCCAGAAAATAAAAGAGTTCCCACGGGCTTTTGAAAACCTACATCCACGCGGACGAAGTCGCGGGCGTCAGCTAGTAAATAAATAAAAAAGTACTATTTGTACGAAGCGTTGCGTACTTTATTTGTAAGACGGACAGACAGACAGACAGACAGACAGACAGATAGACGGACAGACAGACAGACGGACAGACCGACAGACGAACAGACGGACAGACGGACGGGCAGACGGACCGATGGACGGACCGACAGACGCATGGACGGACGGACGGACTGACGGACGGACGGACGGACGGACGGACGGACAGACGGACGGACGGACAGACGGACCGACAGACAGAGGGTTCCGTTTTTTCCTTCTGAGGTACGGAACCCTAAAAATACAAAGAAATACCACCAGGTAGGTACCTACCTACCTATATTATTATACATATACAGGTGCCTTTTTAGGGTTCCGTACTTTATAAGGAAAAAAGGGACCCTTAGGATCACTTCGTTGTCTGTCTGTCTGTCCGTCTCTCCGTCTGTGTCCGTATCTGTCACACAAACCTATAGGATACTTCCCGTTGACCCAGAATCATGAAATTTAGTAGGTACGTAGGTCTTAGAGCACAAGTAAAGGAATAAATCCGAAAACCATAGATTTGTGATTACAACTTACAAAAAAAAATTAAAGTGTGTTAATGAAAAAATAATTAGTATTTTCAATTTTCAATGTATGATAAGTATACCAAGTGGGGTATTATATGAAAGGGCTTTACTTGTGTATTCTAAAACACATTTTTATTTATTTTTATGCATAATAGTTTTTGATTTATGGAGCAAAATGTCAAAAAAATACCTGAGTACGGAACCCTTGGTGCGCAAGCAACTCGCACTTGGCCGGTTTTTTAAAATTAGATAAAATAAATAACTAAACAAAGTTACTTACCTATTGTACTAGGACCACACGAGTAGATATCCCTACTAGGACCTCAACAACAAAGTCAGGTCAATAAACCAATGAATAAAATTGGTGTCCAAATTTCAAATTCCAGAGGTCAATGTACAAAATGCAATAAGTATTTGAAGGACTTATTGACTCTGCTCTGCTCAATCTTCTACACATTTGCATAGCCACTGAATAAAAATTAATTTTATAAAATCATTACGACTTTTGTTTTTGAAAACATATTAATAACAACAGTTGTCGTCATAGAAACCACAATATTACACGCGCAGCCGCGCGCCGCTGGGCTGGCCCTTCCCTCCGCCACCCGCGCGGTGTCTAATGTTTTGGGGTGAGAAGCATGATGATTTTAGCCGAAATCTAGCGCTTGAAAAGGGTTGAACAGTAGTTTGGGAAAAGTATTTTTGAGAAAAAACTACTGAATTTAGGTTTGCAAAGTAAAGTTATTTCAACTAATGAATAAATAAACTATGTCTAATGATAATTTTTTTTAGAATTTTCCTATTCCTAATCTTATTTATTTACGCCCAAAGTTGACATAAATTTAGTGTTAAAATAGGAATCTTTTGAGGCTCGTAACTTTTAAATCAATATTTTTTTCAATGTTTTAGATATCATTGAACCTAGATAATGACGAGATAAATCGATATAATTCTTAGTTTTGTGCGTACAATATCGAATATTGTTGTATTTTCCCTCCTACGTTTGTATGAAGAAAGCACCGAACTGAGCTGCCTTAATTAACTTTTCCATTTAGGCATAATTATGCGTAAACTAAAACTAGTTAAACACGTTTCAAAAGTGAGGATATTCTTATTTGATTGTGATTAGTCTGTTTAATGTACTCGAGGCTCCATTAAAAACATTATAAACATGTCGTTTTCTGTTACTCTTCTGCAGTTTGTGGCTACTTTGGTTAGTTTGCCATTTTATTTACACAAGGAGATTAAATATAAAAGTGCCTACTAAGTTTAGTAAGCCTCCTCCTAAACAAAAATGTTCATATCTTACTGTTACTTACTTACTTAATGTTCATAATAAACTTAGTTTTAATCCACCACACAGATATTCCTATATGAGTGCCTATTTGCCTAAGACCTTTCTTGAAAAACATTTTTTTTGAAGTACTTTTTGTAAACCTGACAAGATGTTGTAATCTTTTGCTTACCTTATAAACTAAACTAGCGGCACGCTATGATGGCCGGTTTGACGTTTGTCCGCTCATGAAGTTCCGTATTAATTGATAACGACTTTGAAGGAAATAATTGTATTACTTTATTGACGATAGTGATGTGCAGAGATTCATAAATTTTATCGAATGTAGTTTTAGGTTTAGGACTCAAAATTTATTTATTAAATTGATTTCTTAAATGTATACAAGTGTAGAAAAATCAGTTTGCACCATTTAAGGGGTGAATGTACTTGTGAATATGAACAATTTTCACTATGTGGACAAACCTCTGAAATCGCAAAAAAATATCAATAAATTTTTAAAAATGGAATCTAATACGATCGTCACATAGGATCGCTGGCTAGCACAACTACTACCTCCGGCAAACTCGCGTCAATGCTCAATGCAAAACAAAGCAGTTTCGAATTGACGTTGCTTCGAAAAGTATAAACTGTCAGTGCAATGCGATTGTGATATAGTTTTGACCTGGCTTTGGATTTCAAATATTGATACTGCATTACTGTTGACCCTTGCTCGTTAATTTGGACTCTGTTCAAGCCCTTTGTTGTGGATTTCGTCGATATGACCGAACGTACGCAGAGAACTGTTCTAAATAGTCAGACACGTGAGTTCCTAATACGCCTTCGTAACTATTTCGATCGTGAAGCTCAAAATGGAGGGCCAATTTTACCTATAACGTCAGTGGTTGAACGCGTAGCTGATGCGCTTAATATTGGACAACGAACTGTTAGACGGATAACTAAAAAAAAATATGGCGAGACTGGCACAGAAGAAAATAAACTTCACACACCAAAAAAGAGAAAACGAGCAAAACCAGTCGTAGGCATCGATAGCTTTGATGCCGATGCTATCCGAAGACATGTTTACGGCTACTATTTACAGAAGGAGTATCCAACAAGAAAAAAGTTGGTGCATTCACTGAAGGAAGCTGGATTATTCTTCGGTGGGGAAAGTTCTTTAACGAAGATTTGAAGACCATTGGATTTCGATACAAAAAATGTAACAAACGCAAAATATTGATGGAAAGATTTGATATAGCGATGGCAAGGTATACTTTTTTACGGCAAGTGAAAGAAATCAAAAATTGGCAAAATGTTGTGTTCTTGGATGAAACATGGCTTAATGCTAACCATACTGTAGGCCGTTCTTGGAACGATGACACAGCAGCATCTACTTCCAAAGTTCCTGTAGGAAAAGGATCGCGACTTATAATTTGTCACGCCGGAACCATCAACGGGTTTGTCGAAGGTTCTCTCATGGCTTTTGCGTCAAAAACCACTGGAGACTATCATGAAGACATGAATGGAGAAAAGTTTACTGAATGGTTTACCTCAATGTTGTGTAGCCTCCCTGAACCATCTATTATAATTATGGACAACGCCCCATACCACTCGATGCAAATTGACAAGCCACCTGCCCAATCCCAAAAGAAAGCTGATATCGTCGCATGGCTTCGTAAAAATGGCGTAGATGCAAACATGAATATGTTAAAAGCGGAATTAGTACGTCTTTTAAAAGAAAACAAACCAACCAAGATCCGATACGTCATTGACGAAATAGCATTAGAACATGGGCACAGAGTTATACGGTTACCGCCTTACCATTGTGAGTATAATGCGATTGAGTTGGTGTGGGCTCAAATTAAGGGATATGCTGCAAGACACAATACAGAACCCCCATTTACCACAAAAAAAATGCTAAAATTATTAGAAGAAGCTTGTGAACATGTGACTAAAGGAGACTGGGAAAAGGTTGTGAATAGAACTGTTAAATTAATAAGGGAAGATTATGAAAGAGATGTGAAAATAGATAATATTATAGAAAACGAACATATAATTATTAATGTATGTGATGATAGCAGTGACGACAGTGAAAATAGTAGTATGGACGAATCTGATTAATTATGGCCTTTTGTGGCACCTTTTTCGGTATCTTTTGTATTCATATGTTTCTTGTGTGCATATAAAGTATGTATATTCATTTTCGTTCAAATATTCAGTTCGTTCAAATAAATTAAATAAACATATACATTTTTGTTTTATTAAACCTATTTAATCAGGTACAAAAACAAAACTTAATTGTTTTTTGTTCGAGAATAAATTGACATTCCACATCACTATTGTAATGTGTCAAACCGGCCATCATAGCGTGCCGCTAGTGTAAATAAGTGTTAAATAGGTTAAAACCCATAGATTAATCATTGGTCTCGCTTCAAATCTACAATAAACGGTTTAGTAAGCAAAACAGGACAGGAAGTGAATGACAACTAAATTATTACATCTAATTTTCTTTATTATGAAACTACAAGGAGTTTCTGCTATACCTACTACATTCCTCCTGGCTGAAAAGTTTAGCTCAATTTAAAACAATCTTCGAGATGGGGTGGTAAGCGATGTTCTCTAGTTGATCATTAAGTGGTTGTTTTGTAGCATGGTCCGTATCGTCCGATTGTTGTAAATGAATTCTAAATTGCAATTTCAGGATGTATTTGCAGTTGGTCTTATAGTGCCATTAATACCCAACCATGTGCGACAGATGGGAGTTAACCACATTTGTATTGGCCTGCTGAGCTCATTGTTTGCAGGTTTTCAATTGTTCTCCGGTCCAGTCATAGTATGTATTTTTTTAACTAACTACTAGCTGATGCCAGCAACTTCGTCTGTGTGAATTTAGGTTTTAAAAATCCTGTGGGAACTTTTTGATTTTCTGGGATAAAAAGTAGCCTATGGCACTATCCAGGTTTTTAACTATACCCATGCACAAAATCACGTCAATCGGTTGCTCCGTTGCGACGTGATTGAAGGACAAACCAACAAACAAACACACTTTCGCATTTATAATATGGGTACTAGAAGAGTTTTACTTATGAGTGCATTAGTGAGTTAAGTGTAAAGTAAGTTTCTCCCTTTATGATGAGTCCTAAGTTATAGAGAAAAGCTACATGTGAAATATCCAGTTACTAGACCCGGTGGCTAAGCTGTATGTTAGCGTATCAGACGGCTTATCATTTTATTTATGTTTTGATCTATCCACAACTATTTAAATGAAATTTTATGCAATATTTAAATGAAATTTTAATAAAATAAAAATAGCAATCATTTCTACTCATGTAATTGGCTGTATATATTATACCTACTCATAACATGCCACCTGATCCAAGTAGAAACACAAGCTTTTTGGTGTTTCTGTTGATACTGGGTAATCTCTACATATTATAAAATAATGTTGCTTCCTGCTGTCTGTATAATATATGCTTAGATCAGTGGCGGATTTGCAGTCTTGGCCGCCCTAGGCCCCTGGTCATGTTGTAAGTAGGTACCAGTCGCTCCTTTCTCAGCACCAACATAATATAGTGGGTGTAAAGGTAAAAGTCATAAATTAGTATTCCTAAAATGTCACTTAATGAGTTTTCTTTTATACCCACAAAGACTAAATAATGAATTTACTTGATTGCCAACTATGTGGTAAACCACATAATTTTCATAATAACATCAGTGAATTTTTAGTCACAATTGGCCGCCCTAGGCCCGGGCCTACTAGGCCTTAGAGTAAATCCGCTACTGGCTTAGATCTTTTAAACAATGCTACGGATTTTATGCTGCTTTCACTTTTCACCAATACAGTGATTCAAGAGAATGGTTTGTATAGTTTAATATTGTTTTGTGTTAATTTGCGATAATCTACATTGCACCAGTGAGAAACCAGGGTGGGTCGCTAATCACTTTCACTACTAATATAAAAATCAAGGACTGTTTGTTGATTTTCCTTTAATAATGCTACAACACAACATTTTCATTAACTTGCAGTGTTGAGCATAAAAATGTTAAAAATAAAAATATCCGACTTGCACTTGACCTGTTTTTTTATTTTTTAGGGTAGCTTGAGTGACCTGAAGGGACGGAAACAGATACTAATTTTAACATTATTAGTATGTTCTGTAGCTTATATGACATTGGGAGCAACAAATTCTATTGCAATTATGTTACTAACGCGACCAGTTTTAGGTAAATATTCAATTTCTTCAAGATAAAATTAATAATTTTATTTTTTAAACTAATAATAATTTACATTCCAATTAATATGCATAATTTAAAATGTGTCCGTCCGTTTAAAGGTTTTTACAAAATTTGATACAAAGATAGCTTGCATCGAGAGATGTATATAGTATAGGCTATTTTTTGTCTAATGGAAATCAGTGTTTCTATTGGATTTTTATGAAACTTAAATCTAGGATTTTAAGCTTGCAGACATTGGTCTAACACAATATAAGCTTTACATAAGAGTTACTTTTACAATTTACTTTTTTACACAATTTACATCAAAATTGTGAGACAACACCTAGACAATAACTAGACAATAACTTGATGTTATACTTCAGTTCAATACATCAATAAGTTGCACTGAATAATAATACAATGTATGTTGGGTGTAGAACTATTGCAAGAAATGGACACTAAACTACTTAATGGAGGAGTGCTGTGGAGTCGAGTGTAGACTTGATGGGGTGAGGACGGATACCTGCCATTTCAATACCTTACAAATGCAAAAATACAGCAGCCAGTGACTAGGCACTTAATACTTAATACTAGCCGATTTGAGTGATTTCGTCGAGCTGGTTTCCTCCTTATTACTAGACACTTCCATTTTGGATCTTACAGCCCTATTCTGTTTGGCCGGTGAACTGTGAAGGCAAGACGGAGGCGGGCGCCCAAGATAGCCAGATTTTTTATTTATTTTCAAGAAATTTTTAAGAGTTTTTGATACGATACGATTGCACGATAAGTGCAAAATGTTGAAAAAAATAAATACCGCTCCCGCCCCTTTATCTCCAAAGTTTAAAAATCGAAAAATCTGAACTAATTATGGTAAATAGAAATTTGTATATATCTACCTATTTTACAGAAAAAATAAAATCAACGCTTTAACTATCATAGTTTGGCGTTTAGTTAACAAAAGGGGTTCTTACCGGTTTTTTTAAATCTCCCTCAAAGTTGTCAGTTTTAGACCATTTTAAACGAGTTAGGAATATGAAATTTCGATATATTATTTATACTGTATTTAAACAACAAATACTGAACACAATGATTTACAAAATAAGTAAGCTGTGACCAAAACAAATGAACATTTTTTGGGTTTATTGCGATGTTGTACCACCCAAAATATGATGTTTATATTTTGTACGGAACCCTAAAAGAGCAAGGCCTGACTCGCACTTGACTGGTTTTTTAATAATAAAGCATTTTATGTTTTCAGGTATATTTAAACAAACTCAGTTGCTGACAAAGGCAATGGTCCCTGATTATGAGCGGGATGAGAAGAAACAGTCTGTGATATATGGAAACATGTTTGCAATATGTGGTGTGGGAATTGCACTAGGACCTGTCGTTAGTGGTCATATCGTTGAAGAGCATCCAATTCATGGATTCCACATTGCATCTGTATTAGTAGCTATCTGCTTTCTTGTCAATGCTTGTAAGTTTTTAAAACTATCTACAAAGCACATGTTGCCAGTTGGTTAAAATATTAACAAAATTTGTCCCGGCTGTACTCACGTGTTTAGTCGACGTTAGCCCGACTAGTTTCGAACCCATTCACAACCGCGGCGCGTGCACGAACTGACTCCCTTGAAAAAGGACCCCGAATGGGTTCGAAACTAGTCGGGCTAACGTCGACTAAACACGTGAGTACAGCCGGGACAGATATTATTTATAATGCAAATCACTCACGGTAGTTTAAACGCTAAAATAAAATATTAACTATAAAAAAATCAAAGAGGGCTTTACAAGTCCATTCATACCTCCATGATTAAGTTTAAAAATAAAATTAGCATGTAAAAGTTAACATACCTCAACTTTTTGCTTTTATTAACGTTTTAAGTTTAATAGAAGCTAGCCCTAATGGAAATTAAACCACTTGATATACCCTTAGTATACTTAAATGCAGGATTAACTGTAACTCATCACTCAACATATTATTTCGGGCAGAACATTTGTGGCGTATAATGCACTTTTTGTCCCGAGTATGTAGGTATGTTTGAAAATCGAGCTTCCGAGGTTTTTGAACTTTTATGTTTTTCGGGTTCCGTACCTCAAAAGGAAAAACGGAACCCTTATAGGATCACTTTGTTGTCTGTTTGTCTGTCTATCTGTCAAGAAACCTACAGGGTACTTCCCGTTGACCTAGAATCATGAAATTTGGCAGGTAGGTAGGTCTTATAGCAGACAAGGGAAAAAATCTGAAACCGTGAATTTGTAGCCTCACCTCGGTGCGCGAGCCTGACTCGCACTTGGCTGGTTTTTTTCACGATAAACTTCATGATTAGAACTTCAGAATTGATTCAAAAGTCAAAATTAAAAAGTAGGTAGGTACTCCTTGAAATGGATTCATTCAAATTTATCTTCATAGCTGAAACTTTTCCTTTTAAACCAGAGTAGGTTACTATGTAAGTAACCATAAGAAAATAATGTATTTATTTTTCAGGTCTTGTTTATCTGCTGCCAAAAGCAAACGTTCCTGTAAGAAGAAAATCTAATCCTACAACCTCTTCCCATAGTATTCTACAGTCTCTTCTATCATGTAGTAAACAATCTTTTGTACATTTATCGAAAGTAGAGTGGTCCAAATATTCGACTATTTTTACGTTTCAAGCCCTAAATAGTTTTGCAATGGCTGTTTACGTTTCAAATTATGCACCATACTTAAAAAGCCAGTATGGCCTTTCACCAAAACATATTGGGTATGTAGTTTCGATTCAAGGTGTTATGGGTGCCATATCAAGTTTTATGATGGGCTACATTAACAGCTTTTACACTCATGACAAAGATTATAGCATAAGAAATTATCATGTATTTCTTCTATTAAGTGCATCTTTGTTAGGAATATGTTTATCTATCAACATTGTTATGTACACTGCTTTGTTATTCCCGCTAGCCATATGTAATGCAGTAGGTAGACTAGTGACATTAGAAATGGTGTTGAAGAAGAGTCATGGAGATCATAGAGGGACCGTGATAGGAGCTTCGAATAGTGTCAGGTCTCTAGCCGGTGTTGTAGCACCTTTGGTAGCTGGATTTGTAGGTGAATTCTTTGGTTTGGCGTATGTAATATATGCTTCATTATTTTCGACATGTATTGGGCTTATAATGAGTTTTCATTACAAAAATAAACAGTTAAAGGTAGAATAAGCAGTTTTGCAATGGATTGGTAAATGTTTGAAAAATAAAAGTTGTACAAACTACTTTTTGCAGATTTATTTGAATTTACTAAATTCATGTTTTCGGATTTTTCCCTTTAGGTGTGCTATCAGACCTACCTACCTACTAAATTTCATGATTCTCGGTCAACGAGAAGCATCCTATAGGTTTTCTTGACAGACACGACAGAGAGACAGATAAGAAAGTGATCCTATAAGGGTTCCTTTTTCCTTTTGAGGTTCGGAACCCTAAAAATACCTCTCCATTCACTGACAGCCCTCTATGCAGAGCATGCATGGAGAGTGAAGAAACACCGGAACACGTATACCAACTACTCGCATGCAAGTGCAAAGGTGTATCTACTCAACAAGAAGCCTTCATTGGCTCCCAGCGACACTCCCCGAAATCCTCGCTGACCTGGGTAGTCTGCTAGGATTTATGAGTGAGTTCGGCTGGCTTGAATGATCCAGGTGCGCGATCCTAGGTATTAATTAGCCTACAATATCAATCCATTATGAACAGTTCCTGAATCTCAATAATTTAGACGGGCAGAGGGCAGTAACCCAGCAGCATCAGGATTAAGGTGTTGGACTCAGAATTTTTTATAGGACTATCTCGCAGACTTCCTTTATTGAGTGAGTACATAACAAAATCTCCGAAAAGTAAATAGTATGAAACCTAGTGCATGTGACATCTCTATAAAGAGAAAGTAGGTATGTAGGTACTCAATGCACAAATCCAATCCCATTTCTAATAACTTTTTGTTTACAAATCGTAACGTTACGCTTACGACGTTTGAATATAACCATTAAACTATTCGTTTCAATCTGAAACAAACTTTTTTTGAATAAGTAGATAAGATCTACCTATTAATAAAATTAGTAAAATTGAAAAATACGGACGTACTTATCGTGTACTTTTATTCCTTGTTTAGAAAAAAAATGGGGGCTGGACAAATTGGAGGAATAGCTACAATGTGTAAATAATTTGATTGATTTTTGATAATTTATAATGTTAAGCGTGGATATACGTAAGTTGCAAGTGGCGGTAACTTAATACGCGGACGTGGCAAGGACACATTTTTTGCAAATAAAGATTTAGTTATTTATTTATTACTCAGCTCGTTTCCAAGGCATCCTGTTCTTCGCATGAACGGTTTTTTGCAGGATCCCGTTTTAATCTTGGACGTGTTTCAATACTAGAGTTCACACGAGTGTCCTGTTTGCGGGATTTCAAAAAATCTATCCTGCAGAGAACAGGATGTTGTCGTAGGAGCGCGGGGCCCTTAGGCAAAATGTTTTTTTAATACTTTTTGGTGCCTTTTTGCCTATCTATTAAAAAGAAAAATAAAGTCCTGCTTAATTATTTCAATCTACTTATCTACAGCGTATTTAAATTTTTCCAGTGGATATAGATTTCAATAACGCCGCAGGATTTCAAGGTGTGCCGGCTAAAGAGACTGAAGGACAATTTATTGTGAGTTTATTAAATTATTAAATTACTAAGTAAATTATAAGTAGGTTTATTTGCCTTTCAATTATCTAATGAACTAAGAGTCAGCGCGTGCCAAACCTTCGTTATTTTATAAAATCCTCCGCTTCGTCCACTGTGCCCTCTGCTAGTCAGAGTGACACGCGGAAAAACCTCCCCCTGAGGTCATTAGCCATAACCAACAATATCCCCGTAGAGAGATTATTAGCCATGTTACCGGGGTGCACCGGCCTGAATACTGCTCTTCCCTCGGATGTATCCAAAAGGGACCAGCAACACCCAGGCACACTGGGAGGTTACCTTTACGTGTTCTGACTTCAGACATTCTTTTTAACCGTTTGTCTGACTGACTGCTCCCTAAAGAAAACTGCGCTAATTTTACCTACTGTATCTTGTACTTACCTTGACCTCTATCGGAATAAAAACTTTCCTATTAATTTTGTTAGGTGTACTACTTATCTCACGCAATGCTGTTCTGCGTGGGAGCACTAATAGAAGCGCACGTAGTCCTTACCCCAGCGATATGCGTATTCGGAGAGAGGAGTAAGTTTGAATTATTCGCCGGAACGCATAGATTTCTACAAAATTCTGGCACGGGACGGATTGTACAGCATATGTGTATACACAGAGGTTGGTAAAAGTTTGTTACTGTAACTAGTTGATCCGCTCGCACGCGAAGCTTACCTGACCTATTCCAGCCGACAAAATGTGTTTTATTACAAAAAAATTGCCATCCCCCTGCTACCCCGACTGTCTGTCGCGGACTAGGTTAATCGTATTTCACACGTTCCTTGTATTAGCAGAAACGTATGACAGGTATGACAGCTATTAATCACCTCTACTAGCTCATGCCCAGATTTTGCCTGCGTGGATTTTTAAAAATCCCTTGGGAACTTTTTGATTTTCCGGGATAAAGTAGCCTATTTTACTCTCCAGTTTCCAGGTTACTATACCCATTCTAAAAATCACGTCGATGCGTTCCATTGCGACGTGATTGAACGACAAACCAATAAACCTACAAACAAGACACTTTCGTATTTATAATTGGGTAGTGATTCTGTGCTATAAGGTTCGTATCTTGTTTGTATCTACGGTTACGATTTTACCTGCTATGCAGTGGCCTTACGCGTCGATAGTATCCTAGGCTTTAAAGTTTAAACTGGGTTAATGTTTTATCGTTTAAACTATCGTGAGTGATTTCCATTAGGTATATATAATATCTCTCACCCGGCTATATTCACGTGTTTAGTCGACGTTAGCCCGACTAGTTTCGAACCCATCTGGGGTCCTTTTTCAAAGTGATGTCAGTTCGCGCACGCGTCGCGCAGTCTTAACCGCGACCTTAGACCGAGACCGAGTCTTAACCGGTTCATGTTATTTAAATAGGTTATAATCACACGCTACGATGGCAGGCCTGTGCCACTGACAACTTGGCCCTACTGGTGCTGAATCAGCAGTATTCCTTTCACAAACGAGAGCCACACACTGAATATATAATAAACAGGGTTCGGTATGGAGTGATCAGTGATTTAAACAAACGCATTGGCGATACTTCATGTCGGTTCTATGGCTGGGGAAGTAGACGAAATGTAAGTATCGAATTATAGGTAGACCAGAATCTCATAAAATAAAATTCCAAAGTTAGCAACACTGTACTCTGTAAATATCCTATGTGTACTTAAATAGTACTGAGTGGTGAATATTAATAATTCACCACAATATTCATCACAGAGTACTATGTACATAGGATACTCACAGAGTACAGTGTTGCTAACATGGAATTTCATTTCCGTATTTTTCATGAGATTGTGGTCTACCTATACTTAATTAGGTAAATTCTCAAACTCCATGTTTTAGAGAGCTGATTGAAATCCGAAAGATCGTAACTCGTTCAGCGTCCTGTTAGAATATTGTAGCTGTACCACTGTACTTCTAATACAAGCTGTGATAGCCTAGTGGTTAGGACGTCCGCCTCCTAATAAGAGGTCGCGAGTTCGATCCCAGGCCCGCACCTCTAACTTTTCGGAGTTATGTGCGTTTTAAGTAATTGATGGATATCCCTTGCTTTAACGGTAAAGGAAAACATTGTGAGGAAACCTGCATGTCTGAGAGTTTTCCATAATGTTCTCAAAGGTGTGTGAAGTCTGCCAATCCGCACTTGACCCGCGTGGTATACCTACTATGGCCAAAAACCCTTCTCACTCTGAGAGGAGACCCGTGCTCTGAAGTGAGCCGGCGATGGGTTGATCATGATGATGATGATGATGATGACTCCTAGCACAAAGACAATCAACTCCTATAATTAAAGTTTAGAGTAAGTAGTTCTCGCTTGAATGAAAGGGAATTTCTATCACGTTTCAAACCATACGAAAACAACAATAGCTAATTTTATCATACAGCCATTTGAATGTATCCGACCTGCTTCATCAATATCTAGAATGTTATTTGCACTCGTTTTCATATACGATCAAGTTTACCGTCAAGTTTGCAGCGGACTTGAAGCGGCGTCCAGTAAACTTGACGGTATGGCTATCTGTTGATTGGACACCGCGCACCGCTTCATGCATGTCCTCTGCAAACTTGATGGTAAACTTGATCGTGTATAGCCATCGTTACCCCATCTATGGTAATTTGGAACCCCATGACCTATCCCATATCACTGAAGTTTTCGCCGACGTAATACTTCTGTCTGTTTGGAAACTACCTACTTTGTACTTATTTAAATTTTTTGAAATTATCTTTATAGTCTTATTTTGCTGTACCTAAGTATATTACCCTCATTTGGGTTTGCACCAAGACACCAGAGACACCAAGAGTTTTTTTACCGGTTAAATAGTTAGTTGACCCGTTTTGGAACCTTAGTTAACTTTGTTAATATGTTTTTGGATACTTTCAGGGGTATTTAGTACCTTTACTGATAGACTTATATCGCGTCGACGCTACTATAGTGCATGCTGACCATTGTCCAAGGATGTGGGATAATGACGATAAATATCTTTGCATCAAACAGCCCAATTGTAAGGTAAAGTACCTACTTTCTAAGTAGATTATTTGAGTATAGTAGGTATCACAATAGGCCTCTCATCCTTGAAAAGTATTCTTTAGTCATATTCCAAATGAGGCTGAAATAATATGTTCAGTGAGTAAGAGCCACTTTGATTTGAAGTACTACCTACAACAAAGAAATCCTTGCTTTTCGGTTCGGTTACGGTTCTTTAAAAATAAAGAAAGGTTTTTACGCTTGCTTTGCTTGCTCTTAGGTATAAATATTTTGTTTTTAACATAATCTTTTTATTTACTATTCACAGTCAGAAAAGCACGGAGCATTGTGTCCAGTAAGTATTTTAATAATATACACATATCTTTTGTATTTCTTATTTGAATTGTTATTAGCAAACACCAGTGTTTACTGCCATATAGATAGGTACTTACGGTACTTACCTACCTATTACTTAAGGTTTTCATAATATTACATAAAAAAATTAAAAATCTTTAAATTGGTGGTGAATTTTGCGGATTAAGTTATGGTAAACCCTGCCTGTTAGCGTCATAATAAGGTTATACTTACATGATGTAATTAGAACGCTAGCAAAAATGAAGACAGGTGATAGTACTGATAAGATGTCCAAAAAAAAAACGCGAAAAATAATAATAAAATCTTTATTTTTAAAAGTTCGCAATGTGTATTGCAAATAAAACACCTGACGGACGCTAGAGCTCAACGAACGTTGCGTAGTAAGGTGCGCGGGTTTAATGCCGCGTCGTAGGCGGGGCATTGACCACGAGTTTTCTACGCTATACTAAATCACTAAAACTACAAGTAAGTAACTATAAGGCAAATGGTTATTGGTATTGGATTATGTTTAGGTAGTATAATAATTATGCGGAGTTTTTGCAGGCTTTCTAATTTCACCCTGTATGTGTTTCTAGGATGACTTAGGCACTGTACTGGTGTGTTCCGGTTTCATTCAAGGTATGATGACGTCACGGCTCATAGACCGCCCTTGCGGCGTTGGGTTCCTGGACATCAGTCTCTACAACAAGTTCCTTACGTGCGGAGTCGACGACTCTCGAGATGTTATCGACCACGATGAGTTCATGTCCTTAGAGTACCAGACAGCCCCAGCACCCTCATTGATGACCACACCTCAAGTTGACTTAACAACTAAGTCTAGGTTTTAGGCTTTTGTTTGTTTACTAATAAGTAGATTTTTGAACATGTACCTACCTACCGTTACATATTTTATGCTACACTATGCCCAACGCTTTTTTTATTTTAATAAATTTTGTGTTTGTAGGGGGTAATCTCTGGAACTACTGAACTGATTTTGAAAATACTTTCACCAGTACAAAGCTACATTGTTCCTCAGTGACATATTGATATTTGTCTAAAATAAAAATAAAATAGTGATACGTCGCGGCATTAGACGAAAATAATTGTAACAGATTAGTTAGATTAATAGAAACCCGTGCGGAGCCCGGTCGGGTCGCTAGTGCTTAACAAGAAGCAATAATGAGGTCTAGGTGGGAACACGCTTGCTAGAATATGTTAGGTTATACGTGGCAGGAAACACGGATACCGGAAAGGCATTTGCACACTTTAGCTTCGTCATAAAGTCAGACTTGGATATACTTACGAGCACTGTTTAGGAACTTGGAATTTAAGCACAAACCGATACAGTAATCTTTGGCCGAATAACAGAACTTAATAAAAGTGATATTTTTATTCACACCAGATTTACTGTTGAAGTTACTTCCACTATTGGCTAAAATTAAAATAATGAGAATGCTAGCTAACCGATGATCGATGTAAAAGATCCTTGTTTGCGGGAATACAAAATATTAGGTATACCTAGTCCGTGCATAATGACTTTTCACGCACCATTTTAACTCTATGGGTCAACGGTAATGTCAAAAATACGGGTCACCTTTAAAATAACGACTAAAATCGTACTTTTGACATGAAATTTTACACATAAAGTGTCATTTTTATGCATTATACCTAAGTACGTACCTATATTAATTTTATGTCAATAATAATTTTATTAAAAATATGTTAACAGTTTAAAATTAAATAAAGATTTAAAATTAACGTTTCGTAATTTTAATTTGATGTCCTCTGATGGGGAACAGGAGAACTTCTACTTTGAGGGGTCCAACTTCATTCGCTTCTATCTTGTACGCTCTAATAATACTTGAGATTATACTTTTTATTATAATCATACCGAAGTTTCTTCCTGAAAAATATAATAAATTAGGTACCTACCTATCTAAATTAGTACTACTTCTACTTTTTCCTCCTACCACTCTACAGGTAAAGTCGAGCCCACCAAGCAATTTAGCGTTCCAGTACGAAACAAACTGCTATAGCCCTTCGAAACTAACTCGCTTCCTTTTTAGACTGCATCATTAGGTACTTACCAGGGTGAAAGATCGCAGTCAAGCAAGGGCTACTTACATGTGAATAAAAAAATGCTTAAAATGCGCAATAGATTACCTATGCAATTCCTGGATCCAAAACTGAAGGGGATAAAAGCAGCAGGGTGTCGGTCAGCTGATCGTTCTGGAAGAAACCTGTTTGGGGGTCGAACTCGTTAGCGTTTAAGCCCCACTCGTCGACTGAGCGATGCACGGCAAACGCGCCTACTACAGCTCCTACGCCCGCTGGTATTGTCACCTTGCTGTGAGCTAAAGAAGGTAGATTTTATTGCGTAGGTACATACAATAATTTAGATAAAAATAAAATCACGTGGTTCAAATCGTGGTAGATGTTTTGAAACCGAGACGAGTTGTTGAAAAAGTTAATTTCGTGGAACTAAAACCGTTAGAGAGCCCACAATTCACAGATTCAGCTCCGTTCTGCCTTTGATAGATTGTAGTGAAAAGGATCCTTGTAAATCATGAATATAGTTGGGTACTTACGTAAATAAATTTCCTTGTCAACGTTGCGGGCAATAATGGGTACGACAGTGTAAAGCCTCATGCTCTCTTTTATAACCCTTTCCAAATAGTGCATACTCAGCAGATCTTCCTTTGTCGCACCCCGTTTTGAATTATCAAAGATAGATCGCTGTCTGGATGGAAGATGCATAGAAGTTAAAATATTGATTTAGATGAGTTGATAAGGTAGCTATGGGTAATTATCTAAGCAATGTGGATTTCTGGGCTCCGTACCCGAAGAGTACTAACGGGACCCTATTACTAAGACTCTGCTGTCCGTCCGTCTGTCTGCCAGCGTGCTGTAATCTCGTGAACCATAACCTGACCTGTAGGTCACTAGGTAGAGACCTGAAATTTTAGAATAATAGAGAATGTATATTTCTATTGCCGCTATAACAACAAATACAAAAAATTTCAAAATTGCCGCCTTGTAAATAAAAAAAAGTGTTATTTCGTGTACGATGGTACCTAGGTACGGAACCCTTTCTGTGCGAGTCCGACTCATACTTGGTTTTTATTGCGAGATGCAAGCAATGATATTGTGTTCTAGGTTGGAGCGTGTTTGTCTAGAAGATGCCTATTCAGTCTTGTCTTGAAGGTATTTCGGTTACGTGGCACGAAACACGGATGCTGGAAGATATGAGAATACATAAGTAGGTGTGAGATTTGTAAACTGCAGTGCTTTGCTAAACAGATGTCGTGTGAAAGATTATCTGGTCATACTTGCTGGAGTTAGAATGACGTGTAGCGCAAGAGTAAACTTATTTATGACTGTATTTTAACTTTTGAGTTAGTGTTATAAACCTGTTAGATGCTGTCTATCAGTGTGGGGTAGCCAGGGAACCTATACTTTTGACTTTTATAACACTTTCAAGTTATTCATTTAATATTATCTTCTAAATTTTTAATTGCTATGAATTTGAGTGCCTATTATCCAAAAAAATGTGCACGTCACTAAGGTCGAAAAATATTGTTATGTTAGCTTTAAATGTACGGTATAAAAGGTAGTGGTAGGTACCTTATTAACTGTAATAAAAATTGCATGGCTTACTCTTGGAAGGCTCTCTCCTGCGCATCCTGATGTATACCCAATAGGACTAAGGTATAGGCGACGACAAGTGCTGTGGTGTCATTCCCGGCAATCGTGATAGAATCGATGTGTTCTCGTAGTTGCTCGTCTGTAAAATCGATCTCTCGACCGAATAACATGTCTAGCACGGCTTCTATTTTTCCATCTAAATTCAAAGTAGAATTGATATAAACGTTAACTAAACTGTAAACATGAGTTCCAGGCCCTGACTTAAAAAGTGCCACGGGAGTTACATTAATCTGCCAAAATTGTAAAGAGATGTAAAATCACAACAAATTTTTTAGCTTGCATAGATTTTTCCTACGTGATCTCCTGAAAGATCTATGTACAGCAGTATACCAGCTCGGCATGGAACATGGCCCATGGGTACTTAGATGCTTAGCAATTTCGTCATGTGCTCCGTGCTTACCTAATTAGATAAGAGACCGGACGACTACTTAAAAAATAAATAAGATAAGTACCTACTTAACTTTATTCCAACTAACGTTGTAGGAGTTGTCATAATAAATTTAAAAAGGAATTAGAAACTATCATCGTAAAAAAAAAAGTAGCTAACATCTAAATATGCATGCAATCACACACTCCCACTTACACACACAAGCACACACGCATACACACACACACACACAAGCATACACACACTGTTGTAATTTTATTATAGTATATACCTACATACATTTATTCTAAATCTATTCTGTTAAAATAGTTTTAATTATAATTTTAAGTAATCTCTTTTGGCCTTCTGTTATACCTAGATTTAAATAATAATTATGTATTTACGCTGTTGATTACTTTCAAATAAACAAAATAAAAATAAAAAAAAAATAAATGTCCTTGGATTTGTATCTAATTATCTTCATGGCATTAAGTAATTAAGTATTCATTTGTTTTTCGCTACATTTACAAAATATGATTTGCGTAAACTAAGTGTGTGCTTTATGTGCGATGACGTTATATTTACGATCCCATACCAACATGATGTGATGTTTGCATTTCAATTCTTGATAAGTACACTGTCGACTCTGTCGTACCTACCTACCTGCCTAAATACATATTTCGTAATAAGTAGTTTCCTTAAAATTGTTTATGTTTACTTTTCCATTCGAATTTTTGAATAAACAAAATATACTTTACACATTGGCTACGATAAATATTACACCTGCAGAATCTGTTTTGTGTTCTATAGGTTCTGTTCAGAATTCAGATTAGGGTCAGATATACCGGCGAGATTGACGAGTTCGAATAATATGGTAAGTACTGGAGGCGAATGTCACGTATATTCCGTGGACTACCAAAGCCAAATGCACAAACCCATCGATTCTTCTGCAACTAAGTACCTACAGATTAAAACACGTCATTCTAACATAATTCATATTATGCCTTCAGCGTATCCTTAGTAATTATTTTGAACACATCGCCCGCCGCGGAAATTAAATTATTGGGAAAATTAGGAATGATCATGTTTGGGAACGTGGCAGGAAGATACCACGAGGAAGATCTCTTATCCCGTGGTCAGGCCAACTGAATGAAACTGGTAGGTTCTTTTACAAATGTCTAATTAAAAAAAACCGGCCAAGTGCGAGTCAGGCTCGCGCAACGAGGGTTCCGTACACAGTCGTATTTTTTCGGCATATTGCACGATAATTCAAAAACTATGATACATAAAAATAAATAAGAATCTGTTTTAGAATACACAAGTGAAGCTCTTTCATATGATATCCCACTTGATATAGTATCTTACTTCGAAAATTGAAAATACTAATTATTAGTTCAGACTGACAACAAAGTGATCCTATAAGGGTTCCGTTATTTCCTTTTGAGGTACGGAACCCTAAAAACCGGCCAAGTGCGAGTCAGGTTCGCGCAAAGCGGGTTTTTTTGACAAAGTCGTATTTTTTTGACATTTTACACGATTATTCCAAAAATTATGATGCATAAAAATTATTAAAATCGGTTTTTGAATGCACAGGTGAAGCCCTTTCATATGGTACCCCACTTGATAAAGCTATCTTACTTCGAAAATTGAAAATACGAATTATTAGTTCATGACCACAATTTAATTTTTTTTGTGTGATGTAACGACAAATACACGGTTTTCAGATTTTTCCCCTAAACTTAGATTAAATAAGACCTGGTACCTGCCAAATTTCATGATTCTAGGTCAACGGGAAGTAGGTTTCTTGACAGACAGACAGCCAGACAGACAACAAAGTGATCCTATAAGGGTTCCGTTTTTCCTTTTGAGGTACGGAACCCTAAAAAAACCGACTTCCAAAACCACTACAAAGTAGGGTAGTGGTTTTGGAAGTCGGTTTTTTAATATTTTTTATTTTAAGCTTTTAAAATATCAATTCGCCAGCAACACTTGCCAAACCCACACGGCTTAGGAGTTCAGTACCTTGCAACGCTATAGTTATAGGGTTGGCTCATTGGCTCTTCTAGGTAATTTTCTAACTATCCGAACGACTGCTCTACAGAAATATTTGTAGGTGATATCTTAAACTAAAAAAGCTGTAAGTACATATACCTACTTGTTCAGAAATCCAATATAGGTACAAGCGAACAATGATAATAATAATTTACGCATTTATGAAGTGCCCATTGTTCCTCATGGCCACTGATGGTATAAACAAATAAGTATAATATTAGTTTAGCACTTAATAAATGTTTAGTGGGTAATAAATATCCATAGAAAAATACAAAGTAAGAATAGTCATAAATCATAATTCACTACCTATGCAGGTTGAAAAATGAATAGGTACATTTAAATGACAATAATTGCAAATCAATAAAATAAAACTTTTTAACCCTACGTAAGTACCTATAACAAAACAATATTCTAACTGGTAAGTCAGTCGTTACTAAGTAAATAATAAGTAAGTTTAAGTTATTACGAGAAGGAAAAACTATCCTTATGGAGAGGATTGAGGACTCGGCCTGCTTGCTGCTTGTTAAATGAGTTCAGAAGTGAGATCACTAAATTATTAAGTTACGTATTTTAGGTTTGGACTGCACTTATTTACTAGGACTGCACGCGCTGTCGATCAACTGCAGTTTCGTTGCAGTCATCTCAACTGCAGTAAAATTAAATGCAAACTGTTATTTTTGTAGCCCAATATGTGAAATAGAAATATGATGAAACACTTGTTGTCAGAAAACTTCCTGCAAGTCCCAAAAATAATTGTACAAAGTTTCAACTCAATCGGATGAACGATGGAAAACATTAATTTATAGTACTTATACATACACGACATACCTACTAAGCTAATACGTTACGTACCCGACTGCCGATCCGTAGTTTTGTTTTTACTTGTCTCGTAGTGTAAACGTCTTTTCCGAACTACCTGAAAAAAATAGCCCTTTCATGGTACCCATCTTACTTGATTTGAGAAAACATGTACATATTGCTTGACTGCGATCTTACATAATGGTACAGTCTAAACAGTACGTAGTCCGTACCTATATTACGTGAACGCCCCGCACACCCGCACAGCCACCGATTGCCATCTCAATCTGTCGCAGACTTAACCCGGAAAGAGAATGGCTGCAGAATAGTTTAGTAAGTTACTCCCCATAATCCTAATCCGTTCTAAAAAGCGGTGATAGCCTAGTATCGAGGATAGATGATAGTCTCTGCAGCCTAGTCATATTTGGGGAGTTCGGTGTAGATGAAGGAAAACATCGTGAGGAAACCTGCATGCCTGGTAGTTCTCCATAATGTTCTTAAAGGTGTGTGAAGTCTGCTAATCTGTATTGAGCCAGCGTGGTAGAATATGGCCAACCCCTTCTCATCCTGAGAGGAGACCCGTGCTCGATGGTAAAGGGGGTAAAATAGGGGTTTGAAATTTGTGTTATACACGCGAATGAAGTTGCGGGAATAAGCTAGTGTCATATAATTATTCAGCCAAAGGTTGAAGAATTTATTACCTCGTCAGTAAATTTGTGGGTAAGTTCAATGTTCTCCTTTTGCTGTTTAGCGTAGGGTGTCAGGTTAAAGAGGCAGTCGGGCTGCAGCCACACCTTGAAGAGGCGCTTGTTGAGTATCGTCATGACAGTGTGCCGAGCTCGCAGGTAGGGGGTGTCGGGGGAGTGCTGGAGGTCCATCCTTTCTCCCATTGCTGTCTCTAAGAATATGCATTTTAAGTTTTAACTTCTTAGAGTCATGTACGATCATCGCATACATAGATCCTGAGAACTCACGCCGTGACAAACATTTTTTCGTCCAATATACCTACTTAACTAAATCTTTTTTGACGCTTTAACCATAATCAGATTTTAGAAGTAAGTATTCCATCCTTCCCTTTCATGTTGTAATTTATTGAGAGCAATAATAATTTGCGCTAGGGTTTAAAAGGGTGTTTTTACAGTCTAAGCTGTACTTTTTGGAATAGGACCTTACAATTTTAGTTGTAAGATAAGATGATAATCCTTTTGTACTCTGGCAATAGAATAAAACAGGGATTTACCGAAAACGATATCCAAAGTGCAAGCGGTTATGTAGCGTAGAACGTCAAATTCTGTTTTTCCTGACTGCTCGGAAAGTCTGTCAAGGAGCACATCAGCTTGATTAGATATGATTTTTAAATATTCTTCTACCACTTTGTTGTGAAACACCGGCAGCAGGACTCTTCTATGAGATCTCCATAATCCAACTAGAAGAAACATTTAGGTATTTAAACGAAGAAATCAAAACTGAATATTATGTAAAGGTTCTACCAATAACAATCCGGGTATCTCTGAAACAAGAGTGAATACCTAGCCATCTAGGCAAACTCTCAACTTAGGCCATACCATCACTTTCTATCAGGTGTGATTGTGGTCAAGCGTGAGTGATACTTATAGTAGGTATTTAAATTAAAAAAGGTAAGTAGGTTGGTATTAATATGTATACTTACGAGGAGCAATGAAAAGACCTTGGCCCAACCAAGGTCGCAGAAATCGGTATACCGAATCCTTATCTAGACAGTTCTCTAGCACTACTTGTGCATCCTCCGCATTACCAATGGCTGAAAAATTAAGGAAACCTATAGGATATAAGTACTTATTTTATACTGATTAAGGTAGTAAATAAATCACAAGAATCTTTTCTAATAGAGAAAATATATGAAAAATCATCATTGGTTTTTCCGGTTGAATAGATACGATTTTACACTTTTTACTAGTTTCTAGACAAACTAATATGCGAGCACAATGCATAGTAGGTACACGACAGGTTGAGATGGTAATCGGGGTTTGAGGCGGGGGGACGCCCCACACACCTGCGCTCGCTCACTAATGTGGGGGCTGTGAGGTTGTGCGGGGCGTTCCGTCACCGATTGCCATCTCGTACTGTCGCGTACTTATAGATTATAATTGTTTGCACAGTCGAGAGCTACTGCTAGGTAAGTTAGTCGCATTGATGTCGGAGGAGTGAGGGGCCACGTGGTTAGTCGTCTGTGTGGGAGAAGAGAACTTGCTTCGTCCAGCAGTTTTATTATTTTGCCCAAGATAGGATAGTCATTATTCATACTGACCGGGAAAAGTGATTAGTCATGCAGTTTTACTTACATTGCCCACTTGTTACATGCGCTATGTATCCAGACCGGTCATCTACACTAATATTATAAAGAGGAAAACTTTGTTTGTTTGTTTGTTTGTTTGTTTGTACTGAATAGGCTCAAAAACTACTGGACCGATTTTAAAAATTCTTTCACCATTCGAAAGCTACATTATCCACGAGTAACATAGGCTATATTTTATTTTGGAAAAAAATAGGGTTCCGTAAGATATTTGGGTTTTTCGGACACAAGGTGTAAAAAATCAACCAGAAAAGTTACTTATTTTGCGTACGCTGCCTAAACTATAAAAGATAGAACCATAAAATGTTCTAATTAATTGTAGATCTTATAAATATCTACAAAAAAGTCCGCGACACACTATACCCATCTATGTCGAGTGAGGCACAGCAACCATTTTTTTATTTAAAAATCTTGAATTTTTTTTGGACTACATTTAAACGCGTTTATTTTACTCATGCTATTAATCCTTATCAAAATAAATGATTTCATCACTAAGAACAGTTTATGGAGATAATATTTGGTCTTTGAATGATTAAAATTGGACGTTTGGTATTGAAGTTATGGCGAAATTAAAATTTTACGATTTCTGCTGCACGGCCCGTTGTCTACACTAATATTATAAAGAGGAAAACTTTGTTTGTTTGTTTGTTTGTTTGTTTGTTTGTTTGTTTGTTTGTTTGTACTGAATAGGCTCAAAAACTACTGGACCGATTTTAAAAATTCTTTCACCATTCGAAAGCTACATTATCCACGAGTAACATAGGCTATATTTTATTTTGGAAAAAAATAGGGTTCCGTAAGATATTTGGGTTTTTCGGACACAAGGTGTAAAAAATCAACCAGAAAAGTTACTTATTTTGCGTACGCTGCCTAAACTATAAAAGATAGAACCATAAAATGTTCTAATTAATTGTAGATCTTATAAATATCTACAAAAAAGTCCGCGACACACTATACCCATCTATGTCGAGTGAGGCACAGCAACCATTTTTTTATTTAAAAATCTTGAATTTTTTTTGGACTACATTTAAACGCGTTTATTTTACTCATGCTATTAATCCTTATCAAAATAAATGATTTCATCACTAAGAACAGTTTATGGAGATAATATTTGGTCTTTGAATGATTAAAATTGGACGTTTGGTATTGAAGTTATGGCGAAATTAAAATATTACGATTTCTGCTGCACGGCCCGTTGTATTATATAAAGAGGTAATGTCGTTAAGTTTGCTTGTAGGGGGTAATCTTTAGAACTACGGAACCGATTTTAAAAATTCTTTCACCAGTAGAAAGCTACATTATTCCTGAGTGACATAGGCTATACGGGATCTTTAAAAACCTAAATCTACGCGGGCGAAGCCGCGGGGATCAGCTATATTATATAAAGAGGTAATGTCGTTAAGTTTGTTTGTAGGGGGTAATCTTTAGAACTACTGAACCGATTTTAAAAATTCTTTCACCAGTAGAAAGCTACATTATTCCTGAGTGACATAGGCTATACTGAGATATGTTGTGGCCGTATGGTAATAATTAAATGCGGCAACGGTGAAAGATGTTTATTGAGAGCCGGCTTATGATCTACTCCCCCTTATGGACTAACAATACTAATAAAGAAATCTTACATACTATTGTTTAAATCTTATTGCTTAACTACCTAACCTACATAATTTTGCATCACCTCTCTTTCAATCCGATGTGCAGGCAACCTAATTCGATATATTGAGGAGTTGCATTTTTATGTTACAGCTAATATGAACATGCTACGTTTAAACTGTCAATTCGTACATATTACAACTCCCCTGAAAATGTATGCAGTTACCCCTCCCCTTAGAAGAAAAAAAAATGTTAGACGCTACATCGAATCAGAAGAAAAGATGATGACAATCACAAAAATAAAATCTAATGCTAAATAAAATTAAATTATGTAAGGAAACATTTTTTTTAGTTACTTCCTGTGCTTAAAGTGCAATTTATCTTATCTCTTACTTCGTATGGGCATACTTTCAACCTTACTTATAACTAGAAAAATCGTAATCTATTAAGTGCAGTCAAGGATTTAACTTTTACAAAAGTTTCGAAAAATCTCATCATAGGTAATAAAATAATCTCAAAATAGCATCATAGGTATTAGATATGTATAAGCTGAGGTATCGATTTCACAAATCAACTTCAAAAGATTCTTTGACCTATCAAATCGTCGTCATCATAAGTATGCAGCTGTCGTATAGCATCGTCGTAAGACGGTAAATATAAGGTTTCTATTCTATAACCCATAATAATACCTATTATGAAGTAAACATCTCAGGTATTCATATTTCCTGGACAGTCAACTCAAAATAAACCTCTCCTAGTCTTCATCTTCCTTTCAAGTTACTTCTTCACATAATACAAATAAATAAATAAATAAATCAACAAACGCGGCGCGTACTCTCCTAATCAATATTTAACATAACATGCTTGCGAGCATTTTTCATAACACTTATAATCTTCATCAAACTTATTTCTTTCAATAAGTATTTCAATAACATTCAACTTTTCATAAAAATTCTAGGTCTTTCACTAACACCAGCGCGGTAGATAATGATCAAGAGTCTAGACAAATATATAGTTGAATGAGGAGGTACTAAATATGCGCTAAATATCGCGTTCGAACAAATAAATAACAATCAACTTCCTACGTCAGTATGTCTCAATCCCAAAATAAATATTGTATATTTTATACCTATAGCACTTCTACAGCCGAAGGGTGATCAAGCCTTTGGTTTGCAGAGTCCTAATTTGTCAAAGCCGGGTATAGTCTTATATCGTCAAAACTAGCGCGAAACTAGACGAAAAACGTCTGTAGGGGAAAAAAATTCTCCTTATTTCATATTCATTTCCTTGTATTTGCAAATTGCATCTCGAGCAAAACCATTGTCTCATATAACAATACAAGATGTTCGGGTACGCGTGTGTCGTTGACCACGCGATGACACCGTTATAATTCTCCGAATTATTATATTTCGATTTTAACACCGAATATTTACGAAAGAAGTAAGTACCTACTTATTCATTTATTAATTATCTATTATTATTTTAAACTATCCTACACACTATATAAAATCTTACAAATGAAGCACGAAGGGAACTTATGAGTAGATAGTGGAGCAAGTATTATTTATTATTTAAAAAAATTACCAATATTCTCCTATCCTATACGTACAAAATTAAATTATCTACCCAAAAAAAAATTACAATACCTACACATTCTACCTATTTGCCCATTACGAGAGATAAATTGCACTTACTTTAACTGTTAGCGACACATTTTATTAATCAATTTCGTGACCGCCGTGTAATCGCCGTCGTCGTCAGGGGTGATTTCGCTCATCAGGTCCGGAGGTCTGGAGTCTGCGCCTCTTCTTTCTTCTTGGTGGGCCGGGAAAACCCTGGACTCCTCGAACTGGGCCGGGAATACCCTGGACACCTCCTAGTTGTGGCCGGGATAACCCTGGAGGCACGATGATGCTGGGCCGATCAATGAAGCTTGAGATGTCTTCTGTTCATAAGCGATTCATTTTTGGGCTTATTTCTTGATGTTAGTGTTTCTTGATGTTAGTTTTTCTTGATTTTTAATACAGGACGTGGAATTAGTTTCTTTTTTTTGTTCTAGCTGAGTCTTGAATATTCTTTTGAAAATTGTGTAGTCTTCTTCTTGATCGGTGCCCAGCCGGTGCACGCACTTAGATTAGGCATGCACCGACTGGCAAGGGTCGCCATGAGATATGTTGTGGCCGTATGGTAATAATTAAATGCGGCAACGGTGAAAGATGTTTATTGAGAGCCGGCTTATGATCTACTCCCCCTTATGGACTAACAATACTAATAAAGAAATCTTACATACTATTGTTTAAATCTTATTGCTTAACTACCTAACCTACATAATTTTGCATCACCTCTCTTTCAATCCGATGTGCAGGCAACCTAATTCGATATATTGAGGAGTTGCATTTTTATGTTACAGCTAATATGAACATGCTACGTTTAAACTGTCAATTCGTACATATTACAATACGGGATCTTTAAAATTATTATATAAAGAGGTAATGTCGTTAAGTTTGTTTGTAGGGGGTAATCTTTAGAACTACTGAACCGATTTTAAAAATTCTTTCACCAGTAGAAAGCTACATTATTCCTGAGTGACATAGGCTATACGGGATCTTTAAAAACCTAAATCTACGCGGGCGAAGCCGCGGGGATCAGCTAGTTATTCATAAAGACCGTAACATATTAATTGTAGATGATACGCAGCTCCAAAAAGATGCGTGGCCGGGATAAGAGATAGAAATTAGAATACCACACCCCTTACGTAGGAGGCTACTAAGCTATCACAGCTTCTTTTCATTTCAGAATTAAATTACAGTTTTACAGTCAAATTAATATTACATACATACCTACCAATGTATAATTTAGGTCCCAACCAAAGCTTGACTACTCCTTGGTGCTTGAAAGCCAGTTCAGCGATGTCTTCTAGATTTTTAAGAATTTCTGTAAATGTGTGGAAAATGTAATTATTTTCTGAGCAATTCTATGGCAATGAAGAGTTATGTGTTTAGTGTTAGTAAATAGCAATAATTTAATTCAATGGTAGACTAGGTAGGTACCTACTATAAGTCCCGCAAATTGCTATTGCGCTGGAAGCATGTTTCATTAAAATCGAAATGACGTCATTTTGACGTCAGCCGAAATAAAAAAAATACCATCGCATCGGCTCGAAACTTCAGTCTAGTGCTGACGTCACTAAAATGGCGGCCACGCGTATAAGCAATTTGCTGGACTTATAACACTGAACGTCCTTGTACGTATATATATAATAATATACATAGGTATATCTATTATAGCTGTAGGTATGTCTGGTGATCTACCTAACTAAGTACCTATGTACTTCTATTGTGGTATTGGATTGTGTTTAGGTAGTAGGTATAACAATAACGCTAAGTTTTTGCTAGCGTTCTGGTTATGACCTGTAGTTATATAGAATATACAACTACCTTCATAAGGTAGTTCAAGATTCCATGAAGAATTTCGTACAAATATTAACATCAACTTAAAAATAGACTTAGTATCTAAGTAGGTACCTAGTAGGTACATGTTTACTGAACACACATCAGTCGACCTCTACATGAGTCAATTATGGACTAGAAGCGTTACACTGACAAAATATTTATTTTCCCATATAGGCTCTATACATGCATCTATCTATTAAGTAGGTATCTATACTTAAGCAAACATGTAATACTCATTATTAGAGGTACGTACTGTATACATATAGGTACCTAATCAAATATGTTCACTGAAAATACAGGGTTAAAGTTATTGCAGTGCAATCACTGATCTCTATATACCTACTAATACGCTGGACCTGCTATTGCCAGTCTGTTTTTTGCAGACGGGATATTTATTCTATCAACATTTGACACAGAAGTGTCAATTTTAATTCCCGGTACGCTCGGTGAGGCGCTTCGAATTGGCACAGAAATAACTGTCATTTTGTATTCCCATACAAAATGACAGTTATTTCTGTGCCAATTCGATCCCCACCCCACCCCACCTACCCCACCTTTCCAGCGTACTTGTACGAGTCCATTTTAGTGCATGTATACGTACTTTCAGTGTTGCCTACGAACAACGTAGCGTGTCCGATGATTGGCAAGGCGGGAGGGACGGGCAGTTTCGCCGTGAGCCTGTCCAGCTTTCGCCAACTTGCAGCCCAGTATGCCCAATAGCAGCACAAAATCAGTGAAACAGCAACCACTATAATCATCTTCTCCGCTTGTATTAATCTGTTGGTAAATCCATATAGAATTATAGATACTTAAGTAATTACTTCAGATGTCGTATGACGCTGGCCTTCTAGTTTGCATAATGCTACCACTACATTTCACATGCTTGGTAGCAAACCTCAAGATTGAAATTCCGGTGTTGGCGAATTTCAATCGCTTCGCGCACTGACATAGGTATCCAGGCGGGCTGTGGAAACTCGGGGATCAATTTCAATTTGATTTGTATTACGACTTCTGAGGATCGGTATTATGGACTAACCTTTTATAAATTATCGAAGGTCTGGCACGCGCTGGCCCTCTCTCTCTCTAAATACTAACCGCTTTAATTTAATGTTTTCTGATACCCAAATTGCTATGGGTATGCTTTACAGCTCTTACAAGTTCATTTTAAAAATGGCTGTGCCCCACAGACAGACGGATTGAACGAAAATGTTCTTCTTATGTCCGCGTTTGTCGTAAGGCGTAGCTCATCGTAGCACAGTAGTCCGGGAGGCAGCGCAGTGTAGCAAACTCGAAATGTTTTTTTACGATTCAATTTTTAGGGTTCCGTAGTAAACAAGGAACCCTTATAGTTTCGCCATGTCCGTCCGTCTGTCTGTCCGTCCGTCCGTCCTCGGTTAATCTCAGAGACTATTAGTGCTAGAAATCTGTGATTTGGCATGGGTATAAATATTGATCACGCCGACAAAGTGGTGAAATAAAATTTTGATAAATATTTTTATAAGGAAGGTAATATCCATAGATACTTCAAAAATTAGTAAATAAGTAGGGCATAGACTCACCAGGATCGACTACCTGTGTAACGATTTTTAGCCTGATAGACCTCGGACGAGAAAGGCTTTAGACACTTTTAAGTATAATAATATTAAGTATGCTGATGATTGAAATTCTTTCTTCAAGAATTTCGCATAGGTACTAAGTATAGGCCTACTACAAGATCGAGCACAATATATTTTAAAAAAACACAAACTCAACCACATGTTATACTAAAAAACCGACAGTCAATACGATGAGGTGAACAATACCACATTCAATGTCGACAGTCAGAATTTATACAATACTTACTTGTTTTCTAAGTATAACTAACTCGTAGCTGAAGGTATGTTTTGTTTTGCACGCTTTTTAAATATTTACTTACCACTCGCAATTAGGTAAGTAAGTACACTACAAGTGTTTTTCCTGCAAACTCCTAATTTATGTACAAATTGTTAGTTGATATTCAAGCAGATAATTAGAAACTTATACGTAGAATATAACCTGGAGTGATGTATCCTATATATATAACCTGTTCAATTTATGTAAGTACTTAATTTTCTCTCGCTTGGAAAAGTTACTTTATTTCAGAGTTTCTGTGCAGCGTTTGTATTTTGTAGAGTACACAGACTAAATTCAGAAAAACGAAACAACTAATAAGTCTTTGTACCTAATCGTAGGCTAAATAATTAATTATTATTTACTTAAGTACTCAAAGTTAATTTGTATAAATACATATTATGTGTTTACTTAAGTTCTACTAGTGATATATCAATCAATCAATCAATCAGCCTGTTTGCGTCCACTGCTCGACATAGGCCTTCTCTACAGCGCGCCACCACACGATCCTCTGCCTTACTCATCCACCCACTTCCCGCTACCTTCTTAAGGTCGTCAGTCCAGCGGGTTGGAGGTCGTCCCACACTGCGCTTGCCGATACGCGATCTCCACTCCAGAACCTGTCTGCCCCAGCGGCCATCGGTTCTGCGGCAGACGTGGCATGCCCACTGCCACTTCAGCTGGCTAATTCGTTGAGTTATGTCAGTCACTTTGGTTCTCCGACGGATTGTGGACAAGGCCAACTGTCAGTGTCCACGTCTCAGCGCCATACGTCATCACAGGTAGGACACACTCATTAAAGACTTACGTCTTTAGGCTTTGGGGTATCGACGAATTGAAGACTTGACGCAATTTCCCAAATGCTGCCCAGCCCAGCTGTATTCTTCTGTCGGCTTCCTTGTCGAAGTTGTTCCTACCAAGTTGTATTATCTGTCCAAGGTAGTTGTATTCTTGAACAACTTCGATACTGACATTTTCGACGGAGACGGATCTCGGGATGACGTACTCATTAAACATGACTTTCGTTTTGTCCACGTTCATCCCGAGGCCCACTCGTCTGGAAGAACAGCTATAAGGTCGACCAGCATTTGTGACTAGTGATATATATAATGCTGTATTTCTTACCCGTTGAGTAGATTTATCCAAGCGTGATGAGTTACCATATTTTATGTAGGTATTGTAGCAAAGTACGCACTTTACATTATGGTGTTAATATAACCGACAACTATTTTACAATAACTACCAGTGTTCGCGCGGATTTTGTAGCGAAACCCGAGTTAATAAGGATGCATACGTTTGCATCATATATAAATTATATATAATACAGAAGTATAATATATTATCTATACTTTCTTTATAATATTTGTAATTTATAAGGCCTGCAAGACTTTTCCAAAATGTTAATTTTAGTTATATTGTTCCTTTTATCGTGCGCTTACTATATTTATTTTCGACGAATTAGAAAACCACTTTATGAGCTTTCTCAAAGTTTACCAAACATTGGATGTTTACCGATTATTGGACACACACATTGGTTTATAGGAGGCCCTGAAAGTAAGTATATTAGACGTATACGTACTTATTATTAAATGTAAAACGAAAACTTTTTGTAATCAAAGCTTTTATTGACGTAACGTACCTACCTAATACAAGGAATAAATTATTCTTATCCATATTAATATTATTGTACTATTATGTATGTAAAAGGGTGTTTGTCTGTCTGTTACCTTTTCAAGGTATAGCCTACAGAGACAGCTTGAATCCTGAAGATGGACTATTTTTTACTCTGGAAAAATCAAAGAGTTCCCACGGGATTAAAAAAAAATTAAGCCACGCAGATGAAGTTGCTTATCATCATCTACCTATAAAATGACCTAGTAAAATATTTTGAAAAGCTTTACGTACTTAAGCTTTTTTTCAGAAATAGAATAAATATTGTAGTAAAATTAATTGACTCTCCTCCCAATATTATTTCCTAAGTAGGTAGGTACTTAATTAATATATTATAATTATGATAACTAAGCGGTGGTTTAGATGATATTTTCGATCTGTAATTTTTACGTTCAATTGTTTAAATTCGTTAAATTAAAAATAAATTAATATTAAATACTTTGCCAATGTCATAATTATTGTCAAAAGTCAAAAGTGTTCTGTCATCGATGTTTGGATATTGCGTTCAGAAACACATAGGTAATATATTATATTAAATGGCCATTAATGATTAACCATATAATTATAGGGGTTTCTTGGAATACTTATATTTTATGCAATGGCCTTTCATTTCCAAAGTTACATATAGAATTTCAATTCCGTATGAAACTTTATGCCTAGTACAATTTCGACTTCGGTTAAGGTTGCGGTTATGGTTACGACGACTTATGGTTTTGCCGAGATTTTATTGATAGAAGCCTAGACCGACGGACACAAAATTACCCTCTGAACCTCCAGAGTCGGTCACCCATCCACTTACTGACTTAGGTCAACGTCGCTTTAAAAACCCTGACTAATTTGAAATCTTTATCGAACCCAAATAATTTATAATCATCATCATCATCAATTTATCATCGGCCCACTACTGAGGACGGATTTCCTCTCAGAATGAGAAGGGTTTTGGGCATAGTTCACCACGCTAGCCTGAAGTGCGGATTGGTAGACTTCGCACACCTTTAATAACTTTATGGAGAACTCGCATGCAAGTTTCCTCACGATATTTTTATGCGCATACCTAGCTCATAAAAGCAAAGGTGCAGTGCCCGGTCTCGATCCCCTGACCTCCCAAATGTACTTGATAGGAGGCTGACAACGTCTTAAAATCACAGCTATTTTGGCTTTTTAAATCATATTGAATTTGTACTTATTTGTCGATTTGAAGCACTGAAGGTTCGATTGTGGCCTTTCCGTTTTCTTCGACCTCTCGATTCCGGTTATTATCATTAACTTATGAGTAGGTATGTGTACTACTGTATACGATATAATATAATAATTGGACATTTACATTTCTTTATATAATTTTTAAGCTCATGTAATTACTAGCTGTACCTACAAGAACTAAAGTCTTGTGTCGTTTCAGGAGTTCTAAAAAATATACAGCATCTAGCTGGCCTGGTAGAAGCTTCAGGTGGGGTTAGTAAAATTTGGATTGGTCCATCTTTATATATAGGTATGGAAAATCTTCACTACTTAAATCATACTTTGATTACGTTCTAAGACAAACTACTTTTAATATATTTTTATTAAATTATTTCAGTTTCGTTAAATCCAGATGATGTTCAGAAGATTTTGGAGAACTGTCTACAAAAGGATTCGTCGTATAGATTTCTCCAAACTTGGCTAGGGAACGGTCTCTTCGTTGCACCAGGTAGGGGCTAAGCTCAATAATTTCAGTCAAATATTAATTAAAGTTGTGAAATTTAAAAAAAAAAACCGACTTCAATAACCACCAACACTAAAAAGTAAAAAATAATAAAAATAATATATAATAATAGTTTTGCGACTCCACATTGGCACCGACTCCAAAAAATATTACTATAGAACTACAATAACTCTTGTATACATATTGGGTAATAAATTAAATTATTTTTTACTTTTTAGTGTTGGTGGTTATTGAAGTGGGTTTTTTTTATTTTTTTTTAAATACTATACCTACCTATAGCTACTTAGGTGTTTGTTTTAAAAATATTATGTTAATTATGGTTATTTCAGTGGATCTATGGAAGGCACATCGTAGAGTCCTTTTACCCGTATTCCACAATCGAATAATTGACGAATTCATCGATGTTTTCGGCGAACAGGGAAACGTGTTGGTGACACGTCTGAAAGAACGATTAGACAAGCCGAAGTTCGACATGTTCAAGTACATCACCTCGTGTATGCTGGATATTGTGTTTGGTAATTATTTACTTAGTATCAGTTCTGAAAATTTCTTACACGATAATGCGTTATGTAAATGTACCTATTTCACGGAAATTAATGTCAGAAGGTTCCAATAAGCAGATTATGCACTAAAAACATTCGTGATTTAGTTTTACCTGGTATCTGGCACATGATATAGTTCGAAAAACCGATGGTGCTGGAATGGCGAATTCGAACCGGAAAGTGCAGCGTTGCATTGAAAGACCTCCACTAGGACGGACGACATAAGGCGAGTCGCAGGGAGCTGCTGGACTTTTTTTAAATTTAATGTTGAAGTTGTGTAGCAGCCATTTATGGTGCATTGCTGTGTGATCAGCTGTAACGGTCGTAGCGATCGCAAATTATGAAACATAACCTTTTATTCGTAAGTATAATTTCTTTCTTCTTTTGTTGTTTTGTCCCTTTCGGGTATACGCGTCTGACAAGTTACGATCGACCACCTTGATCCTTTGTCTGAGGCTATGGCAGTGTATGCTGAATGCTGATACAGCTCAAATCGTTATCATTTCTAGGAACAGCTCGTCTCCCTGCATCTAGAACACAATATAAGTATTCTGTGCCTAGAATGTAAGATAGTCATAAGTCAACTTACGACACGAAAGATAATTCGAAGGTCATGCGCTTTTGAGTTTTGAAGTAGGTACCTAGTTTGTAATTAATTTTCCTCTGGGCTTTCCAAACTTAAACCTTCAAAAAAAATACTTTTTTTTTACAGAAACAGCTATGGGCGAGAAGATGGACGTACAACATAACCCCGATACGCCATACTTGCGCGCGCGGAACTCTGTAATATCTGTAATTGGGATGCGATTGTTCAAAGCTTGGATGCAACCTGATTTTCTCTTCAACCTTACCTCTTATTCCAAGCTACAGAAAGAAAATATTGATCTAACGCATAAGTTTACGGATGAGGTGAGGATAATAGCTTTTGACGACCTCTCTTTGCCCTTGTAGTGACTTACTACTTACTATGTACACGCAGTTTGAGTAACGTCCAATGAGCAATCCTGAATCCACACCCGCGCGTCTGTCTTCAGAGTTCAGAGTCAGACTGCCGGATTGACGGAACCTATATAGTATAGTACCTACCCACTCCAGACTCACGTGAAAACTGTTTGATAGATTATTATAATTTACCTACGGAACTATACAAATATACTTATCTACTTAATCTTATATATCTGTATACGTATTTTTAAATAATACTTACTTAATTTTATTCTCATCAGATCTTGTTTTAGGTAGTAAGAAAAAAAAGAATATTATTTGAAGAGAAAGGATCCGCGCAAAAGTATGGTAGGTACCCTAATTAATTATTATTCACCAGTCATCACCTTGTTATTATGTAAAGTTCAAATAATGTTATTTATAGATATTATGTGACAGGTATATTATACCTATTCATTGGTACCTAGGTACACAAACTACAATGTCTTTCGTATTTTTCGTAAATCTAAAGTATTATTTTTTGGCTTTCTGCTTGGAATTTCGAAAATTAACGCGTTACGCGACGTCCATTGAACTCATCCTGGAGGATGTACTTTCCTGGCCTCATGCACCTTGCATGTAGGGCACGAGAGCTTGTGACGTCTTCCCAGGGTCACTGGCCAGAGCTCCACTCCAACCTACTTCGTACCTAGCTACGCTTCATATAAGTAGGTAGGTATATCAGACTATACCTATCTTAATCTTGTTTGTTTAATTTCAAGGTCGTCGCGATCTTTTGGAGCTTTTACTGGACAAAGAAATGAAGTTCACAGACGAAGAGTTGCGGGATCACGTAGATTCTATTACGATTGCTGGAAATGATACAACAGCTTTGGTCATATCTTACGCTCTGTTATTGCTTGGCTGCCATCCCGAAGCACAGGAAACAGTTTATTTAGAGTAAGACAAAGAAACATTTTATTTATAAAAAGAAAAATACTAACTAGGTTACTTACTAATAAGCAAGGTACCTAGGTCCTAGACTAATATTTTATTTTTAATATTAGGCATAAAAATATTTAGCTTGTTAAGCTTTAAAAAAACAGCTGATAAAAATATATAAATATGGTGGTCATAGTAGCCATAGTAGGTAGCCGGTTTAAACCGAACCGACCTTCGAAAATTTTCTAGCACCAAGTTTTAGACATTAGCGTAGATTTCTTCAGGTTTAGGCAATTGATCAAAAAGTCCTTTATTATTGATTCAGATTAAGAGCCATTTTTGGAGAGTCGTCAAGAGCCCCAACTAAAGAGGATGTAAATAAAATGGATTACTTAGAGAGAGTAATTAAGGAGACCATGCGATTATACACTGTCGTCCCGATCATCGGCAGAGAGACCCAAAAAGAACTAAAGCTCTGTAAGTGCATTTTTGTAACACAGATAAGTACTTAGAGTAGAGTTTTGAGCTCGCAAATGCCCCGGGTGTGATATCTAGCTAGACCAATAAGGCTGAAACAAATGGAACACTTTTTTTAAATTCTATTACACGTTAGCCCTTGACTGAGACCTCACCAGTGATGATTCAGTCCATGGTAGCGAACAAACTTGGAAGGGGTGTGGCAGTTTTTATTACACCCATACCCTTGTCCCTTTATGGGTTTACACGGCATCGTATCGGAACGTCAAATTGCTTGGCGGCACGGCTTTGCAGATAGGGTGGTAAGCAGCCACGGCCGTAACCTTCCACCATACCAGATTAGCAAATTGCCCCTGCCCCCTGGATCGAACCCGGGACCTCCCATTTATAAGACCATAACACTCAGCACTGCGCTAGTGAGGCCGTCAAACGCGGTCCTTTCTAACGCGGTTCTTATCAGTTGCATTGCTTGGAAAATCTCACTACAGAGCACGGGTCTCCTCTCAGAGTGAGAAGAGCTTTGGCCATAGTCTACCACGTTTTCTGCTATAAGTAGTATAAATTAACGTGCTTCATACAATTCCTTGTACAATAAATTGAATTATACACGCGTAATGACGCATTTAATGTCATCCTGCCGTGCAATTTGACTAGCAATACGCACTTTTCTAAGACTTTGGACTTTCTTCAAACACTGGGGAATTTCGTAGTTTTTAATAGTTATAATATCTATTTGTTGTTTTAGCCACATGTACAATTCCAGCCGGTGTGGGCTGTGCTGTGCTACCGTTTATAATGCACAGGTCAAAACGTATCTGGGGACCTGACGCTAATATTTTCAATCCAGATAGATTTTTACCTGAAGCCACTGCGAAGAGACATCCATGCTCCTATATACCCTTCAGTTATGGAGCTAGAAATTGTATAGGTAAGGGGTACAGCTACAGCGTATGCAGCATTAGTAGCACAGACATGTAGGTATACGATTGGCTGTGGTTCAGGACAAAGGACTGGATCCTTAGTCTGAGGGCTGCGGTGAGGCATTGCGACTGGTCTTTAGTCTTACAGATGAACGGCACGGGCGAGTATATAAACGCTCGCCCGACTTTAATATAGTTCGCCGCTTCAATACAAAAAGGACACTAGTCGTAAAATGTTTTTACCTATTTCAAAAATGCGACTTTAATATTAATCATATTTTTATATTCAAAAGTGACACCCATTGATTTCGCATTTTAAGGTAGGTAGTGAAAAAAAGACAAAGCGCCTTTTTTGCATTTTTGAGTTTCTGAGATTAAAGAACAAAACTGCCATTTTCTCAGTTCTGACGCTATAACTGGTATTTTCTTTATTTTTTATTTTTTATTATTACATTTTAAACAATTATACACTTTATGCTAAAGTACTTACCATATTTAAAAAAAAAATAGTGTTTGTGGTTTAGGTAGGAAATTGTTTACGCTTCTCGCATCCCGCGCGGAATTGGGATGGTGTTCCGTTCCTTCAGTTTCCATGACTTTCTATTTCATTACCTATTACCCCCTGAAACTAAAATAATTCAAAATGTACTAACTAACCAACTTTGTTTGTAGGACGTCACTTTGGAATGATAGCAATGAAGAGTATCCTTGCAAATGTTCTACGAAGTTACAAAATTACGTCTAGTTGTTGCGATCGTCTGAAGATTGAAATACTCCTGTTTCCAGTTTCAGGACACATGATTTCTATAGAAAATCGTTAATCCTTTAAGAAAAATAAAAGTAGGCTATGTCTACAATTTGTAATTCTAAGTAGTTCAACATAGTTTACGAAGCTGTAAATAGAAAACCTGCATCATTTTTTTATTATTAAAATAAAAATATTAATTTTGAAGTTTTATTATTTAAAGTTCAAAGTCAAATTATTTATTCAGAATAGGTAATATCAAATTTTTTAATTAGTATGTAAGTGATAATGTAGTGCTGATAATTAATTAAGTACCTACGTAAGACCTACGTACTTAAAACTAAAGCTACGAGCTTTCTGATAAGTCCAACTGTAGACCCATATCGCTTGCTACCATAATGGCTAACGTGTTGGATTGGACAGTCTGTTTGACGAAACACTCGAGATCCATGACGCTCAGTTTGGCTTTCGTCCCGGAGAGTCCGGAATATCAACTGAGACCGCGATATTTACTTTTGAAACAGACTGTCCAAACTCTAATATTATACGAGCAGAAAACACCTGTGTATGCCCCTTTCCTTGTTCTAGTTATACGATGACTAGTAAATAAAAGATACTACTACTTATTTGGTAGGTACCTACTTACTTCCACAAAAGATTTTATTTCATTTGTTTATTTGTCAACAAACAAGATTAAGTTGAAAACTAAAACCGGACTACGATGAAATATTAATATAAAATTGTTTTCTGTCCCTTTGTATATTTTAATGTTGTAAGTAAGTACCTAACTATAGTCATATTTTCTCAAAATTTTCTCCTCTTTCATTAGACACCCCACTGGATACGATAGCAAAACTAAAAAAATTTTAGATCCCACTTTTTTAGGTGCAACATTCGCCATATTGATTTTGTCCATTTAAAATGTAGCCTATGTCACCCGGACAATAACAACGAGTCAATTAGCACCTCATTCATCAAAATCGGTTCAGTAGTTTACATACATACATAAATACTAGTACCTACATAGACTGCCAAAATCATAACCCTTCCTTTTGACTTTGCCGTAGTCGGGTAAAAACAAAAATATAGGTAGGTATGTACGTGACAGGTCGAGATAGCACTCCGGGTATGAGGCGAAGGGACGCCCCGCACACCTGCACGTCACCTGCGCTATCCCGCATCGGGTTAGCGCAGGGGCTGTGTGGAGGGTCTGTTTGTGTGAGTTAGCCAACTTCTTTGATCTGGGTACGATTTACCCGCCACCAGAGCGATCACGCGCCAACACGATCCAATATTTGTCAACTACGGTCTGCGACTCTCCACACGTGGAAGGTTGGACGAACAGTTGGACTGTTGGAGAAGTGTGTATAGCCGGCATTATATTATACAGTTCTGCTCCGGATCACTGGTTACTGGCTCAGATTAAGAATCAATTTCAAAGAATTTCTAAGTACTCAATTCAATTTGTGATTTCATGATCAAGGTAGATTCGACATTAAAATAATAATACCTTGTTAGAGCAAGCTAGGTGTATAGATAAGCTCTGAAGAGTGATAGAGACGTAAATACAGTTTTTTGTTTTTGTCATAGTTTAGCTTTTTTTTTTGGGCACGTTGTAGTTTGTGCCCAACAAACCAATGTGATACTAATTTATTGCGAATATTACGACTTTTTATATAGTTTTCTGTTTTAAATTTAGAATTGAAAGTGTGTAGAAGCCATTTATGTTGCATTGCTGTGTAAAAGTTGTAGCGAACGCAAATTATGAAATATAACCTTTCATACGTAAGTATTATTTCTTTTGCTGTTTTGTCCCTTTCGGGTATACGCGTTTGACAAGTCTCCTTACTTGCCTTACTCTTAGTCTGAATATAGTAGATAATCTATGGTCTGAGGGTTACACATAGATTATCTACTATATTACTAGAGATAGATGTGCGACTTAAGTTTTCTTTTTCAAAGTTACGCGTGTGCTCACATCTAGAGGGCACTAATAGCGCCCTAGGCGTGCGAGACCGCGAAAATTTAAATGCTATTTATAAAAGTACTTTACTAGCATATTTTATATTTTTGAACATGTTTTAAAAAAATATCAATAATTCCATTAACGTTTGTTTAAAACATGTTTAAAAATATATATTACAAGACTGACTCTTTAAGATACTAAATTATAAAACACTATACCTAGAAATAAAAAGGTTTTAAGGTTTTGTAAAGTATTTTATTTTCATAAATTCGTAACTAGGTACATAAAATACATACCCAAATTCAAGACCCACGAGATTGTGAAATAGGTAACGCTCAAATCCAAAATTTTTGGTTATTTACTTTTCATAACTTTCATATTACTACCACAACTGGTGTATTTCAACGATCTTCAAACTGGTGATTGCAAATTTGACAATTCGTAACTAGGTATATATTTCATCATCAGTCTTGATTTCTAAAAGTTGTCCTACTATCTCTTTTCATTGTTTAAATGGTTTCATAGAGAGGAGTAGCCAGGTTTTGGAAAGCCATGCAAACATCTGAAAAAATAGTAACATAAAATATGCATTAGTCTATACTTACTTATTGTACTTAATTAGTTGATAGTTGATACCTATAATATAAAAATAACTTAGTCAATAAAGTTCAAAACAAATGTTGTAAGTACACTTAATTACAAAACAAAAAAATTACAGAATTAGTAGTTAATAATCCACAGCAATATGATAAATGCAAAAGTGTGTCAACCTGTCTATATGCTAGCTTTTTACAGTAAATTTGTGTAACCGTATATGATGAAAGTTAGTACAGAGATAGCTTGCATCCAGGTAAGGACATAGGCTACTTTTGTCACGGAAAAATCAAACAGTTCCCATGGGATTCTCAAAAACCCTAAATCCACGTAGACAAAGTGGTGGTCAGGCTATCTCTGTACCAAACAGATGATCTGTTTGGTACAGAGATAGCTTTCATCAGACGGTTGTAACTTGTAGGCCACTTTTATCCCGGAAAATTGGACTTCTCACGGGATTTCTAAAATAGTTTTTTCGAGCGGACGAAATCGCAGGAATTATATAGGTACCTAATGTCCTAATGGTGCCTTAATGGTGCACAGAGTTTGACTCATTGAAGTAATTTTGAGTTAGATTACGAGTGAGCTGATTTTATACTTACCGAATTAGTCACATCCAGACACACATCGAGATCTCCGTGGCATTTTTCTGCACAAATATATTCACAGAAAAATCATTTCACAAAGCAAAAACAAGTCCGTAATCCGTAGCCGTGGTCAGCCGTTCAGGCATGAATCGAGTCCGTAAATTAATCCTTAGAATATAGTTATCGAGGTGGTGAAAGGAAATACAGACTACAGAGTCCTGTTATTAAAGCAGGGTCAGATAAATTTAACAGAAATATAAATATTTATGACAGCACACGAAAACATGAAAAGTTGGTTATAATCACAGAGGTTATAATTTATTAATGTCATTAAAATTACAGCAATGTGCCCGCCATCTGTTGACGTCTTTTGTAAACTCTTATCTATTTGTTTAGCCATGCTCGCGCTTAGATGGCACCACAAGCGAATTTCAATTTGCGATTTTTTAATGTTCTGGAGTTGCACCCCTATGGGGTTACATTTTCAATGTACTCTGTGGGGTTCTGGTCTGTGATGTTCTTTAAGCACCTGTCAAGAAGGCTCAAAAAGACTAGAACCCAGAGCCGTAAAACTATAGTAAAACCAGTTTAAAAAATCTGTCAAGAACCTTAGAAATCTGTGGTAATCAAATTATTTTCGTCTGGTCGGTGATTTTCGTATGTTGTGCTTTTATATCTTATTTGTTGAGGAAATCTGTGGAATGAGGTTTTCGTGGTATTTTTAAAATTAAAGAGATTAATGTAATGTTACACAACTTTCTTTTTATAATAGTTAAGTACCTTATGGTTATATTATACCCCATATTAAACCAGAGAAAAATGTTCGAATCAGATGACTATGATCAGGTACCTATCTATCTTTCAAAATATGTACCTATTTTCAATCAAACCAAACAATTACACTACAGATTTTTACTATTTTTGTTTTTATAGGTGTTATCACAATTGGATTTCCCAGATGCATCAGAAAAATTACAGTCCAAGATAGCAGATCCAGTTTTCAACAAGAAAAATTCTGTGACAATTAATAACACTGAATTTATTAGAAGGTCAAGTGGAAACTCAACTTCAGTAACAGAATTCCAAACCAATATTTTGCAACATAGTAATTTAAATTGTCCAAATATAAGAAAAACAAAATCAGGTGATGATAGTCCGGTGTCACCAACACATGTTAAAAGGAAAATGTTGAATTCTTACTTTGATCACAAAAATAAAAGAAAGTTTCCTGGTCCAGCTGGTCTTTTAACAGGATCTTTTGAAGAGAAAAAAGATGAAAGTATTTGCCAAATGGAGCTCCTTTCACAGGTAATCTAATATAAAGTATTTAAAACATAATTTGTATAATTTTATTTTCTGTAGGTCAGTAATGGCACCGATTCCTTTGTCTTACTCTAAACTAAATTTAGAGTATCTGCATCCTTTTCTTTTTAACAATGCTAAAAAAGAAACGGAACATGACTTTCACATTTAAGACTAAATTTTAGTGCACAATACAAATTTAAACAGTAGGTTTGTGACTGGGTGCTAAAATCACGGGTTTTACCATCTAAAAATTAAATTTAGAAGTGTCAAACTGCTTCTGTCCTTTTCATATTACAATAGTAAGAAGAGGGTGCGAATACTCTAAAGTTAGGTTGTGCTTAGAATCAGTGCCGTTGTTCTAATTAAGGGATGCAGGCTCCTCAATGGATAAGAGTAAATTGCTCGCAATCAGTGTAACAGCTTAGTAAACAGTAGGTTTTTAGCCAGGCATAGCATGTTTTAGTACAATGGTGCCACTTAAAATTGCAAAATTAAAAATCCCTACTTCAATAACCACAACCACTAAAAAGTAATTTAATTTATTACCGAATATATTATGTAGAGTTATTGTAGTTGTATAATAATATTTTTGGAGTCAGTGCCAATGTCTCAAAGCTGAAGTCACAAAACAATATGAAGAGTAGGAATATTTTTTTTTTTATTAAATATTTTTTTAATTTTTTGGTTGTGGTTATTGAAGTAGATATTTTTTTGACATGACAGTTGCCCCATACAGTTAAACTGGTGCATGAGGAGTCATTTTGTACAGACAAGTGTACAATTAAGTGATAAGCAAGCTTGGGAATGAGTTGCTTAACAGATTGTGATAGTTCTAATAAGTTTCAATAATTTTGTAAAGTGGTGATAATAAAAAGAATACCCGGCTGAGTTTGTTGTGGGCTCTTCTCAGACCTGGGCGCGTTTGGAACCCTCGTAGCTTTAGTTTTAAGTTTGCGTAATTATCACCACTATATCTTAGAAATCCAACATCTGACCGTCAAAAAGCGTTATTAATTACCTATTTTGAATAAATCATTTGACTTTGACTTTGACTATAGGTAGTTTTTATGCTCAAAATATTAGGTAGCCTCTCCACAAATTTTTTTCCAGGATGTAGATTTCACACAAAACTATATTCATGGTGATGTATTCGAAACACCTTTATGGAAGAGGCTCTTGGAAGATACAAAGAGCTTTAACGTAATAAATACAATAAAAACAATCAAAACCCAGGCTTTGGCAGGCAATCTCCAGAGGAAGAAGGCTCATACTGTTACAGCATTTATTGAGAGTGTTGACAGATCTGGCATTGACCCTTTGATTACATTAAGAGATAAAACAGGTGAGTTATGTTATATACTACATTGCATTTTAAGGGTTTAAATATCACTTACCTACTTTAACAGTGAAGGAAAAGGAAAAGAACCTGCATGCCTGAGAGTTCTCCATGTTTGTGCGTGTGAAGCCTACCAATCCACACTTGGACTGTGGCCAATTATTATGGCGTATTCTGAGAAGAGATCTATGCTCAGTACTGGGCCAATGATGGTGATTGATGATGATAAATTCTCAGCCAAAATACTGATTTGATTCAATTTCAAATCAATTCGATTAAGATCCTTTATTGTGTTGCAATATATATGTACCTACTAGCTGATTAAGCAACTTCGTCTATGTGGATTTAGGTTCTGAAAAATCCTGTGGGAACTCTTTGTTCAGGATAAAAATTAAGCTATGTCACTCTCCAGCTCTTTAACTATACTCATGCAAAAAATCACGTCAATCGGACGTGAAGGACAAACCAGCAAACAAACTTATTTTCGCATTTATAATATGGGAAGTGATCATTATAAATACTTTGTACACATAAAAATGATTGCTTTCAGGGCATATAAAATGCACTCTCCACAGAGATGCGTGGTTGTTGTTCTCTCCATACATTGTCGCAAAATACTGTGCACTTGTAATTTGGAAACCAACTGTATTGACCACAGGGAGTGCGTTCAAGAAACACTACCTAAATATTACTTTAAGTAATATATGGGCTATATACAGTTCAGCGATGATTACTGAAGATGAAACTTTGTCAGATGGTTTCCTAAAGAGCTATGAGGAGGATTTTACTGTTATTAAAATGGATAGGAGTAAAACAGGTGAGTTGGTCATCTTGAATTCAAATTAACTTATCTTTAGTGAAGTTTCTGTATGAGTGTAGTAAGGGATGATGCCAGCGACTTTGTCCCTGTGGATTGAGGTTTTTTAAAAATCCTAAGGGCGATTTTCCAGGATAAAAAGTAGCCTATGTCCATCTACGGCATGCAAGCTATGTATATCCCTATTTCGCCAAAATCGGTTAAACGAATGAGCCGTGTAAAGCTAGCAGGCAGACAGACAGATAGACACACTCTTGCATTTATTATGGAACTATGGATTATAAATTGTAATATTTTGTGTTCATTTCCAGATGTTAATAACTCCTCTCTTGAAAATGAAAGCTTTCAAGAAAGTTTTGATGATTTGGACAATGTGTTTCTAGATGACGTGTTTTAGTGATGTTACGTCTTATAAAGTTCATGTAAATTATACTATTTTAACCTCATAGTTAATAAAAATATCCACATAGGTATGTAGTTTGTTGTAAAACATAACCAATATTAATGTTATTTTATTCTATAGTGAACTAGATGATGCTTCCATGGGAACTCTTCGATTGTCCGGGATAAAATAGGTATGACCATCTTCAGGATGCAAACTATAGATACCTGTACCACAGATCTGCCGTGTAAATTCAAAACACTGTATCTTAGAAAAAGCGTTTGAGAAAACTGGGTCTTAAGGTATTTTTTATTTGGGTTGATTTTGGGTTGACACTTTAACTCAAGTTATAGTGTATTGGCTTTACACAGCAGAGATGAGGTCTAGAACTTTTGATCTATCCATCCCGAGCTTTGTGGCAAATTTCATCAAAACCAGTTAAATGGTTGGGCCATGAAAATATAACAGACTGACACACTTTCGCATTTACTTAAATCAGTTACAATACAGTTATTTTATTTAAAAAACGCATATCCTTTCACTATATTTTATTAGGCATTAAAGTTTATAATTATTATTCTTGACTCTAATTAACGTTTAAGTGTTGTATATGTTTAGCCACAATATGTTTTGACAAAGCACATGCGTCCAAAAATGCACGGTTACACATTTTGCACCTGTAGAGGCTCAGAGTTTTCTTAATTTCGGTATGTACGATCTGTTTTGATGTCCTTCCACTATCTGATACAGGCTCTTCCTTGAAATGTGTTTTTATGTGCTCCTGGCAGTCATCCAATTTTGTATAAACAATCTGAAAGAAAAATCTGTATTTTAGGGTTCACAGATGACTTATGAGTCATATCGAGAGGTTGGAGGTTCGATCCTGAGCATGCATTTCTAACTTTTCGGAGTTATGTGCGTTTTAAGCATTTAAATATCACTTGCTTTTGACGGTGACGGAAAATACGATTTTATTACTAAATATGAATAAATTTAAAAAACCAGAAAAGTAAAATATAATATTTCATCTAATCCATCAAACTTTTATTTCATACGAACCAAGTAACGCCTAACGCCAGTAGTCTATTTTTTAATACCAGAGACTAAAATGACAGCTAAAAATGTGAAACTTAAAAATAATGATACCAGCTTACCAAAAGCCGGTTCAGATTAAATCGTTAATAAAATAATATTTTGTGCTTAAGTAAAATAAACATACGAAATGTGTAATTACAAGATCAAAAAGTAGCACTAATCACAATATTATTTAAAAGACATAAAGAATAATTAGTAAAAAAAATTAAAACTTATTTCATTTGAATTGGAATTATTTTCAACACATTTTGTTGTCTCATACACACATCTGACAAGAATACCGACAAATATTTATCGGTACGTTAAACAATTGCACCACATCACTATTAAAGAGCCGTAAAATACATGCAACATACGAAAGGTCATTTTTGTCTTCGGGATTAAATAATAGACTATAGTAATAGTATTGAACTTGTTACAAATTTTAATAGAAAGTGAACAATTGTAATAAATTATCTCTGATGTTAGTGAGATGTAAAATCTCATACTAATTACAAAGGGCACAGATGTTTGATTCACACAATTAAATGGGCACAGTGGTTTAAATACTTACATTACACATATTGCAAGCATATTGTTTATTGCCTTTACTCAAGTTAATTATAGTGTATGAATTTTCATCTGCATCAATAGTTAAAGTATTTTCGGTTTCAGTTGTGATGCATTCAGTCTAAAAAAATAAAAATAAAAATAAAAATTAAATTCATGATAATACTTTTAGTAATACGACGATTAAAAGTTAATAACACTTAGTCACTTGGGTTGATCTATTACGCGATGATACCCGGATGGCCGAGTAATACAAGAACCAAAACTTTTTCGACTAACTTTTCATGTTCAGGAGGTATCCTGAAAAATCAGGCCAAAAATATATGTATTGAGTTTTTTTTGTGAAGAAATCTTCACTACTAATCCGGAGTTAGAAAGTTGACGGTGTATAAACCCTATGCTTTTGAGAGTACATACTCGTAAAGCACCTGATCTTTCTCTGGTTATGTCGGATTGCCGAGCCAGCAGACTGTGACAATAAATGTGTCGAAAAAATACGGCTTTAGTACGGAACCCTCGGTGCGCAAGTCTGACTCGCACTTGACCGGTTTTTTATTATTACTGAAATTGTCTATTGAAATTACCTCGTGATGCAGCTGTAAGCCCTCCTCAGTGTTATACACGCTCGCGCACGAGCTACACGCGTATATTGTGTTTGGGAGTTTAGCGTTATTATCAGTAAATAAATTTAATGGGATATCTGAAAAAAAAAAAACAGATTCAAACAAGTACCTATGTATTTGTAAACAATCACGTAGCACAAGATTCACAATTTTCGATTGCTACACAAACATCTTGCCATTTCTAAGCGACTTCAAAAAAGGAGGAGGTTCTCAATTCGTCAGAATCTTTTTTTTAAATATTAATTGATGGTGTTAAATAAGTAATTATTAGATATTGAATGTTAAAATCGCACAAAAATAACAAACCATAAATTTCGTAAGCAACTATCACTACTATCGCTATAAATGCGAAAGTGTTTGTTTGTTGGTTTGTCCTTCAATCACGGAGCGACGGATGGCCGTAATTTTTTGCATGGGTAAATTTAAAGACCTGGAGATTGACATAGGCTACTTTTTTATCCCGACAAATCAAAGAGTGCCCACAGGATTTTTAAAAATCTACGTGAACGAAGTCGCGGCATCAGCTAGTATATTGCTAAAATTGTAATTCGCTAGTGCTTGAAGTAAATAAATAATAATTAATTGCGGAGCAGTTCGGTGATAGCTAACTCTACCATCTGTTACTTAGAGTAATGTGGGTTGTAACTTGTAGTATAAGTATGTATATTGTATTGAATAACAGAATATAATTAAAAATATCAACTTACGCCTCTTATTCAATGTAATAGAAATCCTTATAATGCCATCTATTGATTTAGTTTCCCGAATGTGAATGTGCAAGAAATTGTAATGGTTACTTTCACCATCGTAATCATCGTCGTTTTGATATTCTGGAAAATATTAAACCAGTCTGGGGATTACAAACAACAACAAGTTTAAAACTAAAACTACCGACCATTGTAAATGTAAACAGCTGTAATTCTTGTATATAAGTGAACTTTAGTGTCGTAGTGATATAAATATCTTTAAACTGAACTTGACTTCTCTTAAATCAGCCATACTGAGTTTGTAATGATGTCACAGCCTATGATGCTGGGGTCTCTATCTAAGAGCCAAAAAGTAAAATTTAATGAATAGTTTGTTCACAACTACTAAACATACTCTTCCGATACTCAACTGCTAAACATGTACTCTTCTGACACCCACACACAACTGCTAAACATGTACCCTTCTAACACCCACACACAACTGCTAAACATGTACCCTTCTAACACCCACACACAACTGCCAAACATGTACCCTTCTAACACCCACACACAACTGCTAAACATGTACCCTTCTGACATCCACACTAGAGGTGACCAATTTATTTATTAACCTGTTAATTTAACACATATTAAAGTTTGTTGATTAACTGCGATACTAAAACTTAACAATTTTAAATAAAAAAATATTATTAAATCAAAAAATACAAATTATTATAGTTAGGACCTATACCTACGTTCTAAGTAGCTGCAGTAGGTACTTAAGTAGGTAGCGCGAAGATTCCAGGAAATTAAATTTCGAAGGGGGCGCGCGGTGCAAAACGCGCGCGCGACGACATTATACCTACCGATTGCGACCGATTACGTCATGCGCTAAAAATACCGATGCATTGAATATGGTTAAAAATAGCAAGTCAACTAATGTTAAATAGCACCACATCGATATGATGATAAATTTAGCATATCAAATGATTTTGTTGTTCCCATCGAATACCTACGAAGTGTTAATAAATAAGTTAAATAATTTTGTTATTTTTGTTGATGCTTTGATTTGATACATAAATAATACAATAGTCGAAATTTTTGTTATTTCTGTTTATTACCGATACTGTTCGATTAACGATAGTGCGCGTTCATAGACTTTTTGCTAGTTTATTTTTTCGGGTAATTTGATGGTGTAGTTTATTTTGCTCACTTCGTTGTCTGTCCGTCCGTCTGTCTGTCTGTGCGTCCGTCCGTCCGTCTGTCTGTGCGTCCGTCCGTCCGTCTGTCTGTGCGTCCATCCGTCCGTCTGTCTGTGCGTCCGTCCGTCCGTCTGTCTGTGCGTCCGTCTGTCTGTCTGTCTGTCAAGAAACCTACAGGGTACTTCCCATGGACCTTGAATCATGAATTTATCAGGTAGGTAGGTACCTAGGTTTTATAGCACACGCAAGGGGGAAAATTTGAAAACCGTAATTTCTGGTCACGTCATCATCATCATAATCATCATCATCAACCGATAGACGTCCACTGCTGGACATAAGTCTCTTGGAGTGACTTCCACTCCACACGTCACGGTCTTGCGGCGCATGAATCCAGCGGCTCCCTGCGACTCGTTTGGTTACATCACCAAAAATAAATTGAAATGTATTCATGAAAGTAGTGTTTTCAATTTTCAAAGTAAGATGAAATCAAGTGGGGTAGGTATCGTGTTTTTTTTTTTTTTTTGTCAGTGTTATATTTTTAACGTGTTTATTTATCAATAAATTTTAATAACAATTATTGATATTATATTATGTAAGTTTAACAGTATTTGACACCACTAATCCACACACAACTGCTAAACATGTACCCTTCTGACACCTACACACAACTGCTAACTACACACACTGCTATTTATTCCGTAAGAACTTTATTCAACACTAGGTAATTTTAAGAGCCTATGCGATTCCTTACCTTCAGTGTATGCCAATTTTCGGAGCATTTCCGGTATAAACCTAAATCGACAGTTGTTGAAGTTGTCTCTCTCTCTGATTGCCCGACCCGTCACCAGCGAGGGATTGCTTTCACTGTACAAATTCCCTGTTTCATGTTCTTGTACTATCACCTGAATAATTGATTACATTAATTATAAACACCAATTTTACATGAAATCAAAATCGTAAAATGTTGGCAGGGGACAGGGGAAAGTGCGGAATGAGGGTACCGAACGGGCGTGGGCCGACTTTTAACTGCCTAAGCTTGGCGATCGGGGTTCTATTAGGCCAGGTGGTGGTCTGTGATTAAAATTAGGAAGGTATTTATTGACTTTTGATATGCGAAGGTAGAATTCGTGATAAGGCATAATTTAGAGCTGTTCGCTTCACTTCTATTGATTAAATGTCGAAATTTCTACAGTAAAAAATAATAAAACTTACATATTATATTCCATATCATATTATATTTCATATCATATTATATTTCCATGTTTTACTGAGTGGAGTCAGAGTAGTCTGCGTAATCTGCGAATACATTTATAATACGCCTAATCAGCTTCTATGCGGCTTGTACTTGAACGCAAAATCGCTTGGCGGTAATCGGCTTTGCCACTGGGGTCGTAACTAGCCACCGCCGAAGTCTCTCACCAGAAATAATACCTTGGTAATAATGAGTCCTCGTTCCATGACGGCGGGCCTGAAGGCGGGCACGCGCGACAGCTGCCCCACCACGATCTCGGCGGCCGTCACGTCTTTGACGCCGCACTCGATCGTGCCGCGGACCGCTTCGCGTATCAGATCCTCGAATTTGTTATCGTCTAAGCCTGCAAAACCTGGAATTACTTTTTCTATACTCTACTTTGTTATGATTTATGTATTGTGATTTAATTTGTAATTAAATCCTCAGTCAACCTGCCCAAGCCGCCACGTTGATACTTCAGTTTCGTCTACTTGTTTTGCGCGCACTATCCATACTAATATTATAAATGCGAAAGTGTGTCTGTTGGTCTGACTGTTTAACCGTTTTTCAAGAAAGTTGGTACAGAGCTAGCTTATATCCTGGGACCGGAAATAAGCTATTTTTTATCCCGGAAAATCAAAGAGTTCCCACGTTATTTTTAAAGACCCATTCGTTTAACCGATTACCAAATTGAAATAAATAAAAAATAAATAAATCTGTTAAACGGATGGGTCTTTAAGACAAACATCTCACTTTCATCAAACAGACAGACACTTTCGCATTTATAATATTAGTATGGATTTGGTGCCGAAGTAGCTTGCGTCTAGGAAATTGACATAGGCAAGTATATTTACCCCAGAAAATCAATGAGTTCCCACAGGATTTTTAAAAACCTAAACCCCCGGAAAATCAATGAATTCCCACGGAATTTTTTAAAAACATAAACCCACGAATCAAGTCATCGTCTAGTACGCTTATAAGTGAACACTCATGTACAGTAGCCGGCAAGAAATATTGTACATCAACCTTTAGAATGAGATTCCGGCTTTGTAGAGTGTTGTCTCTATCACTCATACCTGTGTGACGTTTTACGGTTTCAACGACAGAGACAATGCTCTACGAAACCGCTATCTCTTTCTAAAGGTCGATGTACCATATTTTCTGCCGTGTACTGTACGTCATTTAAATATACTTTTGAATGAAGGCGTACGTAATGTAAGTAGGTCGTAAGTTCGCTTACCTGGTTGTTCGGTTGTGGCCATCTGGGTATCTTGTGTATTTCTTCCAAGTTTCCTGACCGGCCTATCAGTCTTTACAACTCTTGCTATTAGCTTCTTACCGTTAAATTTACCTAACACTATTTCCGGTGGAACGTCTGAAGTGTATATAAAATAAAAATAATACGTTAGAAATTAGAACTTATTAAACTCAATATTATTTTTTCAGAGCCCATGCAGACAGAAAAGCGTTCATTCAGCGTTTCACATACAACTTTCCCTAGACTTCTAGGGAAAGTTGTTTGTGAAACATGTATCTCGATAGTTCATCTTCTGAAGACGAGTCGTGCTTTTGTAGAGTCTATTCATCGCAATCGTAATCGGTATCAAATTCTGTCCCTTGATTGGCTGAGAAAAAAATGTGAACAGCGTATTCAACCAATCAAGGGGCAGAATTTGGAGTTCATTACGAATTACAATGAATACGTTCTAAGGCTAAGACCACATTACAAAGAGCCTCGCTTATTGCTTAAGAGCCAAGCTACTCGCTTAGTGACCTGCTGCGCGATTGCTGCAGGGCGATTGTCTAAAACCTGCATCAATCATTATTACAATCTCAATTGTTCTGATTGGCTGAATTTGTGCGATTCTTGTTGCAACAATGCATTGTGGCCAATAGTGAGCGAGCATTAACCAATCAGAGATGATTGCGATCGTGACATTGTAGCTTTCAAACAACCGCGGTAGGGCCACGGGAGAATGACAGCTACAATGTCACGATCGCAATCATCTCTGATTGGTTAACGCTCGCTCACTATTGGCTACAATGCATTGTTGCAACAAGAATCGCACAAATTCAGCTAATCACATTTGAGATTGTAATAATGATTGATGCAGGTTTTAGGCAATCGCCCTTCTGATCCTAGTTTAACTGTCGTATTGCAAACTGTCGCAGTTGGCCCACACTGCGAGCGACGCGCCACGGTAGGTGCCGTCACCACAGAGTACATTGAATATTTAATCACCGCGCGAGTCGCGTAGCGAACTAACGTGTTGGTTAATTTTTGTTAATCGCTTAGTGATTCAACGGAAAAACTTTTAATTTCTGCTGTTTTCATCAACAGACGGTATTGGCTATTGTGTGTCACCAAGGTCGGAGCCTTGTATGTGGCCATTGTGTATCATGACTATCATGTACACAAGGATAGCTCCTAACTTACCTCTATGCTTGACACATATAATGTGGTCTTAGCCTTACTTATCGGGGTCGGGTTATTTATCAGTCACATCACCGAATTATTTGAAAAAATCACTACTTATATCAAACTTACTTTTAAATAAGAATTTGGTTTTTATCTTAATTGTGTCACTTTGTTTCTTCACATATGAATCTTTAACGGAGTTCAATTTGACATAATCATGCTCAGCCTCAATAGGTGTCATAATATCTGCTACGTCGGCACACCCGTCCTCTATTATTTCCTCAGTTATAGTTTTCAATGTTCCTGTAATTTGACATTACTATTTTATTCATAGTCTGACTGACTATCCACCAGGGATGTGCGAGGAATGAGGATACATCTATATCACTACCCATATTATAAATGCGAAAGTGTGTTTGTTTGTTTGTCCTTCAATCACGCCGCAACGGAACAACGGATCAACGTGATTTTTTGCATGGATATAGTCATAGACCTGGGGTACATACATACATAGGTTACTTTTTATGCCGGCAAATCAAAAAGTTCCCATGGGATTTAAAAAAACTAAATCCACGCGGACGAAGTCGTGGGCAAGTAATAAATAAAAAAGGAAAAGCTGACTGACTGACTGACTGCACAGCTCAAACTACTGGAGCGATCGGGCTGACATTTGGCATGTAGCCATTATTATCTGTTATTGCTTAAATTTCAAAAATCTGTTCTTAGCATAATATGCTAAGAACAGATTTTTGAAGTTTCAACCCTTGAGGCGGTTTGAAATTTGTGTAGTCCACGCGGGAATAAGCTAGTAGGTAATAAAATGAAACGAATGGGGATGATGTCTATGTCAAAAATAAATTCTTTCTTACTAATTATTAAATAGAGGGTCTTCCAAAATAAGTAAAATCTATGTCCTTTGTTAGTTTTAAGTGTAGTAAGTAGTTTTAAATTATCCATTAAACTAAAAAAGCACGTCAAATCATTGTGACGTCACATACCGGTATTTCATAGAAACTTGGCAAATACCCAATTCTTTAAGAAATAAGCTATTAGTTACCTTGTTGGTTGTTTGAGAAATTCGGGTTTTCTTCTGGTTCTTGTTCCTCTATGATTCCCTCCTCCTCGATGATATATCCCGCCATATCTGCTATATTTTCAACTGCGGGCTGGATGTTTTCCAATTTTATTTCAGTAGGTTTATTTTGAATTTCATCGACTTTTATGGAACTGAATGGAAAAAATGTGTGTGTATAATTTATACTAGCTGATCAGGCTTTCTAATGATGAAAGAATTTAATATTGGTTCAGTAGTTTAGGAATTTATCTAAATATATAATAGGAAAAGGTGACTGACTGACTGACTGTTGACTGACTGATCTATCAACGTACAGCTCAAACTACTGGACGGATCAGGCTGAAATTTGGCATGCAGATAGCTATTATGACGTAGGCATCAGCTAAGAAAGGATTTTAGAAAATTCAACACCTAAGGGGGTGAAATTGGGGTTTGAAATATGTGTAGTCCACACGGACGAAGTCGCGAGCATAAGCTAGTTGAATACAAATAAATGAATTTCTCTTTATAATATAAGTATATACTAGAAGACGCCCACGGCTAGCTAGCCGAAGCTAGCTAGCTGCAATTTGAATCTACATTTTTTAAATTCTGTGGGATTATTATGTTTCCTCAAAAGTACAATTATTCAAGTTCTGGATCAAACTATTTCAGTGGCAAATCAAACTGCAGACCTCTTTCTATGAATAGGTATAGTTTTACATCATCATGATCAACCCATCGCCGTCTCACTACAGACCATGGGTCTCCTCTCAGAGAGAAGGGGTTTGGCCATAGTCTACGCTGGCCATGTGCGGATTGGTAGACTTCACATACCTTTCAGAACATTATGGAGAACTCTCAAGCATGCAGGTTTCCTCACGATGTTTTCCTTCACCGTTAAAGCAAGTGATATTTAATTACTTAAAACGCACATAACTCTGAAAAGTTAGAGGTGAGTGCCACGACCTCCGATTAGAAGGCGGACGTCCTAACCATTAGGCTACTACAGTTTGTACATGTATCTACCTAATAGGGACTAGGGCAAATCTAACTATTTCAACCATAGAGATAGAAATATTAGGTTTCAACCTTAGGTTGTGCGGTATAAGAAGTTTCTGTTATGAAGAAAAAAAATTACCATGTTACTCCCTCTTCTTCTACATTTTCTTGAAGTTCACACTTCAATTTAAGAGTTAGCTCTAAAATAAAAATTATTTATCAATAATTAATCAATAAAAATATATAGGTACATTGTCAATTTGTATAATATGTATACATACTTTCATCCGCTGTGATATCATGTAATCCAGATGAATCTAATAAAAATGTTTTATCACTACTTTCTAACAAGATCCAACCCTTTTGCTCTAGTAATTGATATTGTTCATCATTTAGAGTTATCTGTGAACAGAAAAACAAAGTATAATCATTTCAAAAAAATTGGTAATCTACATAATAGGCTAACTAGAAACCGTAATAAGCTTGCGACTCCTACGCTCTGTCTCAGGAAAGTCCAAAGTCATTTATGGGATTGGGTATAACCCTTTAACAGAATTCCGCAATCTATTTTGGACCTGTCTTTACACAAGTTTAAAAAATCTATAAAAGTATGCTCCTCAAAAAAGCATATGACACAATTGAGGATTATGTAAATGCCCCACGCATTGCTGGAACAAGCGTCAGGTCAAATCCTGCAATTACTTTTATGGCATGATACCTATTTGTACTTATGTCAAATCTTTGAAAAGAGCAAGCACCGAGTTTCTTGCTGGTTCTTCTCGGTAGGAAAGGCATTCCGAACCAGTGGTAGATGCATTTGACGATTTTCTACTCTACCATTAGAGTTAGAGTTTCTACTCTACCATTCTCAGTCCTCATACTTTTGCATACTTTTTGAGGCCTCATTTTGATAACGATAGTTGGAGAGGAAAGCAAAACGTTTGTCAAGAATTATTAGTTACATGGCTAATATTTTTTAAAAATTAGCAGACCTGAGCAATCGGAATAGCAGCCAAGGGTTTAATGGTGTAAAAAATAAAAATTAAGCATAGAATTGGGTACACATTACATTACCTACATTAAAAATAAATTATTTCTCAGTGATTATTAAATAAAGGGTCTTCCAAAATATGTGAAATCCACATGCTTTGTTAGTTTTATAAGTGTAGTAACCATTTTAAATTATCGATCAAACTAAAAAAGTACGTCATTATGATTTGACGTCACATTCCAGTATTTCATAGAATATCACATACTAATTGAGTGTTTTGACGTTCGATGAAAAGTTACTGATTTGACTAGTTGTCAAATACCATATTATATCAATAGTGAATTTTTGCACTTACTTCAGTACAATCACCAGTATTCTTGTCTGCTGCACTTTCAGTATCTATGTCATTAATACCAGATTCCTCAATATTTGTAGTGACCTCTTTGTATTGAACAACTTCATCTTGTTCCATCTAAAAATTAAAAATAAAGAAATAGTGCAATTTAATGATTTTCTAATGTCTATGTTAAAAGGAAAAGCTGACTGACTGACCGATCAATCAATGCACAGCTCAAACTACTCGACCAAATGGGCCGAAATTTTGCATGCAGATAGCTAATGACATAGACATGATTTTTGAAAATTCAACTCTTAAGTAGGGGCTAAAATAGGGGTTTGGAATTTGTGTAGTTATTACACTTATTCTTAAAGGCTTCATTATTAAAGTTCATTCTATTTACCGGAACTTCTTTGGAATTTTCGTCATCTTGTAATAAATAATTGTTTGCATAACTATTGTTCTCTTCATCCGGCAGTATGAATTGGTCTACAAAAACACAATATATATATTGACAGATTATAAGTCATAATATGAACAAATATTTTCATATTAATCTCTACAGTAAATATAATAATAAATTAAAAGTACATGATGAGCCTAGATGGCCTATGAACTATTTCAAGCACATAATTCTTTGTGTTGACCATTTAAATGCTTCACGAGCTTGCCAAGAAATGGGATGGATAATTCTGAGTTTATTTACCTGCAATGCTTAACTGCAAACTCAAGTATAGACAGTGTCTATACTTGAGCCTGTATTATATAAGTTCTTAAGAACAAGGTCTTTACGTTCTTCTACTATAGATATAGAAGGTCTACACTTGTGGATTAATTCATAAATCTATGTACATACCCGGCACAGATATTAATTCAGAAGAGTTGTCTCCATGTATATAAAGTTGTTGTGGAACAACATTGTATACATCACAGCCTTGCACACCCTCCAGCACATCCTTCCTATCATCCACTTGATTTACATACTGGATTGGTCTGTCAACTGTAAGTAAGATAAGATAAGATAAGATTTATTTATTTGCTTTCATTTACATTTACATTAATTGATGGTGGGTGCTTACAGCTAAATATAAGAAGTACATGAGACCCTGTCAGGGTATTGCAAATACAATTTTAGGTACTTACAATAAAATGATAAATATTAAAGATACAATAAAAGGTTACAATTTAGAATACAATAAGAATAGGATTAAAATTATTAAATTATTATTACTACATATTAAATATTATTCATTTGCATGCTTATACATATATTATATTATTAGAATGTAAACTTGAATTTTTTATAAAGCAAGTAGTAAGTACAATAACATTTGTTTAGCCTCTAACTAGAATACAACCAATACAAGACAAGACACATTCGCATTTATGCTTCAAAGTGCTTTTCATCATCATATAACATTAACATTACATAACAAACATTAATATGACATTATTTAATCCAAACTCCTTAAAGTAAGACAATTTGTGTAGGTATATTATTAATCTTGGTTGGATGATAATAATTCTTAGCTATATAGAAATTAGTACATACACTACAGAGACGGGATGTGCAGTCAGTTCTCTTAAGATTTTCTTAGATATGAGGTTACAAACTGCCACACTGCAGTAAAATATAATACTGTATCATGGCCAGCGTGTGCCAGACCACTAGGGGGAAAGTTTGTTTGGATGTTTCTTTAGATCATGGTGGCTTTGGGAGATAACAGGTAATAAAGGTGTAAAAAAATCAGAATAGTATTAGATATCACATCATGCATTGCCAGACACTTAGTATCATGGCAACTCCCTGCCAGACACCCTTAAAGTTTACAAGTTAACAGTAGGGGTTGCCACCAGCACGACGCTAAAGTGTCTATAAATGCATGACGTGATTTCTAATACTATTCCAAAAAAAATATATAAAAATTAGACTTTATAATTTGACATAAGATTTTTTACACCTTTTTAAACATGTTATCTGGTATGCAGCGAAACTTTCAGCTTTTAAAAAATAACGAAGGTCTGGCACGCGCTGGCTCTCCCTCTATAAAGTTAGAGCAAAAGATGGATATTTACAGCAAAGAAATGTGCCATCTTCTTGAACGACTAACAGCTGACTCGTGTCTGTTTCATTAACATAGTTGGTAGGCAGATATTCATATGTTTCGTACTCGTTTTTATCCATACTGATTCACAAAATTCTCAAGTTGAGCATGGAAAATTATACACCATTAACACTGATCATCACTATTGCCTGACTATGCAAGTATGCACTACTCGTCCGAACTCCGAGCTGAGTTCCGTCGTCCATTGACAATAAAACAATAAATAGGTACAATAAAACCATTAAAAACCTCGAAAAATCTCACTTTCGTTGATCGAATTGATTTGAGGATTCGTCATTTAACAAACGTAGTGATTATATACCATAGTTATTTTTTTTTTTTTTTTTTTAATTTATTTTACGGCCCTGGATAACAGTCCTTTAAGGCCTTTCAAAAATTTACAAATTCTAAAATACAAAATTGCTTATAACTAAATATTATTCTAAAAATACAAAATTGCTTATAACTAATTAGTCTAACGTTTTTACACTTTATTTATAGTATTACTTATATAATTAAAAATAGACTTAAAATATGACGTTTTACACAACAAGTCCTTTACATGGCGGGGAAAATCAATTTTTTGTTTTTGTTCCATATTTATAGTGTTTAGATCACTGGCTAATATAAGTCTTTGTATGCCAAAAGCTGGACATTTGAGTATCATATGATTAACATCAGCCTCCTCATATTCACAATAGTTACATTTTTTACTGTTTAGTATTTTTATTTTATTCAGGTGTGTTGGCACCAGACAGTGACCAAATCTCAGTCTATTCATTAATGATGTAAATTTTCTAGATTCACACTTTGTTTTGAAATACCATGGTTGTATTGGTATTTCCTTTTGAATTTCCGCATACCATTTTCCTTTATTTTTATTAGTCACATCCCACACTTCACTCCACAATTTCTTTTGTCTTATTTTAATTGTATTGCATAAATCCGTAAATGGCACTTTGATGCTACTTGAACAGTCTTCATAAAAATTACTTCTTCTTGTAGCAGAATCAACCACTTCATTTCCTGTTATGCCTCTGTGGGAGGGTACCCAAACAAATTCTATATTAATTCCCCTTTGTTTTAAATTAAGTAGTACATTTTTAATTTGGAAAATAATATAAACTAATTTATAATTACTAAAATTAAAATTATTTATAGCTAAAAGAACACTTTTCGAGTCTGTTATTAAAACATAGTTATTCATTTTAAACATTAATTCTTCTTTGATATATTCCAATGCCTTGAACAGGGCAACGCATTCAGCAGTAAACACACTGCAGTCAGAGTTTAATTTATATGATCTACATTTTTTTAACTGTGAATCATAAAAAGCAGAACTTACAAAGTTCTCATTTTTAGAACCATCCGAATATATCCTATAATGATTTTTACAATTTTCTTCAATGAACAATAGGAAGTCTAAATTGGATTTAATATCAGTGATGTGTATTCTATTTTCGAGGTTTATTACATCATAGTGGCAATCATACATAGGCCAAACGTCATTCACATTTATCTTACTAGCAATACTATGCATATAAGTCATAATCATTGACATAGTAGGTCCTTTACCGGAAAGAAGTGCTTCCGCTGTAGGTTGTAGAGTTTCAATTGATGCTTCAGTAACTTTTAATAAATCCTGTGGAAGTAATAATTTGTTTACCAAGTTAGAGTTAGCGAATAGTTGCTTCAAACAAAACTTTTCAGCCAAATAAACACGTCTCACCGGCAAAGGAGGGATACCTGTTTCTACTTCCATTGAATTAATAGGTGTAGACCGCATTGCTCCACTTATTATTCTCAAACCTATATTTTGAATGACATCCAATTTTTTCAACAACGATGGATTAGTTTGCATATACGCAAGACAACTATAATCAAAATGACTTCTAACCATACTATTGTACAACAAAGTCAAAACTTTGGGATCTGAACCCCAAAATGTACCAGCTAAACATCTAATAAGATTAATGCTTTTTAATGCATTTTACAAATGTAGTTAATGTGAGCATCGAATTTTAGTTTTGTATCAAAAATTACTCCTAAGAACTTCTTATTTCTTACAATTGGAACATCTAAGTTATTATATTTAATGTTTACATCTACTGGTCCACCAAATACCATGCATGAACTTTTAGAGGTATTAATACTTAATTTTAAAGTGTTTTGGTAATAATTTTGCACCTGAGTCAATGCTGAATTAACATTATTTACAGCTATTTCTACATTTTTATTTACACTATATAATAACAAGTCATCTGCAAATTGTAAAATTTTTACATCCTTTGTTGTTACATATTTCTCAATTTGAGAGGTATATAAATTGTATAAAATTGGAGATAATGATGCACCTTGCATAAGGCCTTTACTTGTTGAGTTAGGTCCATGAAGTATATTATTATACTTAACATAAAACTTTCTGTTATTTAAAAAATTTGATAGCCATTTTAACATTTTCCAGGAATGCCAATTTCATGAAGAGAAGTAATAATCTGGTTTAAATCAACATTGTCATAAGCACCTTCTATATCCAAAAATACACATACTGCAGCATCTTTTGATAACTTACAGCTTCTTAAATCCGATACAAATGATGTCAAACTCTCATTAGCACTTCTTCCTTTTCGGAAACCGTATTGGAATGTTGGTAATAATTTATTTTTTTCTGTAAAATAATCTAATCTCAGTTTCAGCATTTGTTCAAATAATTTTCCTATGCATGATGTTAGTGATATTGGTCTGTATGAATTACAATCAGATGAAGATTTATCAGGTTTTAAAATCGGTACTATACATTGGATCTTCCAACTCTCTGGAACACATTGATTATCCCATAGCCTATTAAATATATCAAGTAAAGCTAATTGACCTAATTTATGCAATTTTTTAATCATTATATATGGAATGTTATCTAAGCCGGGTGTAGAGTTTTTTCTTGATTTAAGTGCTATATTAAATTCTGCAAAAGTGAAAGGCTTTAAAAGTAACATATGCTTGTCAGAATCATTATTAAATTCGAAAACAGAGGTATTTAACGTTGTGTTATTGTTATCATGTTTAAATTTTGAAATAAAATCGGGAATCCATACATCATTTTTATGCTGTGGTGGGTTTTTAATATGTTTAAACATTTTCATATAATTCCATACTCGAGTAATAGGAGTATATCTATTGAATGTTGAACATAACTTGTACCAACTATTTTTCTTAGCATCCTTAATTATTAATTTTTTTTGTGCATCCAATTGTTTATAATTAATGTAATTTTCCATCAACCCATTTCTTTTATATAACTGTAAAGCTTCTCTCGAATTTTTAACAGCAACTTCACAGTTTTCATCCCACCAAGGAGCAGGAGTTTTAAAAAGTCTAGGACCTTCAATTTTTACATAAGGAACGAATTCTTTTCTAAGAGTATTTAAAACTTCACAGAACTTATCATACGACTGTGAAGGATCTATTTCATCAAAAGATATACCTTTAAAGTACTCCTCTGATTTTGCATAATATTTGGTCCAATCTGCTTTATGAAATAGAAATTTCTCTACTTTGTCATTGACAGAATATTTAGATGGAACTAGGCTTAATTTTGTAAAAGTTGGATAGTGGTAACTACCCAAAGGATCGTCACCTACTGACCATTCACATAGAGGTGCTAATACGGGACTCACCCCTGTCACATCAATAGCAGAGCTATTTGCATTAGGTCTTTGTACTGTAGTAGATACACCTGTGTTTAACAGGCATAGGTCATGTTCATCAAAAATTTCAAACAATGTTTTGCCTCTTGAATTTGTACAATTGCACCCAAAAGCAATATGATGCGCGTTAAAATCTCCTGAGACTATACAAGGTTTTGGTAAGCTAGCAATAATATTTTTAAGTTTATTAATTCTACAATAATTGTTATTTTTATTTTTAGGTGGACAATAAACACATAGAATCGACACGGAACCTATATTAGTTTCTAGAGAAATTGCTATGGACTGGACATCTTGATAAAATTGTGTTGGCAATATTTTATATTTTAATGTATTTTTTAATAAAATGCCTACTCCACCATGTTCATTATTTGCATTTTTTCCTACAAAATTATATCCTGAAAATCTAATAGGATTACTTGTATTTTTTTGCCAGGTCTCATTTAATAGCAAAATATCAATATTATGTTGTTCCAAAAATGTTTTAACCAAGGGTTTCTTATTGTTAATACTTTGGATATTATGCTGCACAATAGTTAGGTGAGAATCCATTATATTTTACTTAAATGTTCTAAAAATGTTTCTTTGATTTGATTAGTAGTCTTAATATTATTAGAGTTCCCTATTGTAACCAAAGTGTTTACTATGGCTCCTAAAAGCTTAGAGTTATTTACAATATCATTGTGTGAAATTTCTGTCTTTGTCTGTGTAGTTTGCTTAGGCTGTGAGTATGTAGTTTGGTTTTTTTCATATGTCTGAGGGCTCTGAGGCTTTGGGAGTGGAGGGAAACTCGCACTACTTATTTGAACTACTTTTGAGTAGGTTTCTTTTTTGTTCCTCTCCATTCTCGCTGCCTTTACAGGACACGTTTTTGATATTGCAAGATGCGCACCCCCACAATTGCTGCACTTCAGTGTATCCGTCGTGCAGTCCTTGTAATGGTGCTCACCAGCGCACCGTGAGCATATTTGCTGATTTTTACAAATTTTCCCATAATGGTTAAATTTCATACATTTAAAACATTGCATCAAAGGAGGAACATAAGTGAAAACTTTGTATCTCCAGTTGTCCAAATAAATATACTGCGGTAGACTAGTACCGCTGAAAATTACACTGATAGTGGAGAGAGGAATTAGCTCCTCTCCCACTTTTTTCAAAAATCTCTTTACACCTATTACTTCACTTTCCGAGGAGAGTTTATTGAATAGTTCCTGATTGCTAGATTCTTTTGGAATAAACCTAACCACCCCTACCCTTTCCACAGAGGACGCCGGGATGAACGCTCGAAGTTTATAAACTGAAAGGCACTCGTGCTTCAAAAAGTCATTAGCCGCTGTCGCTTGTTTGAAGACAAGCATAATTTTAGTAGCGTTTATGCGCCTACTTTCACTTACACCTTTTACTTGTTTAAAATATTTGGATACCACTAGGGGGTTTTTGTTTCCTAGTTTGATATCTTCTGTGCTTTCTACGTATACAGGGAATTCTGAATTGGTACTAGTATCGCCGTACGCCCGGCGATACCCTGGTTTTATAAATGGTTTGTATTTTGCACCATCACTTTCAGAGGGTTTCTCCTTTTGCATTTTCTTCCTCTTTTTGCCCGCTGCTGGTTCCAAATCACAGCCGTCACTATCTGACGGCATTGTACCACAGTTTAACGAAAACTATTTACAAAATAATGTACTATTTACACTCAAAAACTATATTTTTAACAATTTTCAATTAAAAAGCGCACTTCGCGTTTCCCGCCAAAAACGCAAGTCCTACCATAGTTATATACCATATACTCTTTGGATTTGACACTTTTGACTGTTGACAGTTGACCATCACGACCACCGACAATAAAAGATTACGAAGACACATTTGCATTTGACCATAGATTATTGTTTTGCCAAGGTTTTGATGCTAGGACCAGCTAGGACACATTATTAATTCCTCAAATTATTCGTATTATCTTATAGAAATAAATGTTTAAAATGTCATTTCTACAATACACAGGAAAACTATTTTCTATAGGAAAAAAAACCGTGTTTACCGGCTTGCTAAATGTAAGGAGGACTCTTATGTCTAAAAGCCTTTATTATAGTGAATTTGGAGATCCACTGCATGTGGTTAAATTTAGGGAAATAGAAGTGCCTCCCTTAAAAAGCCAAGAAGTTCTAGTCAGGATGCTAGCAGCACCAGTCAACCCAGCGGACATTAATACTATACAAGGTACTAAACATAAAATTATCATAACTCTGTGAAAACCTACAGTCTACACTAATTACAGATTGTGAGAAAAGGAATAAAATAATGTAAGAAAGAAAGAAGAGAGAAGGTATTAAAGTGTTTTACTTTTAATTAATTCACTATTTCTTATACTATTGTGCTATCTTTGTTTTACTTATTAAGTATTTCTTTTTTTCAGGGAAATATCCTGTCAAGATTACTCTGCCTTCGATACCTGGGAATGAAGGTGTAGGAATTGTTGAAGAAATTGGTAGCGATGTAAAAAATATATGTCTGGGGAACAGAGTAATAGTAACTGAGCCTATACAAGGCACCTGGCGAGACATAGGTGTCTTTAGGAAAGATACTTTGCGGGTTGTTCCAGATAATTTAGGGTTAGTAGAAGCAGCCACACTCACGGTTAATCCTTGTACTGCATATAGAATGCTGTCTGACTTCAAAAATGTAAAGGATGGCCAGGTTGTCATACAAAATGGAGCCAACAGTGCTTGTGGACAAAATGTTATTCAAATATGTAAAGCCTGGGGAATAGAAAACATAAACATTGTCAGAAACAGACCTGAAATTAATGAACTGAAACAATATTTAAAATGTTTAGGGGCTACTTATGTTCTCACAGAAGAAGAATTAAGAACCACAACTTTGTTCAAAGAAAAACAAATTAGAAAGCCAATATTGGCTCTAAATTGTGTCGGTGGGAAAAGTGCATTAGAAATTGTACGGCATTTAGATAAGACTGGTGTGATGGTAACTTATGGAGCAATGTCAAGGGACCCTGTGACCATTCCAAATGCAGCACTTATTTTCAAAAACATATCTTTCCATGGATTTTGGATGACTGCCTGGAGGGAAAAAGCTTCAGAACATGAGAAAGAAAAAATGATGGCAGATATTGTTAGTTTGATGTGTGAGAAAAAACTTGTAGGGCCAGTCCATAAGATGGTAAAATTTGAAAAGTATGAAGAAGCACTCGGTAATGCATTGTCATCCAAGGGCTTCACTGGCTGTAAATATATTCTAGATTTTAGTTGCTAGGTTTAAAGTGATAATATAAACTGAAATAATAATAATATGAATGTGACAACTGATTGTAATGTTTGAAGATAAAGTATGAGATATAAGATAATAAATTGTGATATTGTTTATATTTTATTCTTATTTTTTAGAAGTAGTTTGTATATTTTTAAGGTTTACATTTAAGTCTAATTTAGAGATTGTGTACAACAGAATTAGCCACAAATGGTACCTATTCTATTGTACACAATCTATAAACTAAATTGACAGGTCTATAATATTATAATACAATGCGCTTTTCATTGTTTTTTCTTTTAGCTAAAAAGGATAGCATTAATTTTAGACCTGTCAACTTTAAAGATTGTGTACAACATTAATGGTACCATTTAATATGTAATTGAAACTTTCTTGAAAGTTCAAATAGAGACTTATGTGTTAAGCCTGAGTATTTCATAAGAAATTAATTAATGAAGCTTAGAAAAAACTAAAATATATCAGTAGGTATCAGATAATACATGTTTAAAAGATCAGTGTTATGATATTTCAGGTAAACACTCTATCCGACCCTATCTACCGTGTATTGCTGGAGATGAAGGGGTAGGAGAAGTTGTGGAAATTGATGGTCATGTGTGCACAGTAGTACCAGGTGAAAGAGTCGTATTAACTTCGAGGATGCGTGGAACATGGAACGTCTATGGGATTTATCATGAACGAGATGTGCATGTTATATCTCCCAAAATCCCTCTCCCTGAAGCGGCAATGTTGACCATATCTCCCTGTGCTGCTTATCGAATGCTCAAAGATTTTAGATTAGTGAGACCTGGTGAAACTGTTATTCAGAATGCTGCCAACAGCCCTTGTGGTCAATGTGTAATACAGCTCTGTAAAGCTTGGGGTGTCAATACATTCAATATTGTAGCAAACCATTGCGGTTACGAAAATGTGAAGAGACATCTTCTCAGCATTGGAGCCACTGCAGTCTACACTTTGGAAGAGGCCCAGGAACTTATGACTTTTGACACGACTCTAACAAGACCGGTTTTAGGATTGAATTGTCTTGGTGGTAAATTTGAAGATGTTATGCTTAGACTGCTCGATCGTAACGGGACCATGGTATACTACGATTGTACATTTGATTTGCCGATTGCAAAGCATGTTTTACGCAATGATGTACATTTTAATAAATTTGATTTGGGCTATTGGAATGCTCATGCCAGTGTTATAGAGAAAGACATTATGATGAATAACATTATTCAGCTGATGGTTATCGGTAAATTCATAGCTCCAGTATATGAGCCACTAGAACTCAAAGATTATGTCCACGCTTTTCAAAATACCTCAAATTGCGAAGCTTTTTCTTTCTGTAACTACTTGTTTGATTTTACTTTGCCTTAAGATTGGGGTTAGGTAGGCATAGTCCGCGACAGGTCGAGATGGCAATCGGGGTATGAGGCGCGGGGACGACCCGCACACCTGCACATCACGCGCGCTCGGCCGCACCGGGTTAGCACGGGTGCTGTGCGCGTGTGCGGGGTGTTGCCTCCCCGATTGCCATCTCGACCGACCTGTCGCGTTACGCGTACCATAGGTGTTTGATGTAAAAAAGGATTACACTATTTTTCTAATTTATTGAATATTTTACAATGAGAATATACCTATCTAAATATTTATTGTAAATGTGGATTTTATTGTATATATTTAATTAAGTACATATATATAAAATAGCGATAACAGCTAAACAAAAAGTGTTTGTGAATGCCCCTCGTCTTGGGTGTTTAGCTAATTTTACTTTAACTTCAGGTTTAAACAACGATTTTATTGCGCCTGCCGGGAATCGAACCTATAGGACCTCAGTTAAAGACCACTGAAAACGGACCATACTTGCTTACTCGCGGAGCTCACGGACAATTAAAGGAAGAGATAGGTACATACCTACCGTCGCGTCGCTGCCTCATGTGACAAACATTCACGCATTTTTTGGTCTCGTCTTGGCAAATTTCTGTAATCTCCATAACGTATAGATTGTCGCTTCGACTGTCAGTGTGAACTGTGAATCGAATAAGGGTACTGTGGGCCGCCGGGCCGTGCCTGTGGTGTTGTTGGTCTTTGTTATCTTTTAGGATTTAGGAATACCTTCCTATCATAATCACATTGCTACACCAAATAGACCAAAAGGTAAAAAAAAAACATGAAACATAAAAGACAAGGTAGTTTATTGTTGTATAATTTTCAAAAGCATCTAAATTCATCTGAAAGAAATCGCGAGACTTTGAGATCCAAGTCTTTACGGGCAGTGGGCGCGCTACAACTTGGCGGCGCGGTGGCTTCAGGCGGCGGCGGCGGAAGCTTGGGCGTGCGGAAGCGGCGAGCGCGAGTCAGCTGCCACGAAGCGCTGCTGTTGTGGAACCCTCCGCGTGCTATACCAGCTTCTTTGTCCTGAGCTACCGGCACGGGACGAGGGACGCTAAATTATTAAATATTTGGGATAAAATCAATTTGGTGCAGGTCTGTATAAGTTAGCGTCAGGAGAGCTCGACCCATGCGTAGTGGCGGAATCATCCATCTGCTTGGTAATAAGTGAAGCGTGAAAGCGGGGATATCTGTTCCGCCACGCGATTGGTTTATCAGTCGACCTTTTGTTTCCCACGTTTTAGGAAAGTACCTACCCTACAGCTAACAGCACCTACAGTACGCGGCCGAAAGTAATGTACATCGACCTTTAGAAGGAGATAGCAGATTTATAGAGTGTTGTCCCTGTCGTTGATACCGACAAAACGTCATATAGGAAGGACTGACAGGGACAACGCTCTACAAAGCCGAAATGTCATTCTAAAGGCCGATGTACATTATTTTCTGCCGCGTATTGTAAGTGGTTTCAAACTATCGATCGTTCGTTTTATGTATCTTAGACCTCAGTGGTTCCCTCGAGCCAATGGGTCAAATAGCAACCCATATGGATTGACGACTTCTGTGGCTTATACACTTATTGAATGAATGAGCTTTATGCTTATAAGCTCTGCTATGCTGAGATGCTCGTGTGACAAAAGGCGCGCGTGTGCGCCTGTACAAAAACGAGCTTATAAGTGCAAAAAATGAAACCGCTCAGGTAAGTATTTCATTCGTTATAAAAGCATAGCGAGTTCTGAGGTGGGATGGTGTTTTGCAAATTACAATTAAGCAGTAATTTTCATCATAATACTCACTATCCTGCTGTGACGGATGTACGTAAACGTGCGGGTGCTATTATAGACGGTAGATCCATTGAAGAATTTCTTTTCAATCCTGTAAAATAATACTTAGGTATAGTGCGCGGTAGAAAATAATGTACATCGACCTTTATAATGAGTTTTCGGCTTTGTAGAACGTTGTGTCTGTTACTCATTCCTATGTGACGTTTTGTCGGTCTCAACGACAGAGACAACGCTCTACGAAACCGCTATCTCTTTCTAAAGGCCGATGTCCAATATTTTCTGCCGGCTATTGTAAGTATGTATTACGCGCACACAGGCGGTTAATTGACCGGCGCGCGTGTAAATAGCCGCATCGACACATACGGCAATGTACTACGATTCTACTATACTCATATAATAGGTAAGTACTATAATAGTTATTTTAGTGAGCATACGAGCAGGCGGGTTAACTGGCGTCCATGAACATTTTGCAGCAACAGTGGAACCGCCATTGCGTTACCAGATTTTCAGGACTTTGTTGACCCACCCCTTGAGTAACAACATGTTGAAATCTAGTGGGAACACTGCAGAAGGGAGTTGGTGCCACAGTTTGCATTGGTGTGGAAAAACGACCAGGTAGAACGGGTGGTCCCTAGGCAGCTATTATACTTACCAGTCGGTCATTTAACTACTCGTACCTACGCTCCTAAGTCCGTCTATAACATTTGGCGTCACGGTTTTGCCGGTAGGGTGGTAACCAGCCACGGCTGAAGCCTCCTACCAGACAAACGTAGACCATAATTTATGTTAAATTAAAGTACTTAGATAAATAAAGCTACGTATAAATTGCTATCAAAGAACTAAAAGGACGCCATGCCTCGACTCCAACACATTCGTGAGCGTTGCGCCTATAGACTCTAGAGATGCCATTAGTTATCAGATAGCTGCAATACTTTAGATCAGGAAACCATTGGTGCTCACCAGAATATTTCACATTCCTTATCGAACTTCTATCTTTCCACTTTTGTGAGCAAACCGGGCACACTGAGCGCCGGATCGACCAACGAGGAATATCCATCCGCTTTTCTTCTATCTTTTGGAAAGCTGGTATACCAAGGCATACCTGGAGATTGAAAGTTCGTTTGACAAGGACTGTATCTTTTTTTTAAGACTGGCAGGCCGACAGTTCTGAGATGTACAGAAATGTGAGATAGGTACGTTTTCTGCATTCGGCTATCGAAACCATTCAGACATCATCATTAGCAACCTATCGCCGGCTTACTACAGAGAATTGGTCTCTTCTCAGAATAAGAAGAGTTTGATCATGGACCACCACGTCCATTGCGAATTAGCAGACTACATCCCCTTGGAGAACATGTTTTTTCATCATGCAACGCAATCATGAGATATAGGCTGGAGCGCGCTTGCCAATAGAAGATTAATATTCACTCTTGCTTTGAAGCTATTAGATAACATGTGGCAGGAAACACGGACGCCGCCGGAAGGGTATTCCACACCTTAGCGGTTCGTATCACAAACTTAGAGCAAAAACGTTTCGAGTAAGTAGATTGGATGTCGAACATCATGTCAGAAATCCATGCCAATTACTCACAGTTTCTTGCTGTGCTGTGGTAGAATGGTAAAAGTCGTGAAGTTCCCGAGACACTCTCAAACCGATGTATGTATTTCTTGTCTCACTTTCGTAAGTCGTAAAAGGTAAGATTTACGCGACTACCATTTTAAGGGGCATGCCGCCGTAGGAAGACAATAATAATATGTCTCAGGTCACGTTACTTTTTGATCCCACCCGCGTGCATGAAGGGGCGTCTTACCGGTGCTGGTGTGAAGGTAGTGAATGCGAGTATGGAGGGAATGTCCATGTCACGACGCGTGGAAATTCGCGAAACACGCGACCGAGACATGCTGCGCTCCGTGCGGAAGTTGTAATTGTAACCATGGATGCATATGTCGTTTTCGTTGTAATTCCTGAAAAATGTTTTTTCAGTTATACCACCCTACCGGCAAATTGATCAATGTACATTACTTTTGGCCGCGTACTGTACTTACTTTCAATTTTAAAAAAGCCAGTAAAGTACCTATGCTTGAATGAAGAGTTCAATGAAAGACAAGACCAACACGTGCCGTGAACACTATTCTATCACGTTTAAGCTAGTACAGCTATCATCATATTTGTAAAACCATGACTTGTGACATTATTTGCAAAGCATACAACTTAAACCCGTTAATGTTTGCTTGTATGAGTTGTAAGTGAAATGTAAATAGATCGGTCTGATAAGAAAAGGCAATATGTGGTGCATGAAAACTAAACAAACCAATTAGAATGTAACCTCAGCTGATATTGAACAGGGGTGGGTGCTAATGCTAATTATTTTAGACGTTTTTAGATTATGCTTAGGTACCTATTTTTTATTTTATTTTATTAGGTACCTAAATACCTAGTATTACTATGATCTCCGTAATCCATAAAACTCAATTAAGTATTACCATCGTAGATCTAACGAGCCATTAATTGCCAAAAGTAGTCTAAGAGCTATCGTTAAAAATTCAGGAAATTAGAAAAACTGATGTTTCTCTAACCGTTTCGTTAGGACCGAACTAAAAACTAACTAAACACCCTGGTGCTACGTAGCATTCTTTCTTATAAATATTCATCATCGTCAATCGATAGACGACCACTGCTGGAGCCTGGGCATAAGTAGATTCAGATACCTACTCGTAGGTCTCTTGTTGGGACTTCCACACTCCACAGTCTTGCATTGCACCGCCTGAATCCAGCGGTATAAACTATTTGTTGCAGTTGAGATATTTTTTAGATGTAGGGCGGCACATTACTTTTAAAGAGGTTTAAGTATACTTTAGACTAGACTTTTAAGTATACTTACGACTCAAGTTGTCCGTGTAATCTTTTCAAATAATACTAGTACTCGTAGGTAACGAATATCTACAACGGTGCCGTGGTGCCGTGTCTATTAATCCGTCACATAAAACGGTGGGAAAATAACTTACTTAATAGATATAGCTAATGAATAGCGAAAGTTTAAGATAGAAGTGATGCCACTTTTCTTGCTCTATTATGGATCTTTTATAAAATACTTACGACATCAGATGACTTTTAGTTTTTAACCAACAATGAGCCAGATTCGAGAAGTAAGTAGGTAGGTAGTAGGTACGTATATTAAAGGTACCTACTTATGTGCTATAACTACGAGCATTATCTACTCACGTGCTACGAGTACACAGTTAGGTACAAGTCAGCCTATAGAACGCATTCTTATTCTATGTATTATTTCGTTAATCAAGAAAGCTTACTCGTCATTAGGTATCTCGTGGCAAGGCAGTGCCAGAGGATGGTCTTTTACTTCGTCTTCTGCCTCACGGCTTCGGGATCGTACCATGTCCAATAACAGGGTATCGCGGCCAGCTAGGTTCCCGGATCTATTTAAAGAAAGAAAGAAAGAAAAGACGTTTATTTTCCAAACTATTCCTCACATCACATCTTATTGCTGAGGCGCGGACAGATGGCTTCGATGCCATCTGGCGCAAGAAAACAGCATCACTATTGTCCAGAGTCCGAGGAAGCAGCAACGGGATCCTGCGCATGATAGCGGACAAAATGGCTAGTCCTCTGATGGGGAAACTCGTGCAGAGGACTAAATCCCTTTTAGTTATTAGGTAATTACTAACATGATGATTAAGTATTTTGTTACTAACTCCTTAGTGTTTAAGTATTAACATATTTATTAAGTATTTATTGTTACTAACACATAATGGATCAATTGTTGTCCGATTTAATAAATAAATTAAATTATAACTTATGCTGTTTAAAGATTAAGGTTTGTGAAGGTCTGAATTCCTGTTACGCTGATGTCGATCGCGTAAAATTAAATTTTTTGGTTGTTAATTTCATCATCAACAGCTGATAGACGTCCACTTCTGGACGTAAGTCTCTTGTAGGGACTTCCACACACCATAGACTTGCGCCACCTGAATCCAGCGGCTTCCTGCGGCACGTTTGATGTCGTCCGTCCACCTATCCTAGTGGGGGGTCTGCCAATGCTGCGCTTTCCGGTGCAAGATCTTAGCACCTTTTGACTCTCCAATGGTCTATCGAATTTCTGAATCTCCTGCTAATTGATACTTCAGCTGCGCAGCCCGTATCTATTCAAAGCAAGTATGTACCTAAGTCTACTTTGTGCCTAAGTGTCGTAAAATGCCTAGGTATGCTTCTAAACTCCTAAGAAACTTTCAAAAGCTCAATAGAAATTACGACCCAATTTAGATGTTGATATCAATGTAGAAGGATCAAATTCATGACAGGAAAAGCCTGGTGCTAATAGAAGAAGCAAATATTTGTACCTATAGGAATAAGTTTTATATTTATGTATGTAGGTACCCTCTGTAGTAATATTCTCTTTATTTTGCATAAGATTTATGATTCACATAGAGAAACCATAAATGTAAAAGACATTTGAATAATGCAAATATAAGGCTGTGTATTCATTTGTAATCTGAATTCTGAACGCATGTTTCACCACAGTAGAAATGTTAAATACTAAACCTACCTACTACCTACTTACAAATCGAAAATGACAATGCCCTGGCCGTAGCATATACCTACCTACTTAGCGCCTTTTTCTTTAGTACTTTTAATCTTAAGCGCCTCTTTTCAGTTTCATACGTTCTTACTTTTGTCAGTAAATTCTTAATATTTAGGTAGGTATTGAACGTGAAAAAATTCACAGCAGTAGTATACTATATGCTTAATCAATTTTAAAGGAAATCTATCATGGCTAAGTTGTGACTACGGAACCCTTCACTGCGCGTGGCCCGCTACGCACTTGGCCGGTTTTTTAAAATACGAATGTACCTATCTACAAGCTTTACCTATTACCTAACAAGAAAACCATTTCCTTCATGATCGATTTGGTAAACAAAAGCAATGAGGATTACAACGCAGAGGGAGATGATCTATGTATTTACTTACCTATCTAATATTGTAAGTACCTAAACTCTTGAAATGACCATTTCCAAAGAATTTTCCAGTGAAAACTTAGCTTAATGTACGAGTAGCAAATGTTTGTACTTAGTACACGAACATAGGCTAAGTGATAAGATTGATCATTTGAACTGATGTAGAGCAAACTAGAAAAGCGACAGGATTGCGCGTTGAATAAGTACCTAATTAGGTAGCAATTCAAAGTAAAAATGCATGTTTATTGTTTATGTATAAAGGAATACTTATTCTAGCATATTTGCGTACATAAACTTTCATTACAATTTCAGTACCCAACAGCTTATTAGTATTGCTTGCTTAGATGGCTACCAAGCAAGCAATTCTAACAAGGTGGCTTTTCCTGCATGTTTAGCAGAGGGAGGGCGGGTGGTGCATATCGCATGTTGCACCATAGAGATTTGATCTGTTTCAGCGGATTATAGCAAATTAAGCTTCTGGTTCATTGTTTAACTAATATTTTCTCTTTCTATCACGCAGCGATGCGGATGTTCTCGCTAGCATATTCTTTAGCGTCTTATTTTGAGTCGATGACCAGAACGCGTGGAGTTTAAAAATAAAACGGGAATAAATGGAATAATTTTCAAACTTTATGAGATTAGCATGTGAAAAATTTCGAAACAATCGTGATTTTTACAGGCTATTTTAAGTGAAATAGCAAGGGTGAAAAAGATTTTCACGTGATTTTTCACATGCTACCTGTGAAATGGTCCATCTCTATAGGTAGGTACTAACTGTTGACTCCCTTGTCTCGATCCATAGCACTCGCTCCGTTCAGTCAACAAAGCCGTGAGGCCGGGTGTCACCGAATCGTTGCAACATTCTTGACGGCTTGCTCGTAGCTTCATCAAGAGCGTGGCGTAAGGAGTTGAATCGTTGCTCATGAAAGAAATGCGACACTGTTCTTCTTTCTTTTGCCTAGAGAATGTTACTGATTTTTTTAAACTACCTATTTGTTTATATTTTATAGACTACCGTTTATAGCTGCAATCAGACCTGCTGGTAAGTGATGATGCAGCCTAAGGTGGAGCGCGCTTGCCTAGAAGATGCCTATTCACTCTTGACTTAAAGGTACCTACCTACCCATGTTAAAATTGGAGGGGAAAACTGATGCTAGAAGGGCGTTCCATATCTAGAATTAAATAAGTAAGTATATATTATATAGTTACGCTCAGGTATAATTTAGTCAAGCTTTCGAATCCATATAATATTAGTAGTTGTAGGTCCTAACTACAGAAATCCGTATGTTATTTGGTATTGTACCTATTATACCTATAATGTAAAGAGCGTTATCTAGCCTAGTGGTTAAGACGATTAAGAAAATTGCAGGCCTGAGAGTTCTGCATAATGCTCTTAAAGGTATTGTGTGTGAAGTCTATCAATTCGCACTTGGCCAGCGTGGCGGACATGGGTTTAGGCCATAGCCTAAACCCATGTCATTCTGAGAGGAGATCCGTGCTTAGTAGTGGGCCGCGGATGGGTAGATCATGATGATGATGATGACGATTGAACCTTTTTATCGGAATATTAAAATCGCTTGGCAGTAGGTACGGCTTTTTCAGTAGACTAGTGTAGCCGAAGTTTCACACCTGAAAAATCGATTTTCCTAATTTGACTCATCTGCCAAAATCAAAGCAACGAGAGTTTTTGTATGATATTTTATTGCTCCTAAAATGTTAACGAGTCAAACCAAGCAAGAAGCAACATTAAACCCTGATTTTAACTTTGCAAAAACCACTACGTACTACCTACCAAACAAAAGGAACTTCGAAGAAAATTATCACCCAATTCGTGGTTTTACGACAAAATGCAGCGTAAAGCGTGCTCAATGACGCTGTGATGCTGCGATGATTTTTTCACATCCCATGAGTCATGCTGTGAGTCACAACTTTACAAGTATCGCTAAATAACTCCCAATAGGCCTTGACGGACTAAATTACGCAGAAATGAGCTCTAATTAATCCGGATTAGGTAAAAAGGCCTATTAGGCATGGCTGCTTAGATTAGGTATAACGAGATACTTAGTTGCTTAATACCTACTTAAGTTACAGACTAGCAAATGTCTTTGGTCTGCGTTTTTATTGAAAGTTATACAATCAAATCTGATTTATCTTTGAAGAAGGACTTCTTTAAATTAATAAATAATAAATAAATGAATTTTATTTCAGGCAATAGAATAACCCATAACAAACTATTAAAACAGAAACAATAATAATTTATGAAGCAGATACAATACCGACTTATTAAATTGGAACCAACTCAACAAATCTTCCTTGTGATAAAGAATTCCTATCAAAAGCAGACATCGCCTTTTCACTTCCATGTCTGTCGACTTAACTATGCTATACAAGTCCTTGTATGTAGCTAGAGAAAGTATAGGTAGATAATTATACTAACTGTGATATGCCTCGTGATGAATATAATTTAGAGTAACGAGCTTTCCAGTCTCCATCCCTCCGCCACGTAGTTTCTGGTTTTCTGAAATTTAATCCCGTTAAGGCTGATTTTCCATAAAAGATGTGTATCAAACATTGTATAAAGTAATTTTTGATCGAAGGTAACAAAGGCTGAGCGTAAATAACCATAACCCACTAAAAGGCGGTGGGGAATTATGGTCTAGCACCCGAAGCCCGGGGAGGCCTCCAAACATTGAGAAGTCCTTTAGTGAAATTCCAAATCATATATTTAGTAAGTAAGACTCCAAGTTGCAGGAGTCCAATACAAAATTAAAGACTAAAAAGTAAAAGATATGAATTCGATAAGATCCTCCCTGCTGTATAGGTAATTGAAGGACAAATTTTCGCATTCATGTTCCTTCAATTATTATTATTGTTAGTCATTACATTTTATTATTGAATTAAGTAATATTTCTTTCCATATTTTTCATCCAAAAAGTACCTATACAGCGCATCCACTTTGAATAAAAGTTTTTTACTTTGACTTCATGAATCCGTCTGGCAAATCCTCGAAAATCAATAATAAAGAAAGGGGGCCTCGTTTTGTAATGTAGCCCCGTGCCTCCGGGCTAAGTTCATCGCTGCCAATAGGACAGCTTCATTTATATGAGTTATGATTACTGTTCAATTATTGCTTTTCCACCAAAGCTACTGAGCTTAGCTATGAATATGAAGCGGTGTACCTAGATTTAACATTTACCACGCGTTTACAATTCTCTTAGCACTGCTGTTCGAAAGGTAGCGTCGAAACTCATTAAAAATTAAGTTAGTAAGTAGGTTGCGTTTATGGAATAACTTAAAATTAAAACTGCAATTTTCGCATGCATGCGCATTTTTCAATATTGCGTTTCCTTTCGATGCAAAACCAGTTGGAGTCTCATTAATTTGATGCATGAAGGTTTTTCATTCGAAGGTTTCTCTACCATTTTACATTTTATATTAAGTAGTAATTTACCAGCTAAAATGTGTGTTTGTCTTGAATAATGTTTGCCACCTATACGTATCGTAGATATATTTGGTCACAGTTTTCAAAAGGCTTATGTTTCCACCGGTTCTACTAAAACATACCTAATATGGGGAAAAGCAACTGTTAAAAGACACATAAATACAAGCAGTCGTGGAAGTTTGAACATCACGTCTTAGCTACCTGGATCTTAATAAGTTTGGTTATAGCTTTTGCTTTGAATCCAAAAAAACCAAACCAATCCAGTGTTTTTGCCCTACTTAACTTTGAATAAGTAGGTACTTAATTTGTATAATTATAAAATAACCTTATGTGAACGACCTTATAATAATGATGTTCATTTATTTAATTGTACTTTTAATCAAGCTGTGCGTGCAATCATCGCTAATAGTCGAGCCTAATTATTATTAAATACCTCCTGCATAATACTACTGCTATTATTTTTTTGGAGCTTATACTTTAAAAAACCTATTGAGATGAATTGATAAATAACAGTATATAATAGTTGAGTATTGTTCGAAAGTCGCTAGGCTAGTACCTACGTTCAGAGTCGAAGGTCATGCTAGTGCGGCACCGCGGTGACAACAACCACAATTCTAAGAACATGGCTGTAAAAATAATGCAACTGATTTATAATTCTACTATACAATGAGGTTTTAGCGTCCATAAATGGCCTGCAACTACCATTACCATTGAACAAATATGTAAGTTCAAAACCTGATGTCACCGGCATTTTATTAGGATACTTGTCTTAAAGTGCCACATAGGATTATTAATACCCACCTAGTATTTTTCTTGCAAACTATCTATTAGACATTAGACATAACCTTGACAACAGCTAATCCGGTAAAAGAATTAATTTAATAAATTAATCTAATATTTATTATGCGGATTATTTTAATCCACCTACCACACCACACGTCACCGAAAGCAATAATTTCACCCTGACCACCTGGATGCCTGGTGTACTTCGGCTGCCTATTGTGTCAGATATTTTACCACGGACATGTAAATTGTGGAACTAACCCTCTTTGGCGGCATTCCCAAGGTGGATCAACAAATTCCTGAAAAGCCGATATCGCGTGCGGCGGCACTTTTGGTGTTGGTTTGTTTGCTATTTTTATGTGAAAATAAAATAAAATGAACTAACATAGTATTATACAGGTAGGTGGATCATCAGAGGTACCTATTATTTACTATAATACTGAGACTTATTACAAAAATCTGCTGTCAAAATATGCACAGCAAACGATTCGAATGTTCGAATTCATTTGTTCGTTTTAGACCCTGGCAGAAGGATTTTGTTATAAACAGCAAAACGTTTTCCTCACAGGCAGGACTAATAAAGACTATCCGTCCCGGCTTACTCACGTGTGTAGTCGACGTTAGCCCGACTAGTTTCGAACCCATCCGGGGTCCTTTTTCAAGGGAGTCCGTCCGCGCACGCGCCGCGGTTTTGACGCGGTTTTGGTCGGATGGGTTCGAAACTAGTCGGGCTAACGTCGACTACACACGTGAGTAAGCCGGGACGGATAGTATTTATAATGGAAATCACTCACGGTAGTTTAAACGCTAAAATAGGACTAATAAAATTAAGATTACCTCATAGATTAATTATTGGTCTCGCTCCGATGGGTTACCTAAATTTTCAGTAGGTCTGATAAAATTAATTGGATATATACATGTCCCTCAATCATTCTACCTCATGATATTATTCTCATTCCTCACTATACACTAGACGAACATATTATTTTGTAATTTATAACGTGATTTTAACATCTTTATTTATCGTCATGCTGTATAGCCCACGAGATCACCAGTGTATGGTGAGGATTGGTCCCTCTTCTTGTTTTTATATATTTTAATAGCATTTAATGCCGATTAGTCATTAATTCATCATACGTACATAGATGATACATCCATAAAGAAATTATGTTCTAAATATACTTACTGCGTTTCAATCATATTTTCATCATTTCACTCGTTAGTCATTAGTGAAATGTTTTGGCTCTTGATCGGAAATGTTCTTTTATAAAAATGATAAAAATCTTGGATGAATGATAAAAATAGATTCAAAATGACATACAAATGGCATATACTTAAGCGTGTATGAAGGTTATTGGCAAAGAGGTTTGAAGTAGGTACTAAGTACTGACGTTTGAGATCTTCTAAGATCGCGACCCAGCGCGCAGCGGGCCGATTTTGGAGAAGTTGCATCAATCATTTAATTTTTACATGATTTTGTATGTGAATATAATATGGGTTTTCGCATTAAATAGTTTCCTTCAAGATTAAATAGTTTCCTCCATTTCAAGAGACATAGTAGTCTGTTGCCACATTATTAACTGTAACTTGTGATGCTCTATAGTTCTATACCTACATGATTTAGGGCAGGTAATCATATAAGTTATTGCTGTAGATATAAATTGTTAACTTGTTCATAACCAAGTTTGCCTTGGAATCCGGAGACCTGTAACGAACTCAGTAAATTACCAGTATTGTAGTCAAGTAGCTACGTACTTATAGCTAATTTCTGTGAGGTACTTTATACTAGTTAGGCTCTGAGACCTTACTGCATATTAATATAATATAACGGTTACAGATAAAATCTTAGTCTAATATATAAAAGGAAAAGGTGAAAAGAAACTGATTTATCAACACACAGCTCAAACTATTGGACGGATCGCGTTGAAATGTGGCATGTAGATAGCTATTATGAGGCATCCGCTAAGAAAGGATTTTTGAAAATTCAAGCCCTTAGAGGATATGGGTTTGAAATTGTGTAGTCCACGCGGATGAAGTCGCAAGCATAAGCTAGTGAAAATAAAAATGCAGTAGGTAAATATTTATTTTTATTTGAACTTTAAGATTCCGTTTTTCAAGGTGCAAGAATTAACATCGAAGACGATGCAAAACATGCAAGACTTTTAATAACTTTTTTGAATGGGACTTCAGTCTCACATAATATATATGCATAATAAACCACTAAAAAGTTATATGAACAATATAAAACGTTACATGGTGTATGTAAAGAAGTAGACACGATCTCCCGTTAAGTGAGTTTGTTTAGCTGTTTAGATCTCCGTATGTCCTGAATCAAAATTCAAAAGTCAAAAATCTCGTGGGAGCGCTGGCCCGCTCATTGTGGCAGACAAAAGAGTATTTGTTTGGTGTCACAGTATTTAGTGATACAATGTGATTCGCTACAAGTAATTGGATTTGCTAGCTGTTGTGTTGTATCGGAGTCGAGCAGTTACCGCGGGGGCGGTGAGCGTTCCGTACTACGAGCGCTCAAGTCTGCTCTAGCCCGTAGTCGCTCAAACCGCGAACGCCGGCGCGCACGTCGAGCCTCTACTCCTCTCACATAACACGTTCGATAACGCGTCCTATTTAAACGCGATACTCACGTTAGCTGTGCAAAACGAAACATTCAGGTTATTTAGGTACAATAAGTGATAGCTAATCAGTGATTTGAAAAATAACGCCTATATTTTTCCAGTCCTGATAGGTCGGCGCGCAACCCAAACCGGCTCTGTGACCATATGATCTGCACTGGACCCGCTCGAAACGTGCGACCCCCTCGATCGGTTTGCAGTTACGATGCGGATTAAACACTAAAGTTCAATTGTAAGACGGATCTGAGGATGACTCAGTAGACTTTCTAGTGCTTCGGTGTCAGTTTTGTGACTCGATTTCGCCGGAGATGTAATTGTTGACGTTGTGTTCAAATATTGTGTTGAAAGATATGGCTGGTGCTAGTGAGGATGGTGTGAGTGTGGAGGATGTGCCCGCGCAGGAGACTCGGAGGCGAGGGCTCAGTGGTTCGATGTCTCTGCGCACGCGCAAGCTTGGGAGGCGCCTCTCGCGCAGCATGTCCATCGTAGCGCTGAAGCTACCGGAGAAGGCGCAGAGCATAACGCGAACCTCTTCAAAACTGATGAGATCCGGCAGCCGCGACAAAAAGAACAGATCCTTTGAGCTATCTGTCATACTTCCTGATAAAACCCAAAAACAGGTAAACAAAATGATCTACTCCATCAATAGCATTAACCAAAATGGAAACCAACTTCAGAATCCTTATTCCCCTTTAGGCATTGTATTCAAACAAAGCACTATATCTACATGAATTGCTTTTGAATCGATTAAGAATGCTACAATTGGACCCTCAATTAATTCATCTAAAAGCGAATCTAAAGGATATCAAAATGTCAATTGCTTAAATAAACATCTGTACCACATTGCCTGTTGGTATTTACGAGTGGGTAGAGCTAAGGTTTGCCAGTTAAGTTTATGTTGGTAAACTTTCTGTTCCGTGTTGGTAAAGTTTTCGTTATTCAAATGGGCTAGTCAAAAATTGCAAGTTATGGAAGTTTAATATGTGTCATATTTACAAACTTATCGAACAACTGATAATAAACAGAAACGATATGATAACAACATGCTCGTTGATACGCATACGAAGTTTGTTTACTTGCTTAATTCGGCACACGCGGTTAAACAACTTACGGACTACCCTGTAGTCCGTAAGTTGTTTAACCTTTAAACAATTTGTTGTTGCATTCAAATGCGGTTGTGTTTGGTTGCGACTCGCGATGACTGTTTCGCCACCTCGCCCACACCGTGGATTTCTCCATTGATACAATAATAAGCCGCAATTGCCATCGTTCGAATTCGTCACTAGGCATTGTTTGCTTTTGTCATTGAACCGATGAATTACGCTCTTTAGCTTGATTGTTTGACTACCAGCCAATTGGCTGCCGGTTTTACTATCGTTCTCTACTGTTTATTTTGGACATGCATTTGGCCTATAGCGTGCTGATGATTTATTATGACTACACAAATTGGCGTTACATTCGTTCCTCGTTTGATTGTTAATAAGTCTGAAGTGTTATTGAGGCTACGTTATTAGAATTAATATTGATGAAGTGACAGAAAGACATTGGCGTGGTTTACTGCTCAGTTCCGTATTAATGTAGATCAAGCAATTAATTTTTTTGAACAATCGCTGCTTCCTGGCAAAAGTAAAGGGCAAAAGTGATTCCGACCAAGATTATACCTATTTAGTTTGCTTTGTTCAAGTAATTAGATATTTTATTACCGTGATAGAGGATTTTCATGCATGAAAAGTCAAGGTTTAGATGTTAAAAATGCATGAAATTTTATGAAATAATGCCTTCATTTTTTATTTTAATGAACCTTTTGAATAAAAGAATTTACGCGGACATGACATGAATGGTATTAATAAAATATTTATTGAAGTTGCCCCAACGTTAATTCGTGATAAATTTTCAAATCGATTCAAGTGTGGGCCTCTCAGTGGGACCTTTTGGCTATTATTGCTTTCACATTGCTTCAATGAGTTTAAAGACGCAGTTTTACTAACGTGCTCGACAAAAGTCTGAAGTTAGATGCCATAATATTTCATTTTAGTGAGTCTTATTTTAGCACTCATCGTAATGTTTCATCAGTAGAGTAGCATTCAGGATCGCTTAAAATTAGAGAAAAAGAATACGAAGAACACACTTCAGCTAGTTAGACCACTAATAAGACCATAGAGGCATGCAAATTGCAAACTCCAATACTAATGTTTCTTTACTTGAAATATTTAACTGGCAACCTTTGATGACTTGAATATAGAGAGAAAAATCAAACGAAAACTTGCGATGAAAAAAAATGTATTTGTCGTCGGTAAAGTATCTGACATTTACATAACGCCGTGTGGCCGTACTCTTTCTTGTATCAATACCATATCGAGAGTAAATCAGCGATTGACCTGCAAAACAAATTACTCGAAACAAAAAACCAACCTTATATTTATTAAACTTTATTATTGCATTGAATGCAACAGTTCAGACAATAACAGCTGACATGCATTAACCGCCAATGAGGAAGAACGCCTACTGCCTATTTAACACTAAAGATGAACATTGCACAATGCACATGATGGCAGGAAATAACACATCATATACTTAACAATCTGAAATACATAGAAGAAGGATGTCACTACTTCAATTATGTAAGAACACTGATCTTTTGATATGATCAACATTAAACTGTAATGATACAAGAGTATCAATTGGATTTAAGGAAAGCTTTATTAAGAGAAGCCATTGAGTAGGTAGGTACAATAAAAATGTGTTAAAATAAGGAAAAATAAACTATTTCCATACCTACGTATCGAATGTTAATGTTTCGAGAAATTTGATTAGATAGGAGTGACTAGATAGAAATAAAGCTAAAAGTCTTTAAATCAACGTGTTAGTAGGAACTTTTACGTACCTATTATTGAGTTCCTATTGAGTGATGAAACATAAATCTGCAAGCCGCGAAAAAATTTTAAAATTCGTACTCATTTTTTCAATAAGTAAAATAGGTAATAATTTAAGAACCTTAATCTCTAACGATCTTTAGAATTCAGCTTTGAACCCAATACGGAATAAATAAATAAAAAATCTATCGCAATATTGCAACCGTCTGCTTATTTAAAGTCAGTAGTTAGCGAGTGAAAGTGATGTCGCAATCATAAGTAGTAAGTTGCGTGCTAATATGCGGGCTGGTACCTACCAGCCTGTTCTGTAATTAGATGTCCGTGATTCGTGTCGTTTATTGAATGATAATAATATAATTGATAACCAGAAGTATCAGATATCGCGATGATACCTACTTCTTAAATCACGTCCGGCAGTTATTTGAGGAAGTTTTATGTGTTTTTACTTTAAACATAATATATGATTTGAGCCTTACTTTGTCTATAGATTTTAAGTATAATTATAAAGAATTCAAATTTATATGCCCGAACTATCTAAGTATTCCAAATATCAGAATGACTGTAGGTATGTATAGGTAGGTATACAATATTAAAAGGAGAATTCAAATTCCTAAGTAGTTATTAGTTTCCAAAATGAAAATCTTGTGTAAGTTAAATTAAATGCAGATTCATAGTAGTTGTGTAGGTGTGTGTACATTTATTCATTTTCTAATAATTATTGCTACAATAATCAAATAATATTTGTTAATTATTATTTAAGATTAGATAAGGTATTATTATGTAGGTATCTAGGCGAACATAATATTTCCAATAGCATAACAGAATGTATTGCTATCGATGCTTAGTTCTACATTGCAATATTTATTTTTAGTAAGTACTTAGCCTGACCGCCAAGAGTTGATTGATATATAAATCGATAAATAAAATATAACTCTACCATACGGTGTTATATACGACAAAATTCGTGACATATCTTTACGGAGCGTTTAGGTTAGGAATTAGAATTACAAAGATTTCTGTATTTTAATTGCGATTTCAAATGTTAAATCAGTATTGTCTAAAGAAAGTAAAGTAGACATTAAGTAAAAATCTGTACCAGCCTTTCCTCTACAGGGTAAAAATTTGACACATCTGTTAAAGCTGTTAATTTATATTCCATTCATAAAGTGGAAAGAGAACTCAAATCATCGCTTTATAATACTTCGGACTTATGTACGATTATTTTCATTCGTTCAATGTTTGTAAACACTGATCGCTTGGTCTTGGAGAGGTGCCATTTTCATTGATCATAGACTTACCTAATAAGTTTTCACGTAGGTATGACAAGCGTATAAAATTTTATCTTCATTTTTATTTTTTGCTTATTAAATACAAAAAACAGAAAAACGTTAACTACAAAGAAAAAGCTGTTATTTGTACTGCGAAGTTGCGAGCATAAGCTACTTTTTTATAGGGATGTACTTATACTGCTATTTACTTATTGGACTTCAACATTCAACTCATTACTGTTGTTTGAATGTTTGTGAAATACTTAGGTACCACCTATTTTAAGTTATAAATGTACTACCTACCTAACACTATATGAGCCATGGCCTGCAATAAAGCAATTTTATTTTATTTATTTATTTTATGCCTAATAGGTATATAAGTATAATATTTATTTCAATATCTAATCCTTCTTCTCGTAATGTTGTAGCACGATAAGCAGGTAACTAGGTACCTATAATAATTTAAGAAGCACTTACTTACTGACTTCCTACCATTTTCCGTGACTAGATAAAATTATAATATCGGTAGGTTTTCTGTGGGAAACTCGAGGAAATTGAGTAGGTATAGGTACGAATATAGGTAGTATTATAAACCGAGTATTTACTTATTTTAAATTTTTAGTTCTACAAGCGGACTTATTAAAAGCTGTTAGAGCAACTAATTCCCAAGCTTTCTTACCATTTAAATAATCCTTTACATTGTAATAGAATTTTTCGATGAACTTATCATAATCATTAGATTTTATCATACCTAATATAATCATCATAAAAGTAGATATACGATAGATGTTTGTGTAAGTACAAAGATTTAACCACTAATTGGAAAGTAAAAGAAAACGACACAACGCAACGCGACGTTTATTGCTGAAGTGTTTAAGTTTATACCTACATGAGAATAATTGTGTAAATAAGCGTATAAAAACAAGGCTAGGTTTCGAGGCGAGATGACTATCACTTTTCTGTATCGGGAGTGTAACCGGTTAGGACCTAGTAACGCAGATATAGGGTTACCGATATTATAAAGAGGTAAAATTTGTAAGCGTAATCTCCTGAGTTAAAATAATCTAAAAATTCTTTCACTGATGTACCTATAGCATTTTTACATGTTTTATCGATATCGTTTATAACTTGTGTAAAACTTTGCTTTGATGGTTCTAAAAATTACTTGAGGCATGTTGAGCAGCAAATATTGTAGCAATAGCAAAGTAATAGAAAGTAACACTAGGGAATTCAATACAACGCTAATTTTATTCACGAGAAATATTCATCCCAAAGAAAAATTTCTAATAATGCCTATTAACTTTTATTAAAAGTTTGGCTTTGATTTATATTTTATACCTATGTCGTGAGATATAGAAAAATAACTTTGTCATTGATGGAGTGTTAGGCACAGGTTCAATTAGGTGCTTCGTATGAATAAAACCACGAAAATGACTTGTGGCCTTGTGGCACACACTGTAATTATTATGGAAAGCAAAAGAGACGTGTTTACATTGCAGCGGTCCGAATTAAGGTCCGAATGCAGAACAGAGTGAAAAATAATGTCTAACTGACTGACTGTCATACGTTACAGATGAAGTTCTGTTGTTTCCAACGCAACAGTCATGTGAACTTAGTTTACTCTCGTTACAGTACCTAAGTATTAACCCTACTGGCGTCTGGCATACTGGACATAACAAAGATAATTGCATCGATCCAGCACTCCTATTTGCTATTAATTCAATGCGATTTCAGCATAAAGATGGCTATATACGTGCCTGTATCATTTTGTTGTCAGGTTTAAATAAACAGTGAAGGTGTTCAAACAGGTATGCAAGGATCTCTTAGGCCTCTAATTACTTATTTATTTAAACAATGATATGATATTATACCATAACAGCTTTTTCAATCGTGTATTTTATAAAGTTTCTAAAATTTGTACATGTTATGTTACAAATAGGTAGGTAAATAAAGTAAATATTTACTTAATCAATAGATGAATATCACGACAAAAATTAATTAATGTAATGTAATTATTTGTAAAAAGTAAACCAATAAAAACATAATATGAGGGGTAAATGTTTCGAACTTTTATTTTCCTATGTTAAGAAATGTAAAGAAAGTTAGAAATACTAATAGCTAGAAATATGATAATGTAAAGAAAGTTAGAAATACTGATAGCTAGAAATATGAAAATCTATATAAGTAGGTAGGTATATATATATAAAAGGAAAATCTGACTGACTGACTGATCTTTCAACGCACAGCTCTAACTACTGGAAGGCAACAAAGCATTTTACCGTTTACAAACATCAAGCATTTACATGCATGACGGTGATTGATGCGATTTTATATTTTTGCTTGACGCGACGACGTTCAGACAGTGTTCGAGATGAGAAAAGTGCCGTTTGCTTGATTAAACTGCTTGACGATCGCATCAAGCTGCTTGACGAACATAAAAATAAATAATAATATGGGTCTTCCTACTAAGGTCTAAGGACCACATTGCGACACCCAAACTGGGTATCCATAATACTTTGTACATAATATGATGTAGTTTATGGAAATGCAATAAATGAAAATTGAAATTGAAATTGAATTGAAATTGATCAAGCAAAACAAAACTATACATGCTTGACGTGATGATGATAATTATAAAATATACGACAGAAATGCATTTAAAGATTAGTACAAAGTGGTATAAAGGGAATTGTTTTTTGCAAACACCTCGGCATTATCATGCGCGTCCTCAAATATCATAAGACTGAGTTAGGGATGATTTATGCCAACACGTGGCGGGCGCGGGACGTGCCACATATGAAGCGCGGATAAGACACGGATTCAAACATCACGAACATTTTATATGAACAGTTCAACCGTGCCTTGTCCGTGCACTTACGCCACACGGTGAAGCATGAACAGCTTCATATAAAATGTTCGTGGTGTTTTGAATCCGTGCCTCGTCCGTGGCGAACGCCGGCCGTGCAACGTACGAGGCGCGCCTCGTGTTGGCATAAATCATCCCTTAAAGTAAGCGATGAACTGTACAGCGTACAAAAACTGCCTTTGTTGCTTATTACGTGACATGATTTATGTAGTGAACAGTGTTTCTTTCTGTTTATCATATACTTAAAGTACATAGCCGGTAAATAATATAAGATATGTGTGTGTAATAAATCATATTTTGAGTAAGGCTTTTGTTTGGGAGCTAATCCGTTATGAATTATAGGTATTTTGAACTTCTTTCCCCTACCTACAGCTTTGTAATAATTAATGTAACCCATTATGTAACACACCTACCAAATACCTATAAATAAAATAATAAAAGGTTACATAGCTAATTTTAAGTTTTATGTTCGCTCTTATGAATATGAGATCTAGTAATGATACCTAATATGTACCTCCTGGATTTTTTGAAATGATTTGCAGCCATTTTTAATTAGTCTGATACAAGGTCGAATATCAATAAATAAATAACAGCAACTTTTATGTGCGATCGTTAACAATATTATTTAATGATGTCGATTTAATTTAAGTGTTTGGTTTACTTTAACGACAAGTCATTAAAATAATATTTAGAGTAGGTACCATACTTATCGTACCATTTAGCTAGCATTGTTCAGTACAAAATTCATGTTATGTAAGCAAGTGTTTCAAAAGTCATTTTACTCATTTTGATCGTCAGAATTGTTAGATTTTAGTTAGTAAGATGATATAATTTAGTGGTGATTGGTGAATTAATTACGTAAATCTAAATAAATAAAAGGAAAATGTGACTGACTGACTGGCTGATCTATCAACGCACTGCTCAAACTACTGGACTGGGCTGAAATTTGGTATGCAGGTAGCTTCTATGACGTAGGCATCCGTTACGAAAATAATTTTTGAAAATTCAACCCCTAAAGGGGTGAAATACGGGTTTGTTTGTGTAGTCCACGTGAACGAAGTCGCGAGCATAAGCTAGTAATATGTATAATGGAAATCACTCACGATAGCTCAACGCTAAAATAATTACATAAACTTAAAACTAAAGCTACGAGGGTTCCAAACGCGCCCAGGTCTAAGAAGAGCTCACAAAAAAATCAGCTTTCAAAAATCTATTCTAATAAAAGCATGCTTACGTTAAAGCGATGGTGCGCATCATTATTTTTTTGCAGACAAGCAACTCTCGTCTCGAGAGCTTTCTTGTTGGAGGCGTGCACTTGACCCAGCTTATCGTGAAAATGTGGGGCCTCGTGTGATTTTACAGCGATATACAGTTTGTAAAATCAAAACAAAAATAAAATCCTAGATTTTGTAAAAGTTCACGATATATTGCAAATAAAACATCTGACTGACGCTAAAAGTCAACGAACGTTGTGTAAGTATGCCACTCGGAGTCCATGCCGCGTCGTAGGCGGGGCATTGACCCCCGTTTTGCCCGCTATACATTGCGGATTCGAAAAATACTATATCACTAAAATACAAAATGAGGCAAATGGTTATTGGTATTTGATTGTGTTTAGGTAGTAGGTATGACAATAACGCTAAGTTCTTAATATAATTAATATAAAATTCTATCCAGATTTGTTTTGAGCTAAGCAGCAACATCCTTTTTCAATACGTTTAACCGATAGCTAGATATTACTTTCGTGTTCATGTAAGACACTTTCTAATTAATTAAACCGTCCAAGTTATGAAATATTTTACGTAAGTTTTAATTATCGTAATAATGCACAATCTGCTGTGAACTATTACGGGCTATTCTATATTTGTGGTCGATCCCAAACTAACCGGCTCGTTGGAAAACCTGGAGCACAGCAGAGACGTAAGCTCTCTATGCGTCTTCTATTGCCTTTATAATGGGGAGTGCTCTGAAGAACTTTTTTAAACTCATTCCACACTACTTTTTCTACAACCGCACCGCACGCCACCGTAAGCAATTTCACCCTCACCACCGGTGTCCGTGCACTTCGACCGTCCGTTGTGCCAGATACTTCATTCCTCTATACTATATTATATAAAAAAACTATACTGTGCTACAGGAGAAGTGGTTTTAATAAAGGTTTATTTTAAAAATCTTTTCAGAAATAAAATGCGCTGCGAATGCGTCTCCGTTTGCGCAAGTTACGAGTTTTTAAAGATCACGCTGGGAACTCTTTGATTTTCCAGAACAAAAAGCCGAGCCTAGCTAACTATAGCCCCGGGATGCAAGCTATTCTGAATAAACGTCAGTCTGTTAAATAAAATAAAAACCCGTGAAAAACTAGCAGACAGACAGACAGAGAGTCTGACAAATAAACTTTCGCATTTATAATATTAGTATGGATATTGAGTAGGCCTATCTAGTTTCAAATTACCTACCTAATAATTTGTTAATATACTTAGGTACAGTTTTATAATTAGGTACACTGTACAAGTTATGTACAAAATAGGTAGCTACATAAATATATATAATATAATCCATATTTCTATTGTCTTGATTCTCTACCAACAATAAATATTATTCAAGCCCATAAGTTTATAACAATAGTTAACCTACCTCTTTTTCAATGCATACACTTACTAGAGGACTATTAAATATTATGTTCGTCCATTGTTGCAAAAATGAGCACATGTAATTATTTTCATGACACATTTTATATACACGTAAAGTTCTTCTTCTTCTTCTTCTCAATCGTTCACTCTTGACAGAGTGGTCGTGGCTATGAATTCTTCACAGCTGCTCGTGCGATCTCCCTCCAGCGACTTCTATTGGTGTACTTAACCATAAAATACATAGCAGTAATCATCATCATTTAAATGACTCTAGAAAGTGAGGCAAAAAATGTATCATAGCTCCGATATGATGATATAGCTATAGATATTAAAACTAGAGCCAGAACAGTAATTTCTACATTATCATCTTACACATGATATTATCTTATGCCATTATTATCTGTCTGCTTATTAACAGTTCTGGTAATAATAATAATGTATAAGACATCACGTTCAGTACTTTATTTCGTAATAATAAACCATAATGTCCATGCCCATCTAATTAATGTAATGAAAGTTTTTTTTTTAAATAGGTGCAGTGGTTCCGGAAATTACTGTCCACAATAATATAATATGCACAAACTCACAAAATTTGCACTCTATGGTATAGGTATTAATTAATGTCATTACCTACCTATAAATAGCATAAAATATTAGTGATTCAATTATTATGCAAGTAACTATTAAATATCTCTACGTAAGTATGTCAAATCTCTCAAAACTCGATTTTTCCTTGTATCTATGTATCTACTTTAAGGAAAATCAGAACTTTGGAGTATTTAATATGTACCTATATCTACTTAAAAAACTTTCATATACGGGAATGCTTTTACACTCTTACGTTAACTTAATTTTTAGAAAGTAACAGAATTTATTCGCCTTTGGATGGATTATATTGTTGGATGTTGGACTCTTGAAGGGTTTTCCACACTTCAAGGCCTATTGCCGCTTGTGTCCAGGCAGCCACTGTTTGCGACTCGTTTTTTGCACGTTTGTCACTTTACACCAGAACAATATAGATATATTGTACCTATATTGTGAGTTGCGACGTTGCGGCATGCCTCAGTATCCTTACTCTGTGCCTCAGGGCTGCATGGTAAGTACAATAATTTAAAATGTAGCAAGAATCGACGGCAGACTGTCGTTTCAGACTTCAGTAGGTAGTTGTAATTGTTCGAATACTACAATACGATGTGGTCTCGTCGTAAAATAATCTGCCGCATGCTGAAAAATTAACGTTTCGGTTTGTATCATGTGACATGCCGCATTGTTGCATACATATTGAGTCTTTTACTACTGAGAGGTTTTCTGGCAGCTACTAAGTCGTTATACAATAAATTTTAAAATTAATTTATAGGAAAGTAAATTGTTCACCAAATTGCGATGTTTTTGCATCAGATGTCAAAAATTATTACGGAATACCTAGCAAGATAAATTGCTAGCAATTGGCTAATAGAGTGGAAACGCTTTGGTGTTCAGCGAGACGTGAAGACGTGGCCTATTCAGCGGTTTCAGGGACATACGAGCATACGGTACGGAACGTAGATACCTCTATAGTGGGTATTCTGTAGGCGTATAATTGGTTACAAAGTAATTTGATGACTACAAAGGCAATTCCGATCAGCCATTATGCAATCAATGCAATAATCGCTATACTAGAGGACGATGAGGGTGGCGTGGCGTAGTTGCGACAGCTCATATCAATCGAAATCGAAATCGAAAGTGTTGGCCCAAGTTGGTAAAGCTGACCTAAGTCAGTAACTAGGTGATCGTAACTATGGAGGACCGGATTTGGTCTTCACCTTTCCTTCATGCCTCAGAGAGCATGTTAAAAGGCTCTCTCTACTTTAAAAAAATAATCGACTTTTGAAGTCGATAATTTGTAAACTACAAATAACTACAATAACTTTGTTATTTGAATACTTATATTGTGCTTTTTGAATCTATAATTTAAGCGCGTCATGAAATAGAAATACGTGAGAAAAACAAATTGTTTTATGGGAAAAGACCACGAAAAGAAACCGTTTTTTAAAATGTCATGTGGTCAGTTTGTTTTTCGTTTCGTAAAGTTCTAATTTATCTGAATGATAATTTATAGAACTTAGAAGTCATAATACCAAAGAGCGATCCTCATATTATTTGCCAGATGAATTTCCACTAGAAGCTGCGTCTATTGATTTTCATAATAAAACACATTTTGCAGGTTACAAGCATGTTAGGTACAAGCTCGTCATTTGCAAGTCATAACTAAATCAACGTTTAGTGCGAATTCTCAAAAATACTCAAGCCTGAAAGTTTTCCAAATATTGTTTTCCTTGGCACCGCTATGTTCACGTCATAGTAGGAAACAATAGCATCGCTCCAGCTGGTGTTTATTTACGTTGGAATGGGCTGCAATCTGGTCCAGTGCGAATTTTGTTGGTTGAAATTGAACTCCTTGGACCTTGAGATAATTTTACACTATATTTAAATTACATGTATTTTATGATATAATAATATTAAGACTTTTCGGAGTTAGGAATAATAATATAATGTGCGTTTGAAGCACGCCCTTCCGGCCTTCTTACAACAACATTTTAATTCGTAAGTTGCATCTGTTTAGAAATATGGTCTTGGTATGAGATGTATCCGAAATTAGTGCCATTATGAAAGCATGTTTCCCTAAGCTTGACATAGTTAAAATGTGCACAACGCGACGATTTATCTATTAACGATACTGGACCCAAACAGATTATAAATAGATCACTGTCGGAGAAAGCAACACGTGCGTCTGTTACACTCATTATGACAACAAGTCTTCTCGGCAGTTTTGGGTCACGGAAAATAATATTAAAGTTATATAACTACCTAAGAACTGTGGTCTGTGATTGGTAGCGCGTTGTCTAAAGACCTATGACCAGCGGTGGATACAGTGGACACAGGCTGATGAATTGGATTGGTTTAAACTTTCTACACCGATCAAAAAAGACCTCAACTTTCCGGGATAAAAAGTAGCCTGTCCTTCCCGGGGATGTAAGCTAACTAACTCTGTATCAAATTTCATCAAAATCGTTAAACTGTTGGGCCGTGAAAAGCTAACAGACAGACACACTCGCAATAACTCTCACACTCTATACACTCGCATAATTAGTTAGTTTTTATAGCAGGATTATAAATAGGTACGTACCTAATATTTTTCTTTGTATGGATGCATTTTTGTACGCTATTAAGAAA